>NW_026889789.1:3107500-3792500 GCF_033153115.1 Saccostrea echinata
TGTATTACTATTTAAGAACATAATTTGATTTTTTTTATATCAATTTTATTTGAAACCGGCAGAGCTGAATATATAAGTCATACTGAGTTAAAAAAACTTTTGGAAATCATTTTCATTTAGCTTTGTAATAATTTACCTTAAATAATTGTTGATTAATTTTTTTTTATTAATCTGTATTTCATGAATGTTAAGCATCTTTGAGGAAAGTTTACCTGGGTAGAAATTACTTGACTATTTTTAACCAACAGATGGGTGTAGGTAAATAGTTCTTGCTTGCTATAGGAATAACATTGAACGTTTCATCAATTTTGATTTTTTTAAGTACCAATTTACAAATTTCCTACCGGGGAGTTTCAAACATATTTTTAAAATGTAAATGCGTCTTTTGTCTTTGGTGCAAGTTTTTACAACGTTAGGCTGACAATAAACAAAGGGTTTGAAATGAATACCGTCCTCGATTTACTATAGAAAATCAAGAATGTCGGATGATCCTACATGTACCACATTGCATGGCTTTGCTCTTTGTATATACAATAATTTCAGCGATAAAGTTGGTTGAATCTTATGGTTTAGAAATCAATGGATGATTTGGGATGAAAATGATGTCTAATTTGATTCCTTATTTTTACAGATTTTCCAGCGGTCCATAAATGCAATCGTTCAAATTTAACAGGTCGAGTACACGACCTTTTATGGAAGGTGTTTTTCATCACGTGACGATGTTTTCGTCAAACCCATTCTCTAATCAATTCAATGAGTCGCAAAGCATGGCGGTCTACTACGTGTTTACGATTTAAGAGCTACATGTGGCTTCGTCCTTAGAGTGCACTATAATATTTACTTGCTCATCAGGAAAACTGTACACCTTCTTTTTCACTTTTTATGGCTGAAAGTGTAAGATTATATACCAAAGACAATGTTCCATGCTCACGTTAAATATTGAAGTTATATCAGATGATTCATAGTTGCCTCAAATACCGTCTAAACTCTTTGACGTACGCAAACATTAAAAACATTTTGAAGATAATGAAAACAAATTTTCACACTGTTTTATTGATGTTAGGATCTAAGAAAAATATTTTAAGTACATGATATTACTTTCGACATACATGAATAGATATATGTAGATACATAAATGCATTCAAAGACAGAAAAATATGCTTTTCTTGTTGTTTGTCAACAAAAAGCATCTAGATTTTTTCATTACTCACAACTAATGCGCTGAGGAAAATCAAAAAAGAAATTATTTTTAGTCGGAAATCAGTACGATTTTGCAATATATATTTATAATACTATTACTAAGAAAAAGGCTTTTTATTCTAAACATTCCGTAAATTAACGAACAATACGTAAAGGCGCATTCTGTCAATTGATTTTCTTCTTCCTTGGTCTCTAAAACTACGTAAATAAAAATACTCATTGCTTGTTCCACACATTAGCACCTACCTTTCTTAGAACAATAATGTACGATGGTGTACATGTATATTTAAACAAGTTCATATACGCAGTACATTAAGGTGCCAAATGGAAATATCGGCGAATTTTTAAGACAAAAAATACATTTTTTACAAGGATGGGCGACTCTTATTAGGCCTTTACTATTATCGGACAAATGTAATGTGGCTGAAAAGTACATGTTGAGGACGTTTATATTTCTTATTTAGATTTGTCACGTAATTTGGCAGTCACGTGATTTTAGCAAATATACCTGCAGTATTGAGGTCATCTATAAATTCCAATATTGCAAGGGCATAACCAAGTTAAAAATCTAAGTTTAATTTATAATTATTTTCAACACTCTTTTTAGTTTGTGAAAAGTGCTGCGAATCTATATAGATTCTACTATATAATTGCTAAAATTACATTTGTTAGACCGTGTGTTGAATATTTTGCTGGTCAAGTACATTAAATGTAGATAAAATTATTTCATTTGCAAGATTTCATCAGGTTCGCAGCACTTTTCAAATATCTTCATACCTCTTGAGTTTATGTGTAAAAGCTTGTCGTAATTCATTGAGGGTATGCCCTTGCAATATATCGATTTATTACGACCCTTCTATTACCCTTCAATGAATCTGCATACAAATGCATGGCAGTTTCACTTGTCTAGGGAATGTATGGGAAGTATATGAATAAAATCACAAAACAGACATCGCATCCAAGTTAATGGCCTCTTACATATCTGCAAATAATATTTTATTTAATTACAAAAAATATTTTTCATTCTATAAAATATTTAACTTGATCCGCCTCTCACTACATACAAATTGCGTCAAATTTTACGATATGACGTCACATTGAAAAGTGCATTGCGATCAATGAATTGTTTATATATTGCTGCGTGGGATTTAACCAACGACAAAAATACATGCAATAGTATGTATTGATGTAGTTTAAAGCTATCCAACAGTTTTAAATAGCGTATCATTTCATTTTATGGTATTTGAAGAACATGTATTTTTGTGTGATGCCATAGTAAGCATTTCCCGTAAAAATTAGGCCCCGCCTCCTTATTGCAGCCTTAACTCTGCTGCGTAAGGCTTGATTAACCATTTCTTTAAATGTGAGCATAGAAATGAAAGATTACACACCATTTTCAATATCTATTTCATAAATATCGAAAAAGAATGGAAAATGAGTTTCCAAAGGACAATTAAAATTGCTCTTCATTTTCAATACACTGCGTTTGTACTAGAATTTGTAGTAGCCTATAATGCATTGCAACCCATTCAGCTGATTGGTCATTCGATAAAGTAAACAGATAGGTAATTTGATGCTTTATGCTGATGTCAGCAAATCTAGTGGTCTCGACCTGTTTGATTCTTACTTAGATTCGTCTGAGAGATGTTTAAAGAATGGTCGCAGAATAAGTGATGGTCCGTAAGTGATCTAAACAAACGCAATTCCTTCCACACTGTTACAGCCATACATGTACCAAACACCAACATCAAGTTTTGCAATTGATCGCTACTAGCAAAATATCAAATCTAAACAATTCTGTGAATAATGCTGATATTGAGGAAAACATAGACATCTCGCGCTTAAATGCAAAAATGTCCTGTCCTTCGAATAACTCATCCCATCAAATGTGGTCTCGCAGGAAGACTGACAAAACAAATTGAAATTGCTACAATTTTCTGGACACTATGTTGTACATACATGTAGTTACTCAAAGACCCAGTCACCAACAAAGTGCTAGATAACATTGTTTACATCAACCACGTTAAGAAAGGGCTTGGTGTAAATAGTGGAGAATGGAAGCTCCAAAATTGAGTGTTAGAAAGTACAAGGGGTGGAGCCTCATGAATCAGATAATGGAAAAGTTGGAGGATCTCGTTGCAATTTTAGTACATGTAATTGCTTATTAGATCTGTCATGTCTAGCGCTGCTATCTCCACAATGACCTTTAAAAACTTCACAGATTTAATAAGAATTTAAGGTTTAAACTAAGAGACATATATAATAGGCAAAGGTTTAAATGCCAAAGCCAGGGACGCTTTGATTGAGCCATGATCCCTTTATTGTACAATTGTATAGATAATTAAGGTCTTCCGTTTTCACGGAAGACCTTATAGTGATTCTACTGTTTCTTATTATTAAGGTCTTCCGACTTCCTTCGGAAGACCTTATTGTTTTCCGTCTGTTTTCTATTATTATTTTTAAGGTCTTCCGTCTTCACGGAAGACCTTATAGTGATTCTACTGTTTCTTATTAAGGTCTTCCGTCTTCACGGAAGACCTTATAGTGATTCTACTGTTTCTTATTATTATTATTAGGTCTTCCGTTTTCAACGGAAGACCTATAGTGATTCTACTGTTTCTTATTATTATTATTATTCTTATTTTTTTGACTTTCTAATTTTGTGCACGCGATTTCTCAAAGACTGTTGGATGGATTTACATGAAATTTTCAGGAAAAGTGTGTGGTAACATCAACTTGATCCATCTGAGAGATTTTTTGGAAATTCCCTTCCGGTGCCAAGTTACAGACCATTTTCTGATTTCAAAATGACATTTTGTCCGCGGATAATCTCAAGAACGACAGGAGATATCAATGTCAAACTTTCAGGGATTATAGTTCGTGATAGGTACTAGCCAGGTCGCTACTTTTCGTTCGTCGTCGGCACTTCCGGTTGCTTACGGAAGTGATCAAAGAAATCGTTAAATTTCAACTTTCCTTTTTTAAATCAATACTTACATCACATTATTGCATCTCTTTTGTAGTTTCGAAATATGTTGGTCCCACCGGAAACAAAAACGTCAACTTCCGGTTATAAGAGAAAAACTACATAATTTGAGTATTTTTCTTTCCCATTAATATCTTTTGTAGATAAAGTATTTGAAATGAATTTTAGATATGTTATTTAGACTCAAAATGTCTAGAGTAACTTTAAATATCTTTGTAAAATTCACTTCCGGTCGCGTGTTTTCCTGTCCTCAAAATGAGAAGTTGTGTGAGCAAGATCTCGGAAACGGTAAGAGATTATGACACCAAACTTATATGAGCAACAGATCTTAGTATGTAGGCAAAACCATTTGGGTTCAGAGCGTCAGCCGTCACTTCCGGTCGTCACAGGAAGTGATCAAAGAAATCGAAAATTTCAACTTTTCTTTTTTTAATTAAAAATTGCATCACTTTATTGCATCTTTTTCGCAGATTCGAAAGATGTTCGTCCCACCGGAAACAAAAACGACAACTTCCGGTTAGAAGAGAAAAACTAAATAATTTGAGGTTTTTTTTAATTTCCCGTAATTATTCTTTATAGATTAAGTATTTGAAATGAATTTTAAATGTGCTATTCAGAGTGCAAATGTCTAGAGTAACCTTAAATATTTTTTTCAAAAAATTCACTTCCGGTCGCTTGTTTTCCTGTCCTCAAAATGAGAAGCTGTCTGAGCGAGATCTCAAAAACAGGTAAAAGATTAAAACACCAAAATTTTAAGAGTAATGGACGTTGAGGGGTAGGTGAAACCATTTGGGTTAAACGCGTCAGTCGTCACTTCCGCTTGTCACAAGAAGTGATCAAAGAAATCAAAAATTTTAACTTTTCTTTTTTAAATTAAAACTTACATGACTTTATTGCATCTCTTTTGCTGTTTTGAATAATGATAGATTCCACCGGAAACAAAAACGTCAACTTCCGGTTTTAGGACAAAAACTACGTTATTCTTATATTTAACTTTCTCATAAATATCGCTTATCGATGAAGTACCTGAAATGATTTTATGCATGTTGTAGATACTGCAAATGTCTAGAGAACAGTAAGAGATTTTTATAAAATTCACTTCCGGTTGTGTGTTTACCTGTGTGTTTACCTGTTCTCAAAATTAGAATTTAGTCCCACAATATTGTTCGGCAACAGTTAACGACTGAGGACTAAAACTTTCAGGACTGATATTCAGTCATCACTTTATTTGAATCGTGAGAAAATCTTGCATCGCCGTTACTTCCGGTCGTGAAAGGAAGTGATTTAAAAAAGTGAATGGTTAATGGTTAGCACGTTGGATTTTCACGCTGACGATTAGGGTTAAATCTTCAGAGTGTCTGAATTTCTTTTATCATTTTTTCAGCTTGAATTTTCGTTTTTATTTTCAGAATCAGACGGAAGACCTCTCATTGCTCGCAATGAGTTTCTAGTTATTATTCTTATTATTATTTTTTTGACTTTCTAATTTTGTGCACGCAATTTCTCGGAGACTATTGGGTGGATTGGTATGAAATTTGCAGGGAAAACGTGTCGTAGGCTGAATTTATTTTATCCGAGAGTAAATTTCATTAATCACATCCGGTGCCAAGTTATGGACCATTTCCTGATTTTAAAATGAAATTTTGTCCAGGGATAATCTCAAGAACGGCTAAAGATATCAATGTGAAACTTTCAGGGATTATAGAACATGATTAAATCCAACCTGGGCGTGACTTTTCGTTCGTCGTCGGTACTTCCTGTTGTTACTGGATGCGAATTTAAAAAGTCGAATTTTCTAACTTTTTTGTTCTTCAATATTTTTCTTTGATATTAGTAGGATTAATAGAGACATTTCCAAAAAGGCTTAATATATAATTTGTTTAAAAATTGATAAATCCAAACTCTAGAAATTCGCATTTTAAAATTTGAAGCGGGTCCAAAATGGCGGCTGTCTTCGTAAACTCCGACGAGCAAGTCGGCACTCGGAACTCTTCGGAGGGCTCGTTCATCGCACGCTAACCTCGGACGTCAATGGTGTTCTACCATGTTGCTGATACAGTCATGTGATCTTATTTGAAATTCCTCCAAATGTTATACCTTTGAAGTCTGAGTTACTTTGAAGCACACCCAACACTATGTTTTGCTTTCAAAGACTACTTTCATGATGTTGTGATCAAAACCAATATACAAGGAAGAATTAGACAAAAGAAAAAAAAATGTTTGAAGAATTTTATGCAGAGTAAAATATGAAATGAATTACAAGACAGTTTCCGGCAGAGAAATGTAATCGATTTGATGCATTTTTCTCTACCAATCAATTCCGAGGTTTGTATGGAGCGTAGCGGAGTCAGTCGAGGATTGCCGATTGGCAGGTCGGAGTTTACGGAGACAGCCGAGTGTCTTGTTGAACGAAACTACCATAAGGATCAATGAAATATGAAGGAATTTTTTGATCTGACAGATTATGAAATGGATAAGCTGTCTTTGAAACACAAATACTCTGAAATCCAAATGCAATAAAATGAGTAATTTTTACGGTACATACAACAATATATATTCTATTGAATGGAGACCATTCAATAGAACATACATTTCAAAGGAAAGGCGCGAAGAATTACTCGTGACTTTTGGTGCAAAATAATGTATCGTGCCTCTTTTTTCATAGTAGAAAAATGGTCTGATGCAGAAGTGTAGAAAAAGATTACACGGACACGTTTGTATGAAATATAGGTATATGGAATTGCATGGAATAAAAAGTTGAATACACAAAGAATAAAGGAAGTAAACACTATCATCAGTTCATCAGTAATAGATTATTTGTTATTGATTAAACTCAAGTAACGAATTCCGATGTGAATCTGCTTGCATAAAATTTTGTCTAGCTAGCTCTAAATCTATAATTCCGCACTATATAAAAATAAAACTTTTAACCTCCCTGACGCTCGTTACTTCAGGCAATGATAGAAAGTAAACATCGATGATGGCTGGTAAAATTGCGCTGGTGTAGTGGTTTCCGTATTGAATTTTCACGAAGGTGATCTGGGTTTAATCCCAAATTTGTTTGCTTAAATTTACGTTTTCATCTTTATAAATGATATTGAGTGTTTTTCTTTTTCTTTTTTCTTTTTTTTTTTTATTTTTTTTTTTAATTTTTTTTTTTTTTTTTTTTGGTTAGAGATGATAGAACATGATTTCTAGATTGGCAAAGGGACTTTTTCAATCGTCGTCGTTAGTTCCCGTCGCTACCAGATGCGAATTTAAAAAAAAAATTATTGCTTCAACTTCAATATTTTTCTGTAATATTTGTAGGGTTAAGAGAGCCTCTTTTCAAAATACTAATTATATAATTTGTTTTCGAATTGATAAATCCAAACTCTTGATAATCGTCATTTTCACTTTGAAGCGGGAGTTGAAATGGCGTAATGGTTAGCACGTTGGATTTTGCCGCTGACGACCAGGGTTAAATCTGCAAAGTATCTGAATTTCTTTTATCACTTTTCCAGCTTGAATTTTCATTTTTATTTTCAGAATCGGACGGAAGACCTCTCATTGCTCGCAATGAGTTTCTAGTTATTATTATTTTAATTTTGTGCACGCGATTTCTTGGAGACTACTGGGTGGATTTTCATGAAATTTACGGAAACAATGTGTTGTTATCTGAAGTTATTTTATCCGAGATTTTTTGGAAATTCGCTTCCGGTGCCAAGTTACGAACCATTTTCTGAAATTAAAATGACATTTTGTCCACGGATAATCTCAAGAACGGTAACAAATATCAATGTGAAACTTTCAGGGATTATAAATCGTGATAAGTACTATCCAGGACGCGACCTTTCGTTAGTCGTCATTACTTCCGGTCGTTACCATATGCGAATTTAAAAAGTCGAATTTTCTAACTTTTTTGTTTTTTAAAATTTTTCATTTCATTTTGGAATGTTAATAGAGACCTTTCTTATAATGCTTACTATATAATTTGTTTTAATATTGATAAATCTGAACTCTAGATATTAACATTTGAAAATCTGAAGCGGGTCCAAAATGGGGGCTGTCTCAATCAACTCCGACATTTCGCGAGTAGGGGGTTAAAGAGGCAGCTGAGCGTTTGCTTGAACGAAAGTCACATAAGGATAAATGAAATGTAAATGGATGCTTTGATTGTCACGTAGTATTTACGTTGCATTTCTGTGTCAAACTAAAATTGGTTTTGGCTGGTTCTCAAAGTAGAAAAAGAAAAGACTAAATGTGCAAATGAAATAAGATACCTACTATCTTTTGTTTTGCACCACGGAAAAACAGATCTTAAATCATAGTTATAAGTAAAGTTAAAGAATACATGGATTGTTACGTCGTAGTTACGTTGCAATTCTGTGTCAAATTCAGTTTTAAGCCAATGTGTTCTCAAACGTCAACTATAACTGGTTTTGGCCGGTTCTCAAAGTAAAAAAAGAGAAGACTACATGTACAAATGAAATACGATATCTAAAACCTTTTGTTTTGCATAATAGAAAAACAGATATTAAAGCATGGTTATAAGTAATAGTTTTTCAAGAGACAATATCTATAGTAAGTGTAAAACGTGACCTCTGTTTTCCCATGCACACTTGTGTCATATTAAACTAATGGAAAAGACAAAGGTAAGAAAACCGTATTTTAAAAGATCGCTTAATGAAGTTTATATAAACATTTTTTTTTTCTCAAAGATCTGATGCAAGTTATTGAACATAAATGGTGTCTGATTCCTTGACCGTCGTAAAGCGATGTTTGTTTTTTGGCGAAGCATTCCAACCCTTTCAAGAAAGAATAACTAATTGGAACGTTCTTTTATTAATTTCATTCAAGCTATCACACCTTTTTAATAGAACATTCCAAAGAAAAGGCGCGAAGATTAACTCGTGGCGTTTGGCGCCAAATTATGAATGATGACCCGCCTTTCTTAATTCTAAGACAGATGCACTATTGCAGAAGTATATACAAGTAGATTTAGAGCAGTTGTCCCAATAGCGTAGTATTTAGCGCGTTGGATTTTCATGCTGGCGACTTGAGTTCAATCCCCCTTGTGTCCAATTATTTTTTTACTTTTTTCAGCCCAATTTTACGTTTTTTTTTTTTTCAGAATCGGACGGAAGACCTCTCGTTGCTCGCAACGAGATCGTATCTAGTTATTATTATTATTCTTTTTTTCACAGTTATGGCGATATCTCAGCTGTGGGTGAGCAGATTTCAGAGATTTTTTTCAGGGATGATGCATCATGTAAATATCTCCAGACGTGTTTTTCATTTTCTCAAATTCACTTCCGTTCGCGATTTTTGGGGAAAATTGTATTTTTTAAATGAAATTTTGTCCAGAATTTTTTCTCGAGAACGGTTAAAGATATTAAATTGAAACTCAATGAATAGATAGAACATCAAATTTTAATATGGGGAACGACCTTTATTTTTCGTCGTCGGCACTTCCGGTCGCAAACGGAAGTGAATTCAAAAAGTCCAATTTTTCCACTTTTTTGTTTTTCAATATTTTTCTTTAGAATTTACAGGGTTTATAGAATGACTTACAAGAATTCTAAATATGTATTCAATATTTTGATGCGTGCATTTATTGCAAAGATATGACCGATCCAAACTTTGTCCCACTGTCTGGGGTTCGAATCCTGCTGGAGGCAGTTAATTTTTTTTTCTTGGTTTTTCTCTTTTTTCAGTTGCTAATGACTTCTCTCTCCTTGAAAACATGTATGGTAGTTTATGCTGATTTTTTTAAAAGCTTTTTTTTCGTCAGAGATTCTGTAGAAAACCTTTCGACATACACTGAATATCTTTGCATCTATAATATGTCCTTCTAAAACTATTTTAAGGATTTCATTCTTGTCCCCAAAGCTTGACCTATTCAAAAATTGTCACCCCTTTTGCAATAAAACCTTGTTATCGCTACTCCTCCGAAACCGTAGAACGTATAGATTCCAAGCCTTCATCAGTGTCTTCGAGTCATTTAGTACTTTCTTCATTCTATCATTGCAATAGCATTCTTTGGTCCCTTGTATGAGTTACTGTCCCTGAAAGTTTATGCTGCTTACATTTAGTGAACTTTTTTTTAAAACGGTGTATCCTAGAGATATGGGACCAACTGCATCGGCATATTTGACTTTGACCTTGAAATATAGGTCATGCTTTCTTCATTCTATCATTGCAAAAGCATTCTTTGGTCCCTTGTATGAGTTACTGTCCCTGAAAGTTTATGCTGCTTACATTTAATGAATTTTTTTTTTAAAACGGTGTATCCTAGAGGTCATTTAAAAACGTAAGAAATTCCTTATATATGTGTAAAATATAGCAATTCACCAAATGACCTTGAACTTTGACCTTGACCTTTGACCTTGACATTGGGTCAGATGAAAAGTAAAGAAGTGCATCCAGCTACAGTATCAGGTAAAAACATAGAAAGTAAAGATTTCCTTGTTTTGTTTTGTTTTGTTTTTTTTTTTTGTTTTTAAATGACCTTGACCTTTGACCTTGACCTTTGATCTTGACCCAAAGGTCACAATTAGGCTTAAAGATGTGAAAGTAGTTACAATTCTTAGTTTAAAACAGGCATAAAATAAATAATTCATCCCCCCCCTTCTTAAAAAAAATCACATCAACAACAACGTAGAATATTTCTGTAAAATTCAAACCAGACCTTGGATTGACAACCTATTTGGTACATATGTAGTATAGATCTCAGAGAAACTTTCTTGAGAGTTTTACGGTGAGTCTTATAAGTTTATAGAAGTCATGAAGTTTCACGGCAAGAACTACAAGTTCTGTTTTGTTTGAAATTAAAGTGCAGGTGAACGAAGACATGATCTAAACCTTTTATCGGCTATTTCTTCAGATGTCGTTAGTAGTATTTGATTTTCCTGATATGATACGACATTTTAATACCAAGCATTCTCTCTTTCTTTTACATTTGGAATTTATTTGATTTTTATTTAGAATTAATCAGTTTCCAGAAATAGCGATTTTCGGTATATTAAAAACAATTCTCGCTTTCATTGTCGTGTTTCCCTTCTAAAAATGCATGTTGGGAGTTTAATTTGTGCTACACATATTTAATTTAACCCAAAGAAATGCTTATTTCAATGTTTCATATTTATTTCAGGATATTCAGTCAGAAATGTTAAAATCCGAACCCGATCTTTTAAGCTTACAACAAAGCTATTTTCAAAAAATTCAGCATGCTCACAATATCAATGAATAGGGCTACAGTCCATTAATACATTTTCATTAGGGAACAGTGTTAACGTTTTCTCACGCAGCCCGTCCCTTGTTATTTTATATACTGCTTGCAAGTTCAAGAACTATTTCCTTTTACGGAACTTCTTTCTTCCCCTACCGATTCTAAAAATACGCTTGTATTTATTCTATAGTCTTAAACAATTAACTTACCCAATCTCATCGCAATGTGTAGCGCAGTGGTTAGCGCACCTGCTTTTCAAACCAAGGGTTTTGAGTTCGATCCCAACTGGAGGAGCACTTTTTTTTTTTTTTTTTTTTGTGCATTTTTCTTTTTTTTTTTTTTTTTTCAGCCCAAAATGACGCGAAAACACTTAAAAAGGTGGAAAGGCCTCTAATTCTTCTCTGAACAATTAGTTTACTGGTTATTATTAAGGTCTTCCGATGTATATAAGATATGAATATGAAACTTGCTGAGGTGATAGAGCATCAAATGTAGATATGTTGATCGACCATTATTTTTCGTCGTTCGTACTTCCGGTCGCAAACGGAAGTGAATTCAAAAATGTTGAATTGTAACTTTTTTGTTTTTCAATATTTTTCTCTGGAATTTACAGGGTTAATAGAGAGTCTTCTTATGAATTCTACGTATGTTTTCATCATTTTGATTGATGCATTTATTGCAAAGATATGACCGATCCAATCTTTCTCGTATTGTTACGGGATCGATTCCTGCTGGGGCGGGAGATTGTTTCTCTCTTTTTTCAGTTGTAAATGATATTTTTCTCTGTGAAGACATGTATGATAGTTTTTGCTTATTTTTTTAAGCTTTTTTAACAGAGATTCTACAGAAATCCTTTGATAATCATGATCTATGTTGAAAGACTGTGTTACATAAACGCAAACAAAAAATACCTTCAATAAAGTATTAAATGAAGTGAGGTAGCATAGCTATCTGGAGAAAAGTTCGGTCGGAAGACCACTTGTTGCCGTAGCAACAAGAAACACATCTAGTTATTATTATTATTTTTTTTTTTTGACCAAATTTTGTGCAGGCGTTTTCTCAAAAACTATTCAGTGGTTTTTCGTGAAACTTTCAGGAAAAATTAGTCATTGTATGAACTTGTTTCATCACAAGGAAAATTTGGAAAATTCTATTTTGGTTCCAAGTTACGGGCAATTTCCTGATTTTAAAATGAAATTTTGTCCGCGAGTGTTCTCAAGAATGACTAAAGATATGAACTGGAGACTTATTGGAGAGCATAGAACGTGACTTCTAAATTTGTGGAATCACATTTTTCGTTCGTCGTCGGCACTTCCAGTCGTTTACGGAAGTGATCTAAGAAATCATAAAATTTCAACTTTCTTTTTTTAAATCAATACTTACATCACATTATTGCATCTCTTTTGTAGTTTCGAAATATGTTGGACCCACCGGAAACAAAAACGTTAACTTCCGGGGCCGGTTATAAGAGAAAAACTACATAATTTTAGTATTTTTCTTTCCCATTAATATCTTTTGTAGATAAAGTATCTGAAATGAATTTTAAATATATTATTCAAACTGCAGATATCTAGAGTAACATCAAATATCTTTGTAAAATTCACTTCCGGTCGCGTGTTTTCCTGTCCTCAAAATGTGAGGTTCTCTGATCAAGATCTCGGAAACGGTGAGAGATTAAGACACCAAACTTATATGAGCAACAGACCTTAAGATGTAGGCAAAACCATTTGGGTTCAGAGCGTCAGCCGTCACTTCCGGTCGTCACAGAAAGTGATCAAAGAAATCGAAAATTTCAACTTTTCTTTTTTTAATTAAAAATTGCATCACTTTATTGCATCTTTTTCGCAGATTCGAAAGATGTTGGTCTCACCGGAAACAAAAGCGACAACTTCCGGTTATAAAAGAAAAACTACATAATTTGAGTATTTTACTTTTCCATCAATATTTTTT
Source organism: Saccostrea echinata (assembly GCF_033153115.1). Classification (NCBI taxonomy): domain Eukaryota; kingdom Metazoa; phylum Mollusca; class Bivalvia; order Ostreida; family Ostreidae; genus Saccostrea; species Saccostrea echinata. The sequence continues at coordinate 3,120,847 of NW_026889789.1, forward strand.
CTAGAAAAAGTATTTGAAATGAATTCTAAATATGTTATTTAGACTGCAAATGTCTAGAGTAATCATAAATATCTTTCAAAAATTCACTTCCGGTCGCATGTTTTCCTGTTCTCAAAATGTGAAGTTGTCTGAGGGAGATCTCAAAACCAGGTAAAAGATTAAAACACCAAACTTTTATGAGTAATAGACCTTGAGGAGTAGGCAAAACCATTTGGGTTAAACGCGTCACTTCCACTTGTCACAGTAAGTGATCCACTTGTCACAGTAAGTGATCAAAGAAATTAAAAAAAATAATAATAACTTTTCTTTTCTAAATTAATGCTTGCATCACTTTTTTTGCATCTCTTTCGCTGTTTTGAAATATGTTAGATTCCACCGGAAACAAAAACGTCAACTTCCGGTTTTAGGAGATAAACTACTTTACTTTGATATTTAACTTTCTCATAAATATTGCTCATCGATAAAGTACTTGAAATGACTTTATGTATGTTGTATTTACTCAAATGTCTAGAGAAAAGTCAAAGATTTTTCTAAAATTCACTTCCGGTCTCGTGTTTACCTGTCCTCAAAATTAGAATTTGATCTCACAATATTGCTCGGCAACAGTAAACGACTGAAGTCTAAAACTTTCAGGACTGATGGTCAGTCATCAGTTATATGAATCGTGAGAAAATCTTGTATCGCCGTTACTTCGGTACTTCCGGTCGTGACCGGAAGTGATGTAAAAAATGAATGGTTAACGTTAGCAAGTTGGATTTTCACGCTAACGACCAGGGTTAAATTTCCAGAGTGTCTGAATTTCTTTTATCTCTTTTTCAGCTTGAGTTTTCGTTTTTGTTTTCAGAATCGGACGGAAGACCTCTCATTGCTCGCAATGAGTTTCTAGTTATTATTAATATTCTTACCGATTTTGTGCACGCGAGTTCTCGGTAACGTCTTGGCCGATTTTCATGAAACTTTCAGATGTGATAGGTATTGATCGGAACCTTATTGGAAATTTTTTTATGTTGATGACGTCACTTTCTATCTCGAGATATTGAGGATTTTCTGATTTTGAGAGGGTCGGCCTGTCTTGGAAACTTCTCCGAAACAACTTTAGATATTGAGTAAAGATTTTCAGTGAAGGTATGGGAAGGTTTGCAGATTTGCAGGCAGGTGTCCAAATCTCTCTAGCGCAAAAGGCGCCGAAGCTCGGTAGGGCACAAAAACTGTCTCAGAAACATCTCACAAAATTTTACACCTTTTCTTTCATATCTTCATACATGTTGAGAACTTGTTAAAACATATAAAAAAAGTTGTGCAGAATGATACGACCTTTCATTTGATTTCAAGAAAAAGGGGCTGACCCTTCAAATTAGGGGCTCAGGGGGCCAAAAGTCTTTCATCTTTAACTCTTCAACTATCAATAATTTGTAATACATTACTGAAGCAAAGATGTTTATCTTAACAATTTACAACAATATATGATAACATTCTGATCATATGTTACGTAATAAGGGGTCACAAGGGGCCAGAATTCTAAATCTTTGACGCTTTATATCTCGAAAAGGGGGAATATTTTGATAAGCAATGCTGAACAAAAGATAGTCCGAAAAATGTTCTAAATAATATGCACCCTTTCAATTTTTGTCAAACGGCCCCATTAAGGACTTGGAGGGGTGGCCCCTAAATATTCCATTCAACATATCTCCACAACGAAAAGGAATCTCTGAATAGTTGTTGAACAAAAAGTCTTCAAAATCACAGGACCTTTCATTTGATATCAGGAATAAGAAGGGACTGACCCTTCAAATTAGGGGCTCAGAGGGGCCAAAAATTTTTCACCTATAACTCTTTAACGATCAATAATTTGTAATACATTACTGAAGTAAAGATGCTTATCTTAACGATTTACAACAATATATGATAAGATTCTGATCATTTGTTACGTAACTAGGGGTCACAAGGGGCCAGAATGCTAAATCTTTGACGCTTTATATCTCCAAAAGGGAGAATATTTTGATAAGCAATACTGAACAAAAGATGGTCAGAATAATGTTCTTAACAATATGCACCTTTTCAATTTTTGTCAAACGGCCCCATTAAGGACTTGGAGGGGTGGCCCCTAAATATTCCATTCAACATATCTCCACAACGAAAAGGAATCTCTGAATAGTTGTTGAACAAAAAGTCTTCAAAATCACAGGACCTTTCATTTGATATCAGGAATAAGAAGGGACTGACCCTTCAAATTAGGGGCTCAGAGGGGCCAAAAATTTTTCACCTATAACTCTTTAACGATCAATAATTTGTAATACATTACTGAAGTAAAGATGCTTATCTTAACGATTTACAACAATATATGATAAGATTCTGATCATTTGTTACGTAACTAGGGGTCACAAGGGGCCAGAATGCTAAATCTTTGACGCTTTATATCTCCAAAAGGGAGAATATTTTGATAAGCAATACTGAACAAAAGATGGTCAGAATAATGTTCTTAACAATATGCACCTTTTCAATTTTTGTCAAACGGCCCCATTAAGGACCTGAGGGGGTGGCCCCTAAATATTTCCAATCAGTATATCTCCACAACGAAAAGAAATATATGAATAGTTGTTAAATGAAAAGTCTTCAAAATCACAAGACCTTTTATTTGATATCAAGAATAAGGAGCTGATCCCTCAAATTAATGGGCTCAGAGGGACCAAAAGTCTTTCATCGTTAACTCTTTAACAATCAATAATTTGTAATACATTACTGAAGCAAAGATGCTTATCTTATCGATTTAAAACAATATATGATAAGATTCTGATCACATGTTACGTGACAAGGGGTCACAAGGGGCCAGAATTCTAAATCTTTGACGCTTTATATCTCGAAAAGAGGGAATATTTTGATAAGCAATACTGAACAAAAGATAGTCCGAAAAATGTTCTAAATAATATGCACCCTTTCAATTTTTGTCAAACGGCCCCATTAAGGACTTGGAGGGGTGGCCCCTAAATATTTCTATTCAACATATCTCCTCAACCAAAAGAAATCTCTATCTTTTGAACAAAACGTTTTCAAAATCACAAGATCTTTCAATTGATATCAAGAAAAAGGGGCTGACCCTTCAAACTAGGGGCTCAGAGGGGCCAAAAGCATGTCATCTATAGCTTTTTGATAATGTTATATAAATCAAAAGAATGAAATCTAATTAGGGAAGTCTGTATATTATTATCTTTTAACAAAGATCATAGTCAAAATCATATCTCATCTTATCGAAAAATCGGACGGAAGACCTACTCGTTGCTCGCAACGAGATCTCATCTAGTTATTATTCTTATTTTTTTAGACAAATTTTGTCCAAGCAATATCTCGAGAACTTTTCAGTGGTTTTTCGTCAGTCTTTCAGGGATAACTCGCCATTAAATGGCATTGTTACATTTGAAAGAATTTTTTATAAAAATTCGCTTCCGGTTCCAAGTTATGGACATTTTCCTGATTTTAAAATGAAATATTGTCCGCGGGACATCTAAAGAACAACTAAAGATATGAACTGGAGACTTTTTAGGGAATATAGAACATGATTTCTACATATGTAAATCTACCTTGTTTTTCGTCATCAGTACTTCCTGTCGCTACCGGAAGCGAAATAAAAAAGTCGAATTTTTCAACTTTTCTGTTTTTCAATATTTTTCTATGATATTAGTAGGGTTAATAGAGACTCTTTTCAGAAGGATAAATATATAATTTGTTTTAAAATTGATAAATCCAAATTCTAGAGAATTTTTATTATTCTCATTTTTTTTAGACAAAATCTTTTGCAAGCGAATTCTCGAAAACTATTCAATGAAACTGTTTGAAATGTTCAGGCATAAAAGATCTTTATATGAGTTTTATATAAAATACCTTTTTTTTTTTTTTTTTTTTTTTTTTTTTTTTTTTTTTTTTTAAATTTGGTAAATTCGGTTCCAGAGCCGAGTTATGGACATTTTTTTCTGATTTTAAAATGAAATTTTGTCTGTGAGTGTTCTCAAGAATGCCTGAAGATATGAACTGGAGACTTGTTAGAAGAGATGACAGAACATGATTCTAGATCGGAGAGGGGACCTTTTCACGCGTCGTCGTTACTTCCGGTCGGTACCGGAAGCGAATTTAAAAAATCGATTTTTTCTACTTCAATATTTTTCTGTAATTTTTGTAGGGTTAAGAGAATCTCTTATCAAAATACTAAATATATAATTTATTTTCAAAATGATAAATTCAATCTCTAGATATTCGTCATTTCCACTTTGAAGCGGGAGTCCAATGGCGTAATGGTTAGCGCGTTGGATTTTCACGCTGACGACAAGGGTTAAATCTTCAGAGTGTCTGATTTTTTTTTTATCCCCCGCTTTCACTGAAAGTGGGGGATATTAATTTGGTCCTGTCTGTCCGTCCGTCCGTCCGTCTGTATTTCTGTCTGTCTGTAACACTTTCGTTTCCGCACGATATCTCGAGAACCCTTTGAGCTTTTGCAATGAAATTTTGCATAGCAATTCTTTACGGCCTAAAAAAACTCTATTGATTTTGAGGTCAAAAGGTCAAAGGTCTAGGTCATATATTCATAAATTCTGTCTGTTTTAAGACTTTCGTTTCCGCGCGATATCTAGAGAACCCTTTGATTGATTGATTGATTGATTGTATTTTGTTGAATGTCCCTCTCGAGAATTTTTCACTCATATGGAGACGCCACCACTTGCCGGTGGAGAGCTGCAAATTTTTGTCCTATACTCGGCACTTACGGCCATTGAGCAGTGAGGGATCATTTTCGTGCCAGCATCTACTGCGACACGGGACCTCGGTATTTACGGTCTCATCCGAAGGACCGATCTCCACGCTCCACAGTGGGATTCGAAACCGCGACGTAAGGATCAACTCATTACTTCGCGACTCTAGAGCAGACGCTCTAACCACTGCGCCACGCGGGCGACGAGAACCCTTTGACCTTTCGCAATGAAATTTTGCATAGCAACTCCCTATGGTCTAAAGAAGAAGCCTATTGATTTTGAGATCAAAAGTTTAAAGTTCAAGGTCGTATATTCATACATTCCGTCTGTGTGTAACACTTTCGTTTCCCGGCGATATATCAAGAAGCTTTTGAGCTTTTACGATGAAATCTTAGGTCCTCTCCGCTCCTCTCAAAGGGTCCCGTCCCGTTTTTTCTGAATATTATTTATTGATATTTAAAGTCGCTTGGCACTATTTTTAGCAAAGGGGCATGTGGAGAGTTATAATACAGGTTGTCGGCGGATTTTATATTCTTATTACGTCTATTAGAACTGTTTAGTAAAGGATAAATTAGACACCATGTATTGTGTAAAATTTTGACAATATCGAACGTGAAAATAAACATTATATGTGACCTACTGTTTGCATTTAATTTGCTACATAATCAAGTGCCTCCGTAATCTAGGGTATGACTCTGACTTAGTACGTGAGAGGTGCCGGGTTCAAATCCCGGACGATCCCTTTTTGGGGGGATTTTTTTTTTTTTTTTTTTTTTTTTTTTTTTTTTGATTTACTAAATGATAGTATTCAGCATGTGAAATGAAAAAGTTATGACGTCTGTTTTGTTCAAACTCATAAAATCATTATTACAATATGATAAATATTATGTATAAAAAGAATCTTCTATACACACATTAAAGAATAAGCAATCAAATCTTTATATCCATATTGGTATTTTTATTTTTATTTCCTTCAAAATACATGTATACATTTAATAACTCCGACCCCCCCCCCCGAACTGCGCATGCTCTTCTTTTTTCCCTTTGTGGGGGACACAATTTCTCTGAATTAGCTTGTTTTATCACTTTTTTAGCTTGAATTTACGTTTTCATTTTCAAAATCGGACGGAAGACCTCTCATTGCTCGCAATGAGTTTCTAGTTAAGGTCTTCCGTCTTCACGGAAGACCTTATAGTGATTCTACTGTTCCTTTAAGGTCTTCCGTCTTCACGGAAGACCTTATAGTGATTCTACTGTTTCTTCTTCTTCTTCTTCTTATTATTATTTTTCCGCCCATCTAATTTTGTGCACGCGATTTCTCAAAGACTACTTGATGAAATTTAATGAAATTTGCAGGAACAATGTGTTTCAATCTGAATTTATTTTATCCGAGAGATTTTTTGGAATATCACTTCCGGTGCCAAGTTACCGACAACTTTCTGAATTTTGAAAGACATTTTGTCCGCAACTAATCTCAAGAACGGTAAAAGATATCAATGAGAAACTTTCAGGGATTTTAGATCGTGAAAAATCCTAGCCGGGAATGAACTTTCGTTTGTCGTGGGTACTTCCGGTCATTCCCGTATGCGAATTTAAAAAAATTGAATTTTCTAACTTTTTTGTTTTTCAATATTTTTCTTTGATATTAGTAGGGTTAATCGAGGCATTTTCAAAAAGGCTTAATATATAATTTGTTTAAAAATTGATAAATCCAAACTCTAGATATTCGCATTTTAAAATTTGAAGCGGGTCCAAAATGGCGGCTGTCTCCGTAAACTCCGACGAGCAGGTCGGTACTCGGAGCTCCTCGGGTGGCTGGTACCTCGCACACTAACCTCAAACGTCAACGGTGTTCTATTATTTCGGGTTTAATCCCGATTATGTCTGAAAAAACCTTATGAATAATATGTAATTATCGCTGTTAAGGGAAGTAACTCAAAAATAGAGATCGGTGCCGGTATGCCCTTGTCTTGTTTCTATATTTACATTTTTCAGCTTAAATATCTAGAACTCATAGAAAATGAAAATACAATAAATGTATATAAAACAAAAACCAAATGAAATAAGTGAGTTTTGGAGAAATATTATGGTGAAAAACTATGTAGGTCCCTTTTATCAACATTTTACATAGGAAATGCATTGAGAATTGCAAAAACAATGATTTGACAAAAATCTAAAAAAAAAAAAAAAAAGAAGGTTGGATTGGTGGGTTAAACAATCCAGAATGTAGCCTGTTTATTACAATTAAAACTACTCAAGAGTTCTTGAAATATTCTATATGAGAAGTTGTCTTAGCAAGAACTCGAAAACGGTAAGAGATTAAGACACCAAACTTATATGAGCAACGGTCTTTAAAATTTAAAATTTGGTTCAAACCGTCTGCCGTCACTTCCAGTCGTCACAGGAAGTGATAAAAGAAATCAAAAATTTCAACTTTTCTTTTTTTAATTGAAAATTGCATCACTTTATTGCATCTTTCTCTCAGATTCGAAAGACGTTGGTCCCACCGGAAACAAATACGACAACTTCCGGTTATAAGAGAAAAACTAAATAATTTGAGTATTTTACTTTCCCATAAATATTCTTTATAGATAAAGTATATGAAATGAATTTTAAATATGTTATTTAGAGTGCAAATGTCTAGAGTCAACTTCCAGTTTAAGGAGATAACACGTTGGATATTCACGCTGACGACCAGGGTTAAATTTCCAGAGTGTCTGAATTTTTTTTATCACTTTTTCAGCTTGAATTTACGTTTTTATTTTCAGAATCGGACGGAAGACCTCTCATTGCTCGCAATGAGTTTCTATTTATTATTATCATTACTCCGTTTCGTCTTTACAATTTTTATGCAGAAGACATATCACAAGCGGTTCGATTGATTTTCATGAAATTTCCAGGGATATTGTGTTCTGAACTGAAGATGATCTTTTTTTTCAAATCCTCAATAAAAAGAACTTCTGAATAGTTATTGAATAAAAAGTTTCAAAATCACAAGGAATTTAAGGAAGTATCAATGAAAAGGGGTTGGCCTCTCAAATTAGGGACCGAGATGGGCCAAAAGTTTTTTATCCGTATACTCTTTTATAATCAATATTTTGTAATACTTTTCTTAAGCAAAATAGTTTATTTTTGCACTCTTAATCTACATAACATGATGTTGGCATCATATGTACGCAATAAGGGGTCATTAATGACCAGATTGCAACATCTTTTGTGCAAAATACCTGGAAAAGGAGGAATATTTTGGTAAGCAACATTGAACGAAGGACGTTGAAAATAATGTTCCTCGCAATATGCAATCTTTCAAATTTTGCTAAACGTCCCAATTTAAAGGTGCTTAGACACATTCGAAGTTAATATTTTCTCAAATTTTCTGTATAATATCACGACTTACATATTGCAATAGCATTTCACACGAAAATATAATTAAAAACTTATTTTATCTGGAAATTATTGGAACTACGAATTCCTGGACGCGTTTGATTAACACATCCTTGCACTTTCACAAATTTTATCTTCATCCTTAATATTTAAGAAAAGAAACGGTTTTGTTGTGTATTAATGAAAAACATTACATCTATAATCCAGAAAATTCGGAGTAGAAATGTGCAAAAGCAAACCCCCTCACTAATATCGTCAGTTCGTGCTCAGTGTTGTATACAGAGTTTAACAAATTGAATACACCCGTGAAACGTAAACTGATTTTGTAAACAGGGCACGAGCTCTGTTATTGTTAATGTTTACGATTTACCGAGAGTGTTCAATTGTTAAAGTCTGCACACACCACTGAGCACGGACTGACAATACTGTGAGTGGGTTTTGCTTTCGAACATTTTTAATATTTTTCATTAATACACAACAAAACTGCCACTTTTCTTCAGTATTAAGAATAAAATTAAAATTTGTGAAAGTGCAAGGATGTGTCAATCAAACGTGTCCAGAAATTTGAAGTTTCAATAACTTCGAGATGAAATAAGATTTTTATTATATTTTAGTATGAATTGATATAGCAACATATAAGTCATGAAATTATAGAGAAAATTTGAGAACATATCAACTTGAAATCTGTGTCTAAGCACCTTTAAGATGTCTTTTGCATATATCTCGGAAATGAAAAAGAATTAATTATTTTCCAAAAAGTGTTCAAAATCACGAGAGCTTTAAGATGTTATCAAGAAAAAAGGGCTGACCCCTCATATTAGAGGCCAAGACAGGCCAAAAGTATTAAATCTATAACTCTTTATTGATCAATATTTTGTTACACATTACTGAAGTAAAATTGTTCGTCTTAACAATTTATTTATATTATCATAATTATTTGAACGAAAATTTCAGTCCAATTTTTATCTCATCTTATCAAAAATCGGACGGAAGACCCACTCGTTGCTCGCAGCGAGATCGCATCTAGTTATTATTAGTATTCTTCTTTTCTTATTTCGAGTTCTCGGAAATGGCTAAGTCGATTTTCACCAAACTTTCAGATCTAATAGATATTCATCATAACCTTGTCAAAAATGTTCGTCGTCTATGATGTCACTTCCGGTCGTGAGATATGATCAATTTTCTAATTTTCAGAGGGTCGGCTTGTCCTTGAAACTCATACTAAACGACATCAGATATTGAGTAAGATTTTTCAGTGAAGATAGAGGAAAGATTGTAGATGTGCCATTTTGCGTCTATATCTTTCCAGCTCAAAATGTCCCGAATCTCGCCTAGGGTCGAAAAATAGGCTCACAAGCATCTTGGCAAATTTGACACGTTTTCTTTCATTTCTTTATACCTGTAAATATTTTGTTAAAACGTGTAGTAAGAGCTGTGAAGAATGATTAGAGTTTTCATGCCTATCATACTATGTCAAGGAAAAGGGACTGACCCCTCAAATAAGGGGCTCTTTAACCCCTTAAATATCAATATTTGGTTATAAATTAGTGATGCAAAAATGTTCATCTTAAGGACTTGCAACAGTATATTATAAAATTATGATAATATATTAGATAACTTGGGCCATAGGGAGTCAGATTTCTAAATCTTTGACTCTTTATGTCTCAAAAAAGGAAATATTTTGATAAGCAATATTGAACAAATCATGTTTGAAATAATGTTGTTAACATTATGCTACCCTTTAATTTTTGCAAAACGGACCCAATAAGGACTTGAAGGACTAATCCTTAATTATTTCTAGTCTGCATAGCTCGAAAACGAAAAGAAACTTTTTAATGCTTGTTGAATGCTCTAGTTATCTAACTGCAGGAGTTTGTCTCGTGGAGCTGAGGAGATAATTTAAGTCGAGTTACAGACTATGTAAGGGAGCAATGTTTACGAGCTCTTCTGTTAATTACTATTTGATTATTGCTGTATCAAAGTCGTATATCTAAGCAATTATTTCAGCTTCTTATATCAATAATTCCATGTATGCTAATTGTCTTGTAAGCCACGGTATTTGTATGATAGATGGATATTAGTATTCATTGTGTCATTTAGGATTATGCCTTTTTACAATAACAATTCAATATGTTTCTAATGTACGGTTTGATGATAAATGCAAGTTCGAGTGCTTGGCCTTGAGTGTTTACTCATATTGTAATATGTGCCTGACACTTATTACTTTTTTTTAAATTCTATTTTCCCATTTTATTCTTTTTATCACCTCAAATTTAATTTGCATTGATTAACCCAATATTAAATTGTTTTCAATGTTATTTTCTGTGGGCGGATGTTATGATTATGTATATTGAGGGTTTATAAGTGACAAAGTATTAATTATCAATCTTTTTCTATATATTTGTTTTATTAATTTTCAGGCCTGTTTGACATCTGTAATTGAAGATTAATTGTTTTATTTCATGTTTAGAAAGGACATTTTTAGACATTTTGCACATGGTAGCAATATCTAATCCTTGACATCTTCTTCCTGTCTCATGATATCAATGTCATCTACTGATACGTGTTATCAACTTTATGATTAGAACTTAGGATTGTGTTTTTTTTTAAATTTGTTATGCTAAGCTCTACCTTATTTCAGTCATGTAAATTAATGAAGCTCTGAACACTGCTCAATAAAGAGTTCTACTTGTAGGGTAACTTTATGCAGTTAGAGTGATCTGCCCTTAGAAGTGAGATAGAAAAAAAATGGTTATAGACATTTAATTACACAATATATAATAGACTAAAATATTCCATGCATTATTTTATAACAAGAAGAAGTAATTGAATTCATTTTTTTCCATTAATATTACCAATGTGAGTAAATAACAATGATTTCTGTTCATGAATAGTCCACTGTCTTCCAACATTTTCCCTGCAGAAATAAGGCAGGTGACCTATGTTGAAAATCAAGTAAATAGTCTCTATATGCACAAATTTAGAAGATATACCTTTTTCCATGTCAAAGACGCTTTTTTGTAAGTTTTAAAAGCTTTCTTAATGTCTACGGATTTCCCCTAATCATACAACTTTCTTATCCTTAAGTTAATTGGTTGGTCAGTACGAAAGTAGGCGGTTTTGTCAAAGATTAGATGTGTGTGAGATAGCATGTGAGTAAAACTACGAAATTCTTTATCAAAGTTTGAGATATATATATATATATATATATATATATATATATATATATATATATATATATATATATATATATATATATATATATATATATATATATATATATATATATATCTTTTTGTTGACAGAATAATCAAAGTTCCTCTTTTCGGTGTTTACAAAAGAATAAACTATTGACCCTTGGGTAAGATTTCCTTCATTTTAAGAGATATGCATGTACTAAACAATAATCTAACGGAGTCCATAGTGAATTATTACGACCGAAAATGTTCTGTGAAGTCATTGAATTCTATTTTACCGATTTTTAAAGCAGACAAGTTCTCATTATCAAAGATAATTTATACTTACAGTCCTTGATTTTTTTTAATAAAGTAGGAATTGTAGCGATTTTATGAAACACTCATTAGAAATAAGTAGAAAAAATTATGTATTACAGATCCCTCCCCTTCTGATGAGGACAAGCAGAAATGTCCGAAACACGTTGATTTACATCTGTGTCAAGGGTATCTGAAGTGTCCTGCAAAAGATGAAAGAGTTGATTTTCGTGATTTTCATATCTGCATTTCAATTTCCTGTGGCCTCAGTTTATCTGCGAGATAAAAGGGCACTGGTATTATTTTTTATTGTTACAATATGAACAGATTTAATGAATTTAATGTTTTGATTAACCTAGTCTACTGGTTCAGAAAGTGGAATTTGGAATGTTTAAGTTTAGGAGCTTGAGAAAGGCAATTATGAATGTAAGGATTGATATGATCTATTTAGTATGATCAAAACTAAATCAAGATTTTTGCATGTTTATAACCTTTTATTGGGTAATCAAAAGATGAAATAATAAAATACAATCAGAATCCTACGATGAATTTTTAAAATTGATTATAATGAGAAAATAAAAGGCTGTAAGGATAACAAAATTATAAAGTTACTATAAGAATAAAGATTATTTCAGGTGCCACGATGTAAAGACTCTCTTACGAGTGTCCACGAAGGATTTAGCTGTCCTTTAAATAAAACAGAATGGGAAGAAAGAGCAAAAGAGATGAAATGTGAAACCTTTGAACAGAATTGTACAGAAACAAATAAATTTGTTTATCATTGCTTGGTAAATGCCTGGTTAAATGGTACGATAGAGGTTTGTGCACCAGAAGTACGAATTGCAGGTAATTTTCCAGAAGGTCTAGTTTAACCTTTTATAGACTATATTCCCATGGACATATACTTTATATGTACATGAAGTTACACACAAAAATAATACATAAAATGTTATTGCCCTGTAATATATATGTAAATAATACTGCATGATAGTAAGTGGGATATGAGAATTTGTTCACGCAAGAAAATTCAAATCTAACTAGCCAGTCAAAAAGAACTATGGTACCTTTTTATTAAGAGAGATTTGTTGACGTTGAATAAATGCATACACATGTTTGGAAACAGAAACAAACATCTTATACCGATCCCTGTCTCTTCCTTCACCCTCTTCTGTATCTTTAGTTTGTCTAAGATTTTCATATATATATATATATAGAGAGAGAGAGAGAGAGAGAGAGAGAGAGAGAGAGAGAGAGAGATAATAAAAAAAACCAAGCATGGATACCTGTAGCTGGAAAGTTCTTTTCCAAACAAAAGATTTGTAAACGTAATCGTAACTCTTGACCATTAAGTGACTAATAACCAAACATATTGAGTTGAATGACCTCACACACGCTTTCAAACAATACAAGATTTGAGACGTAATTTTCAACTGGTAAAACGTACAAGTGATTAAATTAATATATATTTTAGAATATCCCATATAAATATACATGTGTACACTGTAGATTGATTAGACTGAGAGTTGGACGAATTGATTTTCTTGTAAAGTATAAAAAAAGGAATAATGTAAGATAGTTAATAGGCGTATCAATATTAATTTGTTTAAAAAAAACACAAAACAACTACCTGATTTGACAATTTAAGCTAACATATAGGAGATTGCAATTAGTTGATTGCTAAAGCACATTGCGCAATTCTTTTTACTCCAATTTGTTTTTTCAGGCAGTTTTTGTGCAGAGTTCAGCAAAGGAGGGGCTCGTGTTCAAACACAATACCAGTCAAAGTGTAATTCATGCCCGTACATATATAATTCTTCCGAGAGCTACAGATGTAAGTTATTATATTTCAAGCACTCAGATTATGCTGATTTTAAAAGTAACAATTAAGTAATACCGTGGAATCATTTTGATTCATGGCTGTCGGTGTTCGTGGGTAACCAAACTTTTACTGATTTTGGTCATAATTTCGTGGGCAACTAAAAGAAAACATTTATTGTAAAGATTTATTGACAAAGTCATTGTTCACGGGGATGTAAATTCGTTGGTACATTGTATTTGACCCACGAAATCTATGAACATTGTTTCCCCACTAACAATGATGACTCCTCAGTAATAATGTTCACATAAAGTACAGTTAAACATTGAATTCTTAACGCCCGGTATTCACTTTATCGGCACTGCCAGGTACTGTTATAGGACCGACGACATCCAAAAATAAGAATTAAATGCTTATATTTACATTCTCTTATTTTCACTGTTCATAATTGTGAATTTCGTTAAGTTTTAGTATGAATTTAGCGCCTTTCAGAACTAGTGTAATTAATTGACGCAAGAGCCGTTGTGAAGTGGAAAATGAAATAATCAGTCATTCTACAAAAACATGACCAATTAAAAAAATGTTATGTCTCTTACAAATTTTCCGTTGTAATATCTTAACTATACATTTAAAGATCGATTTCAACTCTGAGACTTAACATACACACATGGTTTTGTAAATATTTACAGATGTATATGCAGTTAAAGTTTTGATATGAACATAATATAATGTTGAAAAAACGTATTCCACTGCAAATCGTTATGTCGCTTCATTTATTTACAGATTTTAAGATGAAATTTTCAGCCGTAAAATCGTTCCGAATATATTGCAATGAATATTAAAAAAGTTTTTTAACCTATATAAAGAGAAATCAAACCACTTCTCGCAAAGAAATAAAAATCGATTAACTTAGGTAACGATTTTGTTTTAAATTTCACGCATAGGATGCAGATTTCAACAAGAACTGAAACTTATCTGAAAGTGAACACGGAACCTTATATCATCGATTCTAGTTGCGAGTCAGCTACTGTAAAAAAACTTTTATTCGCGTGCGAGAAATATCCGCGAGTCTCGCGACCTACTTTAACGCGCGAATATTAATCGCCGCGAACCATTTATTTTGCTTTGTATTTGTAAAGAATATTTCCTCAGTAGCGAAAATTTATCGCTGCAGATTGATTTCAAACTGACTAATCGCGAATAAAAGTTGATGCGAATAATAGTTGGTTTACAGTACTTTACACGATTACATTTTCGACATAACAAAATGAATTAGACAAAAACAGTTGTCTCTCTTATAAATTTAACTTCCGTTCCGGCAATTCAGGAAAGTTTTTGCATTAAAGGTATAAAACATTTTATTATTTTGGGAGCGAAATGTTTCATACTTTTGATTAATATCCTAAAACAAACTTTGATTTTAACTATTTATGAGAATGTTATCTTTTATTGCTGGGAATTAACTTCCGTAACAATATTTTCCCCGAAAATTTAATTTAAATTCGGATTCTTGGGAGTTTTCATGATCATACTTAGAGTTCTTTACTGAACATCAGAAACGAAAAATTGGTCAAAATCAGTTTTATTTAAAAAATAATAAGGTTTGAAGAAGCATTAACTTCAGTAACATTACCCTAAAAACAATGGTATCTTGAGATTATTGTAAAAAGTTAACGATACAAGATTTGTGGACAATTCTTTTTTTCAAGTTCACTGATATGGCCTTTAGAGAATTATGATCTCCATTTTGCTATTTGAAACAATTATTTTTTCTTTCATATTTTATACTCTGAACTGGTCCATTTATCGTAGAATGACTGTAATGCAAATGAATATTGCGAGGGAAAAAATGACAAATGAATTATAAACGTACAATTGTTAAATTTTTATAATATCTTAATAGGGTAATTGTTTTTAATTAAATTGATCCAAAATAATATACGTTTGGTGTTCCTAGAGTATCGAAAATGCTAATAGTTCTTTCTGTGTACTGTGGAATCATTTTTATTCGTGGGGGTCAATGTTCGTGGTTAGCCAAAAAATGTCCTGGTTTGGGGGGACGTAATTTCGTTGATAACAAGTTCTATTTCGTTTTTTTTCAAAGTTAAAACAAAGAAGGATAAGTCCGTCAATGTTGCTCATTTAAAATGATAAGGAGTTAGCTCTCTTGTGAACAAAAAACGTATCATCATAAGATTCTTCAAACAATAGTAATTACTTTTCAACAGTAAGTATATATTCTGTTGAATTTTACCTAACTCATCTCATTTCAAAATGTCCATCGCGCAGTGGCTTAAAACGTGAAAAATCAAGACATCCACGCCAACAACAATCGCAGCTATGTTAAGGCTGTCCGAAGGCTTAATATGCATTAGATATATACTATTTTATTTTGAGCTATGTTTTGGTTTTAATTTGTAATCTATGTATACATACACAGTTAAGTTGTAAAGAGAGTTAAATAAGGTATTATGAAAAACATTTTTTGTGATGTCACATGACTGTGTCGATCACGTGACGGACACTTATAAATTTTCTTAAATGTTGCACAAAAATCAAATCGGCACAAGTGAAAAACAAAATAATTGTGAACGGCTTGTTACATAAATCAATTAAACGTATTCTTGGGCGTATTTAAAGTGCTGGGGGCAAGTCTGAATTTTATTTCTTAAGAAAATATTTCACGAGAAATTCAACTTACCCACATCTTCCACTCTTCATCGCAATCTATACAAAATGGGAAAAAATACATACAATCTCCCAGCAAAATTCAGTTCGGACATTTTTTTCTAGTAGATTCACACATAATATCTTCAATTAATCCTTATTATTCACTTGTGCCAGTCTAATAAATATAAGATTTATAAATTCTAACTTTGTCTAAGGATGTATAAGGGGGAGCATTTCACAATCTTTTTTTGTAATTGTTTGAATACGTACATGTTAGACAAGAAAAAGGAATAACGATATTATACTGCAAATATTCACCATCACTACAGCCTTAAAACAACAATCAAAACAAATGAATTAAATATCAACGTAAAGAAATTATACATGTGATGTGAAAGGAATGTAAAAGTTATGACACTTTCCCCGTCATGCCTGCTCAAATTTGCAGTGACTTGACGTCATATGCCATTATGACGTCATATCTAGGTAGTTCGGAGAAGTTACTACAGCTGGTATACTGTGACATTCTTCGGACAGCCTCGATAGGATTGCCTGATCCAAATTAAAGTCAAAACGACCAAGAAGCAACAATTTTAGAGTGCGCTTATTCTGCAATTGAGACTTTATTAGACGATAGTCCTGCTAATTTCCCGTGTTCAACACCAAGAAAAAGAAAACGGGGCAACTACAATTATCTTGATGATGAGCAAAGAGCGAAAATTGCAAAACTGGCGGTTGAAAACGGTGTTGCTAAAGCGGCAGAGAAATGACGAAAGATCTAGACCGAAATTTATCAGAATCCACAGTCAGAAGTATTAGAGATCAATACAACAGAATGAGGAGAGCCTCAGGTATGATTACAATTTTTAATCCAAAGATTTTGAAAAGAAAATAATAGTAACATGTCCTTTTCGTTTATAACCTACTAGTAACATACTAGTATTCTAAAATTTACAATGCATTCAAATAAATACAAAACACTTTAAAAAATAATAACCGTTTTTTTTTTTTTTTTTTTTTTTTTTTTTTTTTTTTTTTTTTTTTTTTAAAAAAAAAAAAGAAGAAGAAGCTTTTCTAAAATTATGATGTTGTGATTTTAGGTGAATCTAGACTACATACGCTTCCTAGATCCCCACGTGGTAATCCCTTGATGCTTTGGTCATTGGACAGAGATGTTGAAAACTGGACCAAAAAAATCCGACTGAATGGGGGAGTTATCAACTTAAGAATAGTAATGGCAGCTGCGGAAGCGATTGTCACTAAATTTGATAGGAAAAATCTCGCTCGGTGCGGAGGACTCATCGAAATTACAAAATATTACGCCAGATCATTATTGCGCAGAATGGGCTTTGTAAATCGAAATGGCACAAAAACGGTTAAAAACTTGCCAAATGACTTTGATGAAATTAAAACCGAATTTATAAACAGAGTTGAAAAAGTGAAGACTGATCATTCAGTCCCCGATTTTCTTATTTTAAACTGGGATCAGACGGGATGCTAACTTGTGCCGGGTGGGGACTGTACTATGGAGACCAAGGGTTCCAATCAAGAAGCGCTCGCTGGAATCGATGACAAGAGACAGATAACGGTTCTTTTGTGCGTGACTAAATCTGGCACCCTTTTGCCACCCCAGCTGATTTACGCGGGTAAATCTGACATGTTTGCCGAAGGGCGTCAATTTTCCAGAAAACTGGGATATAACGTTCACCGACTCGCACCGGAGCACAGAAGAGTCAATGAACCGATACGTTGATAAAGTTATTATTCCTTACGATTGCCATATTTTTCGTAGCGCATAGAACTGAATCGTTATTGGAAAAATTAAAAGCTAACAACACTAACCTCTATATGTACCGGCGGCTTGCACCGACAAATTACAGCCTTTAGATGTCGCTGTAAATTACGATTATAAAGAACAACTTAAATCGTGTTTTCACCAGTGGTACGCGGAACAGGTTTTTAAATCTCTAGATGAGAACGACGACGGCAATGCCAAAATTGACTTAAAGCATCTACCCTGAAACCAATGCGTGCTAAATCGCTAATTAGCACCCAGTCCAAAATCGCACTGAAAATGACCTCATTAAAAGGGCATTTGAGCGTGTTGGACTGTAATGTAAACACTACTTAACAGTTTGTGACTACTGAAATATTTATCACTTTATTACTTATTGTATATAGTTATCGATGTCTTTGATACTTAATAAAATAGTTTGTTTTTTTTTTTTTGTTTTTTTTTTGTTTTTTTTTTTTTTTTGTTTTGTTTTTTGTTTTTGTTTTTTTTTTTTTTTTTGGGGGGGGGGGGTGGTTAAATAAATACATACAGGTTGTCTTTATGCGCGATCACACGGACACAAAGGTAACGGTTATTTTACGATATATAATAGTCTGTGTAATCGTAACTTTTAATAAATAATAAAAAATGTTTGTATACACGTTAGTGGGGATGTAAATTCGTGGGTCAGGTTTACCCACGAAAGCCACGAACATTGGTCCTCCACGAACAATGATGATTCCACAGTATTCAACGGCGCAGTGACAAGGTTTCGCGTGTAATATAGGGTATTTTTAATGGATTTTATAAAAAGAAAATACATTGAATTTAAATATTCTCGCTTGAGAATCGGCAATATCAGTTTATATATCGGGAGCCCGGTGTCCGTTTACCTGGAATTTATGTATTATGTAGAATTATGTAGTCAAATTAACTAAGGAACATTTGTCTCGATTTTTTTATCTTTGAATTTTTTTTAATGATGTAATCAATCATTTTGTTCAAGTGATTATTTGCAACAACGCTTTCTTACATAAAATTATCACATGGGCAAACTGTTTGATCATCATCACATAAAAAGACAGTAACTCATTATATCATTTTCACCGGATCTTTGTTTCTTTAAAGAAATGTAAACTTTTTTTAAAATCTAATTACAAATCTAAATCTGTAAGCCCTTCATACTGTCCAAAACTACGTTACTTGACACACTATAAATAAGACACAAACATAAATCAGTATATACGCCCCAAAATTTCTCTAGGAAACATAATTTCCGTTTACAAGATGGAAACTACTCTCATTTTATTGTTTCAAGGTATCACACCGGTAATTGTTTTCACGTTAGAATTCTATATAGAATAAAAAATCACTAAAAATCAGGTATTCGAATTCATGAAAAAATATTTAGCAGGTAGTGTTAAACGTTACCAGTCACATCAGCTGACACCAAAAAAAAATAGGGTACGTACACGGCATTTTCTGATTTTTTTCCATCCGCAAACAGGAATACCCTCAAAACCACGTGTACTCAATGTGTTTATAAACATCTTGTGTGCACCCCAGGGAGTGGCCTCCTATGCCCCGGAAGAAATGGTTCCTGTCAAAAACCTTTAATATTTTACAAAGTATATAAAATATCCTAAGCACACACACAAAAAATGTAAAAATAGAATAAGTGAAAATGTAAAATTTCTCACAATAAAAAAGATATTTCTGTATTATGTATGGAACTACAATTGACTAAGTTCATTTTGATTGGTCAGTTACCGGTGTGATACCTTGAAGGATCTTTGAAGTTGTAAGTTATCTTTCATTTTTGCACCGGAGATTCATTAAAAAACTGTCACCAACATCCTTAAAGGTGCATAGACACAGATTTGATGTTTCTATTTTCTCAAATTTTCTGTATAATATCAGAACTTATATCTTGCTATAGCAATTCACACGAAAATAAAATTAAAAACTTATTTGATCTGGCAATTATTGAAACTA
Organism: Saccostrea echinata; assembly: GCF_033153115.1. Classification (NCBI taxonomy): domain Eukaryota; kingdom Metazoa; phylum Mollusca; class Bivalvia; order Ostreida; family Ostreidae; genus Saccostrea; species Saccostrea echinata. The sequence goes on from NW_026889789.1 coordinate 3,140,713, forward strand.
TGAATTTCGGGAGGCGTTTGATTGACAGTGATTAATACATCCTTGCACTTTCACAATTTTTAACTTTATCCTTAATACTTAAGAAAAGTAGCAATTTTGTTGTGTACTAATGAATGATATTGCATCTATAATCCAGAAAATTCAGAGTAAAAAATGTGCAAAAGCAAAACCCACTCACCAGCCCGTGCTCAGTGTTTTGTAGTTGTGTACAGAGTTTAACAAATTGAATACCCCGTGAAAGGTAAACTGTTTTGGTAAACAGGGCACGAGCTCTGATGTTGTTAATGTTTATATTTCACCGGGTGTGTTCAATTGTTAAACTCTGCACACACCACTGAGCACGGACTGACAATACTGGTGAGAGGATTTTGCTTTCTACATTTCTACTCTGAAATCTCTGCATAATAGTTTTAATATTTTTTCATTAATAAACAACAAAATTGCTACTTTTCTAAAGTAATAAGGATAAAGTTAAAATCTGCGAAAGTGCAAAGATGTGTCTAGAAATTCGAAGTTTCAGTAACATCCAGATTAAAAAAGATTTTTGTCAAATTTTCGTATGAAATGCTATAGCAACATATAAGTCATGAAATTATACAGAAAATTTGAGTAAATATTAAATTCAATTCTGTGTCTAAACACCTTTAAGTAGGGGGATCTAATTCCCATTATTGCTGGAGATATGATGCCTTTATCTCCCTTACTCCAGAGCAGTCACGAATACACACAGAGCACTCAGACTGAAGTTTTTTGTGCATATTTTGAAGCAGAATTCCATCCTTAATAGACTAAGCCTGGCAACCAATTTTGTATCCGTGGAGAGTATATGTATTGTTCTTCACAACCAACAAAAAGATAATTCACAAGTCAGACCATTATGCAATTATTACATAACAAAATTGCATTTTACCCTCTTACGAATGACAGAGTTTACAGAAATTGTTAAATATTAGGCTGATAATAAAATCTGCATCTTTCAATTTATGTTCCAAATAAAGTCTAGGTATTTGTCTGTAGCCCTCTATGCAGAAGTTTATCTAAAAATATGTTGTAACACAGGGCAGTCCAAATGATGTCAGCATCTGGAGAGGTTCTTGACAGCTCCGACACTCCATTAAACTTGCTTTGATAATAAGAAAATGGATTGATTGATTGATTGTATGTTCTTTAACGTCCCATTCGAGAATTTTTCACTCATATAGAGACGTCACCATATACCGGTGAAGTGCTTCAAATTTTTTTACCTTTACTCGGCACTCAGGGCCATTGAGCAGTGAGGGATCTTTATCGTGCCAACGCCTGCCGTGACACGGGGCCTCGGTTTTTAAGGTCTCATCCGAAGGACCCGCAACTTTCACTTCAAAGTGCCGAGCGCATGGCGAAGGAACAGTTGCTACCCATTTTTATCGACTTAGGTCAGTCGCGGCCGAGATTCGAACTCACGACCTCCCGATCACGGAGCGAGCGCTCTACCGACTGAGCTACCGTGAACGGTATAAGAAAATGGAGAAAACAATTCAGATTTAATTTATTTTGTGATTTATGTAACTGACTTTCTCTGCAGACACAAATTAGCCATGAAATTCCAATTGAACATGCATAATTATCCTCTTTTCATTGAATTTCTCAGGAATTTCAAAGGTGTTTGATGAATTTGCATGATTAATTCAAGATTACAGCTTTTTGTTTCACCAGTTTACATAAAAAAATAACATTTAAATTTAAAAATATAAATCTTAAACATTTTTATGGGTTTTAACTCTTTTAAATGTGAAAAAAATGCAACAAAGAGACTAATAGCAGGCCATCCTCCATGATTCTTGGGGGTGGGTGCGTGTCCAAAAACTGCTGATAAAATTTATAGGAAGTGACAAAAGAAGAACATGACGCTTTTTTAGCTGAATTATGGTTATTGTGATATTTTGATTGTGAAATTTGTCAAATTTCTTCATCACTATAATTTGTAATTTATTAAGATATCAGTACATTAATGCACTTAACAAATCATGCTAAAATAAGCATCCTGACTGAGACTTAATTTAAAAGAGAGGGTCAACACCTACATAAAAGTGGTAAAATGACAAAAAGCATTCTCCGGTAAACTGAAAAATCATGAATGTCAGCTGCGAAAGCATGGAAAAAGTTTAGAGAACCATAACAGGCATACCATGGTGCTAAATGACATTCCATGATTCTGTACTACATGTGTGCTACATGGTTAGCAGAATAGGTATTCACTCTCATGCCCTGACAGTATTTATGCATTTGTTGGTCATAAGCTTCTTAGTTTTGAAAAATTCTTAATAAATTTTATTTGTCCATTACTTTATTACACAAATTTAACTCATTTTATTATTTCTATTCCTCCACTCCAGTAATAAAAGAATCATTTAAGATGAATAAAATGAAAGTAAATCAAGTCTCTGTAAAATTTAGCACTTTGTGAAAACATGTTTTACTTCTTCACACTCAATCGCAGTTGTCGCTTTTGTTGAAAACTCATTCACAAACCCAGAAAAAGTCTTTTCTTGAAAAAATCAGCCTAAAGTACTTTTACTGCAAAGTCTCTAGACACTATAATTGACTGCGGTCAGGTGGTGCACAGTGCTTAAATTCATCTAAAATAAAAAAAAAACGACATTTTGTAACATCTCTCTACATGTCAGATGCATAATCCTACTTTGAAAGTCATAATTTGGAGTTTTGAGGGTAAAACATGACAATATTATTAGTATTTTACAAAGAAATCTGTATAAATTAATGTCAACCCACTTCTAACTTCAAAAATATGTGCTTTCACACAGAAAGTTCATAAAATGACATACTTTGTTGAAATTAAATATCCTTTTTAAAATTAAAACTGCCTTTAATATGGGTGCAGATGATTTTACACAATTACCTTCAAGGTATCACACCGGTAATTGTTTTCACTATATAATTCTACATAGAATAAAAAATCATTAAAAATCAGGTATTCGAATTCATGAAAAAATATTTAGCAGGAAGTGTTAAACGTTACCAGTCACATCAGCTGACACCAAAAAATAGGGTACCTACACGGCATTTTCGGATTTTTTTTCCATCCACAAACATGAATACCCTCAAAACCACGATATCATAGACGTAGTCTGGATGCACAGATGTTATTTTGCCATAGAAATGCGAATAAAATACCAATTATTCTGACTTAAAACACGTTTTTAATGATAGAACACTTACTTGCGATATCTGTGTCGCCGAATTCGTTTATTCATTCAAAACTGCGTTTGAACCCGCGCAGGTATGTTAAGGCAGTACACAGATCATATTTCGGCGAATTTAGACTTTTTTCGTAATATGTAACATTGATAAATCGGAAAAGCCATAGATAAAACATTTACTAGTATTATCAATTGTATAGACGTCATTGAGTCTTAGGCTAAAGGAAGCACTCCACTACGACGTCATCACGTGGCGTCTATAAATAGAAAAATTGCCTTAATGAAAAAGTGAAAAGTTCAACACTACCCCGGGGATATTTCATTTCTTTTTGTGAAAATAATTATGTAAAAACATCACTGGGTCATGAAAAGTGCTGCTAGAATCCTACTCTCCCGACACAGAAAAAATTATTCCAAAGTTTCACATGAAACCTTACCAAAATTATAACATTTTGTACAAACGATCAAGGAATTGTCATCAATTCATGTTAATCACACGATTCTAGCAGCACTTTCCAAGTACTATAGAATACGAGCTTTCGATACAAACAAAAATTATGTCTCAAAGTATGCGGCGTAGTGTTGAACTTTTGCAACTTTGTTGGTTTAGAACGACAGAGGAAAGGCTGATCGGGATTTGAAAGCAATGCCTGTGTTCATTATAAGAAAACATGATAAGAAATATCAGCTTACCTGATTCTTAATCTTTAATTCCTAATGAATCACACATAACATTCACGGTATATGCTTTAAAACTCTCATTTTATATTTTTGTTTACATAAATTCTCGTCACGTTTAATTTTCACTCGGCAAATATTTTAGCAATAGTTATGACGTCATGGGTTTGGTATTTAACCCCCGTGATAAATACTTAGCTATTTATACCACCCAAAAACGACAATATTTTGTTTATATTATGTTTTTGAATGATTCCATTCATTTCTTGGACCTGAAATTAAACTTAAAATATAGATATTAAGAAATCATTATTTCTATACTTCATGTCATACAGCTTACTATGACGTCATATTGTAGAGGCAAGTAGGAAATCTCTGGGTGTAGCCTTAACATACCCGCGCGGGTTGACCTCTAAAGAAGTCTAAAATTATTCCTCCTGATAACTATTTAACACTGGAACATTTAATCCAATTTATCCGGAGAAAAAGATTAGACTTTTTTTAGAGGTCAACCGTGTTCAGACGCAGTTTTAAATGAATCAACAAATCCGGTGATACGGATATCGCAAGTAAGTGTTCTACCGTGATAAATGTTTTTAAGTCAGCAGAATGGGTATTTTTAATCGCATTTCCATTGTTAAACTCCAAACCATGTCTATAATAATGCATTAATCTCCAAACATCAATCGAAGGGGGGCCGGTTTGGTTCTTCATTTAGTCAATTTCTGAACTACTTTTATAAGGCCTTTCATAGAGAAGTAGAGGGGGGGTATGAAACGAGCCATCAACTTCTCAATAGAGAATAGAAGCTACCAAGCTACATTTAATCCTTAACGTATTTGTAGTTTTATATCTGTCAAGCCATTCGAAAATGTAAATATTGAAATATAGCAATTTAAATTCATGGAAAGAACAAACTGATTAACTAAAGTGAATAACAATAGCGAAATTTTGATTCTATGGTTTACTTTAGTAAACATTTAGGCTAACATTGAAAATAATAGTATTTATTCATTTCATAACTTCAGATCAAGAATGCTACGAATTGGTTAAGACACCAGATGTGTCTACTGAATCAGAAAATGCCGAGAAAATATCATCCAGGAAACCAGATGTTTCCTACAAGAGAAAAAATCATACCTACACTAAAACAACTAGAGAAAGGTATGAAGCTATAATAACAGAAAAATGGATCAGCCTTCGATTCCTACATGAAATAGAAAAAAGCTTTAAATTTAAAAAAATAAAAACTATATGTAATGTAATAAAGAAGAAAAAAAAAATAAATAAATAAATAAATAAACAGAAAAAAAGCTCTATACTGTTATTAATACATAACCCTATTTTTGTGACAAATAATGAATTGCAAAGAAGATTTTTTGAAAACTTATATGAACAAATTTGATAATGTAGCAGGAATGAACATGGAGGAGCATTGCCAATAAGATATATTATTATTATTTCCTGTGTGATTCCCATTCTGTTGGTTACAACATTTGTGATTTGGAAATTGATCCGACGCCGCGCTGAACATGGTAAACAAGGTTCTGCAGAAAGCTGTTTTGTTTTTCAAATACAATATAACATGATTTGGTTTTGAGACTAATTGAATATTACAAAGTTTTAATAATCATGTTTTAATGATGTTTAAATCTTGGTTAAGTGACCAAAACGTGAAAGACAAGATTTGATATGAATAAGTTATTGAATGTTGATAATTTGATTTCAATGTCTTAAGAAAAGTCAAATAGTGCTGGCACATTTTAATCGACAAAGATAAAATTGCAAAAAGGTATTGTTTCTAAAAAGATATATATATATATATATATATATATATATATATATATATATATATATATATATATATATATATATATATATATATATATATATATATATATATATATATTTTTTTTTCTTCTTCAGGTGACAATAATATGAAATCTGATGCTAATAAGCTTGAAATAAATGAGGAACTTATAAACTATCTCTGTGAATTAGAAAACAAAGAACCTGAATCTTTGAAAAAAGGCATCCTTCATTATCAGTATGCCAAAAATAAGCTTAAACCAAACCATCATCAGATAAACGTGACTGGAAACTTGCTGGAAGTCAATGGCATTCAAGCTGCTGCAGATGTTCTAGATATGAAGATTTTTGTTGTTACTCAAACACAGGATGATGAGAAAACTATCATTTGCTTCATGCCTAAATACAACGATACAGAAAGATGGATTAAATTTTTTGTGGATGAGAAAAATAATTACACAAATTTTTCAAGTAAAAATTGCAGTACTGTAAAATCATTGCAATTCGGGGGGGGGGGGGGTTAATTTTACAGTTTTATGGGGATTTAATTTTTCACTCACATCTTCATAAAGAATAAAAAATACTGTGAGTTCCTAGTTAATGATTTTTTAGAGGACGTTTATTCGGGGGGGGGGGGGGGTGGGGGGAAGGAAACCCCTTAATACCACGAATATTGAGCTACCATGACGTCTAATGATTTCACAGTGCTAGCGATGAAACTATGTCAGTGGGGAAAAAAACTTATATTTGCTCACTGTTACTAGCTTTAATTGAGGTTAAGCTATATGTAGATTTGCATTTTTGTCAAAGCTAACTGTTTTAAAAACAAATCATGCGAGGAAGATCACAATTTTTTTCCTAGCAAAGATTCAAAGGCCAATAGTTTATGATATGTGGACAAAAATTATTTCCAAAAATACCTTCCAATTTCTTATAGATTGACTTGTTCCCTATGTCATGAGAATTAAACCCAGTCATTTACATTTTCAAGGTTTTTCAGTAAAGGTCTAGGTCAGTATTGAAAAGGGATGAGGTAAAGTTCCCTAAAGATCTACATCAAATGGATTTGCACAGTGTTTTTGAAATAAATCTTTCAAATGCATATTAATCTAAAAGTCAATGCACATTTAATTGAAGTCATAAGTTTGAAATTAATATCACCTGGTATAATTTTGACAGATTGTTTTGACATTTCTTAAAAAAAAATAAATGTGAGAGATCATGACTTGGATGGATTTTTGACCACCTGTGTTTTGAAATAAGCGCATTTTGGCTATAAAATTGAATGGTTTGTTGATATAAATGTGAAAAGAATCTTTGCATATTCAAAATCAGTATTACATATTGCATTTTGAGATATCGCATTTTGTTAATATTTTCAGATTGGACTACCTGCAAGGAAGAAACTGCACTTCTGACGTATAATCATGTATTTGGCAAGTCAAACAAGGTAATGATTAAATTACACTTTAGGTCAGAGAGCCATTTTTAGATTTTCAACTTTTTATAGGTCTCTTGAATCAATTTAGATTTGCACCTTTTATTTGAGACTTCTCGGTCAATTTTATCTAAAATTATTGTGGATTTTCTAAAGGTGAAGCCCCACAATAATTTTGAAGTGTGTGAGGCCCTTCCACTTCAGGAAACAAAAACAAAAGAAAAATGTTATGAATTTAACAAACACTTTTATGCTAGGAAATATACTGAGTACGTAGATATTACAAGCCACGGTGCCTCAACAAGAAATTGTAAAGTCCATGACCCCTTCCCATGGGTTCCAGGCGCTTTCGCAAATCTATATGCTGCATATTGTAATAATGTTCTTAATGCATTACATTCTTCTGTTCAGTTTAATGTCACGAGACTAGGAGACTGTGTGCATTTCGCAGCACAGTTAAGGCTGCAGTAAGGAGGCGGGGCCTAATTTGTACGGGAAATGCTTACTATGACATCACACAAAAATATAAGTTCTTCAAATTACCACAAAATGAAATGATTTGCTATTTTAAACTGGTGGAAAGCTTTAAACTACATAAATACTAATTATTGCATGCATTTTTGTCGTTGGTTAAACCCCACAGAGCAATATATAAACAATTCACTGATCGCAATGCACTTGTCAATGTGACGTCATATCGTAAATGTTGATGCAGTTTGTATGCAGTGGGAGGCGGATCAAGTTATATTTTATACAATGAAAAATGTATTTTGTAATTAAATAAAATATTATTTACAGATACTTAAGAGACTATTAACTTGGATGCGATGTCTATTTTATTATTTTATTCTTATACTTCCAATACATTCCCTAGACAAGCGATACTGCCGTATATTTGTATGCAGATTCATTGATGGGTGATAGAAGGGTCGTAATAAATCGATATATTGCAAGGGCATACCCTCAATGAATTATGACAAGCTTTTACACAAACTCAAGAAGTATTAAGATATTTGAAAAGTGCTGCGAACCTGTTGAAATCTTGCAAATGAATTAATTATATCTATATTTAACGTACTTGTCCAGCAAAATATTCAACATACGGTCTAACAAATAAAATTTTAGCAATTAGATAGTAGAATCTAAATAGGTTCGCAGCACTTTTCACAAACTACAAAGAGTGTTGAAAATAATTATATATTAAACTTAGATTTTTAACTTGGTTATGCCCTTGCAATATTAGAATTCATAGATGACCTAAATACTTCAGGTATATTTGCTAAAATCACGTGACTGCCACATCACGTGACAAGTCTAAATAAGAAATCTAATCATCCTCAACACGTAGTTTTCAACCACATTGCATTTGTCCGATAATAGTAAAGTCCTAAAAAGAATCGCCCATCCTTGTAAAGAATGTATTTTCTATCTAAAAAACTCGCCCTTATTTCCATTTGGCACCTTAACTGTACTGCGTTTAATTACAAGCAAGACAATATCAGCTTAAACTGTAGTACTTAATTTTAGTACGTAGGTTAGAACACGAACTAAATGGATAGCAATTTCCATCAAGAAATCCTCAACATAAAATGTGAAATAAAAGAACAGAGAGATAAGGTGTCCGGCCCTTGGGATTGGATTAAGACAAATTATTTATTCTTTGAAACACTGATATACTGGCCCATGTACGTAGTATTTGAAATTACTAACATTTTGTTAAAATATTCATACAATGCTGTTAAACAAGAAGCAAATAATGAAATAGCCCTTTTAGTGAATAAGAAGGAAAAATATAGTTTATATGCATGTTTTTTTGTTTGTTTGTTTGTTTGTTTTCTTTTGTAGAAGAAAAAGGAATGCTTACCATGTTTACCATGGCAGAAACTACAACGGTGTATCACCCTGATTTGATGCTCTCGTATCATTAAAGTTAATGAATTGTGGCATAACCTATATAATCTATAACCTGTCAATTTTTCAGTTTCATCTCCTAGTCATACATGTAATCCCTAAATGAAAAAGCTTAACTGAAAAATTGATATTCTTGAATGTTTATGAAATATGATAGAAAATATGAAATGCAAACATTTCATATACACAGTTTTTGATATTGTGATCAATTGAATTGCATATTAGATGAATGTTATTGTTACTTTATTGAAGCAATTGTTTTGCAGTGTATTTAATTTTTTTGTTTTCATTTTTAATTATTTTCCTTCATATTATATTAGTATAGTATTATATTCGCCAGCAGCCAATCACAGAGAATTTCAAACGAAGCATCTGGCAGTTTAAATATCTTTTTAATTCTGTTTATATATTTTCTGGTAATATGGAATATAAACCCGGGTGTGTCTTTTTTTTTCTTGAGCGTTCGATTTTGTCTCTGATGAAACCGATTTCAACTTTTCTTTCTTTTAAATCTAAAAAAAAAAATTACTTTATACCACAAAGAATACATGAATGATTTAGGATAGAGGATTTGTACCCTTGAATGATATATATATATATATATATATATATATATATATATATATATATATATATATATATATATATATATATATATATATATATATATATATATATATATATATATATATATATATATATATATATATATATATATATATATATATATATATAAATTAAAATAAAATCCAAGATAAACAAACAAGTTCACATTTAATTATTACACTAAGCGCTTTCGCCGTGAGGCTCTTCAGAGTGTAACAAAGTTTATAAAAACAATACAACTTGGTTGTTATGACGTCGTTATTGTGACGTCATAAAGGCAGCATTATATATTGGCGCAGGTAAATGTCATTAGGGCGCCAAAAGTAGAGAATTGAACATATGTACATTGTGATGAAATAGACTGCTAATTTTAAGCTATAATGTTCAATTTACATTTAGTTTAGGTTTAAATAATTTAACAAAGTAATCTTCCTTGGCTCTCCGTAATTGTTCATTATTTTCTAGAACTTTATAAAAAGGAAATATTAAAAAGTTTCCATTCGCACATGAATCAAAATGTTCACTGCATTAATTGACCTGAAGAACATAATCTATAGCCGGCGCCAACCCCCAAACCTGAAGAAACTCCTTACAAGAGCCAAATTTTCGTCAAATGAAGACATACGCACAGTGGCCAAATGTATGGACCCCCTATGTGGAACCTGTCCTTATTTAAAAACAGGAGAGACGTTTACTTTTAAATGTGGTAAAACATTTACCGTAAATGCGAATATGTCATGCAAATCTAAAAATTTAATATACTGTATGACTTGTACTTCATGCGGGGAAAACTACATTGGACAGACCGGTAACAAACTAGCTGACCGCGTAAGAGTCCATAAACAACAAATACGGGACCCTTCTGTCAGGAATACGCCATGCAGTGAACATTTTGATTCATGTGCGAATGGAAACTTTTTAATATTTCCTTTTTATAAAGTTCTAGAAAATAATGAACAATTACGGAGAGCCAAGGAAGATTACTTTGTTAAATTATTTAAACCTAAACTAAATGTAAATTGAACATTATAGCTTAAAATTAGCAGTCTATTTCATCACAATGTACATATGTTCAATTCTCTACTTTTGGCGCCCTAATGACATTTACCTGCGCCAATATATAATGCTGCCTTTATGACGTCACAATAACGACGTCATAACAACCAAGTTGTATTGTTTTTATAAACTTTGTTACACTCTGAAGAGCCTCACGGCGAAAGCGCTTAGTGTAATAATTAAATGTGAACTTGTTTGTTTATCTTGGATTTTATTTTAATTTATAACCTACCTATACCGTGGACTTTTACTACAATTTCACTATATATATATATATATATATATATATATATATATATATATATATATATATATATATTCTCAGTGTTGAATGCAGATTTCAGGTGCTTAAATTGCTAGGATAATTTATAAATGCGTTTGGCAAAATCCATTTTAGCCTAAGCAAAATATGGGGGGTTGTTTATATTTGGACAAAGGAAAGGAAAGCAGTTATATTTAAAGGCAATTTGATAAATCTCTGACCTGAAAACGGATTTCTCTTTCAATTACTTGTATGGTTTTTGTTAAATGAAGCCAGGAGAGATTTTCATTAGAATTCAGCTGATGCAAATACATGTATTTCTCTTCAGCGGTGTAATGTCTAGTTGAAAATGATTTTTTTTTATAAAATATTTGTTATAGAATCAAATGAAAACGTTAAGTATTATGAGGAACTGCAGTTGCTGATTTTAATGGGCTTATGGATGTTGGATTGATTTTTAACGGAATTTTGACCTGAAAAAAGGATAAATTTTCCAACGAAATCCCTATCATCAACTTTATATCAAAACTAGAAATGTTTCATTTGAAATTCATGTTTGGATTACTTATAAACTGCAGCGGTGACTGATGTTAAGGTATAAGTTTTAGCTGAATGAAATTTTTTATACTTCATATGAATCGTACCCGTGCCTTAGAAAGAATGCCACTATCGTGCTTTTTCCTTGAAATCTATCAAAGAATAGTACCATCCTTCATTACAGCAACTGCATATTTGTCCATAAGATTGTGAATTTAGCTGTATTCCACATGAGAGCCTTGAATGTAAGAATGGCATGGAAAGTTTGCCATAAAGCTAAGAGAACAAAATGAAAGTGAAAAACTACGAAAGTTGACTAAAGTGTACCTAATGTAGAAAAGTATAATAAATTATAGAAATGGGGACTAATTGGTAACTATAAAAACATTCCCCCGCGGAGCAGGATTTGAATGAAACTTAAATATACATAAGCTATTTATAAACTAACCATTTTATACTACCATTTATATTGAAACAAAATTTACACTAAAACGCTGAAACCAGAATTTCTGTTTTGTAAGCTCCCAAATTCTATAACTCACAAAATAATGATATGAAGAGATTTGATAAACTCCAGGAAAACATCCAAATGAAATTATATTCTATGGTGAATGTAGTGATGAGGAAACTGATGATTTCGAAGAGAATGATGGTATGACCCTGGCGCACGTACTTTGACAGAGGACCGTATTTATTCGTTCTCATACAAAGGTCCAGCGTGCATGTCGCACAGCAGATTTTAAGCCGCAATGTTTTTAGCTCACCTGAGCCGAAGGCTCAAGTGAGCTTTTCTGATCGAAATTTGACCGTTGTTTGTTGTCGTCGTTGGCGTCATCTTTGTTGTCATAAACTTTTTTTTACATTTTCATCTTCTTCTCCAGAACTACTGGGCCAATTTCAAACAAACTTGACACAAGGTATCCTTGGGTAAAGGGGATTGAAGTTTGTTCAAATGAAGGGCCACGCCCTCCTCCAAGGGTAGAAAATTACGAAATAGCAAAAAATTAATGGCATTATTGAAAAATCTTCTTCTCAAGAAACAATGGGCCAGGAAAGATGAAACTCATGTGGAATTATTGTCAGGTAGTGAAACCCGGGGGTAGAGTGGGGCCACAATGGACGATCAAAGTTTTACATAGAAATATACAGGAAAAATGGAGGATCAAAGTTATAATACATAAGAGTACATGTGCATATAGGAAAATTCTTTTGAAATATTCGTCTCAAAAACAGCAAAGCTATGATTGATTTTTTTTAAAATGGAAGCATCCTCAGGTGGTGTAGATTCAGGTTTGTTCAAATCATGAACCCTGTGGGTAAGGTGGGGCCACAATGGACGATCAAAGATTTACATAGAAATATATATATATATATATATATATATATATATATATATATATATATATATATATATATATATATATATATATATATATATATATAAAATCTTTGAAAATCTTCTCAAGAACCACTGGGCCAGGAAAGATGAAACACATGTGGAATCATCCTCAGGTAATGTAGATTCAAGTTTGTTCAAATCATGATCCCTAGGGGTAGGGTAGGGCCAAAATAAACGAATAAAGTTTTACATAGAAATATCTTGGAAAAATCTTTTAAAATCTTCTTCTCAAGAACTACTGGGCCAGGAAAAATGAAACTCATATAGAAGTATCATCAGGTGGTGTAGATTCAAATTTGTTCAAATAATAACACCCAGGGGTAGGGTGGGGCCACAATGGACGATCGAAATTTTACATTAGAATATATAGGAAAAATCTTCTTCTCAAGAACAACAAAGCCATGTTTTTTTTTTTTTTTTTTGGACATTTTTATATGGAATCATCCTCAGGTGGTGTAGATTCAAGTTTGTTCAAATTATGACCCCGGGGGGAGTGTGGGGCCACAATAGGCGATCAAAGTTTAACATAGGTGTACATAGGAAAAATCTTCAAAAATCTTCTTCGCAAGAACAGCAAAGCAATGATTGGCATATTTATATGGAAGCATCCTCAGGTGGTGTGAGTTCAAGTTTGTTTAAATTATGACTATATAGGAAAAATCTTCGAAAATCTTACAGTATTCTCAAGAACAGCAAAGCCATGATTGGTCAAATTTATATGGAAGCATCTGCTGGTGGTGTAGATTTAAATTTGTTCAAATCATGAACCCTGGGGATAGGATGGGGCCACAATGGACGATCAAAGTTTTTGTAGAGTATATAGGAAAAATCTTTAAAAATCTTCTTCTCAAGAACAGCAGAGCTGTGATTGGTCATATTTATATAGAAGCATCCTCAGGTGGTGAAGATTCAAGTTTGTTCAAATAATGACCACCAGGGGTAGGGTGGGGCCACAATAGACGATCAAAGTTTAACATAGGTGTATATAGGAAAAATCTTCAAAAATTTTCTTCTGAAGAACAGAAAAGCTATGATTGGTCATATTTTTGTGGAAGCATCCTCAAGAGGTGTAGATTCAAGTTTGTTCAAATCATGACCCCAAGGGGTAGGGTGGGGCCACAAACAACGACGAAAGTTTTACATAGAAATATATAGGAAAAATCTTTAAAAATCTTTTCAAGAACAGCAAAGCCACGGTTTGTCAAATTTATCTTGAAGCATCCTCAGATAGTGTAGATTCAAGTTTGTTCAAATCATGACCTCCAGGGATAGGGTGGGGTCACAATGAAAGTTCAACCTTACAGAGAAAAAAGTCACAGTCAACAAATATGTAAGCATCCTTAGTCAGTGCTGATTTAATTTTGTTCAAATCATACCCCCACTCCCTTTTCGGGGTAGGTTAAGACCACTTATGTTATGCATTTTAGCTTTTCAATACTAAACTGATTTTTCCTCTTTTCCTAGCCACAGTGCTCAGGTGAACGATGTGGTCCCTGAGTCTCTTGTTTTTTCTATTATATATAAATTTTATATCATATTTTTATATGTAGACGAAAATTTAACGCAATGTTTATCAACATTTATTGTGGTTGCTTTTTATACCATGGTGTGTATACTACTCTCATTTACACTCATAGCATAACTCTGTGAATAGTTATTCATTATTTTGAGTGTCATATATATATATATATATATATATATATATATATATATATATATATATGTGTGTGTGTGTGTGTGTGTGTGTGTGTGTGTGTGTGTGTGTGTTTGTAAACCCTGTCAATTGGACACGTGCTTTAGACTGCACACGTTTAAATGAACACGGAAAAATCCAAATGAACACGAAATGGTGGTGTTCAGTTGGATTTTGTCATAAATCAACTAGAAACTGTCCTAGGATGCATCCGATTTCGAAAAATTGAAGTGTTAATTTGACCGGATTCATGAGATCTGTGTAATGAGTGTGTATACGATGACCAACCATCCATCATTTTTTCTTCTCGGCGAGACTTACACACATTGCAAGTGCGCATGCTCGTTACACAAATGACGTCGTAAATGACATCATAATAAAGTACCCGTTTCACACTTAGTCATGTACATGGGGACGAAGTCAACTTTGTAAAAGGTAAGTACAAAATCTGTAAATAAATTAAATAAATTTAATGTATTAAATATGGCCTATGAATTAATAGTAAAGATGTGTCCATTATGACATTAATTGTCTACTCTAGAATTTCCCTACGGTATGTATACATGCACGTATATGCTGTATAGTTACAATGTGCATCGTTGCATAATTGCAGTATAAATGGTAAAAACCAATTTACTAAAAGTTATTATTAATGTTAGTAAAAACATAAAGAAATCTTTTCTATATCTGGATGTCAGGTAAACACGTACATTCCGTATTGACCTATGTACGTTGTACCCGCGGAGAGAAATTATTTCTGTATCTGTATCTGTATCTAAATCAACGTTGATCTTTTGCATTGTGTACCACAATATACTGTCAGAAATTTTAAATGTTTTCTTGTGTTTCGCATCTTGTTTATGTGTCATGCAAAGTTCGAAGGTTTCATATTAAAAACGAAAGTAGAGTCGGTCACGCCATGTGTTATGGGCCGATTTCAAATCAACGTTGATCTTTTGCATTGTGTAGCACAATATACTGTCAGAAATTTTAAATGTTTTCTTGTGTTTCGCATCTTGTTTATGTGTCATGCAAAGTTCGAAGGTTTCATATTAAAAACGAAAGTAGAGTCGGTCACGCCATGTGTTATGGGCCGGGGATTGGGAAACGTTCAGTCTGCCTGGCTTATATATAGGTACGTGGGCTGTTAAAATCATTGTTAATATTGTGTACATATTAAGCTGTCAACTAAAAACACATGTACGACTGAGGCGTAAACATTAGAAATAATTCCTGCAAGTTTAAATGATGAAAGGGGGGGGGGGGGGCTGTCTACTTCTCCCAGGGACATAATGATATAATTGTTAAGCATGTAGAGGTCCCTGCTTCAACGTGGTCTTCTAGCCCTTGCAAACTGAGGGTATAGTGCAACTTTATAAGTTGATATTAATGTCAAAGACATGCTGTGCATTTAGACAGTGACATGTCACATGCCCTAATTTTAATGTGTGAGAATTTAAAGATTGATACTTGTCATTTTTATTGACATGCACTCATTATTGCATTGGGGCAATTTTGAGAGAATATGTAAATATAGCTGTGATGATTCATGAATATGATGCGACTTCTACTAATTTAAGTTACAGTAATTAATTTTTTTTTTCCTATTTATCATGGAATTCATGCATGTTTTAAAACTTACATGTATATTATAATACATTTCAGGTAGAAACATTGATTTTGGATGAGAAATTATTAATGTTCATGGCTACTCAGAACACGGCAGGGAGAAGTTTATGGTATGAATGCAATTATATAATATTCATTTAATAGTGAAAAGCTACGTCAGGAAAAAAACAAACACTACCTGAAGTTCTAATGATCTGTGTTCATGATGATGTGTTTGTGTATCAGCATGATCTGTATACCTTTTCCTGTCATGAACATGATGAATCAGTACTGTTTTACATGTAATACCTTAATGACAGTCTGTCGGTCCAAGACCGGCAAATATTTGGGAGGATCAATGAATTCAAAATTAAGTCTGTATGTTATCAGTTAATTGTGCCAGTATCATAAAAAAAATTAAAGGTTCAGTTTAAAAGACAAAGAACTTCACCAATAATAGTCCAGATAAAAAGTAAAATAAAATTATCTAAATAGGATTAAAAAAAAAAAAAAGATGTTTGCAACTGACTGTCATACCGATAATTTTCATCATTTAGCTATTTTCCATTTTTATAAACATGTACAGGACAGATAATTAACACTATAACACCATTGGCTATTGTTGTGGTCGGGGCATACCATGTAATATATTAAACAAAATAATACGAACTACTATAAATTCTCTTTTATGATGTGCACACTTTTATTTTCAGCAAAACAAAAAAAAAGACAAAGAAGGAGGGGTACACACTATACAATCATGTTTTTATTGGGGTATAATTCAACCACTGAAATTTAAAATGAAGAGATTTACTTCCATTCAGGGATTTTTAAAAAGATTTAAATGAAAAGATTTTCCAACTGCAGAGAATACAATTATGTTATATGGAATTATGATTGAACATTTACAATATTTATAAATCCTTCAAAATGTTTCTGTCATCAAGGGTGTCATAGAGACATAAATAATAGAGATTTATGTAGCATGTGTAGCTGTTTGAAATCTTGCAAATTTTCTAACTCCCTCCCGTGATTCTAACATGAGGCACTGGAAAATGCAGGGAAAAGTCATTTTTGTTTTTTGGAATATGGTATTAATCGTGCATAAATTACTGAAGCTAACATTGGCAGTATGTAAAACTGGATCTATTCATTCTTTATGAAAACTCGATCACTGGTCTGAGGCCACATTCCTATAGGATTAATTAGGGGCAATTAAAATTAAAAAAAATCAAAAACTTCAACAGGTTTTATGATTCTTCCCCTCAAAGTAATAAAAAATGTAATCACACTAGATGACTTTGCTCACTTATCTACATTATCAATAGAAAGGCCAGAGTAGCTACATTTTATATACATGTATATATATCGGTATACAATATATACTTTAAAAGCAGATTGAATTATATTCCTTTATTTCGACAGTTGTTTGTTGTTAACATTATCATCAGAATTAAATCCCCACATGAAATTTTACTTTACAATACATGTATAATGAGTCGGGTTACATTCGTAACAAAGAAATTTAATGCCCACAAAACCTTCTTGGATTCAAATCAACAAAATTTTATCCCCACGAAAATTTGTGCTTCGATCTACAGTATATAACCAACACTTTAATGTGAGTAAAATGTACAGCAGATGCATTTAGTATTTTTAAGTGCAGTGACTGGAAAGGCACAGTAATTCCAGACCAAACTCAAGTTTACTCATTATTTAGTATTTAGGAACAAGTTATTTGTAAGTGTATCAAAAATAATAAGACAAGACATTTAAATATACAACAAAAAATATAAAGGGCCTCATAATCTTTCAGAGGGACTCTATTAATTAATGTTTGATATCGATTGGCAGACTCTGTAAACCTGAGTGAACAATTATGTTAAGAGAAGTTTGTTAATAAAGAGAATCTAGATCTGTTACCACTTAACCAGATTATTAAAATTTAATTTAAAAGGTAAACATGTTGTTGATAGTGAAGAAGTCTGTGTGCCAAGAATATAATATGTTATTTCAAATGAGCAAGAAATGTCATCATCTGACAGTGTGTATTACTTAGATTGCATAAATTAAGTTTTCTTTATATATTTTGTGATGGAATTAGGAGAAATCTGAAAGATTGTAACCCCCCCCCCCCCCCCAAATTTTTTACCCTCCATGATTATTTTAATTTCAGTTTTCACATACAAATTAATAACACTGTAGTATATACTGTACACCAAAAGAGCTCTGATTTTATGGTATTTTATGGAGATAGAGACTTATTTGCCCTGGGAAATCCTAACAGTCTGTTACTGAATTTCAATTAATGCAAGCATTCTTAACAATTGAATGAGAAAATCATATTGTATAAAGGTATAAATAATGAGCTAATCAGATCTATTTTATTTTCTTGAATTTCAACATGTTCAACATAGCTAGGGTACATGGCATATTTACACCCTAAGAAAAATATTCAAAGACATTAAAGTATTGATGAACAGAAATCTCTACACATTTACTTGAGTGAGAAAGCATGTAAATAAAGTGTTCAATTTATTTATCTTGGAATAAAAACATTTTTGATTTAGTGTATAGATCATGATAGAGGGTCCTTAACAGTCCTTGGTCTTGATTCTAATCGGGATCGGTATTCAACTTAACGTTTACTTTCATTTTAATCATGCGAATGTGATTTTGACAGCTGACAAGAATATGTATGAACTGGTTGTGAAACTTTGATGAGAATGTACAGTATGAGATATGTACATTTAATGTCCTCTACACAAGGAGGGTTTTATTCCAATTAAATGTAAGTTACTGCAGATTAAATTTGGACCACATTCACACGGAGAATTTAAGGAGGAACAGGGCCTTGAGCTGAAAAAAATCTAGTCAATGAATTTTTTTCATATTTTGTATATTTTTAACTTAATATGTCCTACACATTTTAAAAGTAATTCTGCGTTCAGATTTCTTGACTTATTTAAGTGATGTCGCCATACAAAAATCGCTCCTCACAGTGTCTGTAAATAGTTTTGGTTCTTCGTCTTTACGGGTCCATAACTAAGTCTAAAATGGAAATTTTTAAGCACAAACAAGAAATATGTATAAGGACATGCATCTCTTCAAGTATTCAGAATATATATAGAATTAAAATTCTTTAAGCATTTTTGCTATTTTACAATGTATATGGATTGGATGAATACTTTTCAAGACATCTTCAACAATGAAAAATTCATTTGGGAAATAATTCTGTCAATAAATATTTGAAGATTTACGATTGAACTGAAGTCCTTCTTCATAGTACCGTAATCAACTGTAGCAATATCGTAAGGTGAAGATAATTACCTCATTATCACAGTGGACAGAATTGAACAATACATAAGCGTGGTAAAAACGCTTCATCTTTACATTTTCCGAGTACGGGAAAAACAACTGTGACGTCACAGGAAAACTTATACAACCGAAATGAAATATTAATTCAGAGAATCTTTGCTACTGAACACGTAAAAATTATTTTTGTAGTTCCTGCTTCAAAAAATACATCACGATGCCTTGATTGTGATCTGTTATCATAGACCTAATGCTTTAGGTATATGGTTTCTATGTTTTTAAACTGACTAAATCTTACCAGGTAACCAACATATACCTGCATGATCTCATTGCACTGAGAGATCATACATGACATCACTGACTCGTTAGACTGTAGCATAAAGAAATAGATGGGTGGATCGATCAATTTCACAATTTTTAAATATTTACACGATCATTTAAAACTCTTAATTATTTTACATTAAATGTTTAAGCTTAACAAGTTGAACAAAAATTACACAAAAAATGCTGATTTTAACAACATTTAGCACCTACATTAACAGTAACTAAGGGGATGACAAATCCCATTGCCCAATGCCCTTGACTAGTGAATTTTAAGGGTGGGCAAGTGAAATTTTATCAACCACTTGCCCGTGGGCAAGTGACTTTAAAAAATTAAATCCATATGTACCAGTAAGTCATAGAAATAGAGCTAGACACAGGGGCTTGCATGATCTACTCATTATTTGTCTTCCTATTTTTTGAAATATATATAAATATATACAGTATTAGATTATGGTCATGATGGTGGGGCAAGCAAAAATTCAGGTAGGGCAATTAAATTTTGACTGTGCACTTGCCCTCAGACAAGTGCCTAAAAAATCTATTTGTCAGCCCTTTTGACTATGATGCAGTCAATTCAATCATGTGACATGTGTCCTGTCCCCCCTTAATGCGAATAATGCAAATTAATTTACTGTACATTAAATTTCTTTGCATTAACTCCATGTGAACACCAAGCAAAGCTATAATTAGAATTAAATTTTGATACATGCTTAACTATAGCACAGTTAAGCCACATGCCATATGTTGGTGGTCAGGTACATTATTTACATGATTAAATATAATGAAACAAATGATATTATGACCTTAAGTTGAAAATACACTATTTTATAAATAATTATATTTTGTATTTCCTATCCTATACATACTACCGGTACATGATTAGATATATTATGTACATGTAAATATATTGATGATGCTTTTTCAATGGATAGTAATTATTCATTTTTATTCCTACATTAATTTATTCTGGTGTGACAGGTCAACAGAGGATGCTTTCTCCTCCTAGGCACCTGATCCCACCTCTGGGATTTCCAGGGGGTCCTTGTTTTATCCAGGCTCTCACAGATTTGTATTTTTTATAGATTGTTTGAGATTGATCACTGTTCATTATACATGTATTTAACTTTTTTTTATTCACATGTATATCCCTTTGAACTCAAAATTAAAGACACCACAGAGGCTGATGCATCTGTTTCATATTTGAATATTTTACTAGATAAAGACATTAATGGCAAAGTAACAACTAAACTTTATTATAAACTTTCATTTTTCTATAATTATTAACTTACCTTACTTATGTAGCATTATCACCTGCATATGGAGTTTATGTCTCCCATTTGATTCAAAGGGCAAGAGCATGTGTACTATGTACAAACAATTACTAAAATGGGGCAAGCTATTGGCAAATAAGTTGTATAGCCAAGGTATACAGGTATAGGTATAGCCAACATTTCGCAAATTCTATGTTTGCAGGGTTTGACACTAAGGCATGTCCAACTGACCCAGTCTAGTAAATGAGTGGTCCGGTCGTGTCAAATGTTCGTGATCTAGACCGACTAGTTGTGTGAATAAAATAATGTTATCTCACATTTCAGTCTTTCAAATAAATGTTCTATAAACTTTTTAAACAATATTTTTTAATTTTCTGATTGTAAACACAGCCATCGCTCTGAAAAAGAAAACTTCACAGCATGACACAGTTAATCCTTATTTTTATCCTGGCTGTAATAGACAATTTGCGATCGAAACTAGCTTCATTCAGTATCAATTGGTATGAAAATTATTGAATAATATATATCGAAAAATATATTCTTTAATTTATTTATATTTACGGTAATAATTTTTTAAAGTTCCTTGCATGTTCTTTAAAGCCAGCCCTATAATATTTGCATGTTCTGTTTAACCCGACTCAATGGGCTGCGACCTATGGAAAAGTCTGACAAAATGTATTATCTTAATACATGCGAGAGATAGTATTGTTTCGAACTTTTTTCACTAAAATACCAGGTTATAAAAAGAAAAAAAAATTAAGTTTGGTCGGGGCTTAAGTGTTTTTACGGTCAGTGCTAGTCAAAATTATGGGAAGTAGCCCGACTTGTATAGTAGTCATAAAAGAAAATGTCAAACCCTGGTTTGATACAATGACCTTGTTAACAAATATAGTTTACACATAAGTCAAATGTTTACTGATGTTTTTCATAGAGAAAGTGTTAGGCCATTATTTTTATACTGAATTGTCAACAGATTTATCCATTCTCCCTATTATGACAAGGAGCTCACAGCAGGTGTAACCAGTTGACAGGGTATGCTTATTCCTCCATGGCAACTGATCCCACCTCTGATGTTTTAAAGATCTATGTTTGCTATGCTCACAATTAGTAATGTTTCAATGCACCTTTGAGCTTAAATACTGTTTGTAATCTTCATATTTCAGTAAAGGTCTGCAAAATTCTACTAGATGGGAAACAATTTGTCTTTTCAGTTATGAACATTTCTTATCAACAAACCCTGTAAGAAGAAGGACCTCTGTTCTACAGCTTGTGGTGGATCATAGAACACATGATATCAACCAAGTTTAAAGGAAGCATAGATAGCCACAATAGAAAGATTTAAGGATTGTGAGAAACCAAATATGACACAATTCAGAATAAAGTCCATGGGAGTGTGAGAAAAAAGAATAGTAGAGTGTAATCCTAAGGACTGTCTTCAGACTTCCACAAAGTCAGAAAAATACTGTTGAACTCATGAGTGAGTGAGTGACAAAATTAACAAAACTCATGATTCTCAAAAATTCAAGGAAGATGTGCGAGTTGAGACTAAGACGGATTTTAGGAGTTTTGATGACAAAGAATCAACCATTGGAAATATGGCTATTTGAACTTGGATCTCATTATTGGTAAGTAAATTAAACATTTATATTAATTAGTTATATTGATTGTTAATGACCTAGCAATTTTAATTACTACCATTTAATTTTAACTAATTTTTACATGTAGCTTCTCACATTGATTTTTTTTTTTAAATACATGTACATATATTTTTAATTTTCATGAAAGCTAACGGACAAGGTGCATGTGTGACTTAACACCCCCCCCCCCCCCCCTTTTCCAGTTTTTAGCTCACCTGAGCAGAAAGCTCAAGTTAGCTTTTCTGATCACACATTGTCCAGCGTCTGTCCGTCCAACTGTAAACTTTTCACATTTTCAACTTCTTCTCAAGAACCAAGTACTGGGCCAATGTTAAGCAAAGTTGATACAAAGCATTCCTGGGTAAAGGGAATTCTAAATTTTAAAATGAAGGGCCAAGTTTCCTTCCAAGGGGAGATAATCAAGAAATGCAAAAATAGGTTAGGGCCATTGAAACATCTTCTTTCAAGAAGCAACGAGCCAGAAAAGCTGAAACTTATATGTAGGCTTTCTGAGGTAGTGTAGATTGTAAATTATTCAAATCTTGCCCCTGCGGGGCATGATGGGGCCACAAATTAGGGGATGAAAATTTTACAATGAAATATATAGGAAAAATCCTCAGATATCTTCTTCTCAAGAACCACTGTGGCAGAAAAGCTGAAACTTATATAAATGCTTCCTACAGAATATTAGATTATAAATTGTTCAGATCATGGCCCCGCGGGTGGAGGGTGGGACCACAATAGGGAATGGATGTTTTACATTGAAAATATTATAGGAAAAACATCTTTAAAAATCTTCTTCTCAAGACTACTGGACTATTAAGAGGGTTGTCCCTAAGTATTGAAAAAAGCAGGGAATATATAAAAAGTAGAACAGTCAGGGGCATGATGGAATCAAGTTATTTTTTAAAATAACTTTTTTAGGTTACTTCACTTATTTATTACTAAACAAAGAAATAACTCATTTGAGTTAATTCTTAAAACATAGAATGCCTATCAATTTTGCCAAAAAACATCAATTTTTTTGAGTTTGCTGCAGATTTAAGATGATGTAAGACTGAGAAAGTTGTAAATATATGTACTTCTATTAATATACTCAACAGACTTCATATCTCCTGAGCAGATATGATGATATTTATCAAAATATATATAACTTCCGCCAATTTTGCCAAAAGTAAGACTAATTTTCCTAAAATCCTTGGATATTACTGTACAATCTCTTAGTATGTCTTACATTTTTTGTGCAAAGCTGTAGATTTTTGTGCAAGAGTTCTAAAGTGAGGTTGGTTAAGGTTTAAATAACTGAAATAAGTTATGATTTGTTGAATTTCAACTTGTTAAATCTTAAAGATAGATTACTTTTACTGTCATGAACCTTTTCCATCTACTTAATAACCCAAGTACAGCATGAATAAAGCTTTTCAGATACCAGTAGGTTTAAAATAATGAATAGTAAAGTATCAATAACTGGAATAAGTTGTATTTTTTTCAGCTTAAATTAGAGGGATTGACCCACTAAAATACCAGTTTTTTTTATAACTTGCGTATAAGGCGGATAATGAGTTTTGGACCAAAGTTTAACTCCCAAAAAACCGACTTATAGGCGAGTATATACGGTATATAGGAAAAATTTTAAAGAAATACTGTACTAGAAAAGATCAAAATTAGATGAAAGCTTTCTTAGGTAGCGTAGGTTTTAAATTGTTCAGATCATGGCCCCTGGGGGTAGGGTGTGGCCACAATAGGGATTACGTTGGATAAATCTTTAAAATGCTTAATTCTTCTCAAGAACAACAAAGCCACGATGAAACATAATAATGTAAGAAGCAACCTATGGTAGTGTAGATTCATTTTTTATTAAATGATGGCCCCTATATATAGGGTTGGGCCACAAAAGACAACAAAATTTTACATAGGAGTACATGTATATGGGGGAAAAAATCTGTGGCAGAACAGAAGGCCAAAGTGACTAATAGGTGAGTGTTGTTGCCCATGGGCCTCCTGTTTTGTTATCAGCAACTAGCTTTTTTTTTAGTCTTATCTCATAAATGCTTTCTCATTCAAAACTTACACAAAGTCTAGAGTAAATATTCATTTAATTAAAAATAGGGATGAGTATCAAAATGCAAAAAAAATTAATCATGACAATATTTTGATTGATTAATTGATTGTTTGTTGTTTAACGTCCCTCTCGAGAACTTTTCACTCATATTGAGATGCCACCACTTGCCGGTGGAGGGCTACAAATTTTGACCTATACTCGGCACTCTGGGCCATTGAGCAGTGAGGGTTCTTTTCCGTGCCAGCACCTACTGCGACACGGGACCTCGGTTTATACGGTCTCATCCGTAGGACCGGTCTCCACGTCCCGCAGTGGGATTTGAACCCGCAACGTAAGGATCAACTCCTTACTCCGCGACTCTAGAGCAGATGCTCTAACCACTGTGCCACGCGGGCGACAACAATATTTTGACTTGTGTTTTATGATATATATTGATGCATATCACTTAATTTTTACTTTTGTTCTACCTGTTCTATAGCATATTAAAAAAAATTCCTAGAAGTTTCCACTGTAAAATTGTTAAGAATAAATGTATTCTTCAATCATTATGAAATATGGTTTGTTTATAAATATAATTTATCATGTTTATAGAATCAGTAATCCAAAATTCTATATCTCAAAAAAAAAAATTACATTTAAATTGAAAACAAAAAAAGTAAAGATAATTAAGATTGCCTTTAACTGGTAACCAACTTCAGTTGAAAGGTATCTCCATATACTGGTGTAACAATTAATACACCCCTAATTAAGAGACTATGTGCGACAAATAAAGGACATATAAATTTTATGAATTTATAATTGCAATAAAATCAGGAGATATTTTTAGATAAAATCTGTTGAAAGCAAGTTTATGTGTCAGTTAATCATGTTAATTGTGTAAGTTTAATCATGTTAATTGTGTAAGTTTAACTGATAAGAGGGATATGTTTAAGACACCAAGTTGACAACATATTTAAAAAAATGGTGAATGAATTCTAGCAATGGACAGACTTTCTACAGCACAGTGTATATATAATATAAACAGTGTATATATTTTATATATTTATGACACATCATGTACATGTACTAAGATCAATATTTTCATGATGTACATTTTAAAATTAATGAATATACTACTGTTCCAGAGTCTCCAAAATATTTGTACACCATATTATGTAATTATTTTAGTCCCCTAGCTACCAGTGAAACTGGAGGGGACTACAGGTTTCTCCTTTATCTGTCTTTCAGTCTGTCTGTCAGTCTTTGTCACTTGGTTTTCTGGATTTTTTTTTTCTAAACTATGGGCATTGGTGGCATATTTCTGTCCCCTACATGCAAGATAAATTATGTTAACATGCAACATAATTATGTAGATATGCGACTTTATTTATGCCAACATGCAAAATAATTATGTTGACATGCAAGTTACCAACTTCTCGAGAGAATCTAATTTTAATGTTGGTAAACTTACTTACGCACGCCATTATATGACATCATGCAAGCAAGATGAACAGAATTATGTTGACAAGCAACTTATTTATGTTTACATGCAAGATAATTATGTAGACATGCAACTTATTTATGTCAACATACATGATAATTATGTTAACATGCAACTTATTTATGTCAACATGCAAGATATTATGCTGACATGCGAGTTAATTATGTCAACATGTGAGATATGTTTGTTGACATGCAACTTATTATCTTGCATGCATATGTTGACATATGTAATTATTTTGCATGTTTAAATATAACTCGCATGTTGACATAAATAAGTTGCATGTTGACATGAATAAGTCACATGTTGACATAAATAAGTTGCATGTTAACATAATCATCTTGCGTGTAAAATATATAACTCGCATGTTGACATAAATAAGTCGCATGTTGACAAATATAAGTTGCATGTTAACATTATTATCTTGCATGTTGAGATAGATAAGTCGCATGTCTACATATTTATCTCACATGTTAACATAATTATTTTGCATGTTGACATAGATAAATCGCATGTCTACATAATTATGCTTCATGTTAACATAATTTATCTTGCATGTAGGGGGCAGAAATATGCCACCAAATAAACACTCGCAGATCTATACGTGTATTTATGTAACTGGGTTTTCCCATGAATGATGAAAACACTGGTCAGTTTGTAATTTAGGGTTCTTTAATTCTGATGTGGATACTATTTTATAGATATATAATTCAGCCCAAATTGTGGACCTAGGCTGCATACATAGGTGTTACCGCTACTTTATCTAAACCATATCTGGACTGTGATCAGGTCTTATAGTCCAGTCAGAAATATATAATATCTAATTAGACAAGGTCCCAGCACTTTGGCTTGTGGCTGGATTCAAAGTGAATTTTAAAAGAACAAAGAGTAACTCACTAAGGAATGTGACCTCAATGACCGACCAATAAAATCTCTGCAAAACAAGAATAGCCAATCGACTATTCCTAACCTCTAAACTGGTTCTCATATATACTAATGAATAAACTAGAGAGTTCTAACTATGAAAAGATAACTCTAAATCTAAAATAAGTATTACCATACAATATGTGCAGTAAGGTTAGTAAATGTAATTATCAAATGGAGTTTAAGTTTATATTTATTTATTTATGGCAATGTGTTCATTTATTAAACTATTTTATATTCAATTTATTTACAGTTTAAAATATAACATATAACCCATTACTACATTTAGCTGATTTTTAGGTCACCTGAGTCACTCATTGACCTATTGCTATCCGTTCTCGTCCGTCGGCGTGGGTCGTGCGTTAACATTTGAACATTTTTAGCTTCTTCTCTGAAACCGCTTAACCAATTTCAACCAAATTTGGCATATAGCATCTATGGGTGAAGGGGAACAAAAATTGTGAATTTCATGGTCCCTGCCCCCCTGGGGCCTGAGGGGTGGGGCTAAAACCACCAAAAATAATGCAATCTTTAAAAATCTTCTTCTTTACTCCTGGACATCAAGCAGTCAAATTTTTGGCATCATTGTAATAAGCATTGAGCCCTCTACCAAAATTGTGAAATTCATGGCCCCAGGGTCAAGGGTTCTGGCCCCAGGGTGGGGCTATATAGATCATATAGTGAAAGTGCATTATTTCTTTGAAAATCTTCTTCTCTGCTCCTGGGTATTAAATAAGGTAACTAAGTACATAGTTATGATGAGCAAGAGTGCCTCTTCCAGAATTGTGAAATTCATGGCCCCAGGGTCAGGGGTTCTGGTGTTAGGGCGGGGCTCTATTGATTATATAGTGAAAATGCATTAATTCTTTGAAAATCTTCTTCTCTGCTCCTGGGTATTAAATAGAGTAACTAAGTACATAGTTATGATGAGCAAGAGTGCCTCTTTCAAAATTGTGAAATTCATGGCCCCAGGGTCAGGGGTTCTGGCCCCAGGGTGGGGCTATATAGAGCATATAGTGAAAGTGCATTATTTCTTTGAAAATCTTCTTCTCTGCTCCTGGGTATTAAATAAGGTAACTAAGTACATAGTTATGATGAGCAAGAGTGCCTCTTCCAAAATTGTGAATTTCATGGCCCCGGGGTTAGGGGTTCTGGTGTAAGGGCGGGGCTCTATTGATTATATAGTGAAAATGCATTAATTCTTTGAAAATCTTCTTCTCTGCTCCTGGGTATTAAATAAAGTAACTAAGTACATAGTTATGATGAGCAAGAGTGCCTCTTCCAAAATTGTGAATATCATGGCCCCAGGGTCAGGGGTTCTGGTGTTAGGGCGGGGCTCTATCAACTATATAGTGAAAATGCATTAATTCTTTGAAAATCTTCTCCTCTGCTCCTGGGCATTAAGGTGATAAACTAAGTACATAGTTATGATGAGGAGGTGGGTCCCTTCCAGAATTGTGAAAGCCATGGCCCCTGGGTCAGGGGTTCTGGTGTTAGGGCAGGGCTCTATTGATTATATAGTGAAAATGCATTAATTCTTTGAAAATCTTCTTCTCTGCTCCTGGGTATTATTTAAACAAACTAAGTGCATGGTTATGATGCATAAGGATGCCTTTTCAAAAATTGTGAATTTCATGGCCCCAGGGTCAGGGGTTCTGCTGTTAGGGTGGGGCTCTATTGATTATATAGTGAAAATGCATTGATTCTTTGAAAATCTTCTTCTCTGCTACTGGAGATTATTTAAACAAACTAAGTGCATGGTTATGATGCATAAGGATGCCTTTTTAAAAATTGTGAATTTCATGGCCCCAGGGTCAGAGGTTCCGGTGTTAGGGCGGGGCTCTATTGATTATATAGTGAAAATGCATTGATTCTATGAAAATCTTCTTCTTTGCTTCTGGAGATTATTTAAACAAACTAAGTGCATGATTATGATAGACAAGGATGCCTCTTCCAAAATTTTTAAATACATGGCCTCAGTTTTTGGGGTTCTTGAGGAGGGGGGGGGGGAGGGGGGCTCTATTGATTATATAGTGAAAATGCATTAATTCTATTAATTAATCATTAACTAATCCTCTATGCTCCTTAGTGTTGAGCTGATAAATAAATTGCTTAGCTTTGATGAAGATGGGAGCTTCGAACAGAATTTTTAAATCTTGTGGTCCTAGGGTCAGGTGTTCTGGCATAACGAGGAAGGGGGGGGGAGGCTTTTGATAATATAGTGGAAAAGTGTTAATTCTTTGAAGTCCATAGTTATGATGATGAGGGTAACTCTAACAAATTTGTAAATTTCTTGACCTTTGGTCTTGGGTTCTGGTGTTAGGGTAAGGCTTTGTTGAATCTGTAGTGAAAATGCATTGTACCTGTGAAATTCTTCTCTGCTTCTGGGCATATCGAAAGCAAACTGTGTAAAAGTTTAAATGATATAAGTAAGCGTATTTCTACCAGATTTTTGAACATCTGGACAATTAGTCTAAGCATTCTGGTCCTGGGCAGGGCTCTATTAATTTGTATTCCACTGAGAGAAGTTATTCCCCTTTTCCATTCATCACTGTAAATAATGTTTTTGAAAGGTTAATAGAATAAGATAATTATGCAAGAATGTTTATTGTATAATTCAAAAAGTACTTTCTTAGTTTTAATAATCAGGTAGACCTGTAAGTAATAGATAAATAAAAACGAGACAAAAATAACTTATCTTATTAAAAGTTCTTCAAAGACCATAAGAGAGGTCAATGCTAGAGGTCTTAATATGGGTTTAAAAATAGTACAGAAGCACTAATAGTTTGTTAATAGTCTGCATGGTGATAATATTAAGTGGAG
The DNA here is from genome assembly GCF_033153115.1 of Saccostrea echinata. NCBI lineage: Eukaryota > Metazoa > Mollusca > Bivalvia > Ostreida > Ostreidae > Saccostrea > Saccostrea echinata. Next base: position 3,170,746 of record NW_026889789.1, read on the forward strand.
GACAGATTAGAACTTAAGTTATGAGTAGATACTGAATACTAGACTAATTATTTTGTTGATCCTGATTTTCCTACTTCTCTTGCTTTAGGGCAACAAAGCTTCATCCCTCAGTGTATTTAACTTCTAAATTGTTGTATTATACTCAGGTGACCGTTAAGGACCTTTGGCCTCTTGTTAGTATATGTGAGTGTACCTTGATAATTAAGTTACAGATCAAGTTTGCACTTCATTCCACTTTGTTGATTTTTGACAGAATTATAGCCTTTTTAATTTTTAAGGGGAACCAGATTACACTTGCCAATAACTCCAAATTCAAATAATATACTGTTATATATATATATATATATATATATATATATATATATATATATATATATATATATATATGCAGGAAGCATTTGATGATTTGAAGTGCTTTTTTTAAACATGCATGATTAAATGATCATTTAAATTTAATTTCAATATAGATGCATGCATGATGGTGAGCTGAAGAAGAAAACCATGACAAAAGAAAGTTCCTAGTGTTCATCATGCAGCCATTTTGAATGCCCAACTGAGAGAGCCAGCCAGTGTGAAAAATTATTTCTTGGAAGTTAAACAAAATCTGCTGTGAATTAAAGCTTTAAAAGTACATTTAAAAACATTCTGATTCATCTATAAGTGAGACTAGATTGCCTTTGACAGTTGCCAGTGGAATTCGGATCTGAATTGTACCAGTATTAATAAATTGAAGTGATTTGCCTTAAAATTACATTTGTATATGGTGTACATTAATTACTTCAAGGAGATATAATACACCTGTTTAAACAATGAGGTCCATAGCTAAAAAAACATGGATTTGGAATTTAGCTCACCTTATCCAAAGGCTCAATTGCACAATTCTGATAAAAAGAAGTCTCTGGTATCCAACAATGCAACATTTATATGTTTGACCGTTTGTCCTCCATTAACTTTTAACATTTTCTTTTTTTTTTCTAACATTTGGTCAATGTAAACCACATTTGGTACAATGTATCTCTGCTTAAAAGGAATAAAGCTTATTCAAATAAAGGTGCTGAATCCTTTTTCAAGGGGAGATAATGAAGAAACATGAAAAATGGGATAATATCATTAAAAATCTTTCATTTTAAGGTATTCAATGTATAATGAAGGAATGTTGAGCAGTTTTGAATCATTTTAAACTAGTTAAATATGTATTGCTAGATAATGATGAACGTAAAATGAACCAAATTCACATGACTGATAACATATTAGAAACTGACCATTTTGTACCGTAAACATTTTCAAGAGTTATCTGCCCTTGATGCAAAGAAGAAAATTCAAATTTTGTCAATATATCTGTAGCAGATGACTTATTTTATTTCATATTTTAATAAGGAGAGAGTTTATGCATATTTTCACAAGAGATTTGTATGAAGTTCAAATTACTTTTTAGAATATCTAAACAAAACATGCGCTGCCCATAGACTTCATTGTAAAATTCAAGGTGCAATTACATGTAATTGGACAATAATCAAAATTTTGTAAATTCCTTTGGTGGTGTACTTTTATTTAATAACATCTTCAAATGCTAACTTGATTAAAAACACTGGACAATTCATTTATTAGGTACAGAATATGGTCATTATACATTGAATACCTTAAGAACAACTTGGTCATATAAGACAAATGTTATCCAAGAGTTTTCTTAATGAACATAGGTTCAAGTTTTTTCATTGTCCGTAAGGTGAGGATAGAGCTGCAGAGGGGTTAAAAGTTTTGCATGAAAATATGTAAAAGTGAAAAACTAGCAGGGTGACATAAAGCAAATTCATATGCCAACATTCCAACATCATTATGATAGAGATTTAATTTTGTTCAAATTATAAACATTGGGGTTAGGTAAGGGCTAAAAGTAGGGTTTTCATTTTGCATGTATCTATGTGTCAATATTTAATTTTGTTTAAATTATGGACATTGGGATTAGAAAAGGACTAAAATTAGGGTTTAAATTTTACATGTATACAGGTGTCAACATTTTTCATGGGAATATGGAGGGGAAAAATCTTTAAAAACAATCTTTTTAAGAGCAATAGACACAAAATGACTCAGGCAAGCATTTTGGCTTTTGGCATCTTCAGATTTCATTCTTACAATTTTAGGAACTTAAAAGTACACCCTATTTTGAAGAAACACAGCGAGTTTGATTTTTTTTAAATAATAAATGATTTTAATGGAAAAAGATGAATTAAGCCTATAGTCATAAAGGTCCAGTTTTCCTTTTGAAGTATTTATAAGGGGTTTTACCTATTTAAGAAGTAATTTGAATTTGTACTTGGTTGTATATGGCATACATCCATATCTATGTAACTGTTACAGTATATTATATGCAAATATTGTTCAGAATTAGTCGACTTATTAATGAAATTATTTGTTAAGATTAAAGTGGGCCTTCTGGTCAGGTGGTTTTTTATTTTGCAATTACTTTTTCATCATTTTTTTTTAAATCAAATTTGAAAATATGTAAAGAGATAAGGCTTTATTCACTATTTATATTTCAAATCTCAGTCTATTTTATTATTTGATCTACTAGCCTAGCCCGTCTTCTTTAATGTGCTAAAATATTCTCATTACATAAATGAATTAATAAAGTAAATTCATATTCATTTTATCAAATATCTATGTATGTTTGATTGTGTCGGTCAAAAGTTTTTTAGAACTTGTAACCAAGCTTAAAAAATTTTTTGTTTGCACATGCAATATCCGGTAACATGCCTCAAATTTTGACCAAAATTTGCCACACTCTTCCTGCGACCGCCCTACGTTCAACGAAGGAATCAGTGAAAATGTTATGCACCCCCTCCCCCGCTCCACGTTTTGGGTACTTATATGAGAATCCACCTCCCCCCCTTTTTTCCAAAATTCCCGCTTTACATGATATTGATGGAAGGGGTTAAGAAAAATAATATATTATTTAATAAGGTTGGATACAGGTGTGATTGAACCAGGGCTTTAGAGCAAACCCCATTAAAGAAATTTTGGAAATACTTAAGAAACCAGTTTTTCTTGATTATTTCTTTCTTCTGTGGAGAACAGTTCATAAATCCACAAAACCTCTTTTCACTAAATTAATTTTCATGCTACAGGAGTTGAAGTGTCTTGATTTTATTCCTTATTCCTTATTAATAATTCATCATTTAATTATTCAAAATGAAAATTAAAAAAAATGATAATTACAAGTTTCTTTTTTTGTGACCATGGCAACTCCATTCACTGAAATAAAAAAGCGAAACAAAGAACTGAGTGTATCTTAGCGTACGCTACTTGTATTCCAAGTTTTATTTAAATCGGACAAAACTGTAAGAGGAGAAGCAATTTGAAAAAATACAAGTAGATCAGACAGTTGAAAGTCCAGACTTACAAATGACGGACACTACCATTGCATAAGATCTTTTTATCAAATAAAATCGAAAAGTAGAGCTTAAAACTAATTAATGCATGCTTTGTTTTGATAGCATCAGTCACTTCTCTTCAAAGGAAAAAAATTCAGGAAAAAAAAACTGCTCGCCCGGAGACGTAAAACAAAGCATTAATGTGCCTTATGAAATGAGCTTGTCAGTCCAGTAGCGTTGTCCTATATACATGTATTATAGATTTTAGCAAGAGTGAGTATCTGAGGGCTCGGAAATACAACATCGTTATTTTGGTGTATTATACTTTCATGTAAATTACTGGAATTTGATTCGTCGAGAAACATTTGTTAAAAAATACCGTTACCCTCTGAATGATGAAACCGCGCCTTCCAGATAGAATTTAACAACAGTCATCATTGACGACAGATGGTATCATCCCCCCCCCCTCCAAAAAAAAAGACCGCCCGGAATCTATGCGCGAGCGCTTCAGCTTTATTTGTATTTGTATAAAACATTCAGAATAATATAATATAGAATAAAATAATAAATACTTCATGTAGTAGAGGGTAACATTTGAAAATTTACAATGTTACCCTCAACTATATACATGCAGTATTTATATAATATGATGTCCACGGATACTAGAATCAAAGATGTCACTTTTTTCGTTTATGCGGTATAATGACGGATCAAAATTATTCGTCCCTGGCACCTGTTTTACTTTGTACTGTATCTGTTAACAATAGTCTCAAGAAGTTCTTCAAAAGCGCGTGTGTAAACACGACAAGTTATGTGAATTGCTGTTTAATTTTAACAATTTCCCATACATGTATATTATACTTTCATGTAAATTAATTGAATCTGATTCGTCGAGAAACATTTGTTAAAAAACACTATTACCCGCTGAATAATGGAGCCACGCCCTCCAGCGTAGCAACAGTTAACATTGCTTGACGACGGGTGTTATTCCAAAAAAAAAAATTGACTGCGCAGAATTCATGCGCGCAAGGTTCACTGTAATATGTATTTGAATAAAACATTCAGTATAATATAATAAATACTGGTTTTCTTGGGGTGAAAATTTGAAATGTTACACTCAACTACATGCAGTATTTATATAATATCTAATACCTTTCATCAATGAAATATTCAAAGAAAATGATGAGATTTCCAGAGAGCAGTAGGCCTACGTCAAGCAAATGGCCTTCAAAGATCTATCAATTCTGTGAAGACTGTGTGTTTTATCCGTGAACAATTTCTCTGTTTTAATATTTCTAAAATGTTTTATTACATAAAATAGATTTTATATAAAAAGTGATAAAAAATCTGCTCAAAGTCCTATATTCACTTCCCTCGTGGTGAGCAGAAAAAAAGGTCTTATACACGTGTTTGTTGTACTTGTAATCAATATGTACATAAAAAAGCCGCTGGCTAATGAACGAAGCAATGTAGAGGTAATATAGCGGTAATGTAATCTTTTTGTAGTGGTAATGAGTATGTAGCAGTAATGAAAATTTTGAAAATGTAGCGGTAATGATATGCACCCTCCAAAACATATGACTCGATCTACACCCCCCCCCCCCCCACTCCACCCGGGCCATTTGGCCAACCTATTTCAATACAAACCCCCTTTGATATTTTTTTATTTGTAACAACTTAAGTTTTAAAACTTTTAATTTTATTTTATTATTTAAAGATTGGAGTTATTATTTACGGATTTGAATTAATTTTAATATTACACCAAATTTGTCTTCTTAAAAAAAATTATCCCAGGAACGTGTGTCGGTAGTAGTCGATGTTAGGGCCGGTACACACGGTAAGGCTTGTCTTATAAGTCTAAAACTTTACATTTTGCAGGACGGACGTAGCGTCCACACGCTAAGGCATGACTTACAAGATTATAAACAGCATTTCCATAAATTCCACGTGTTTTTGAGGCGTAAACAGTGCACATCATTAAAATAGAAGTATAGATTACTTGCTAGGACTTTGAAATAATTTTTCAGACTAGTGCAATCACACTTCTTGAAAAAGAGGAGATTGAACAAAAGCATTTGCGGATATTTGCATTATCTTATTCGAATATACTTAAAGTTCCCTTTAATCTACCCACGTGTTTGATAAAAAAAAATAGATTGAAATTTGTGTGAGTGGATTTCATTATTATAAGGCAAGTCTTACCGTGTGTACCGGTCCTTAATGATAATGAAAAGTATTACATGTATGACGAGAATAAGTAGATATACATGTAAAAGGCTATATTCGAATTGAACAGTCTCGTATTTTTTTATACCGAACAATCAATCATTTAAGACGACAATAGTACTAAGATATACATGTACTCCTAAGAGCAAGCCTATTTCCCGAGGCGAAGTCAGCAAGATTTCAGTTCCCCAAGAGCATTTTTTACAGATTCCATTCTGTATTCATAATGTGTACATTTTAATTTAAAATTTCCAGTAAATTTATCATTTCAAATATAACTCGTTTCATTCATCTTTGATTTTCTCTGTAACAGAGATTTTTTTAGCAAGACAATTGCATCATAAATAAATTATAAAGTAATCACGCTATAAAGAGAGAGACCCCCCCCCCCCCCGGTGTTTTAAGGGGGCCGACTGGGGTTTTCATTGCGCAATACTTCGCGCAGCATATATAGTAAAATAAGGCGTATTTCTTTATAAAATAGATGCTCTTGAAATTTTAAACATAGTAAATTGAGAATCTCACAATCATTTTTATTATTTTTTATGTAAATCTGTGGTATCTGTCATGTTTTAATGTACTCCAGAAAAACAGGAAAATATCATGATTTTTGAGATGCCCCCCCCCCCCCCCCCCTCTGGAAACCAGATAGTAGAATTTTGTGTTTCTTGCATAAAATGTACAATATAGTATTACCCATCAAATAATATAATTTGGCAAAAAGTCTATAGTAGCATTTGTATAATTTGCTCCGAAGTGCGAAAAAATTGTATTACTCTATATAATCCAATAGTAAATGTACCTGTATTTTGAGATGGTCCCTACAAAATTACCAGACGGTAGATTTTCACTAAACTTGGCATGTATACTGAAGTCAATGTAAGGTTCATATGGAATAAAATTAAAGAGTTTCTCTATAATAGTTTTTTTTCACACAATAAAACCCCAGTCGGCTCCCTTAAATAATTAAAATACGAAAGAAAAATACACAAAAATGCAATATGCAGAAAATAACACTTATTATAGTACACTATTTTATAGTAAAGGTTAGCCAGACAAGGTGGTTGGACTCTTTCTTTGACAAATTCCCGATTGCAGCTTGTTGTAGAATGCACTGGATGTGACAACATTTGAGAACTGAGTTTTTCAAACTCGATCTCCTCCCCTTCAGACAGGATAAGTGTTGGTCGTCCAAGAAGTATGTTCATCTTCTGGCATAGACCGAATACAGGTAGTTCAGCTTCCAGGTGAACATTGAATGAGTCTGATAAAGAGTTCCACCATATGTTTTACTGATTCACTAGGACCGAACAAGATACTGTTGCATGTGAAAAAAAAAACATTTGTAGTGGAGGGTTTTGACACAATAAGTTGCAAATGAATATAAGGTTATGACCTGAATTTTGTTAATAAAACTTAGTTCATCTCGAACACACGCTAATCTAAGACGCTCCGTCTTATTCAAATAAAACAATGACCTACATAGCCGTAATTGCGTAGCCCATGCTTAGAGCTATTAACTAATGATAGCGGGCGAAATCGCAATGTTATGAAGGTTCATCCTTTAAAGTGACATAGTGTCGTTCATTGGCACATATTGTCGTTGACATAATGTGCCGATATAATAGTTATGCCTTATTTTTCTTCTGCTGAACGAGTGACATTGTGAGTAGTTACAATTTTGCACAATGACGCAGCAGGCTACGATGTGTGCCATGATGTGTGCCTTAAATTATCAATTAATTGATAAATAGTAAAAATAATTTTAATTGCAATCAGTGATTATCATCATGTAAACTCTGATGTTGAGGACGGCAATATGTGTCACAAGGTTCTGCACACTTTGTCGCCTTCGACAGTGCGTGCAGATATATTTTATCCCTGGGTGACAATTTGTACCGGTGGGCGAAAATATGCGCCAAAGCTCAATTCTTTATATACTGTCGCCAGCGCCAATATATGCAAAGGCAACAATATGTGCCGCTACAGGTCTCTCTTGGCCCATTTAAATCTTATAGGTTATAACCAGTTTCCAAAAACATTCTTCAGAAAACTGCTATATGGTCTTTTACTTGTAATTTATAATGCTTATTTCCTTGAAACTACGTATGTAAGTATTTCTAAAAAGTTAAAAAAAAATAAATAAATAAATAAAAATAACAAATAAATAAAACATTATGATAGATAATTGAAAGTGAAAACAATTACTGATTAGGGGCCCGTTTCATCAAAAGTCGTAAATTTAAGGCTTAAGTTAGGTGTACTTCTGGGGTTTACGCCAAAATTTAGTCGGAAGTAATTTGCGTTTCACGAAGTGGCGTAAGTCTAGTCGTAAACGATACGCTTAGTCTCAGGACTAAGTCCTTTACAACGCTGCATTGCACATGCGCAAAAAACATACATGCGTATTGTGTACAATGTCTGTAGAACAACACACATATACATTATCTTAAATGAAAACTTACGTGGATTTTTAGAGACCTTCTAGAAAACATGCAACTTATATCTAATTATCATAAAATATTAACTACCTACAACATACCACCTGATTAAACTACAAAATTAAAGGTCTGAAAAAAGAAATAAATGTTCTTGCAAATGTATTAATTTTGGAATAAAGACATATAAATTTTGGAGTATCTACATTCCCCCCCCCCTGGATTTTGACAAAGGAAGAGAGGAAGAGACAGAGATCTAGAGAGCGTAGGGGGGGGGGAATAATCCGTTACAATTTTATGTACTTGTAACTGGGCATATGATGGACTACTAAATAGATAAGAATCAATAAAATATTACAAAATATGCATTATTATGAAAAAATAAAGATTTTTTCCCATTTCTTCTATGACAGTACCTTGTATGTCATTCCGTTTGTTCCTAAAAAAATTGTAGTATTTATTTTTTTTAATGCGGATTCTTTTTAATTTTCCCGATAAAGAAAGGCAAGTACCATCGATATTTTTGAAAATTTCAGAAATCTATCATACATTGTTTAAACACTAATATATTGTCATACATGGGCGTAATAATTGTAAAATTACAGTCATTTCCGAGTCAAGTTTCTCTTACAGCTGATTTTCAAAAGCTTTCGAGTGACTTTGTTGCCCCTAGTCCCTATGGTAAAATCCTCTTTAATTTGTATACAATATCAGGATATATTGACTTTCAATTATATTTACGAAATCACCCGGAATCTTTTTGTCTTTTGAACGTTAACAACTTTTTTCTGGACGCAGGCGGGTCCGTGATTTTTTTTTCAAGGGAGGGGGAGGGTAGGTCATCAGTAAACAAAAATTCCATCCGAAAAACTTGTTGACAAGCTAAATATCGTAATTTTCTTTCCCAAAACTGAAAATCTTATTTCGGGGTGGGGGGGTGGGGGGTGGGGGGGTCCCTTCGTCCTTCCCTTCAATTCTTAAACTTGATAAATATGGCTCTTCTTACCAACCTAATAACTTAACTTTTTAACTGGGGTCCAAGGTCATTTTCATTTTTTTACTTTCTTTAGTCTCAGATTTGTATACCTGAATAACTCCGCAAATTGCGGCGAAGAGGACTGGACCCTCTCCATGACCTCCCTAGATCCACGCATGTGGACGGGGAGTAAATAAGAAATGGTGTTTTTGAGCACGATAAAGTTTTTAAAAAGCCTACTTGCATGGTTTTACGATAAGTTAAAAAATATTTTTTTAAATATAGGCATTAACCAAACTTAAAGAAGATACAACTGTAACTGTGCTTTCTTTTTTTTTTTTTTTTTTTAAAAAAAAAAAATGTTGGGGGAAATAGCTTTTTTTTTTCAAAATAAACATTTTAATAGGTTTCTTTTCAGTGAATGACACAAAATGTATATACAATACCTCGTACTCAAAATACAACAATCAAATGTGTATAAATGCAGAATTATCAAAACTTACGAGATGGTGTAAAAATGAATCCCTGTTAATAAGACAATCTTTTACGAAGAAAGAGCCATAGCTGCCTCTCCGACGACACAACCGCACGGCCAGGAACACGTTAAGTTCCTAGACAGTACCGTTGTCAGAAACCTTTTAAAGTTAAGCACTGAAACTGGTTCGTTGTCATGAACATACAGGTGAGGTTATGGTAAAATCTGTCCGGTGTCATGATTTGAGAAGGCAGACTGTGAGAAGTTTTTCATTTTTCAAGTTAAATTATCTATAACAATGTCTGAAATTACAATGGGAAACAGGGCTGACACCCTTTTTGGTGTTGTATGAATTTCAGCCGTTAAAAAGAAGTAATAAAAGAAGAGTTTGCGTTGGCGACATTAACCCAGTTGAAATCACTTGTGGATTTGATTTATTTTCCTACTGAGATGTTATATTTTTCGTATATAGAAATTATAATATACACACCAATTGGTGCAGACAGTATCAAGACATGTTGTAAGCCTTTACAGAAAAATGAGAACAAGTTAAAACTGAAAATTTTGATTTATTTCATTTTTTGTCCGTTGTCATGACAAGATACGAAAATTCAGTCCGTTGTCGCTACTGTACTTTATACACTACGAAGGACGATCTTATGTTGTTTTAGGTATTGTTAAGCATGCCATCAAAAAGAGGAGTGTGACGGTACATATTGTCGTTTTATACATATTGTCGTCGGCGACGAAATGTACCTACCCTGACTTCACTTATCGTCGTCCATCAGTACATATTGTCGCCGTCGACAATTTGTACCGAGAAGAGCCTTTTCTTCCTCCTACGTAATGAAATACAAAATGTACAGTCAAGCATGGGCACGTTTTATCGTCGGCGACAATATGTACTGTGAACATTTGCACATTTTGTCGCCGATATATTGTAATGAATATTTACTAAGGCTGGCTGAAATTAATTCTACGTTTAACGTCACCTATAAACTTCAAAACCTACGAGGGCGGGAGTAAAAAATTAAACAAACAGAATATTCAAACAAATGAGTCGTTACTCATCTACATGAATTAAAATACTGTAAGTATTTGTAATCATGTACAGACTCTTGATTAAATAATCATTTCAGTAAACCTGTATCTTTAAATGATAGACCTCATAGAGGGCCCAAGTATTGTCTATCTCTATGGAATGTAGTTTTTAGGTGCTAAAAGTAAGAGCAAACTCGAACAGAAACATTAAAAAATGTGGATTTGTTTGTTTTTTCAAAGTGCCAATTTCTCTGAAACCTACGCGCGCGGGTGACGTTAAACATAGAATTAACTTTGGACAGCCTAAGGTCGTGAAGAGAGACAGAGAGAGAGAGAGAGAGATTGACGCACATACACAGAGAAAGAGAGAGAGAGAGACAGACAGATAGACAGTTAGACAGACAGAAGGATAGACAAAGTGTTTGGCTGATAAATAAGTAAACAAGTTGTATTCAGCATTACTCGCAATACTGTAGGGAGAAATGGTGTTGCTCAGAAAATTGTGTCCAGCATTGGTTTACATGACTATGATATGTTATAATACCGTAGATCCTGAGATATCTGAAAAATCAGTCTATTCTTTTTTCTCGTTATGTATAAATGGATATAAGATTGAAAGTTATTTGTTCAGTAGTAATGTTATCTGGAATTCATTTTTTTTTTTTGCTTAATTCTCATACGAGTACCGATATAATTGGTGTAGGGGTTGACTTTTTAGCTCACCTGAGCTGATAGCTCTAGTGAGCTTTTCTGATCACACTTTTGTGTCGTCCGTCTGTTTGTCGGTAAACTTTTCACATTTTCAGCTTCTTCTCAGGAACTACTGGCCAATTTCAACCAAACTTGCCAGAAAGCAAACGTGGATAGAGGGAGTCACGTTTGTTCCAATTTATGGTCATGCCCTCTTTCAAGGAAGTATAGTTAAGAATTAATGTAAATTTAGTGACATCTTTAAATAATATTCTCAAATATCATTGTGTCAGAAAAGTTGAAACTTTTGTGAAAGCTTTATTATAAAGTGTAGATTCATTTTTATTCAGAACATATCTGGAGAGGGTGGGGCTACAATAGGTGATCAAAGTTTAAATAGAATATTTAAGAATAACTCTTTCAAAATTTTCTTCTCAAGAACTTCTGGATCAGAAGAAATTATACTTATGTGAAAGTACATAGTGTACTTTTAATTTTGTAGATTCTGGCACGAAAAAGATCCCACACTTCTCAATGGCCCTGAGTTCCAAAAATAGGTCTAAATTTTTGGCCCTCCACCGGCAAGTTGTGATGTCTCCTTATGAGGAAAAATTTCCTAGAGGGATATTAAAACAACAAACAAACAAAAACAAATTCAATTTTGTTCAAATCATGACCCCCATGGGTAGGGTGGGGGCATAATTGATGATAAAAGTTTAACATTTGGAATATACGGTATACAGAAATTCTTTAAAAATCTGCTCAATAACCAAAGGCGGACCTAGCACCGGGCATACTAGCTAGGATGCAGGTTTCTTAAGAGAAAATGAATTGAAAATTAAAACATCGAAGAATAGTTAGCACGTTCGTGAAAGCTGCTTTAATACGACCCCTAGATCCAATATTATCTGTAATATGATTTGTATTCTTTTAAATTAAGCATATATTTGATCATTTCTGTTCCATTTTATTGATTTACTTGCATATTAAGAAAAATGACACCGGACCAGATAAACTTAACATGTACTGACAACGGACTTTTTGCTTATAAATTGCGATTTCTTAAAACATGTTAGCTACAAAAGGCTGTCAGTTGCCTAATACATTTAAAATGAAGTTTCTCTTCATATTTTAAAATAAAAGTACCATTTCGATGAATTAAATATAAGAAATATATAATTTTCCAGCTCACGACCATGCCCTCACACATGGGCATGTGATCGCCAACCAAAACTCCTCAAAATGTATTAAGGATATCAAATACATAAATCTTTGTATGGAATATTGAATGTTGTATCTGTTTCCCAAAATTAAAATTTATTCTTAGAATTTGTCCAAAACGTTAAAATTTAGGCATTATGTATAAATTCTTGTATCTTTTGCATGACACCGGACGTGTTCCTGGCCGTGAACCGACTCAAGAATTTAAAAGGAAGTCACCTGTTTCTATTTATAGATATACCTTTTCAATTCAAGATCAAAAGTTCTATGTAATATGGTTTGAGGACGAGTATTATTATATTTTCATAGTTGCGAGTATGTCAAATGACATTCATTTAATATGTTCAATACTCTAATTCTGAGACAAAAGATTAAGAAAATCAATAAAAATAAAACAAGTAGCTATGAATTTACAAAATTTAAAGCTATATATGGCGTATCTGAGCTAAAAAAAAAAATAAAATAAAAATACGAGATTGAGTGAAGATATAGAGGATATTCAATGTTTTGTAGATGAATATGGAATTTATTTCACGAGTGGGACAGGATTTTTTGATATTTTCACGAGTGCGAAGAACGAGTGAAAATATAAAAAAATTCTGTCTCACGAGTGAAATAAATTCCATATTCATCTACAAAACATTGAATTTTCTGTTTATTACATTTTCTTTGATTTTCCCTTTGCCTCTGTCTTTTCTTAACACAGTGTCATAGGCCTGACGTGATAGTTGAGCGGTTGAGACGTCATAGCTTAGAAGTTGTGTGTCAGATTGAAAACATTACATAGCATGGATTTTAGCAACATATTTAGGAAGAAATTTGCAGTTTTAGCTCTATCAAGATGCTTAGTTACTATCTCTATCTTATGACAGGCCAGAAATTATTTTTTTTACTTACTTTGATATCCTTTCACACTGTGAGAGAATATCATTTTTGGTATCCTTTCACACTGTGAGAGAATATCATTTTTATTCAATGAATAAATCACAGTATTTCACTGTTGAAAATGTAATAAAAACGTAATATGTTTTTTACGTTCAAATAAAAATTTTCACCGATTTTTACCTTGAATAACCTAATGTTTCCATAGTTAGATTGATTTTAAACTGTGTCTGTTAAATCAATGCGGAGCCGTTAAATAAATCGGATATTGTATTAGATTTCTAATATCTTTGAAAAGTGATTGATTTTTTGTGTAATTTACAAGAAAGTCCTATCTTTATATAAAGTGATAAAACAAATAGAAAGATCTTTTTAATTTTAGTTAAATACGCCATATATGACTTTAATAAAATAGTTTAGGACTGTCTTTTCCCGAGATACTTTCAAAGTGTAATGTGTATATTATAACTTTCTGAAATTATGCATATTATAAAACGTAATAAAGAAAAACGTAGAAAAGATACACAGAAAAATGGGGGGGGGGGGGGTCGAACTCGCAATCACCATATTTACATTCCAGCAATCATACCACTGCGCCAACGAAGTCAATGACGTCGAATCGATATAAATTTAAGACTGGTTGCTAAATCTTACGATTATATGAGAAGAAAATCTGAATATATATTTTCATCATTTTCAATACGAAGACCACCTTTAACCAAAATTATCTAAATGTAATGAAGTGCAGTCATATTCAAATAAAATTATTCAGAAGTTGTTTTTCTGGTTAAGGGTGGTCTTTGGCAACAGTTTGTCATCTTTAGGTGGATATCTCAATATTTACTATACACTCCATACAAACTGAATAATTTTCATATTTATCATATGAAGGAACTATTAATATTGAAATATCATTATTGTGTGGTTTGGTTTTACGTATGTATAAACTAATATTGTATGACAAAATTTTGGTTAAACAATCAATTTAAGAAATCACTAGTAGAGTAGGCGAAAATGCCTATCAAATGCGCTATGGCTCTTTATTAAAGTTATGTAAATACTGCATGTCAACTACTTCCTCAAATGGGTGCCCCCCCCCCCCCAATTTCCGCTCCCCCAAATATTCATTGTTTGTGAAGTTAAATAATGCATCGTTTGTATTAAAAAGACTTCTTAGAATTTACTGTAATTCTTCTTAAGGAACGGCTAAATTGTTTTCAGATCAGTAAAGTCGCTTTATTTTATGTTCACGCCCGAACTTACACCTACCCATGAGTAGACATAAAAATTTGGCCTAACTTTAGTCCGGTGTTGGATACGCTGTTCAAATGCAAATCTTTGTGCTAGTCCCGACTTCACGCCGGCGTAGCGCTAGGACTTGGCTTACGACCTTTGATGAAACGGGCCCCTGGGACATAAAGAACTGATTGAAGAAGTTTGCATGAGTACTCCAGAAAGATGCTCAGGTGATTTTGCAAAATGGTGAAAACTGAAACGAAATAATCTCCTGTTTACAAGTCATAACATGCTAGTCATTAAACATTACTCTCTAGCTACATGTTTATTTCCGTGAATAATTTATCTAATCGACTTATTTAATCTATCTAATTGGTAGTCTCGTTGTAGTCTTGCCAGAGTGACATGTACTGATGATTCCTCGTGTATTATAATTTACTGAACACCGAAATATAGAAGGTTCCAAGCACGTTTGCAGGGATGAAATATGGAGCTCATTGAAGATATTGTACATGTTGTAACAAAACGATTTGTGTCTCCACTTGGGATTGGACCCAGAATTAATCTCTAACATGCCAGTCCAATACTCTATCAATCGAGCCAAGAAATTAAGCCACTAGCCCAAGGAATCAGTGTATCACACAATACAAAACTGTACCCATCCAGAGATAGATGTGTCCTCATTTCTTAAGGAGTGCTAAAACATGTAGGGTAGTTCCGGAGTCGGGGCTGGGGGGGGGGGGGGGGGCAATCACATTCACCCGATAAGGAAAACCCAATCACAACGTATGGCATCAAATGTAATAGAAATCCGTTTGTGCTTGGGATTGAACCTGGGATGTCTTGTCTGTCCAGGCCTCCACTAATCGAGCTAATGCGTTAACCGTACAAACCCTTATAACCGTCTCTGTCGCAATATTGCATAAATATTGCATGTAGCTGAGGGCAACATTGAAAATTTTCACCTCAAAGAAAACCTCTGTCAACCGAGGCGCAATCGAGGTTGAACTTGGGGGGTAGGGTGAAAATTTTCAATGTCACCCTTCAACTACATACAATATTTATTATATACTAAATATTTTATACAAATACATCTAACGGTGAACGATTAACGGTGAACCTTACGCGTAGTAATTCCACGCATTTCAATATTTCAATATTTTTTTATAGAATCACCCGTTGTCAAGTAACAGGCACGTAGCATGCATGGGGGGGGGGGGGGCTTTTTTTTAACTGCTAATATAGTATGAAAAAAGTACATCGACTTAGCGGCCCACTCCCCACATTTTGTTGCAAATCCTCCGATGCGAATGTTATTTAAAAGAAAATTCTTGGAAACTACCCCCTAATCCCTCCCCCCCCCACCACACCACCATCAGCGCGAAAGATGATATCGAGTTTGGACAAGTTTCCTTTTTTTGGTCAAAGATTTTCAGGTAAGTTGTCATTTTTTTCTCCGGCTGTCCCCCAGTTTCAAAGACGATGCTACGTGCATAACTAATGGTGACTGTTGCTGTTCTACACCATGCTGGGGGCGTGGTTTCATGATTCAGATGGTAATTCTGTTGTGTTTTTCAACAAATGTAACTCAACAAATCAAATTCAACTAATTAACCTAATTTACATGAAAATATGATACATAAGAATTATTTCAAGATATCAATTTAATTATTGCAAAAATATTTTCATTCTTGCAATCGAAAATCAAATTTAATTAACTTTTGCTCTCGTTAACTTATTTGATGCGCACATCAGTTTAACAGTTCAATGGTTGATCTCAACAATGTACATGATGGAATTATTGTTCGCCAAAAATATTTTAAAAAAAATCACAAAAATAAAATCAGAATTTGTAATTAATGATATTAGTTTTAATTCAGACAATTCTGCCCCAGAAAAACCCATTCTAAACTCAAACCAGTTACCAACTTGCGTAATCTCCGTCGAGGCCTTATATCCATAAAGAGCTCTAACAGAACATGTATACCTACCTTTTTTGGTCACTCAAATTTAGTGTTTTCATTATAGACGTTATTCCTCACTTGATTAGAAATATATTAGGGTTATTATAAAAGTTTGCGGACAGGTTCTATTAATTGTGAGCTCGCTATTTGCATGCATGAAAACAGTAAAACTCTGCAGATAAAAACTATTTCATATATTCCAATAAATATGCAAAGATTATGTTTTCGAATGATCCTTAAAAATATACAGCTATAATAATTAGATAAAACATACTTTACGGAGAATGTCACTTTTTCGCCATCTTCGCTAGCCAAGGGTTTCCGATCCGAAATCTACTCGGGTGGAGCGAATCGTAAACCCTTGGATAGCGAATATGCTTTTTCACTCGTTTACAGTATATAGTCATTTTTTTAAATTAAAATTTCACTGTTGTACATTTGTAGCGCATAAAGATTTATGATATTTCACCTGTAGATACATGAAACGTCATTGGCGAAATTTTAAATTAAACTGGAGGGGTTATGACTGTTTTATCGGTAATTATAATTAGGCAATTCCAAGTTTTTTCTATGTTTAGCGTCCGCGTGCGCCTTGGTTTCTGACACCCCATATCAGAAAAACAAACAAAATCAGGGGTCCTAAAATTGATTATTCTGGTCGAAATCTTTGAATTCTTTCAATTTTTCTACATATTTGTCTACAATATGTCGTATTAGGTATATTTTAAGCAATTTATACCTTAGTTTTGCAAAAGAATAAATCTTTTACAAGAAAAAAAAAATCTTAAATGAAATTATATCCTTCGACAATGTAATTTGTATGACTTTAAAGTCTGTGTTTTTATTTTTCGGCTTGTGTGTTTTTTGCAAATAGGTAGGTAGGTTTTTGAAATATGGGTGGACGCTAAAACTTGGAAGAAAAAACTTGGAATGGCCTTATTACGAGAAAATGATCCCTTTAGCCCTCTTCATTGTGTGTTCATGTATGCTATTCCATGGGCAAATGATTTCACTCTTTGTTACATTTTTGCAAATTGTTGAGATTTTATATTATAAGTATACTTTTATGTCAGATGAAATATCAAAGAAAATTTTGTTATAATTGAGGTTAATTTTTCACCTTTATATTTGTTTCACTAAAGGAATATCGCTCGCCCTATTAGCCCATCTTCTTTAAAACTTACAGTTAATGGTTGATTAGTAATTCCATCACATCCTTTCATAAGAAAGATAAATACGCATTTAGGCAATAATTTAATCAGGCGCATATCAAAGTTTGCCATTTAGATAAAACAATTAAACATGTAGTTTTACACCCCCGCTTGAAGGGCAGAGTTAATAGTGATTGGGGTGTATTATTTTATGTCAGTATCAGTTGGGGGCTCCCATCTCTTTTCTGCAACTCCTTATATACCACTGAATAAAATTTATGAGACTTTCACAGAATCTTTTTTATTACACCGTACCATTGTGCATCTCCTATTTCATATTCTGATTGACAGATATTTGGGGTTTCCCTCAGCTAAAAAAGGACTTTTCTATTATATATGCGAGGCTTGGTCGCGAGGGAGGTGGGGGGGGGGGGTGTTATAATTTTGTGAGCTCAGTTCCCACAGTACCTCTAGTGTATATGTCGTCCTCTAAACTGGGATAGAAGTTTTTGGACAAAACTCACATGGTCAATTGACAAAGTAGGCGAACTTCAAATATTATTAGTAGGTGACTTGAATGTACATGTAGATCTTCTTAATGCTCCACAAACGAACATAATTCGTGAAATTGTTTCAACACACAAACTTGTTAACAATATCATTGAATTCGAACCGACTATAACTTCACACACGTCGAGCACGCTTCTTAACCCAATTCCTACATCTGTTGACATTCAAGTATGCGAATCAGACACTCCAACAATAGGCGCTTCTATCAGTGACTATAGAGCAACTTATATTTCGCTTTCTTTCAGTATAAATTATAATCGTTCGTACAAGCATAAAGTGTGGGCTTATAACAATTCAGATTTCAAAAAGTAAATTCTCTTATTAATCGAAAATTGTGATTGGACAAAAAGTAGCAACGAAAATGAAACAATAAACCTTGCAGCTGAACATTTTACATTGGAATACCTTTCCTGTGTTCATGAATGTATACATGAACAAACTGTAACCATTCGTCCTCGTTAAAAACCATGGTTTGATTCAGTGCTACGTGAAACAATAAGAATTGGAAACCGTCTTCGTAACAAAGCACTATAAACTAAAAAAGATTCCGATTGGTCCGCATATAGAAAGGTCCGAAATTTAGTCAACAATATGAAAAAGAATACGATATCAAATTATTACGACAAAATAGAACCTACTTGGAAGATTCAAGTAATATAACAATAAGTTATATTGGAAGTTTCACTTATATCAATTGTTTTATTTTTCTTAATTTGCATGACATACTGTATTGTAATATATAAGGAGAGGGACTAGTAAGTTATAAGAACTTGTTTCTATCCTTGTGATATATTCAATAAAATATGTTCAAAACATAGCTTTGTGAACAGTTAACGCGAGCGGATGGTAAACGCTGAACACAAAACTGTGAATATTAAGCGCATGATGATCTCATGGTGAGCGGACGTTGAACACAAGGTGAACGAATAGTGGGCTAACGGAAAAATGGGAAAATAAAACGTTTCCTAATACATCTATTATATGTGTTTAGATGACAGTGTGTGTCAGACGTGCTCAGTTGATCATGTGTATCAGCAGTGATAAGTTGACTGTGTGTGTGCTAAATGTGCTTAGTTGACTGTGTGTATTATACGTGTTTAAAAGACAGTGTGTGTCAGACGTGCTTAGTTGATCGTGTGTATCAGTAGTGTTCAGTTGACTGTGTGTATGCTAAATGTGCTCAGTTGACTGTGTGTATTATACGTGTTTAGATAACAGTGTGTGTCAGACGTGCTCAGTCGACTGTGTACGCTAGAAGTGTTCATGTGAAAGTGTTCAATTGGTTGTGTATTAGTAAACTGTACATATTAGGTCTGATATTATGTTTATTGGTGTTGTAACGGTATGCAGTGCTAATTTAAAAAAATGGCCCCTAAAAAATTGAAGTTCAAAATGGATAGGAAAATCTTACCAAATTGTATTTAAATTTATCAGACCTATGCTTGAATGTGCTTCAGTTGTTCGGGATGGCTACTCTAAACCTTGAAAAAGTACAACTTTCCACCGCTAGAATTGTAACAGGACTACCTATTTTTGTGTCTAGAGAAGCACTTTATTCTGAAAATAGTTGGGATACTTTAAAAATTACTACTATATTTCAAAATTCACAGGGGAAGAGTACCTGAATATTTGCATAATAGTGTTCCCAAAAAGCGTGATAATGTATCCATATACAATACTCGTGACAAACCAGATTATTTAATTCCAAGATGTAGATTAGAATTATTTAGAAATTCCGTCGTACCTAGTGTTGCAAAACAATGGTATTTATTAAAAACAGAGGTCAGAAAAGCCATTTCAACATACATTTCGAGAAAAAAAACTTGATAACAAAAAATTAAAAATCCACCATCTTACTTTTTTTTCGGTAAAGCTAGATATCAATATCATTCATACTAAGCTACGACATTACTGTATACTAAACTATGATCCATATAAAGGAAATTATTAAGAGTCCTTTATGCTCAAAAACATGAAGATGTGTAACATTTCTTTTTTGCATACAAAAATTGTTCTAATGCAAGAAGTAATCTTTTCAATCGCTTGTTCATGCTTTAATTGGTCACTATTGATATAAATCTATTATTAATGATGTTAATTTGCCTTTACAGATAAATAGCAGTATATTTGCTGCTGTTAACGTTCATATATTTATTGACGAAACATATAGATTCTCTAGTTGATATGTTATTTAGTAGCATTTTCACTTGTATCAAATGTATTATTTTCCTTTAATTTGCATGAAATATTGTAATATATAAGGAAAAGAACTAGTTAGTTATAAGAACTTGTTTCCTATCCTTTTGATGTACTCAATAAAATATATATTCAAAACAATGCTTTGTGAACAGTTAACGCGAGCGGTTGGTGAACGCTGAACGCAAAAACTGTGAACAATGAGCGCATTATGAGCTCATGGTGAACAGACGTTGAACGCACGATGATGAAAGGTGGCAAACGGAAAAATTGGAAAATAGAATGTTCCTAATATATCTGTATACTTAAAATATTTCAAAATATGTTTATTTACATTTCTTGGCTGTGCTAAAATTCAGAAAAAAATAAATTAATGGACTTTTTCAAAGTAAATTCTCAAAAAAGATTCATTTCTTTTGATATCATTGTGCTTCAATTGACAAAATTAAACGTTTTCCACTGTAAGTGTTCTCACCATGAGAATCCAAAATACATGAGTGGGCACTTTTTTGTACGATTCGGTTGATCGGTGATCATGAATTCCAGGATGTGTTAAATCTTTTCCATAAAGAATATGTATACCTGACTATGTTTACGAGGTAGATCGACGTTATATTTCTATCTTGTTAAATTGTTTTATCTGGAGATGGTTTGTTTGTTTGTATGTTGTTTAACGTCTCTCTCGAGATTTTTTTCACTCATATGGAGACGCCACCACTTGCCGGTGGAGAGCTGCAAATTTTGTCCTGTACTTGACACTTACGGTCATTGAGCAGTGAGGGATCTTTTTGTGCCAGCACCTACTGCGATACGGGACCTCGGTTTATACGGTCTCATCCGAAGATCCGGTCTCCACGTCCCACAGTGGGATTAGAACCCGCGACGTAAGGATCAACTCCTTACTTCGCGACTCTAGAGCAGACGCTCTAACCACTGCGCCGGCGACTCTGGAGATGGTATTATTAATAGTATACTTAAGATATTTTTAATTAGTTGACCGCGTGTATCAGATATGGTTATTTGATTGTGTGTGTCACATGTGGTTAGTTGACTGTGTGTTGGAGGTGCACAGCTAACCATGCATGTCTTTAAGAAGTGATTAGTTGGCTGTGTGTGTTGAACGTGCTTAGTTGACTGTGTGTATTATATGTGTTTAGATGACAGTGTGTGTCAGACGTGCTCAGTTGATCGTGTGTATCAGTGGTGATAAGTTGACTGTGTGTGTGCTAAATGTGCTTAGTTGGCTGTGTGTATTATACGTGTTTAGATAACAGTGTGTGTCAGACGTGCTCAGTTGACTGTGTGCTTTAGAAGTGTTCAGTTGATAGTGTGTAAATGAAAGTGTTCAATTGGTTGTGTATCAGTTAAGTGTTCATTTGGTAAGTGAAAAATCAAGGAATGAAATAAACCTTTTTCGATACATATTAGGTCTGATTCTGTGTTTAGTTGTTATTTTTAGTCAAACAGATAACATTTCTTCCCTCTAACTCCCTTTTACAAGAAGTGTCCATTTGCATGTGGGAAGTTAAGGTGTTCAGTCGGCACGTCATACACGTATAGGTGTGTGTGTGTGTGTGAGGGTGTGTGTGTGTGTAATATATAATTGGAATGCTATATTTTTTCCAAAATGTACATTGCCCAATATTATATTTTTGTGCATATTACTTTATTATCAAAAAATATAATTGACTTTCATTTTCTGTGTCCTAATCTTTGTTATTCTTTTTGACATGCATGTCATTTTGAAAACATCTTTTTGTATTCATATGAAGCAGAATTTGTCCAAAATCATTTTCGTGAAAAGAAGGAAACACTTGCTGTGACCTTCAACTCGACATTTAGATATATCGACGACGTACTGTCAATTAACAATGGTTATTTCCATTCTTATGTCGATACGATATATCCCGGTGAGCTTGAGATAAACGATACTACAGAGTCTGACACATCTGTTTCACATTTGGATATTTTACTTGAAAAAGACGTTAATGGTAATATAACAATCAAACTTTATGATAAACTGATGACTTTAAGTTTTCAATCGTCAAATTCCCTTACTTATGCAGCAATACACCTTCATAACCTGTATACGGGGTTTATATCTCTCAGTTGATTCGATACGCAAGAACATGCTTTACGTATGTGAAATTTTTAAAACGAGGTAAATTATTGAGAAACAAGTTGATGAAACAAGAATATCAGCAATCTCGTTTAAAGTCATCATTTCGTAAATTCTATGGTCGATACAATGACCTTGTCAGCAAATACAATTTATCATTGAGTCAAATGCTGACCGACGTTTTTCATACTAATTGTTAGTCCATCATTTTCACACTGAATTGTTGTCGGATTTTCCCGTTATTTCCAGATCATGACAAGGAGCACACGGCTTGTGTGACCGGTCGGCAGGGGATGCTCACTCCTCCATGGCACCTGATCCCACTTCTGATGTATTGGAGGTCCGTGTTTGCTCTGCACCCATATTGTAATTTTTAATGGACTTCAGAGCTTGAATACTGTTCGTTATCTCCATATATTTCATTTCATAATTTTGTTTTTAGCGATAAGGTGAATTGGGACCAGATCACCAAAACTTCGTTCCCGATTCTATAGGATGACGAATTCTATCGCCTTTGTTTCTCACACTTTACTACCGATGCTATTGGTTGATGTGAGAAAGATTATTCAAATATATGAATTTTAAATCATGGGAAATTTTAACACGTCTCGCAGGGCGTCCATACGTGCAGATCTGTTCGACCGTGGAAAAAATTCTTGCGTCTCGGGCGGTTGAGTGCATTTATTATTATTTATTTAAAACACCGATATTTTCTTATTGTTGCACTACATGATTTCACTTGTTCTGCATGATAAATGCTGTTGATTTACATTATCTACGCAGCTAGGTTAAGGACTCCCATATATACGTCAGCCTATGCAGAGGTTCGGTAAAGCTATTATGACGTCACGTTAAAACAATACAATAGAATCACGATGAATAAATACTATATGTTCTTTTTAAAACACATTAAATACTTTCGTTTATCATAAATATTATAAAGATAAATGGATGTGCAACTTATCTTGCCATAATAGCACTTAGCGTATGTAGAATGAAAGCCAGCTTGATCTCACTGTACTTACTGAGATGACGTCATTCCTTAGTTTGACACGCAGTTTCTCTGTACTTGAGGCGTGGATCAAGCTTTTATCGTAGCTTGTAAAAATAAAAATAAATACGAAACACGCGTAGTCGGACCAAATGAGAGAAATATTCTGAAACATATTAATCCACATTTTATTGTCAAACTAAATTGATAATGTGTAGACTTCGCAGCTATGTTAAGGCTTCCCGAAGCTTTAAAACGCGCTCAAAACATAATATGTCATTACGAGGTCGGTTTTGGTTTTAATTTATAAGTACTGAACTTAAGTATTTCCAATTTATATAGAGGGTTTCCTCGGCTACATATTAACATATTTGTTATGATATCACATGACTTTGTTGATCACGTGACGGCCATTTATAATTTTTTGAAGTGTTTCATATAAATCGCTTCGGCGCAGGTGATTTACACAATAATTATTAACATTTTGTTATATAAGTAAACCCATCGTATCCTTGTGTATCCGAAATGTGCTTGGGAAAAGTTATACTATTACTTAGATACAAAATATTTCCTGAGAAATTCAACTTACCTACAAATTTGAGGGTATCTTCCACACAATATCGTAATCTGTATTAAAACAAAGCCAACACACATTTTTCCCAAGCAAGATTCAGTTAGAGAACAACCTCTTCTTACAGATTTCCACAAAAATTCTCAGATTAATCCTCATTAATCACCTGCGCCAGACGCTTTTATACACACAAAATAAATTCTACCTCCAACCACGGGTATAAAACAGAGTACATTTCAAAAGTATATTTTTCATAAGCATTTTGAACATGCTGAATTTCAATCAAGGGTAGGTAAGCGGTGTATTTTTAAAATATTCGGACATATAAGACTTAAAAAACCTTTAACAACTCGTGAATTTTGCAATAGCTATCTAGCATTTTACATGCAGTTTGAAATAAAGTGTTAAGTTCATGACACTCTCCCCGTCATAACACCTCAAGTTTGCAGTGACTTGACGTCATTTTCCATTATGACGTCATATTTTAGTAGTTCAGAGATGTGAAGGCACAGAGTGCACTGTGATATTCTACGGGAAGCCTTAACCTACCTGCGTTTATATTATGCCGTAGGGAGCACATTTGTACAGTAACATGCTAGAATGACAGGTCCAGCCCCTCGAAAATATCAAAAGTTCAACGATATCCGCTTCACTATAAATTCTTAATTTTTAAACACGTGTAGCTATTATCCCTACTATTCTGAAAAGTGCTGGGAGCTGGTTGTGCATTGTTGATTTATTCCGTAATGTAACATTATTCCAATGCGAATTACTTTTTTGACTGGAGTTTATAGAAAGACGGCTAAATTTTAAACAATTCCCGAGCATGAGGAAGTTGCTCCCAGCACTTTTCGTGTTAAGGAATTTGTCTCAAAGAAAAAAGAATAAATTTTATAGCGTAAAAATGCCCGTATATCGTTGAACTTTTATGATCTCTGTAGTAGTACATATATGTTCTAATTTTAAACCTGTCACGTGACAAACAGCTGATGTAAGCGATGTCACTTTGGCCGAACTCAGCAGAGACCCGATATATACAAGTGCAAACACCACATATCACATTTATCAAAACTAATGCTGTTAAAAAAATATTAAAATTGTATTCATTTTCCCTGAATATTTTAAGGCGTATATTTCATGGGCGTCCTTAACCTAGCTGCGTATATATATATATATATATATATATATATATATATATATATATATATATATATATATATATATACATATATATATATATATATATATATATATATATATATATATATATATATATATATATATATATATATATATATAGAAAGCACAAAGAAATTCACTTTTTATAAGGATACCCACTTCCGCCCCAGCCCGGGGCTGAACTCTCGACCTACGGAATCTGTCTCCTAGTAGTACAAGAACAGCGCCCTAGACCACTCGGCTATCTAGGCAAATCAAAAAACTTGCTTTCGATACCGATGGAATTCTCGCGGCGCTGCTCTACACTACACGGCCATTGAGAATGGAAGTGAGATACAGTTATTTGTACATCAGTTTTATTAATGGATCGTTAGAGGATCGTTACCAAAACACGTTTTAATGAAATTAATTTTATTTATAAAGCACATTTTACAACAACTCTTAAACTAATATAACTATCCTAAGTGAAGAAATATTAATATTGAAAGCACAAAGAAATTCACTTTTATAAGGATACTCACTTCCGCCCCAGCCCGGTGCTGAACTCTCGACCTACGGAATTTGTCTCCTAGCAGTACAGTACAGCGCGCTAAACCGCTCGGCTTTCTAGGCAAGTCAAAAAACTTGCTTTTGATGCCGATGGAATTCTCGCGGCGCTGCTCTACACTACACGGTCATTGAGTATGGAAGTGAGATACAGTTATTGGGACATTAGTTTTATTAGAGGATCGTTACCAATACACGTTGTAATGAAATTAATTTTTATTTACATTTCATATTGAATTCTAGAAAAAAGATTTACCATCATACAAACAGTCCATCATTGAGTACTCCTTTCCTTAGACAACGAGAAAAATTTCGATTAGAAAACTGGAAGACTAATTGTTCAGAAAACAATTTGAGGCCTTTCCACCTTTTTAAGTGTTTCCGTGTTATTTGGGTGGAAAAAAGGAAGTTAAATGCAAAAAAAAAAAAAAAAAAAATGCCACAGAAAAAAAATAAAATAAAAAAATAAATAAAAAAATAAATTAAAAAAAAAAATAAAATAAAAATGTGCTTCCAGCAGGGCTTGGACTCAAAACCCTTAGGTTGAAAGGCAGGCGCGTTATCCACTACGCCACGAATTCCGATGAAGACGTACGTTGTAAACTAATGCTTTACGAACACTTGTATTGGTTAGACAAGATAGTAATCAGTATTAAATAGTTTTGAGAAACACGATTGGTGTATAAGATCGCGGAACATTAACTGGCAAAATTAGAAATACGCAGCTTACGTCATTTCCTTCTGTTACAATCAAAACATTTAATGATAGACGTTGGAATGGGCGTGTACAAATCGGCACTGACGTCTGAGAAAACATTGGATTGAAATTCTAGTTTGAAAATCATTTTAAATCCACCTCAGCTACTGTAGAAGGCAATGAGTTACTGATTGACCCAGAAGACAAATAATTTCAATTTCTGTATATTTTGAAGTAATATAGTTCAGATTTTCTGACCAGTGTTTTTAAAGAAACATAAAGGGACACATATTAATTTCTGTTAGGTATGTGCATGCATGTGTTGGGAGTTGGGTGTGGGGTGGAGGGGGCTGAACGATATAAAAAAGAAAGCTTTTTTAGTTTGGACAACCCCTCCCTTTTTTTTTATTGTCAAACATTTTTCAGTGAAGACAAAACTAAAGAAAAAACCTCTTGTCATCCTAGAAATAAATATATTTTGTCATATGAAGGCATGATCTGACTCGACAATCTTTACCCTCCCCCCCCCCTCCCCCTTTTCTAGAATCAAATAGCTATCCCCTGAAAGAAATAATAATCTCTGTCTTCTATGACTTTTACGTGTCTTTAAAATTATAGGCTAAATCCTCATATAAACAATGATAAATATGAATTTCAAACAACATGTATTTTGGAATTGAAATTATTTGTCTTTTGGATCATACATTCACACCCTGCGTTTGAAAACAGCTCAGGTGGATTGAAAATGAATTTCAAACTAGAATTTCAATCCTATGTTTTCGCGGACGTCCGTGCCGAATTGTACCCGACCATTTCATTGTCTATCATTAAATGTTTTGACTGTAACAGATGGAAAAGACGTAAGTTGTATATTTCCAATTTTGCCAGTTAATGTTCCACGGTCTTAATAAAAATGCAGATTTTCTGTAAAAAATAATTTATTTGAGTTGGTTTATGCTTTGAATACATGGAGTTAATCATTTAGAGCCTATAATAATTAGAATTGCTTTGTCGAGACTTTGTTTACAAATTTTATGAAAAATGTGGCGTTCGATTTGACCGAATATGGTGAAATAATAGGTAAGATTAAATAAACATCTCTATGTGGGTTAAGTTAAATATAACTAGCATTAATTAAATTTCAGACATGCATTTCAGGAAGAAAAAAGGTATCAATGAGAGCGTGGAAATTTATTTGATAGAGAAAATCGCTATTTTCGAGATTCTTTCAATTAGTATTAAATTTAAATAAAATTGAAATAAATTCCACACATTAAAGATATCAAGAATGCTTGGTACTAAAATATCGTATTTGAGCACGAGAATCGAATGCTATTAACAACAACTGCAGAAATAGTCGATACATCTTTAATTCGTTTTTATGCTCATCAGCACCTAAATTTGAGATAGATAAAAATGTAGTATTTGCCGATAAAATTCATGATTCCGTTATACTTCAGAGACTCACCGTAAAACATTCAGGAAACTTTCGTTGAGGTTATTCTGCAATTGCTTAAAATTTTATGTCGATCCAAAGTGTTGCATGAGTTTTAAAGAAATTTTCTACGTTGCTATTGATTTTTTTTAAAGGGGGGAAGGTGGTGGTGGAAAGAATTGTTTGTTTATTCTAACATTTTTTTTTAAAAGTAAGAACCAAGTAGCAGCCTCAACGTATTTTATCTTGATTGTTACCTTTGGTTCAAAGGACAAGGTCATTAAAAAAAACTTTGCTTTAAACTGAGTTCAACACTGAAATGTACATGAATCTAGATGCATGTTCTAAATTATTTTACCCTTGAGTCAGTGTCAAGGTCAAGGGTTATAGGTCAAGGGTCAAGGTCATTTAGATACAAGAGGCCCATAGGCCACATCGCTCACCTGAGCACATTGGCTAGGCAAAAGCACAAATCAGTTCAGTATTGAAAAGACCGGGGGTGGGGGGGGGGGTTGAATTTTTAACTACCTGATGATCCTTCCATGTCAATATAACAAATGGCTTTGTTGTACTTGAGAAGATTTTCAAAAAAAAAAAAAATCCCATATATTCCTTTGTCAAAATTTGATCCCCCATTGTGGCTTCTCCCTATCCCAGGGGTCATCATTTGAACAAACTTGAATCTACACTACCTCAGAATGCTTCCATATCAATATGACTAAACATAGCTTTTCTGTTCTTGAGAAGAAATATTTTTTCCTATATGTTCTTATGTAAAACTTTCCATCCCCCATTGGGCCCCACCCTACCCCTGGGGGTCATCATTTGAACAAAATTGAATCTACACTACCTGAGGATGCTTCCATATCAAAATGACTAATCATGATTTGCAGTTCTTCAGAAGAAGATATTTTCCTTTATATTTCTATGTAAAACTTTGATCCTCCATTGTGGCCCCGCCCTACCCCCGGGGGGCATGGTTTGAACAAACTTGAATCTCCACTACCTGAGGATGCTTCCATATAAGTATGACTCATCATAGCTTTGCTGTTCTTGAGAAGAAGATTTTTAAAGATTTTTCCTATATATTTCTATGTAAATTATGTAAATTCTATGTTCCATTATTTTTTCATTAATTCCTAATTATCTATCCTTGAAAGAAGACATGGCCCTTCATTTGAACAAATTTGAATCCCCTTTACCAAAGGATACTTTGTGGCAAGTTTGGTTGAAATTGACCCAGTGGTTCTTGAGAAGAAGTCGAAAATGTGAAAAGTTTACAGACGGACAGACAGACGGACAGACAGACAGACGCCGGACAAAATGTGATCAGAAAAGCTCACTTGAGCTTTCAGCTCAGGTGAGCTAAAAAGCTTATATCATGAATTAATATCGTTTTAATGACCTTGATCTTTGACCTTGACCTGGATTTCAAGGTCAAGGTAAAAAAAAAGCTAATGCAGCTGTCTCAATGTCTTTACGACTTGTCGTTTAGAAATTTTTAATTATTCGGAAACATTAAAAACTTACATTGGAAATAACTACTCAAAGAGGTTTATTAGTCACACTGACTAGATTGCAGAGTCTACTTAATAAGTCAAAGATAATAGTGAAGGTTTTATATCCCTTCGGTTTATGGTTTCGGAGGAGTAGCGATAACAAGGTTTTTCGCACAAAGGTGCAATAACTTCTAAAGGGGTCAATCTTGGGGGACAAGAATGAAATATTTCAACTCATCTTAAGAGGACATATTAAAGATGCAAAGATATATAGTATATGTTGAAAGAAAAAAGAGCTATAGAAAGAGTTAAATTTCTAATATTTTGAATGTACTTGACCTTTGACCTTGATTTAAATTTCAAGAGAATTTAATGCAGTTGGTCCCATGCCTTTAAGACTTATCGTTTAGAGAAATTTTCATTATTCGTTAACATCAAAAACTCTCAGGGGCAATAACTCATTAAAGGGCTCGACAAATCATTTCGCAATGGAAAGATTGAAAAGTCCTCTCAAGTAGTCAAAAACATTCGTGAAAGTTCTGCAGTTTACGGTTTCGAAGGAGTAGCAATAACAAGGTTTTTCGTACAAGGGGCAAGAATTCTGAAAGGGGTCATAGGTCACACTTGTTGGGTAGTTTTTCGAAATAACTTTTGATGTCGAGTATCATGAACTACAAAGTTTTTGGATAAGTCTTTCGGTTCAAAATGGTCGTAGCGGAAAAATGATAATAATAATAACTAGTAGACTTATTGTTCTCGAAACATTAGGGGTCTTTCCACCTTCTTAAAATTTCTTATTTCATAATTCACTCTCTAAAGTTATAAATAATCAAGAACTGACTAAAAAGATTGAGAAAATGAAAATTTTAAAAATTTTGAAATGACCTTGACCTTTGGACTTGATCAAATATTCAAAGTCAAATGTCAAAGGTCACATTGTATTTGAACCCATGCTTCTACGACTTTTAGTTTTAAAGTTATAGGGTTTAATTGTAACCACAAAGAAGTTAAAGGGATACTGTTTAAAAGTAAGCGCAAAGATGCAAAAGGGCAATAATTCATATAAGGGGTTATCAGATCCTTTTGCACTGAAGAAATTGAAGTTGTCTCTATAGACCCTGAAGATATTAGTGAAGGTTTGGTGTCTCTGCGGTTTACGGTTTCGGAGGAGTAGCGATAACAAGATTTTTAGTGAAAGGGGCAATAACTTATAAAGGGTAAATTTTAGGGGACAAGTATGAAATCTTTGAAATAGTTTTAAGACGATGCAAAGATATATAGTATAATATGTTGAAAGACAAAAGAGATATAAAAAGAGCTTAATTTCTCATATTTTGAATGACCTTGACCTCTGACCTTGACATAAATTTTAAGACGTAAGGTCAAAGAATATAATGCATTTGGTCTCATGTCTCTACGACTTACTGTGGAATCATCATTGTTCGATAGGGACCAATATTCGTGGCTTTCGTGGGTAAACCTGACCCACGAATTTACATCCCCACGAACGTATAAACAAACATTTGTTTTATTATTAATTAAAAGTAACGATTACACAGACTATTTTATTATCAATAAAACATTTGTTTTATTATTTATTAAAAGTTACGATTGCACAGACTATTTATATCGTAAAATAACCGTTACCTTTGTGTCCGTGTCATCGCGTATAGAGAAGACAATCTGTATGTGTATATTTAAGCAAAAAAAAAAAAAAAAAAAAAAAAAAAAAAAAAAAAAAAACTACTTCATTAAGTATCAAAGACATCGATAACTATCTACAAAAAGTAATAAAGTGATAAATATTTGAGAAGTCACAAACTGTAAAGTAGTGTTTACATTACAGTCAAACACGCTCAAATGCCCCTTTAATGAGGTCATTTTTTCAGTGCGATTATGGAGTGGGTGCTAATTAGTCAATTAGCATGAATTTGTTTCAGGGTAGACGTTTTAAGTCAATTTTGACATTGTCGTCGTCGTTCTCATCTAGAGATACTGCTCCGCGTATCACTGGTGAAAACACGATTTAAGTTGTTCTGTATAATCGTAATTTACCGCAACATCTAACGGCTGTAATTTGTCGGTGCAAGCCGACGGTACATATAGAGGTTGAAATCTGTTAGCTTTTAATTTTTCCAATGAAGATTCAGTTCTATGCGCTGCGAAAACGTCAAATGTGGATATCGCTTTCTGGTTAATGCGATCCAAAGGAAGGTTTTCGCTCATTTCATTCACGTAAGGAACGATAACTTTCTCCAGTATCGGTTCATTGACTTTCATTGAAAGGGTGCCAGATTTAGACACACACAAAAGAACCGTTATCTGTCTCTCGTCATCGATTCCAGCGAGCGCTACCTGATTGGAGCCTTTGGTCTCCATAGTCCAGTCCCCACCCGGGCACAAGTTTGCATCCCCTCTGATCCCAGTTTAAAATAAGAGAATCCGAGACTGAATGATCAGTCTTCACTTCAACTCTGTTTATAAATTCGGTTTTAATTTCATCAAAATCATTTGGCAACTTTTAGCTTTAAGCCACTGCGCGATGGACATTTTGAATTGAGATGAGTGAGGTAAACTTCAACAGAATATATACTTACCGATGAGAAGTAATCACCATTTCTTTGAGAATCTTATAATGATACGTTTTGTGTTCACAAGAGAGATAATTCCTTATTATTTTAAATGAGCAACATTGACGGAGTTATCCTTCTTTGTTTTAACTTAAAAAAAAAAAAAAAAAAAAAAACGAAATAGAACTTGATATCAACGAAATTACGTCCCCACGAACCAGAAAAACAAACACTGACACCTAGGAATAAAAATAATTCCACAGTATCGTTTTGAAAATTTTTGTAAAAATCAAAAACTTTGAGAGGCAATAATTCATTTATGAGGTTGACAAATACTTTTGCAATGAATAGCTTGAAGAGTCTCCTTAATTAGTTGAAGACATTGGTGAAGGTTTTGTATCTCTACGGTTTACGGTTTCAAAGGAGTAGCAACATCAAGCTTTTATTACAAAAGGGGTAATAACTCTTGGAGGGGTAAAAGTTCATATACACAGGGTCAACTGCAAAAATCTTTTACGGAGTACATTCTCATGGACTATAAATCTTTTTCGATAAATCTTGAAACTCAAAATCTTGCAGCGGAAAAATAAGAGGAAGAGTAAAAAGAAACACTAGTAGACTAATTGTTCTTAAGAGGTCTTTCCACCTTCTTTAAATTCCATATATTTTTCATATTTAAATCTTTACTATTTATTTCTATACAAAAGAAACCAGAAATGGCTTGAGAAATGGAAAAAATGAAAATTTAAAAATTCTGAAATGACCTTGACCTTTGACCTTGAACAAATATTCAAGGTCAAAGGTCACGGGTCACATAGCACTTGACCCCATGCTTCTACAAATTTTAGTTTTAAAGTTATAAGGTTTAATAGTAAGCGCAAAGACGTTAAAGGGCAATAACTCATTAAAAGGGTCATCGAATCCTTTCGCACTGATAGATTGAAGTTGTGTCTAAAGAACCTTAAGACATTAGTGAAGGTCTGGTGTTTCTACGGTTTACAGTTTCGGAGGAGTAGCGATAACAAGGTTTTCAGTGAAAGGGGCAAAAACTTTTAAAGGGGTAAGTCTTAGGGGACAAGAATGAAATCTTTGAACTTATTTTAAGAAGACATATTAAAGGTCTAAAAACAGATAGTATATGTTGAAAGAACAAAAGAGCTATAAAAAGAGCTTAATTTCTCATATTTAGAATGACCTTGACCTTGACATAAAATTCAAGGTCTAAGGTCAATGAATCTTATGCAGCTGGTCCCATGTCTCCAGGACTTATCGTTTTGAAAATTTTTAATTATTTAAACATTTAAAACTTTCAGGGGCAATAACTTATAAAAGGGGTCAATTAATACTTTCGCAATGAATAGATTGAAGGGTCTCCTAAATTAGTCGAAAACATTGGTGAAGGTTTCGTATCTCTATGGTTTACGGTTTTGAAGGAGTAGCGATAACAAGCTTTTATTACGAAAGGGGATGTAACTCCTTGAGGGGTCAAAGGTCATATACACAGGGTCAACTGCAAAATCTTTTACAGAGTACATTCTTCTATGTGTAAGGTCAAGGAATCTAAGGCAGTTTGTTTCATGTATCTAAGACTTATCATTTTGAAAATTTTTCATTATTCGTAAACTTCAAAAACTTTCAGGGGCAATAAAGACTTACAGGGGTTGATGAATCCCTCCGCACTCAAAAGGTTAGAGTGTCTACTGACTTAGTCGAAGATATTGGTGATGGATTAGCATCTATATGGTTTACGATAGCGATATAAAGCTTTTATTACAAAAGGGGTAATAACTCTTGGAGGGGTCAAAGTTCATATACGGGTCAACTGCAAAATTTTTTTAAGGAGTACATTCTCATGGACTATGAATCTTTTCGATAAAGCTTGAAACTCAAAAACACACTTGGCGGAAAAATAATAATAATAAACAGAACAATTTCAATAGGTCTTTCCACAGAAATGTGGAAGGACCTAATAATAATAAGAAACAGAAGAAAACTAATAGAACTTTCCACAGACAGGTCGAAAGACCTAATAAGAAAACCAATAGGTTTTCCCACAGAAAGGTGGAAAAACCTAATAAAAATAAACAGAAGCATTTCAAGAGGTCTTTCCACAGAAAGGTGGAAAGACTTAACTGGGGACGGCCTTTCCCTATGGGTGCAACGACAATGTCGATAGTGTTGGGAATCTTTCTAGTCCACAGTGTAACAATGTCAATGTGATTGGACTTTTCAACCACACACAGAGACGTAAACGTAGTCACGGGCATCGGTCTTACAATAGACCCTTAATACACGATGTCTCTTTTGATTCGTTACTACCTTATGTAAATCAACAATTAGGTCTTCATCACATTCGCACCAAACTTAACTCTTTCCCTTTGAAACTTTTGCATAGTCTACTTGAAAAGGTTAAGGAAATTCCATTTTTTGATTCCTCCACAGCAGAATACAAGCTCGGATCTGTGATTAAGGATATTGCAAATCATAGGCCTCTCAAGCCGCCACGTTTGACAGAAGAAAATGCAGCTAAAACCACCCGTTTTTTTCTTTAAACTCCAAAATGCCAACAAAGGAATTCACGCGGTTAATATAAGTAATATTCTTAATCACAAAAGGTTCAAGTCTTGTATTCCACCATTTTTCAAGTTGAAGACTACACCTTGTATTCCCTACAAATTAACGTCGACTATTGCTTCCAAACTTTAATTACAAGAAGACTTTACAGGGCCTGGATATCGAATATCTGAAACGTAGTCCATCTTCATAATAGTGTTCTTCTTCACCCTATAATTATAGTCCTGATGGACACGCTATTACTGGTGATGTAAAAAAAGTTAATAATGAGGACCTTAGATCACCAATTTTAAAAGGTCCTAAACATAGGGAACCCCCATCCTTTAACTGGCGTCGCAATTTCATACTTATTATGGATTCTGTAGAGGATTACGCCAGGCGTTGGGTCAGACATGAAAAAGAAGACCTTGACAATTTGTCAGAATGGATTAAATGTATCAGATATATGTTAAAATCTCGCATTAAACGATTGAGGGCAGTATTAAGACCATCTATCCTTCTGTATTCAAAAATTCAGAATTGAAAAAATAGAATTAGATAGATTACATGATCAGTACGTACTGGTCCCTGCTGACGTCGTCAAAGCAGGTAACAGCATTGTCTTTGTTTGTAGGGCTCATTATATAAATTGTATTTTAGAGGAACTGGGATTTAATTCTATAAGTGGAAATCCAACTTATAGTCATATTTCCCTTTCTAAGGAAGACATTCTTCAAAATCATATGTCAGTTTTGAATATTTTTAATATTCCAAACAATCAAAATGAATTTGAATTACCATATTTATATTGGATTCTGAAACTTCATAAAAATCCTTACAAACAAAGATATATAGCGGGTTCCAGTAAAAGTTCTACCAAGCCTCTTTCTTTACTCTTCACTAAGATATTAACAGTAGTGAAGGAGAAAATTCAAGAGTACTGTGCAACAATATATACGAGAAGTAGTGTAAATCAGATGTGGATACCAGAAAAATCATTTTGAAATCACAAAATTTTATCAAAATCAACAACATAAAAACTTATGACTTTCCAACTTTATACACAAATATTCCACATAAATTAAAGCAGACTTTCTGACATCGTTGACAGCTGCTTTTTCAATAAAAAAAATGGAACTCGTAAATTAACTTACCTTGTCATTGGTCATTTGCAAAATTACTTTGTTAAAAAGCAATCTAATTGTACACACAAGTACTCTGAAGTTGACATTAAAAAGATGCTCGAGTTTCTGATTGACAATATCTATGTGGTTTTTAGAGACCAGGTCTTCCACCAATCTGTTGGAATACCCTTGGGTACCACCCAGATAGTTGACTATGTTGGGCCAACATTGGTAAATGATTGTATGGTTTGGGTTGGGTGGAAAACGTTGGGCCAACGTTGGACTAATGTTACTATGTTATCCGTTTCGACCATGCTGGAATTTCTATGTTGGTCCAACCTTGGCCCAACTTAACCAACTACTATTCACTTTACTTTCCTAGGAAGTCAGAATTCTGATGTTGGCCCAACGTTTGTAATAACCCTTAATGAAAATGTGTAATGAAGTTGGTAGTAGTATGTTGGCCTAGCG
This sequence comes from Saccostrea echinata, assembly GCF_033153115.1. Lineage (NCBI taxonomy): Eukaryota > Metazoa > Mollusca > Bivalvia > Ostreida > Ostreidae > Saccostrea > Saccostrea echinata. Next base: position 3,206,938 of record NW_026889789.1, read on the forward strand.
TTGCCCCGATGTTAGCATGAGTGTTCTTTTGTATAAATGTGTCAAGATGGGGTATTTATAAAAGTTTTTATTCTATTTTTTGAAGAGGATGCATACTTATTTATTTGTTTTATAACCCTTAGCTCAAAATTATGACTTTTGTTGATGAGCATTGGATTCATGAGAATTTAGAGAAGACTGAATAACAGTTAAAAAAAACATCGCAGGAACAGGATGTGAATGAAGCCTACATATACATAAATCAAGATTACACCGCTTTATAATTAAATTGAAACAAAAGTTAGGCGTTCGCTAAAGCTTGGAGAGTCATGCGGCAATAAAAAACACCAAACTGTTGGGTAAGCTGTCAGATTCAATTGCTCACAGGTGGGCGACAGACTCAAAATGCAGAGCTAAGAAGAAGGGAGATTTATACTGTTGACTATACAATTGTTGCAGCTGCATCTTAGAAGCGATGTAAGTATAATTCTTCTTATTTATTCAGGTTTACTGTTAAAATTGATTCTAACTTCATTCTTTTCATGTTTATGCTCACAATGCAAGCACTGTAAGTTAATGTAAATATAAATTATATATGTGTATACAATTTGCACATGTACTTTAAACTTTATATACATTAACTATCAGTGCTCATCAAGGAAAACAATAATAAGTAAGCTAAGGAACATCTTTCAACTTGTCTCAATTTATCTACTGTCTATCATACATGAATATGATGTTAACAAAGATACTGTATAACTTTTATAAATCAACATGCTGTGCTAGTATTATACATCATTATCTTTTTAAAAAAAGACTTCAGTTAATCATGTGATTTAGATATTAGAGTCTGTACCAGTATTTGCTTTTTTCCAATACCAAATTATTTGTATAAATCATGAGATAGGTTTAAAAAAGAATCATTCATAAATTTATTTTCAAGAGGTATTCATTCATTTTTTTTTTTTTGAAACAGATGTAAATATCTATCCAACAATTGGCCAACAGAAAGAAGTTTAAGGCCAATAAACAGTAAATATCGGACCCATCATTCAACGAAGGGTCAACTTTGGGCCAACCTACATGTAACTAACCAATTGCAAATGTTGTTTCTATGTTGACTGTTAGTTGGCTTACAATAATAACTATACTTGGCCCAACAATATGCCATCTGACATTTAAACAAAAAGCCAACATTGGCCGAACCTAACCAACATGTTGTTAAGGTTGGCTGTTAGCTGGCTTACGATTATACCCACGTTGGCCCAACAATATGCCATCATGTTGGACCAACGTTGGGTCGATGAGCAAAATGACCGTGGGCCAAAGTAGGACTACATTGGACCAACGTTGGAAAAAAATGAACCAAAGTTGACCCAACAATGTCTTCCTATCTGGGCCATTGTGCCCCGTTATTAGCAGAACTATTTTTGTATTCATATGAAGCAGAATTTGTTCCAAATTATTTTCGTGAAGAGAAGAAAACACTTGCTGTGGCCTTCAACTGGATATATATATATATATATATATATATATATATATATATATATATATATATATATATATATATATATATATATATATATATATATATATATATATATATATATATATATATCTGTGCGTGTGTGTGTGTTATATACACAAAATGTTTATGATTCCTTTCATTAATTTAAAAAGCACTTCCAACAATCTTTTGTCATTTTACTTTTACATTTTCAACAACACATTATTTTAGAAAAAAACAAAAAATCAGTGTGATAGGTTAGGGTGACAAGGTTTCAATTTTTGCATAACATGCAAGAAACTTCGAACGATTTATTCAACGGAGAACGGCTTTCTAGACATAAAATCGATGAAATTAGTATTTGCTTTAAATATTAACCAGCTTGTAAACACAAATCACTAAATTTGTTCTTTTTTTTTAATTATATGGTACCTTGACAAATGTAAGTAACCTGAAACATTTGTTGAATTGTGGAGGTCGGAGATAAATTAAACTACAGAACATTTCATTGACAGAAGCATGACTTTGATGATAAATGTAAAATTGCCACTTTGACTACTGAGCTAATTGGTACCAGAGAAAAAAAAAGTCTTAAGAACCCTCTCTACACTGCACACTAAAGAGTTCTGATTCTGTGGTATTTTTCTGCAGTTAGTGTGATCTGCCCTTAGATCTAAATTCTACGATGGCCGACAGCGGCCGCCACTTTCTGATTAAGAATATTGTCATTTTGTACAGCGTTTTTGTCAATTTTCGTTGACATATTACAACTAAACTGGTAATGCTATATGTACATGTACACTTGTTACACTGACAATTTACACCAGCGAAAAACATTAAAATTCTTTCGTGTGATATGAAATTAAGATACATAAAACAGGTGGCTTGAAAGAGATAAGGAGCATTTTAATGATTTTCACCCTCAATTAGTCTGAGGTATCGTAACCCAGTTAATCCTAATTTAGACGTAAATCGTCATTCTGTCACCTTGTATCATTAAAAAGATATTCTTGGGATTGTAATTAAAAAGGCGAATAAAAGTAATACGTTTGTTGTAATGGATATACATTAATATAATGGATATATGTCGATCCTCAAAGTGTATGAGACAACTCGATTCTACCTATTATGTAGAGGTAGAAAAAAAGATTCAGTAGCTCTACATGTGAGCATCCAATCAAAAGTTTATGGAATGTATCAAAAACAAAACTTTAGATACGGAAATATACCCGTTTTTAAGCAAGAATAAAATGACAACCTTAAATGTGGGAGTCTGTATTTGCTCTCTAAATACATAAAATTAATAATTAAATGCTTGAAACACTTTTAAAGGCCAACGCAATCTCTCAAGACTTCCACCTGGTCGGCCAATTATTTTTCAATGTGGCACGGGAATGAAAATATAGGTACATGTATCTAATGTGATCATTTCTTCGTGCGCATTGTTTAAAAAACAAAATTCATACATCAAAAACACGTCCGATTATGAACAAAATCAAATTTCTGATAGACCTGGAAAATTTCATCCTGACCTTGCTGTTCTGCTAGAACCTTAAGCTTATCACCTTCAAGTAACCTGTTTTATGTATCTTCATTTCATATCACAAGAAAGAATTTTAATGATTTTCTCCAGTGTAAATTGTCAATGTAAAAACTGTATATGGACATATAGCATTACCAGTTTAGTTGTAATTTGTCAACGAAAATTGACAAAAAAGCTGTACAAAATGACAATATTCAGAATCAAAAGTGGCGGCCGCTGTCGGCTATCGTAAAATTCAAATAAATTGAAATCTACAATGTATTTCTCAATTTGTAATCAATTCAAGCATTCTTAGCATTTTAGAAGGCCAAGATAAATTAACTGAACACTTCATTTGCATATATTTTATCCACCGAAGTAAACAACAGTGATTTCTGTTCATTGATATTTTGTCGTCTTTGAACATTTTTCCAGGGGGTAAATGCTGCAAACCATATACTGAAAATTATATAGATAAGCTCAAAATTTACACCTATGTACAATATAATTTCCTCAATATCCAAAAAAGATTTTGTACTGGTGTAATGAGGGTCCTTAAAAAAACTTGTTTATTTTTATTGTTTATGTAGCAGTAAATCCATGATGCATAAATTAATATATAATGTATATATAATCCTATACACCTATAAAAATAAAATGTAATGACATAATCTTTACTTCCGTCAGCCTTTCTTATTTATGCTTTAATACATTTCATACCATTATGACCTGCATATGGGGTTTATGTCTCCCATTTGATTAGATACAGGAAAGCATGTTCTACGAACAGACGAAGCAGGCTACTGACAAATAAAATTATGACACATACATGTAGCATCAACAATTTTGCTTAAAGTCAACATTTCGCAATTCCCACGACCTTGTTTGCAAAGCAATTTGTTGTTAGACAGAGAATTGACTAACATTACACATATAAATTGTTACGTCATAGAATGCATGCAGAATTTTTTACGGATTTCTCAGCTTACCCGATAATGACAAGGCGCACACGGTGGGACTGACCTGTCGGAAGGGGATGCATATTCCTTCATGAAACCTGATTCCGTCTCAGAGGTGTGATTTTGCTTTGCTGAAAGTTGTATTGCTTAGTTGGACTTTCGACTATAGTTACCGTCATATCTTAACATTTCATTGGTATGAGAGTGTAATAGTGCGCTATTCTTCCTGTATACTTAGGCATTTTAAAACTTTACTACTTAACACTTAAAACTTCAAAATGTTAAATATTGATACAAAAGGAGAAATTTTCATAATGTATAGGGGTTTTGCACTCTCCACCATGGAAAAGGGTGAATTTTAGAGGAACATTTTGAATTTTGCTTAAAAAACCAAACGAATTGTGATTTTCAATCCTCCATCCTCCCCCATAGGATAAACATTTTGGCTGGCTTTAGTAAATTTCTACCGATAACTTTATTTTAAATCACTTTGCAAAATATTTCCGACAGGAAATGATAGATCTCGTGCAATATATATATATATATATATATATATCTATATATATATATATATATATATATATATATATATATATATATATATATATATATATATATATATATATATATATATCATTTGAATAGGCCGGCATTTTGTATTCAAATTCATGTTTGAATGTTGCTGTTCAAGACCTAGATTCTGGACGTCTTCGTAATGAACATTTTCTTCCATTGGTTGCTCAAATTTTGACGCTCCTACTTTTTTTCAAATTTGTTGAATAAGAAATACAGAACAAAGGAGACAAAGGCTATGACAGACAGAATAATGATAATTATCTTCAACGGGGAAAAGTGAACCCGAACAGGCACTGTGATACAACGTTGAACCACACTTGTGTACATATCACTGGTTATAAAGTCTAATGTTTCCTTTTTATCATTTTCCTGTGTACTTATGTATCCAGTCAACCAATCTAAAAAAAAATAGCCATGAATGTTCCATTTTTGACAAAATGGTTGTATGAGTTTATTTACAATAATAAAAAAATACCTTTGTTTGGACACCCATTTATGAAATCATATTGGTCTTCACTCCAATTGGAAGAACACATCATGAGACACCCCACACCATAGTAAGGGTAACTGCACTTGATATTGCAGAAATCGCCGATATAACCTGGTCTGCATTCTAGAAAAATGGTAATTTATATGTAAATTCCAAAAGTTTGGGAGACACTCAAATATATGAGCATATTTTCTGTTTCCTCTCTTTATGAGCCTGAACTCAACAGTGCATTCATTTTGACTATTAACGCAATTCCTTGTTATAATTGCAGTTTCTAACACACGCACAGAGGAAGCTTCTACTATAGTATTACTCTTTAAGAAGTATATGTATGAAATATTGTGCAAAAGGAATAAATCGTAATTTTTAATGAAATCCTCCGGAAAAAAACGAAATTCAAAATCATTAAAATTGTTGATCTAGGTGTACGTGTGTTTTCCATAAAGTTCGTGGACAATGACGTTTTAGTCAAACTAAATGGTCCTAAATATACTAATTGTATATCAAAATATTTATTATGAAAATCCAAGTCAGGATAAATTGGTTTAAGTTAAATTTATTTAATATTTTTTGTAAAAATTGCCATCTTTAACGGTCGCAGATAGTGCGTACTGCCCAGGGTTAATATGTCCTCAACTTTAAAATAAAGTTTTCGGATTAAATGAGTATTTTCTCATAAAACAATCCAAAACGTAGTAAAAATTAAATGTGTCTCAAATAAAGTGGTTGTCGTCATTTTCTTATATCTTTAGTATTGCTTGCTGGACAGTTAGTGAACATATTAAGAAAAAAAAAGAAATCGACAGAAAAAAATCAAAAATTGACAGATAAAGCGACGTCGGTCATCCGAACGGAACAGCATGCATTAATATTAGTAAAATTATATTTGATATGATTTTAACGACGTCAGAGACAATCTAATTATTCAAACAACTGGAAATTATTTGATTATATTTAATTCATGGATTTGAAATTGGTATATTCGATTTTTGAATGGTGTGTACAATTTGGGAGACACTACAAGAAGTGGTAAAATACTGATATTTGATGAAAATAAGATGTCATTATTCATAACGATGTTATAAATCTAGCGCAACGTCGGACTGGACTGTGCAGCCTCTGTAACTGTTGACGCTTGTACATAAATCGAGAATGTGTTGGCTTTTAAAAGTTTGCTCAGTTATGGTGTATCTGAAAATATTGTTGCACACACTTACAATGTAGCAGTGTGGCATAAAAAAGAAAAAAAATACCGCCTGCCTTACCGAATGTAATAAAAATTCGAAATCCATATTTTTTACTTATTATGAAACTAGCTTAACGTCAGACTGGGTCTGGTTATACAGAGGTATAATAATTTGAACATTGACATCACAATTGCAACTGTGTCAAACAAAAATTTTCGACACTTTGAAGACTAGTTACGGTGGTTAAGAAGTAAAAATACTATGTATATTGTATGTGATTTATTTAAAATGAGGTGGATCAATCATGACTGCCGATTTTTATACTCCATATCGCGATAACCTAACTTAACGGAACTCTTTAGCGGTGGAGGTAGAAAACGTTCAAGCTGGGGAAACCTGCTACTGAAATTCAATACACTGCGAGATAGATCACTGTAGACTTTAAAAGGACATATAAGAAAGAAGTCCTGGTGAAATATCTTGCTAAAACTTCGATGTAACACGCCGATAAAACTTAGGAGTTACTAGTTGTATTGTAATATGTTGACGGTGCGACAGTTAGGGCGAGCGCAGATATTTATTCAGGTTTAATATATGTCGGGCTCGATCGTCAAATTGCACGTGACATTTGGTGCGTCTAGACTCTGACGTCACATCACGTCGAATTTTTATTTTTTATAAGAATAAAAGTTGTATTACCAAACCGATGCATTGTTGACTTTAATGAAGAACGTTTTATTTACTATTTATCTGCAATATATCCATTAAATCAAGGCGAGTTTATTTTTTTTTAACTGTTGTTGTTATTCTCGCGAGAATGTAGCTTTAACAAGCGATGCATTGTGGGTCCAAAAGTTACTGCGGAAAAAAAATTCGTCTGGATCAATGTGTAAGTCCGAATTTTCTCTTCGCCCACGCGTTGTCGTTAGAGCTCGCTGCGCTCGCTATTACATTTCTGTTATTATTTTCCGCTAAGACGATTCTTCTAATAATAAACTCAACTGTTTCTGTCTGACAAGCGTTACTTTTGGAAGTCAAATCATTCTGAATAAGCTTTCTTACTTTCTTAAGTGCACCCATTGGCAATACATTACACTTTCAGCATACTCATTGTTCGAATCAGTTGATTGTCCTTTGCATAAACAAATGTTCGAGTTCTGCGTTCGCTTACCGTTCACCAACTGTTTACCAAATTGCATTCAGCGTTCACACATCGTTCACTCACCGTTCGTTTTCCCTTCGTTCAGCGTTCGTTCACCGTTTGCTCTGCGTTCGCTTACCATTCACCATTCAAGTGGAAAAGTAGAACGTTTTAGGGACTGTACCCTCAGGTTTTGAAATAAACATTTTGGACTAGTATCTAAACCAACTGTTCAGCGATGTTAGTGTGGCCATACTCTATTGTTCTGCGACCTTTGAAGTCAATATTTGTGGTGTTGTTGGGTCAGAACAATGGCATGAATAAGTTTCCTCGTGATTATTCCAGCATCCCGTACCGCGTACCGCGTATTCAATTACAAAAAGGACTTGTTAGATATTCTGTGCACTTCAGGGAAAGCCAATGCTATAGATGACTCCATTGTGAAACATTGATGAAAATCAAACCACTAAAATCAAACCACTAAAGCAACCCTGTGCTGCTGACGTCACGCGTGGTCTACCACATTTTTGTACCATGCCGTTGGTATTCGTTTCATTGGTTAGACATGATACTAGTACTTTGTGCAACAATGAAACTTCAAGTGTAAGTGTAAACTGTGGTAAACCTGTTTCCAGTTGCCCAATTTCCTTTTTGCGATATGCAACATTCAGATGCAGCGCTAGCATTTTTAAATAGAGCCAATTTTCAGAAAAGACCAGAATCAAAATATTGAGAACCCTAGCTTTTGATAGCCATTTTGTACGTAAAGGATTTGGTTCAGAAACCGCCAAACGAAAAATGTTAAAAAACAACTTATTTTTCCATTTTAAAATCAGGACTTTTTGTCTGTGAGTTTTGTAGAATGGCTGTCAAATTAACAATAAGCGTTAAAACTAATACATTCTACTAGAATGAATCATATCAATCTAAAAAAAATGTATGAAAATAAAATTTGATATTCAGAAACCGACAAAAGAAAAATGTTAAAAAAAAAAAAAAACAAAACAAAAAAAAAAACAAAAAAACTTATTTTTGCATTCTAAAATCATGACTTTTTGTCTGTGAGTTTTGTAGAGTGACAGTCAAATTAACAATAGCGTTGAACCTAATGCATTCTACTCGAATAAATCTTAGGAAACCGGTAGGTGCCAGGTAGAAAAATATTTTATCAGGCGGCCGCCATATGTATAACTGGCGGCCGCCAGAAAGATATCTGGAATATTCAGGAATAGGCATTATGCAACCTACATGAACATTGAGATGTGAGTATTATACACATACAAAACTTAATTAAATAGATATGATTTAAGAGATGAAATTTAAAACGAATTTACTAATACAATGTATATCTTATTTTGCATATAAATCAAACAAGCATTCTGGGAGCATTGCATTAGCAATACTTGCCCCCTACCGGCAAGTCTAATCTGGTTCCCGTTAAAAATTGTAAAAAAAAAAGTTTCACTTTCCATTTTTTGAACCCTTGGCACAAAAAAAAAAAAATAAATTTACTTCACCTTGTACAATTTGTAGAAACATTTCGCTTACAATTGCTGTACATATAATTTGTACCTTCATTATGAAATATACAGTAGACATGGCTGAGGCGTAATTGACAAACTCTACATCTGATATTCAAAAAACCCAGTTTTTCAAATTCATTAACACCTTTTGCCGATATGAAAATTTAAGTCGTTGGTTTGTTTTACTAATAATAGTTTCTACAAATTTCTCACCAGATAGTAAGTTGTTTTAAAAAAATCTTAAATATTTCACACAATTTTTAAATTCAATTTTGATTCCATCACATACCACTGAAAACATGTTCATATCATATGACTTCAATTTTCTAGGAGGTCCAAATAAAATCCTCTCTGTCTTTCCTAAATGTAGAGAAAGTTTATTATCAACTAACCAGTGCTTACATTCCTCTAACATATCAGATAGCTTTTTACCAATAATTTCTGGATTGGTGGGTGAAAAAAGAATAGCTGTATCATTTGCATATAAAAGAACTTTGCATTCAGAATCGATACTGACACAGGTCATTTACATACAATAAAAATAAAATAGGCCGAAGTATACTGCCTTGAGGTTCCCCACACGAAATATAATTGACCTCTGAAAAAGGGTTGTGGCTCAAGTACAAAATAAGACGAAAATAGTTCCTTTGTTTATGTTAATCTTTTTCTCGTAAGAATATCTATTTTTGCATATTCATTAACTTTAAACATTATGTATGAATATTCAGATAAAGTAGATCATAAATGTACAAAACAAGATATCTGTTTCGCATATTTATTTATTTTATTCATACTTGTCTACCTGTCGACCTGTCAAGATATGTGAATGACAGGTCGACAGGTTGAAATTATTTTTACTGTGTATTTCGAAATCATAAAAGTGCAATTGGTTGACACTATTATTACTGTGTTTTTCGAAGTCATATAAGTATATTTGTTAATAAACGAGCTATTATATCTGGTTGACAGGTCGACAGGTTGACACTACCATTACTGTGTATAGTAAATCATAAATAAATAAAATAATTAATAAACATGCTATTATATCTTCTCGACTGGTTGACTGGTAGACAGGTCGACAGGTTGACAGGTCGACAGGTTGACACTACTATTACTGTGTATTTTGAAGTCATATAAGTATATTTGTTTATATCGTGCTATTATGTCTGGTCGACAGGTTGACACTACTATTACTGTGTATTTCGAATCATATAAGTACATTTGTTAATATCGTGCTATTATATCTGGTCGACAGGTTGACACTACTATTAATCTGTCGACCTGTCTACCTGTCGACCTGTCAACCTGTTGACATGTTTACCTGTCGACCTGTCAACTTGTCGACCTGTCGACCTCTTGACCTGTCTACCTGTCAACCTGTCAAAATAACGTTTGTGTTGTTATTTTAGATGTATACATAGGTTTTATTTAATGTTTTATCCCTTCAATACTAAATTTAATCATAATGTTTCTGAATGTTTATTATAAAGTAATTTGCATTTATTGTTTTGTACAAATATTTATATTAGAATATAACTGATATAATTATTATGAATATTATGATCTTTCACACAAAAATATTTTAATAATTAAACCGATTTACCGCAGATCATCTGGATGGGACTATTTTTGTCTTATTTCGTACTTGACTAACATTTACAATTTGTTTTCTACTAGAAAAGTAGGATTTAAACCATCCAACTGAATTTTACACCATGACTTACACCATTCCATGACTTGGAATTTTCAAATAAAATTTTGTGGTCTACTGTACATGTGTCAAAGGTTTTTTGTAGATTTAAAAGAACCATTCCAGTAAAAAACCCTTTAGCTGTTTTAGATTTTATGTGATCTGTTAAGTGAATTAAACAACTGTCAGTAGAAAAAAGAACTTCTTAATCCTGATTGGAATTCATAGAGCAAATTATCATCAAAATAATCTAACTATGTGTAAATTGTCTTTTCCATTATCTTTGAAGAAATGCTTAGAATACTTACAGGCCTATAATTCTCAGGTTTTAATCTATCCCCTTCTTTGAATGGGGGTTTAACTTTAGCAACTTTTAGATCATCAGGCACGGTTTCTTCAGATATTAACATATTGATTTAGTATGTAATAGGTATTTTTATAATAGGGGCAGCATATTTCAAAAATCTGGCAGGGATACCAAGTCATGTGCTTTTTAGCTCACCTGAGCTGAGAGCTCAAGTGAGCTTTTTTGATCACCGGTTGTCCGTCGTCCGTCCGTCTAGCTGACTGTCCGTCCGTCCGTCTGTAAATTTTTCACATTTTCAACTTCTTCTCAAGAACCACTGGGCCAATTTTAACCAAACTTGGTACAAAGCCTTCTTCGGTAAAGGGAAATTTAAATTGTAAAAATGAAGGGCCAAGCCCCCTTCCAAGGGGAGATAATTAAGAAAAGTCAAAAATAGGGTGTGGTCATTAAAAAATCTTCTTCTCAAGAACCATTGGGTCAGAAAAGCTGAAATTTCTGTGGAAGCATCCTGGGATAGTGTAAATTCTAAATTGTTCAAATCATGACCCCCGGGGGTAGGGCGGGGCCACAAAAGGGAATCCAAGTTTTACATTGAAATATGTAGAAAAAATCTTTAAAAATCTTCTTCTCAAGAACCACTGGGCCAGAAAAGCTGAAACTTATGTGGAAGCATTCTGGGATAGTGTAGATTCTAAATTGTTTAAATCAAGACCCCTGGGGGTAGGGCGGGGCTACGATAGGGAATCCAATTTTTACATTAAAATATATAGGAAAACTCTTTAAAAATCTTCTCATGAACCACTGGGCCAGAAAAAGCTGAAACTTAAGTGGAAGCATCCTGGCGTAGTGCAGATTCTAAATTGTTCATTAAATCATGACCCCTTGGGAAGGGCGGGGCCACAATAGGTATTACAAGGGGGAAATCAGGTGAAAAACAGCAATGCCAAAGTTACTCAGGTGAGCGTTGTGGCCCATGGGCCTCTTGTTGAGGTTTTAATTTGACATAGCTCTTTGAAAGCAAAAACTCTCAGATACATGTTTTAACACAAAAACCTTTTTTGAACTTTTCCTCTTTTCACAAATATGTTTGACAGCTGTTGAAACAGAGTTATAAACACCCTTTGGGGTAGGCAGTTACTAGTTTAGCTTCTATTGTAGTGAAATAAGAATTAAAATGGTTTGTAATTTTTTCATTATCAAAGCAATTTTCTTCATCAAGAGAAAATGTGATATTGCCATTTTTTTTTTTTTTTTTTTTTTTTTTTTTTTTTTTGATTTTGTTGATATCCCAGATATTTTAAACAGGAGCAAAGTTTCTTTAGGTGTCTTTATTTTCCTCTATTTTGTCATCAAAATATTCTGATTTGGCCTTCTCATAAAGTCTTTGAACCAAATTTCTAGTTTTACAATTACTTTTATAATTATCTTGATTTTCAGATTTTCTAAAATTCAAAAGCTGTTGAACCCCTTAATTGTATACTTTCCAAAATGTCACTTGTCATCCATGGCTCACTTTTTTGATTTGATCTTACCTCTTTTATTGGAGAAACTTTGTCTAAGATATTCATAAAAAATTCCCTAAAAGCACACCACATATCATTCACATTGCTAGCATAAAAATATTTTTCCCAGTCTGCCTCAGTTAAAAGTCTGATAAAATTCTCTTTATTATAATTTTGGGTTGACCTTTTCTTAATAAAATATGTTTCCCAAAAATGGGTTTCTCTGTTTTTCTTGTACAATAAATAAGACAGGGGTCAATAACACCAATACAAATAACCTCAGATTGATAATTTTTTTTTCAGTATTATTGCAGATAATGTGGTCAATAAGAGACCTAGATGAGTTTGTAATTCGAGTAGGTTCTTTAATAATTTTGGTTAAACCGAAGAGGGTAAGAACTTTATCACAGGCTTGGGAAAGTTAGTTATTCTCAAAGTTCATATGTGAAAATCACCAAGTAAAATGATCACATAGTCTTGACCTTGTTGAATAAGAAAATGTTCAAGTCTCTCTAGGAAGTTAGATTATGTTGGGGGCCTGGAATACGTTCCTACTACGATGGATTTAGTTTTTGGTAATAAGATTTCCAGGAACAACACTTCATCACTCTTAGTAACCCCATCCATTTCTACTTGGGTAAATACAATGTCATTTCGTATAAAGGCACAAATTCCATCCCCTCTGCGGTTCCGGTCCTTTCGAATGAAAGTGTATCTACCAACATTTATTTCAGAGTTAGTAATGGAACTGTCTAGCCATGTTTCTGAGATAAAGATAACTACGGCTCTGGATGCGTTTGCTATGATCTGTATCTCTTGAATTTTCTTTACAACTGAACGAAGGTTAATATGTATAAAGTGAAGTCCTTTCTATTGAAGCATGAATATTTATCTGTATATGTTATATTTGTAAACAAATACGTTTCAACATGTTGCTAATATCCATTCTCGCATTATTTAGTATTATCTTGGTGCTTGACGTAAGCTGGCTACCTAGGAAAAGCGAAATTTTCCAGAAACATCTTAATGGGTCTTATGAACATCATTCAATATCAAAACAATGTACCTTTTACCTTTTGGCGCATGAAAACAAAACATACATTTCTACATCGAATTGAAAAAAAATCCAGGATCCAATACAACACTTCTAGATTTGTTACCACTCAGGATGAACAAGATGTAAATAATCCTATGTGGTATTTTATTTTTTGCTGAGTATGTGAGTGGACAGATTTTATTTTTCGTACGCTTGACTTATTCATAGGTGAGTGATCATGGAACGATGTCTACATGTAAAAATGGAAAAAAAGCCACTCCTTGGAAATTATAGAGTCTTGTGAGACAAACCACACATTATTTTCCAGCAAATATATATATTATCTGGCGGGCGCCAGACATTATATGGCAGCCGCCAGATCTTTTTGTTTGGAGACCGCTACAAAATTAATTGGCGGCCGCCAGATAACTTTCTGGGGGTGGCGCCTGCCAGATAATTATTTGGGGGTCGCCAGATTAATTATATTTTTTCTACCTGGCACCTACCGACTTCTGTATGAATCATATCCATCTTTAAAAAATTGTATGAATGACAATACGATTTAATATTATTCAGGGTATTATTCTTATTATGCGTTTCTTTTTTGAAGAGTATATAATTTAAAAAAAAAAGAATTCTAGAAATAAATTAAGTACAAAACAAAAGAAATTTTAAAACAAATTACAAATAAATAAATAAATAAATAAACAAAACATTAAAACATTGTTAAAAAGGATCATACTGAATAGCTTCAGAATCATTGTTGGAGTTGTTAGTCATTCCATCACGCAGGGAAATCTCATCATGCTGCTGCTCTACTTGCAAATGACCTTTCAAAGTTTATCTAAATTAAGAGTTTTTTTTTAAAGGAAAAAGTGCAGATACTATTGTGTACGATATATGAGTAGAATAAGGTGTCAATAAAAAAACAAATCGATATTTATATAACTTTGAAAATTTGTATACAACTACAGTCCTTTGAACGGGTATATCTTGGCGAAATTCTGTTCTAGTATCCTACATGCAAGTACTTTCATGCGCGGAGCAAGGGGGGGGGGGAGTCCTGACCCCCTCCCCCCCCCCCCCCCTGAAATTTGCAGAGTTATTAAAAGTATATACTGAATCAAGTAAAAATGACTTTGGGACACCCCCCCCCCCCCAGAAAACGTGGACCCCACCATCACCACCACGAAATATTTTTTTTTTATCGTTGGGAAATGGATTTCAAACCCTTAGGAAGAGAATTCAGGGTTTTTTTTTTTTTTTTTGGTTTTTTCTCTTTTTTTTTTTTTTTTTTTTTTGCTAGTCAAGAAATTTCTGGGTACAATGTAGGAAATTTGCTTGACTTGATAGGACCCCCCCCCCCCCGGCAAAAAAGTCCAAGATCCGTGCCTGACTTTAACAACATTTTACACGTGAATGCAATTTTAATTAATGTCAAAATAATATATCTATAAAAAATGAAGGAATGAATGTCTCAAGAAATATATGCATTTATTATAACAAAACTTTTCATACCTGTACATTCTTGCTGTGTTTTGTTCCATATCGTCCCTGCACAACATCCATGGAATCTACAACAAACAATTCACCCTGAATTTGTCTTGAACAAATATTGAAACATAACGTAAGGAATGATTCGTTAAACATATTACGTTCATGATTTACTTGTTTTCACAGGGTCCATTTAGCAAATTTACTCCAATAATATTAACGATTAAAATTGTCACTCCTAGAAACGCATGCATTATCAAATTGTTATCATAACTTTGGTACAGTAAACCCAATAATGACAAAAAATTTCTTCCTTTTTTTATCAACATTGACCATATATGGATTTTTTGCATACGAAATATGAACATTCTGATATGGGGAAAGTGAAGATTATACTGTAAAGATCAATCTGAAAAGCATTTTCAGCTCAGGATTGTACAAGTATAGGATTAAATCGAAGTAAATTTATTAAACCAAATATGGCACAGCTTGATTTTTGTTATTTCACTCCTAACAGTAATAGTTTACGGTAGTCCTACAAAGATAACGAGAATGTTCTCAGTAACCCATGCGTCGCCTGTTACATTGTCATTAAATACATATATAAATCTACAACAGAGCTAAAATGTGTGCATTTACCATATTTTATGTGGGTGCATTTTTTCATATAAACGTATATCGCAGTTCCTGCGAAGACAAAATACACTCGAAAACTTACGTTCAGAAGGCCCAAGATATTCTGTGTATTGGAACTTTGAAGAACAGAGAGTTTGAAAAGTAGGACTCTATATCAAGTGCCAAGTTTACGGATACAATGTATTCAAGAAGCATTGTAAAAGGAACGTATATACCAACCTCAAATTTCTCGTGATTTTCTGTGTGACAGATGGACAGCTAGACAGACAAACCCCTGGTAAAGTGATTCTTAAGTGTCACTCTATACTCCAGAATATACACAATTAAGCAAAGTTTCTCCCTCTCCTCTTTTTGTTTTTGTTTTTATGTGTTTGTATTTTGTCTTTTAAGTAAGAGAGAGAGAGAGAGAGAGAGAGAGAGAGAGAGAGAATCAGAGACTTTAGATATATATTGTTAAAGGTTTCGTAGTCTACCATTTATACATTTTGATAATCTTAAGCTTTGTCCTGCAAAAGTCGTTCGTTCAAAAAATGTTGAATTGTAAACTAAACAAATCTACCTTTCATCCCCCTCTTCAAATAATGGTGTGTTCATGATCTATTTATCCATTAGTGTTGGGGGCTATGTTTTGAGTTCAATTTTTTTTTTCGGTTTAAGGATACGTGTCTTTCTTGCGGAAATTTCCCTTTTCTAATTTTATTTAACTTGTTGAGTGTCTCTTGCATTACATGGTACAACAGATTAGTGCTTTTAACTATAGTCGTACTCCAACATATATAAACCTCGGAACTCCAACTTAATATCAGGAAACAATGAGGAAAATATATATTAAAAATTGACCAGATAAGAAGTTTGATGTTATTTAAACAATAAAATGCTTTTTTTTTGTTTGTTAGTATGGGAATCAATGTTGAAGCTGTTGCAGAAAAAATACATATCCGGCGTAAATGTCAATGCTTACAATGTATACAGAAATGCCAAAATGAACAGGCTTACTTAGAGGAACTCATTTTTTTAAATCTCGGACCTTTTTTTTAACAATAATTTTTCTGCATAAAGATGAGTAATTTTTTTTTTCCTCGGTCTAAAACAATTGCAGAATTTTTATTTAGTTTTAGAAATGTTTAGTAAAACTTTAAGGATTTTCACTTATATTATATTACACACTGATCACACTAAACCTTTGCAGTAATAAGTCCCAGGGGTTTCTTGTTTTCTTTGTATGGGCAGATAATGAAAAGTACTTCTTTTTTTGTTTGACAATTTCAGATAACATTACATATAAAGCATATGAAGAAACCACAACTTTGATCTACTCGTATTTTAAGAAAATGTGAGTAAAATGCGGATGAGATAAATTAACGTTTACCATGTTACCATTACATTCAGACATGTGGTAAGTTCGTTAATATTTCAAATACTTCCGGTGCATCTTTCTATATAAGTTATTTACTATAATAAGTACACATATTTAAATTTCAACACACTACTTCTCTGAATAAATTTGAATTTATGTTTATAGGAATCATTATTGATATACAAGGGGTTATCAAAAAGTACGTGGACTGATGCAATAAAATAAAAACCGCGACAGCGCCGGGTGGTCATATAATGTCTTATTTATTTAATGATAATTTGGCAAATTATCAACGTCCCAAGCGGAAATTTTCAACACTTCTAAAACTTTTGTGGTTTTATCTTCCTCACAAAATTTGTAATCAACGACTACAGAGTATTAATTTTATCACATCAGTCCAATCTTTGTGATACCCCTCGTATGTGCTTTATTTCTTTTTTACGTTTACATACTTATAGCAATATATATTTTAAATAGTCAGAAGTATCGAAGTCCAGTGGAGACATTTAAATATCATCAGGGTATTGCCTTCAAGTGGACAGGTGGATGTTGTGAACTCAAATCCCAATACATTTTGAATATATAAACATGATGTTAAAAAAGTTTCTTTTTAAAATATATCGCTCATATTAAGACACTACTATTTGTAGGTGGAGGGTTGTAAAAATAGACTTGTGCAAGGTACTTATGGTCATTAAGCAGAGAATGATCTTTCCCTAGCTTTATTTAGTGAGACACAAGATCTCGCTTTATATGATCAGTGTTCAGGTCCCACACAGATATTAGAAATTTAAGATGTAAACACCAAAATCTTCAATTTGCGATTCTAGAATGAAGCAAGAAAATAGAGTTAATCGCTGTCTGACAAGTAGAAACGTCCTCTTGAAAAGTTTTTTTTTTTTTTTTTAATTTCTCTTCATAGGCATTTTCTCTGTAATTTTTGTGATATTGTTCCTACGCAGATGTATTCATTTTCGATATCATTTGTAGATCACATCAGTAAGTCTCTCTTACCTTCTTAAGTAAGGAGACTGACATACGATATCACAGAAGTTATAGAATTTAAATGCAAATGAATGTTAGTAATCAAACATTATTTTTTTAATTTGGTAAAGAGTGTCAGTGCAATGGTATTTGAGAGCACAAACATTCCGACAAATAAACAATAATTGTTCTGCCTATTCTATACATATCTGTGGGTCCGTGGCATCCTATATCTTTGGAACTTTGAGATGTGGGAATTTGAACATATTGAAATTTTGTTCTTTTATTGCTTGAAACGTTATATATTAGATTTACCATCTTCATGATCTTTGATCTTGGCCTCCGACATTCTATTGCATAAGATAATAGTACCAATAAACAACATATTTCTTGACCTCTAAGAGGTACATACATGTTCATTTTTTGGCAGAGGGCATTTTAATCTATACAAACGTTAAAATACTATTTACCTTGACCTTTGATTGGGAAATTAGCTTGGCAGGATAGCCACTCGCCATTTTTTTTACTCAAACGCTAAATTGTCGAAGAGAAACCCGCTTAAAGTTAAATGATGTTTCTTTTATAGGCAACAGACAGAATCGAAAGTTGCTTTTAAAGTAATCAAACAGATAATTCATAATAATCATGTATAAGCGCTTAGCAAAATAAACAATATCAAAATATGGTTAATATTTTTGGAAGCAAATTGTAGCAAGACCCGCAATGAGAAGGCAGTTATACTACAGTGACTACAATTATAAAATGTTAGCAAAATACAATCGATATGCAGTTTTGGAGACTATAAATAATAAAAAAAAGTAATAAAATCACTCGATAAGCCATTGTATGTAATATTCAAACTTACACCATTATGTTATTTAGTTTTTTCCAGTATTGTGTATGTAGCTTGGATAATAAAGAATATTATACTTGAAATATTTATATTTTTTTTTTTTTTGCAAATCTGTATAAGAATGATAAAAAAGGATAATGGAATATTTTATTGAAGTTTCTGGTTGAACACAGTTTATTTTCTACTGATATATTATGTCTTCAGGATTTTAACTTATCAATATGGACGATTTCTCATGTTATGTACACATGGTTATGATATCGTTGGGATGTTAAGTTTCATCAGGAGATGATATTTTTTGTCCTTAAATCTGTGAAGTTGTGAATGAATGTAATTGAAGAAACAGTATATTCATTTGTCTAAACGTAAATCACATTTCTTTCAAATGACGACAGAACTTCTTTTGTATTTTAAATCCCGTGGATGGGTGTGAAGATGAAAACCTTGACACTCTGTTAGAAAAGATTAAGTGCTTTAGATATAAATTGAGAAATCGCTTAAGAAAATTAAAGGGCTTAATGCAAACTATGTACCCTTCTGTGTTCAGTACACCAGAAGTGATAAAAGAATTAGAAAAACAATATGAAAAATATGTTTTTGGTTTCAACAGACAATCCTTGTAACTACAGTGTACATGGTTTTTGTATGTAAGGCTTTTGATTAAAACTACAATTTTAGAAGAACTCGAATTTAATACCACATCTAATAATCCAGCCCATACTCAAGGTTCCTTTTCAAAAGATGAAATTCCTCAAAATCATCTTTCCTTATTTAATATTTCAATGAAATGTGAAGATAACGAACAGTAATCAATCTAAAAAGTCTATTGAAACAATACAAATTTGGAGCAGAGCAAACAGGAACCTCTTAAAAAAATCAGAAGGTGTCATTCAACATTCTTGTCAATAGAAGTGAGCTTGATTTATCGTGCCTATACTGGATTCCAAAACTTCATATAATACAAACAGATTTATATTGCAGGGTCCATGCAGTAAATATTCAACCAAGACCAAATCGTGGGTTTACATCAAAATATCATCTGATGTGAAGGAAAACACATTGTGCAACAACATATTCAAAAAGTGAACTTCTGGAAAATTCAGGCTTTAAACATTCATTCCTCACAATAAAAAATAAATAGTAGGCTTTTTTGCATCATAGATAATTGCTTCCTTAATAGAAATTGAATTTGTAAACTTACATATCTTGTGATTGGTCATCTACAATTTTAAAAACAAAAATCATTCTAGTTCTGCATACTCTAAGTTCTCTGCAGACGAAATTAAAAAGCTGCTGGAGTTCCTCATTGGGATGCGCAATATCTATAGATGGTCGATGGAGACCAGGTCTTCTAACAATCTGTTGGAATTCTGATGGGCACTAACTGTGTTCTTTTATCAACCGAACTGTTTTAAGGTATGTCACTTGTCAGCTTCTGAGAAATGTTTGGTAAGATTCTTTAACTTCAAAACTATTTATTACAATTCAAATTTTTAACATGTTTGAATTAATTTATGCAAATTATGCAGTATTCAATTTGAAAACTGCTCAAAGAATCATGAGACAAGATTCATTGGGGACAATTTCTTGCGGTGGAAGGATATTTAGAAAAAAAAATCCTGATATCTACAAATCTGTTAAACTTAATATCTTCGATCTTTGGCCCCATTAGTATTTTTACTCAGAGATTTTCTTTTTTCGTTATTATATTATAAATATTAAATATAGATTTCATCTTATATTTTAGAACAAATTTTACGTATTTAGTTAATGGCTCTAAATTCGCTCTTGAGTACATCTTGACCTATGATTTTTACAAGAGGAATATAAAATAAATTATTTAAAAAATTGAAATAAGAAATGTTTTATATTGAAAAGTATATTGCAAATATATGAAAAAGATAAAATAAGCAGATTTTTTCATCAACTTACTTTTTTTTTTCTTGAAATGAATTTGATAATTCTACTAGAATTACGCGTGTGTAGACATTTTCAACAATGTCAAAATAAAAGTCAAATATACGGCGATAATACCTTGTATACAGAATATCTTCATTCACTACTGTTTAGGAAGGATAAAATTAACATACAAAAGTATTTTATTGCACATTATGTCTAAAATAAAAGAAAAATTGGAATTTACTTCTTCTCATATTTTGAACGTAACGTCTGTCAGACTCAATACACCGGGTACATTGTTTATAAAATGGGCCATTGTTTATGCAAACTATTTTATCTTTCTTGTCTACTGATAGAAAATTTACCTGTTTATCAATTAAGTTATCGCAGATTCAACAGAAAAGCACGTGTGCTTAGAAATTAACAAATCTGTGGGATGCTTCCGGTGTCTGTCATGGCAAGTGGGCGTTACGTTCTATTTTAAGAATGGAGCTTGGAGATGCTTCTTCTTATACATTTGACTTAAAGGTTATGAATATTAAAATTTTCTCCAGTGTTCTATGCAAATGTGTTTACATTTCGATAAGAAGAGCTACAGAGAGAGCCCGAGAAGCCACGAACGTTTGTCTGTCAAGTGTTACGTTACACAAAGTATGTTACGTTCATGGAAATATAAGTTGTCGTTATCCTAGATTTTAAACACATATCATCAATTATTGTCAGCTAGTAGGTGTATTTTGGATTTAAAAAAAAAAAAAAAATGAACTTGCACGCTCTTCATCACTACATAAACACTTAAAATTTGACATTTCTTACATAACGTACCGATTGAACGAACGAATGTCTGTTCATGTTACGTGAATCAAACGGTTGCATTCAGATTTATACGTTCAGTGAATGGCTCACTACCGGAATTCAAAATTACCGCCCCTAATGCAACTATTTCGCTAGGTGGCGCCGTGCATGGTAGTTCCGGTTTCGTTTTCAAATATAAATAAACAACGTGGTTTTGATGTTCCGTGACCGGGATTGAGTCTGTCGCATTTAAGGTATGTTATTTTGAACGGTCATTGAAGTATCACTTGTTGTGTATAAAAATCGTTCGTATGTTTTATAGCTAAAGACAAACTACGACCCTAAGTCGGAAAGAAAAACCCAATGTCACTGAAAAGTGTACAAGTGTTGAACTGTTGAAGTAACTGAAGTATGTGTTAATCCGATGATTCGTATACTAGGTCTATATGCTAATTCGTCACAAACTTCACTCCAAATTAAGTGATAATCATACTTATAAATCAAGATCAACTCTTTGTTTTTGCAGAATGAATGACTCTGATCGGTTTGACTCAGATAAGGAAGATAGCTGTCCTGAAGTTTCTGCTACTCTAAACTTTGATGAGCTTATGAAACGAAAGAAAAAAGATTTACAGCTATGGTTACAAAAAAGAAATATGAAAATTTCAGGATGTAAGTCTGTGCTGGTACATAGAATATTGAGAAGTATTAACTTTGATACCAGTGATGAGTCTTTGGAATCTGAAGATTCGTGTGATGAAGTCTCATACACTGTGCCAGACTTTGACAGTATTTCATGCTGGGAAAATGTTACGCTTGAAAATTGTGTAAATATACGCCATGAAGATGTACTGAATTATTTCATCTACACAAAAAATCCAGTCAGTGGAAAGACTAAAAACTGTCACAGACAACTAAAAAAAGCAAAATAAATTTGCAATGAAAATTTCTTGGGAAATTTATTTGTCAGTAATAGTAATAGTCAGTTCTCTGCAAT
The DNA here is from genome assembly GCF_033153115.1 of Saccostrea echinata. NCBI lineage: Eukaryota > Metazoa > Mollusca > Bivalvia > Ostreida > Ostreidae > Saccostrea > Saccostrea echinata. The sequence goes on from NW_026889789.1 coordinate 3,229,372, forward strand.
AAAGGCTCAGTGTAAACCCAGCATGAAGACATTTGCAGTAAATAAAGATGCATATTACTCCATCAAGCTGCTTTTATTTAAAGAAACAGCCTTTGTACACTCAGCAGTGTGTACCTGCAAAGCTGGATTGTCTGGGGTGTGCAGTCATGTTTGAGGCCTTCTATTTACCCTAGTGAAAATAAAAAAATTCATGTACTTCTCAAGTATGTCAATGGCAGCGCCCTAGGAAAATAACCCACCCACCTTCTCCTAAGAAATTATCAGATTTACAGTTTACTAAGACAGATGGTGCTGATAAAGAAATACCCCAAAAACCATATCCAGGTATTTATCAGGCAGGCCCATGCAATGATCCTGATAAATTCTTAGCCGATGTTTTGGGTGGTCTGAAAACAGCTTGTCCATCTAGTGTACTTTATCAAACAATGTCTGATGCTGTGAACATTAATGACATCTTGAAACAGTATGAACCACAATTTATGTATATGGACCATGTCGATTTGAAATCAAATGTTTGTCAGTCAGTATTTATTGATCACACCAATTCTTTAAAACTAACTCACCAAGAAATAGATGATGTCTGTAAGGCAACTAAAGGACAGTCAAATAACAGAAACTGGATACTGGCAAGAACTTTTCTTTTAACAGCATCAAATTTTGCCCTAATTTGCAAGAAAAGAGATACTACACCACCAGAAAATCTCATCAAATTGTTACGTTCATACAGATTACCACCAGCAAGTGTACCAAGCTTGAAGCATGGACGGAAATACGAGACAAAGGCCCGAAGATGCTATGCGGAACAACATCATAAAACATGTGGTGGGAATGTTTCAGTGAAGGATGTTGGTCTTATTATTTCCTCTCAATTTCCTTTCCTAGGAGCTAGTGTGGATGGAATCATTTCATGTTCAAAATGCGGAGTAGGAATTTTAGAAATAAGATGTCCCTATGGAAAAGGAACAGACAAATGGAGAAATAAACAACCTAAAGACTGTTCTTTAAATAAAAATTTCTTTGCAGAGCTTAGTGATACTGGACAATTGAAATTAAAAAAAACACATAATTACTATTATCAAGTAATTAGACAGCTTGCCGTACTTGACTTTGAATGGGCAGATTTCACTATTTGGACAAAAAAAGGGCTGTCCATTGAAAGAATCAATTTTGATGCTGAATTCTGGGAGAAGGAAATGTTCTTTAAATTAAAATATTTCTACTCTCATTTCTTAACTGCAGAACTGTTTACAGAGAGAGTAAAACGTGGACTGAAACTGTATTAATGACATGTATGTCAATTAAGATTGACACAATAAAATTCAAACTCTTTAATGAAATGTGAAGTAGTGTAGCTGTGACATGACCATGTAATTAAAAGTCAAATGGAAAATAAATCATTAAAATTAGTATGAAGTCATACTGTAAACACAAAAAAGATGTGTCAAGGAATAACTGTTTATTTTTATTTTTTTATGATTTGATCAAATGGTTTGCTTACATGATTACTTCCATAAACAAGAAAAGGGCTTATTCATAAAATTATTATGAGCAAACTGTTTGATTATCAGCATCCAAAAAAAAGTTTTTCCTTAGGCCATCTTTAAAAAATTGTTTGGTTGCCCTCTCCCACCTGACTGGCTGAAAAAGGCCCGACTCAAAACTTTTTGTAACCTCCAGGAAGCAATTATTTTTTTTATGCATTCCGGAAAATATATTTTGAAAATTCAGGATTGATGTTGAAATTTTCTTAGAAAAAAAATTCCCCACCTACTTACCGACCCAAATTTTTCATCCTGGGTTGGGAGAGGGCAAGCAAACATTATTTTAAAGTTAGCCTTAAATATAATTAAATTTTTACCTGATCCTTGATTCCCAAATTAAAATGAGATACATATACATATATGTAGGTTATTCAGTATTAAATTAAATATCTTAGACTGCAAGCCCAGCCAAGTTTATAACTGAGCCACACACGAGAAGGTGGTTCTGTAATGTGATGAGTATAAAGATGTTAACATTTCCTTATCTGGAGTTTTATCTTTTAATTGACAAAGACCTTTGAAAATGTAATTTAAAATATTCAGAAGTAAATTTATTAAATCCAACTTCCATTATCAAATAACAATTACATAAGTGTGTTTGATCTGCATGTCACCATGGTCACTGCAGAAGAATTTGGTACATTTTTTTTTTTTTTTTTTTTTTTTTTTTTACATAGGAATAAATGCACAGAAAATCTTTTGATGTGCTAATGTCACAATATACAATGCATTTATTTGAACATATTGAATACTTATACAGGTATATATAAAAAAAAGTCTAATTATCTAAATGAACCAGAGGCCCATGGGATTTGGTAGTCACCTATCATTATTTCACACAGTTCTTATTAAAGTAAGGTTTGATATAAAAAACAAAATCAATGAAATATTTTTTTGTTTTTTTTTATCCATTTCCACACATTATTATTTTTACATTTGCATGTTGGTGGGGGTACAGCACTTGTGTCACACACACACACATCTAGTTTACAATAATGCAAACAATAACATGAATAAGACATACTGCTTAATGTTACTAGCAAAATGAATACTATTGAATATTGCATTAATCTTCTTTTTTTTTCACCAAACATGCTATAATTTACCTAAACTGGTTGAAATTGGTTCAATAAATCAGAGGAGAAGCTGAAAATATATTAAGGTTTATGACCAACAACAGTCAGATGACGGGCAAAAAGAGGTAGCAAAGGGTCGACTGAGTCACTCAGGTGACCTAATAAAAATGCACAGCTACATATCTCACAACTGACTAGAACAGATTTCTCTGTTACAATCTTAAATTCTACAAAACATTACAGATTCAATCATCCTGTTTATTTCAGCAAAGGGGGGTATAAATTATTTATAGCAGTACATATAACAATCATTTGTTCTACAAGGTGTGCCTCAGTCAAAGGAAGTACATTCTGTAAAATTTTAAAGTTTTTAATTTGTTCCATTTTCATTTCTACAACAACTCTAGGGGCTGCAATTTGTTGTGTCTTGAAAAATTCTTTCTGGGTCATTTGTGCATTTGAAGCAATAAAAGAGGGCATATTTAAACCAATGTGACCTGGTAGTAAGTCACCTATTGTGAAACCTTTATCAGCTAATATAATATCGCCACTCTCAAGAAGTGGTAAAAAGAGGTGACCATCTTTCTGAACAATATGTCTGTCTGATGCACGACCTCCCCAAACACGTGATATAAATGAAACAAGACCATTTGGTGCAACACCAATCAAAACCTTAAAAGTATTGTGATTTTTATATTCGCTCCAAGTCAAGTATTGTGCAGTAAGACTACTAGGTTTTTCGCAAAAAAATTCTGTAGCATCAATTACTATTCTGACATCTGGCATATCAACAAAACTTGAAGGCAAATTTGCTAATATTTGTTCTCTAGACGGCCAAGGAATAAGCCCTTTCATATGATCATACATAAAATTAATCCATGTGTTAAGAGTTCTTGATACTGACATTATTGAAATTCCAAAAAAGATCTGCCAAAATTTCTTGTAATAAACCTAAACGAAGTCTTAAACAAACTAAATAAAACTCATCAATTGGACGTAATTTTCTTTTCCTTCCTGATTTGGAAGTAAATTCATTAATATATCTTCTGTCCTCTATTTCTGTAGTTCTCTTTTGACCTTCCCAGTATGTCAATTTATCTGCCCCATGTTGTAATAACAAGTTAAAAATTAATGAAAATGTTGCAAAATTTGGAAATCCTGTGTAATAACGAGTCTTGTCGTCATTGTTCTCCAAATCTTCAGGCACAAGTTTTGGTAAATGTGTTTGAGTTCCACTTTCTTCCTGTTCACAGGTATTTGTACTGTTAGTCTGTGTAGAGATATCTGTATGAACAACAGAAGACTGGGTTGAAACATCCTGAGTTTTACTTGGAATGCTCTGAATAATAGTACTCACATCAAAATTAGCATTGGAACTTTTATCGGAGTTTTCACTGTTATTATTTTCATCCAAATTTTTCCGAAATAGGGGACGACGTGAAGAGATTTCCTTTTTTGCTTTGGAAAGATCCATATGAACAGGAACTGCACTTTTTGTACAGGAGTTTCCCTCAAAATGAAGGTTACAAAGTCTTGTATTCGAGGTAATCGGAGTATTTGGCCGAACGAGTTTTATTCTCTGAATCCAAATCGAGCGTCGCTTTATATCCTCTTTACTAGAACCTCCTGGCAAACAATGAAGTGAAATTTTGGTGCCATTTTCAAGAATTTGTCCTTGACTGATTGAACAAAGAACACAGTATCTCTTCCCTCCACTACATATTTTGTTTTCCATGATGACCTGCAAAATTTTAAAGACCTGTAACTTTGGAAACTTAGTACTTATACCCCCCCCCCCCCCCCCCCCCGTTCAAGAGAATGGACTTGTAATGTAACTCATTAAATAATCACACCCTTAAAAAGTCTCATTGCCAAAGAAAACAGTGTCGAAAGTTTGATAATATCTTTAAACACTTTATCGCTGACATTTATAGATACAATTTTGCCAGATCATCTCGAGATATATATATCGATGCAATTTGCAATGTCATTCTGAAAATGAATACCGTTTGTATGCTGTTAAAATAAGTAAGCGTACATTTTTGGAATGGAATGAAAAGTTTAAGTAATCATACATGCCAACTTTTGAAAATTCCCATGGGGGATTTTGCGCGTGACAACAATTTTCAAAGCTTTAAATTCGCGACATTTTGTCGTGAAAATAAAATGTTTATCCCCTTTTTTTTAAATTTATAATATCAATATCACTTGTTAATACAATTTAAGAATAAATAATACAAACAAATTTTTTCCTTCCAAAATTCAAATATTAAAATTGAAATTGTTATAATCATGATGAACTTTTGCATAACCTTGGCAGTGTTGTGTGGGTATTCCCTTGTGATATTACATGGGGGGGGGGGGGGGATTCAGTGTACTTGAGGTATAAGACTTTGTTGTTTCATCTAAATTATTTTCATCTTATTTTAACAGGTAAACTTTACAATATTTTTATTACAAGCAGATAAAATCAGCAGCTATGCTTTGTTGTTTTCTACTTTCGTTTTTAAAAAACGATCAACATGGATTAATTCCGATTTTGACCGTTCACGGTAGCTCAGTCGGTAGAGCGCTCGCTCCGTGATCGGGAGGTCGTGAGTTCGAATCTCGGCCGCGACAGACCTAAGTCGATAAAAAATAGGTAGCAACTGTTCCTTCGCCATGCGCTCGGCACTTTGGAGTGAAAGTTGCGGGTCTTTCGGATGAGACCTTAAAAACCGAGGCCCCGTGTCACGGCAGGCGTTGGCACGATAAAGATCCCTCACTGCTCAATGGCCCTGAGTGCCGAGTAAAGGTCAAAATTTGAAGCCCTTCACCGGTATATGGTGACGTCTCTATATGAGTGAAAAATTCTCGAATGGGACGTAAAACAATAAACAATCAATCAATCAATAATTCCGATTTTGTTGTTAGTTTATCATATCACTGTATTGATTTTTTGTTTTTATTAAAATGATATTTAATTAACCCCTAAATCTATGTGTTTCACTATGCATACCCCTTCTTACTGAAAAGTTTAATCCCCTAACCGCCCCAGGCTATGTTACCTGTACCTGGACTGCTGTGTGCGTTCAAGCGAGAAGTGATTTCCTGTGGCTAATTAACACCTCTGCATGAGTTAAATAAACAAAGAGACTAATCTGTGTGCATTGAATAAACAAGTCTGATAGTCAAATCCCGATTGACAAAATATTTCGGTAGGGAAAATCGGAAATTTTAGGTTGAATTTTTTTCAAATCGGGATTTTAGGGCAATTTTGCTTTCCCGATCGGGAGAGCGGGATCAAAGGGTAAAATCGGGAGGATCCCGCCTAAATCGGGAAAGTTGGCATGTATGAGTAATAAAAATCACAAGAATATAGATAACACTTACCTGTGCGTTAGGGAAAAGTCGGAAAACTAGCAGAGATCGCCAACGTTTTGTTTTTGTTATGATCAGAAGTGAAACCGGAACTACCTAACTAGAAATCGACGGTATCGCCATCTGGTGATTCAAGGGCATTCACTCGGGATAGCGGTAGTGAGCGATTAAACCAAAAAGTATTTTTACTTAAGAATATTAGTGTATCATAAGGCAAAATTTGTCTTTAAACCTTAAACAATACAATTTTGAAGTTGTTTTCTTGCAGTTTTTAAAACGAGTCTGTCAGGGTTACGTGCATCCGTACATGTTACGATATAGGTTTGATCTATATGAAATAATTTATTTTTTTAAATTTCATTAGTATTTTCATAAAAAATGATGTCTTGTGTATTATAATTTCCAAGAATAAAAGATAAGCTTTGAATGATAAATTTTATTGGCTCGTTTCAAACAGGTATTGCTCAAGAAATATCGTAACATGACAGACATGGTGGAAATTATGTATGTTACCAAGCGTATAGCAGAGATTTATTTTTTAAAAATTCAAATTTAAAATCTATAAGGAATCAAAATTTGAATAATGTCCATTTCTTACGGCAACATTATCTTTTTGATAAAATAATGAAAGTTTATGGTTATTTGGCTGGCTAAGTAAAGGAGTCTGTCAGTGTTACGATCATCAGTTTGTGCATCAAAAGTAGCTTAAAAATCTTTTTTTCTTATATGTAAGAGTGAAAAAGAAATTTGCATTGTTTAAGAAATTGTTTAATTTTAATTTTTACGGATTATTTGTATTGCTAAGCATCAGAAATGTAATTTAATCATGTCACGTTTTATCATACGTCTGGCATGTTACGTTATATGTCTGTCATGTGTTACGTGACACATATTTTAAACATTAATAAAATATTTATTTTTGACTTGATTATCTATTCAAACATTTTTTTGTCCTATTTAGAGTCAAAACTTCAAATACACACAAAGAAATCTAAGAAAAAAACGTGTCTACAGAATTCTTTATTTGTCCTCCCATATGTACTCAAGAGCGAATTTAGAGCCTAATAGACTTTGCCAACAAATGAAGATATATTGAAGAAGTCAATAAAAATTAAATTTACATCATTTTGGCCTGAAAATCGCATATTTTGATCAATATCTCAAAATTAACTTAACTGGACCTAGTTTTTTTTTTTTTTTTTAAATTTGATCAACACTTTTAATCCATCAGCGCTAAATTTATAAAAAGCTAGATACAACAAAATATTTTATTGCCTATTTAGATTTTTGATACCTAATATGATATTTTTAAGTGCAAAAAGGTCACACAATTATTTACATGTGCATTAATTCGCAGGATTTTATCAATAATATTTTTTAAAAAACTATTTTACATTAAATAAGTTTATATTAATTGCCATGATTAAATTTGGTAAAATATAATAAACTAAGGTTAAAGTGAATAACCTAAATGTTACAATTTAAGTGCAAAAAGTTCAAGTAAACTGTAGCGTACCTCAGTAAAATGCACACTCACCCCTTAATTTCTTTGCGATTTTGAGACATGCTAGACGAGTAAAATGTACTTCTCAAAAAATCCTCGATATTACTTATGTCAGGAGTGACATTCCTTAATATTCCTATGAAGCAGTAAATTCAAAAACATTCAAAATTCATATAAAACTTTATTCAAAATTTTCTACAGGGAGAAGACATCTCTTTCTGTGGCCTTCAACTTTCTTTAGATATATCAATGTCTTTTAATAAATTTACAATAGTAACGTTCATCGATGTGTCCATTCGATATATTCTAGTGAACTTCAAATAAAAGACGCAACAGCATCGGCCATATCTGTTTCATATTTGGAAGTTTTACTGACTTTAGACAATAATATAACTAATCTGTATGACAAACGGTGTGATTTCAACTTTTCCATCGTCGACTTCCCTCATCTAAATGTAGTGATATTCCAACATCACTGCATACGGAGTTTATGTCTCCTAATGGCAAGGTGTAGATAACAAACAGTGATTGATCTCAGAAAATGTATAAACAATAGAAATATTTGTAAGCAGGGCTTAAAACACGGACGCCTGGAAATTCCATCGTGTGGTATCGGGTGTCTTGGTGGGGTAAGCATCCCCTGTTGACCGGTCAAACCCGGCGTAAACTTTATGTTTAGATCAGGTAGACGGATCATTCCGATATCAAATTCAGTAATAAAAACAACGATCTAACAATTTCTATCAAACACGTCAACAACATACGACCCAGTGACAGGTTATATTTTCAAACAAGGTCATCATAACGACCATGAAATTTACAAGATGCTGACTCTAAACGAGGGTGTTGAAATCTCTGTATCATCAACTTATCTGTACGTAATCTGCCTCGTATACTTTCTATAATGATCTTGTTCGTAAATACAACCTATTGGTAGGTCGTATTACGTTTGACGTACCATTTCATTTATTAGGTCATTGATTTTGTACTGGATTTGATTGTGAGAACCCCATTTTCTTGGAATTTAAGGTAAACAATCTATCAATTTTATATTTAAAAAATGGTTTAGAGTAGATTAAATAGCTTTTAGTATGGATGTACATTGCTTTATTATAAATAGGAATGATGCACAAAAACTGAATTTAACGGTTCTGAGATTCCATATCAACGAATGGTCTGAAAACCCGTTTCACGTATCACACCGGAGGGCAGAAATGCATATAAAACGGAAAAACGTTTAAAATATTATTGAATTTGATTTTATTGAATTTTATTACATACTTGATAGAAAATACAGATTTTTTTTTTGCATACACCTTATTACTGACGTCACAATATAGCCATTTAAGCTTCCAGGTCCGATACAGATCATGTATAGCTGATATGATACGGATATTGAAGACAGGAACATCGTTTTTCAGTAAACATATTGTTAAGGACAACAATAGCTCAGCAGACATATTCCATGTCGCCCGATAGATAGATATATATATATATATATATATATATATATATATATATATATATATATATATATATATATATATATATATATATATATATATATATATAATGGAAACTAACACATATATTATTTTCATTATCGTTTTATGAAATGATCACACACATGTGAGATCACTTAGGATTATTGAAAAAAGTAATTAAAAATGGAAAGTTAATAGCGTAGTGTGTGCATTAAACTGACTTGTTGCATGCTCTCCAAATCAATTCTTGTTTTATGAAAAACATCCACAACCTTTTCTTTTAATCAAAAAACTGAATGATTAAAAAAAGAAGCATAATTATATCACACTGGAATATGTAATTAAAGTACAGTATATACACGTGCATAAGTAATTTAAAACTTCCATCAAGTTTCACTCAAAATCATTGGTACACAAGTCATATGCCTGTAAACTACAAAAAGAAAGAATCGAGAAAATACGGAGAAATGTAGAGTCATTAATTCATTAGTTCTGGATTTATCAAAATATCATACAGGCGTCGGAAGCAACTTGAAATAGAAAAGAAAACAAAGCAGGGGATGGTGGTACTTCTAAATAGTCAATCATCTGCTTGACCAACCTCTATTAATATTGAAACCATCCACATGCATTCCTGAAGGAATTTAGAAAAAAAAAATATCCACAGTGATCGATGCAGACGTGCTGGGTAAAAGATTTTGTCGACATTTGTAAATTTTGTTTAACGCCCATGCAGGATTTTTTTTAATACTGTAAGCAAGTCGAACGCGTTGTTGGCAAATTAGAGAGAGGGAGTGGTTAATTTCGTTAAATGTGAAAAAGTAGAAGAAGAGGTAAGTTGTATGTTTCACCAATAAAAGGGGAAGATTAGTCCTCCACTCGCCCCTCTTTAAAACATGCTAGTTGTTCGTTTGCAAATACCCCACGAGGGCTCCTGATAGTGAATAATTTAACACGTACTTCGTATGAATGAACTGGGAAAAAATTCATCGCAAAAATTAAAATTAAAGCATCAATTGTCAAAGTTTCAGTCGTCCAACATTGGTTTGTCTAGATCTGCCAATGTTTATTTTCCCAAACGGCTTTACAAATCACGTGCCATATTTTTACTCCCCCCCCCCCCTCTCTCTGTAAAAAATATTACATTCTTACTAATATCACTTTTTACCCTTTAATCTTAAAATTTATTTCAAAGAAAACCCGGCGTAATATTTATCAAAAATTTATATTTATTAAAAATATATCATTATACGAACAAACAAGAAAAAAAAAATAAAGAAAAAACAGACCAAAACAAGGAATGAATCAGTTAACTTTAACTTCATATAAATGAGTGTTTGTATTAGTATTATGCCAATAAAATGATGAATATAGCGGAAAAGTTACTTCTTTGAGTATGACCGAATTATGACGTTGTCAGCACCTTCATGGCGTAAAGTCATGTGATCAAAACATGGCGGCGCCCATAAATAAGGTCAGAGCATTGTGTATACGAGGGTTGATCCAAAAGTTCGTGATATTTCTTTATATTTTATTTATTTTTTAATGAAAGTGATTTAAAATTGCAGGTGAAAATATAGAGGCTTGAGGAATTTTCTTAATAAAAAATATTGCAAAATTTTATGATAGTAACACTTTGGCAGTTGCCATAGAAACGGACGGTTGAAAATGCAGGGGAGACATTTTTTTTGTTCATTTTCATTTCAATTCTTGATACTCACTGTGGGGGAAAATGCGCTAAGTTTCATATAAAACGAAAATGATATCATAATTACGATTCCTTGATCTTTTATAAACCTTTGTGTGAAAGTTTTATTGATTTTACGGGATATTTAGTGTTTTTATTGATGATTTGTGACCCTGATGACATCGTTAGACAATGTCCAAATTCGGTCATTAATAACCTTTGTGAAAATCTCGGATACACACTGACTCAGACGCATATATTAATGATATAATGCAGAGGAAAAGTACAGTAAGCAACTGGTTTTCAAGTGGCGTAAAAAGTTTAAGGAAAATAGAACTTCGGATGATGAAAGGTCCAGCAGCCATATTTAAGGTCGTTTTCTCCTTGTAGACAAATTGAGAGCGTTTATGGACGTGGACCACCGATGCATTGCTACTGAAATTGGAAAATTATACAGAAGACAGAACATATTTTCAAAAATGATGGAAATATGAAGAAAGTAGGTGCGAGATGGATACCCATGCTTTCCTTGAAGGCAGAAATGGAGAGAAGAATGCATTGTTCTGTAAAATTTCTAAATCGATTTGAACGTGAGGGTGAGATGCTCCTATATAGAACGTGATGTGACATACCTAACTTGACGTTACGTCAAAGTCTCCTTCGGATTTTACAACCGTCTAAGTTAAGGAAGCTCGTGTGACCTTAATGGTAATTTGGATATGAATGAAAGTTTCCAGTATTGTTGCAGTGTTGTATGGTTCTATTTTATAGATTTGTCTTTTGTTTGCTTTAATCACGTCACAATAAAATTTTAGAAAGAAATTCCACGAACTTTTGAATCAACCCTCGTATATATTGTCTTTATTCTCTCTAAATTTATAGAGAACAAGGTTAACGTAAGACCTTTTTGGCCCATAAACTTCATAAAAAGTGAAACTGCTTAGTTTTATTGGCAATGCATTAAGTACAGTTCCACGTAACAATCAGGCAGCCTATATATGAAAGGTGATACATGGGGGTTCTCTAAAATTAATGATTTTTCACTCACAGTTTTTCTTTGTTCATTTTCCTTGTTACTTGCCTTGTTGCTAAGGAAAATTTTATGTTTCCATGGAGATGGAAAATTTTTAAATAGTCATTAGTGTACACAGAAGTATATTGTATATTATATTCTTTTAAAATTTGATTTTGGTTCTCAATGACTTCAATTTAAACATTTTTTATTGACTTTCGAATTTGGCCTACTCGTGCCCATACGGACTTTGTCAGGAAGTGATTAACCTCAGCCTTCGGCCTCGGCCAACGAATGCCTCACCAGGTATGCATTGTCACAAGTAGATCTCCTCAAAAGTTAATTTATTTTTTATAATAAGTTAACTGTATTTTTTAAACTTGTCAGAAATTAGACTATCCAGTTTTCGTTGCAAATATTGGTCATCATGCAAAATTACAAGAATTTGCAAGAAATTTTAAGACTCTCGAGTCTCAATAAGCCACTAGCATGAAAAGTAGGTCATTGATTTACCATTTGAATGTGGAAAAATACCAGTAAGTCAAATAAATGTTGTTTTTTTTTCATTTCCATAAGTATAATGCTTTTGCCTAGTTAACATCCTTAAGGTCAAGATCTAGTAAATAAAAGGAGCCTACAGATTTCTCAAATTTGAGAAAGAAATTCCTTTAATGAAGCTTTATAAATATAGCTTGGTCAAATAAGGTGTTTCGGGGCAGAATTTGTAGGCAAACAAAACGAAAAATCATATATTAAACTGTCATTTTTATTGAAAAATTACGAAAATCAGCCATGAATATGGGAGTTTTTTCCATATCATACAAATTAAATGTATACAGATTGCCTACAGTCTCTCAGAAAACGGTAATTTGTATGTTCTTGGCCTCTTCTTTAAAATAATATTAAATTGAATATAGGTTTCGGGATTACTTTTCACATGATTTCAAATTGAATTCTAGGAAAACACTTTATTTTCTACATAATTCTATTACAGCCGTAAAGTACGGGAAAAAAGAAAGTTTAATTTGATTATGACGTCATAATGGATCTAGCATCAAAAATGCAGTCTAAAATCATTTACTAGATCTTGACCTTAAAGACACAGATTTTTGTTGAGGAATTGCCACGTAATGATTCTTTATAAAATGTATTTGTTGCTATGTGGACAAATTGTGCTAAAAATAATGTTCAATGTTTCGTTGCTAAGGAAAATTTGCTGTTGCCATGGAGATAGTTTATTGGAAAATAGTCTTTAGTATACAAGGAAGAATATTTTTTATTTTATTATTTTAAAATTTGTTTTGGTACTCAATGATTATAATTTATTCGATTTTTTTCCAATGCTTTACATTTTCTCCTTTTTAAATTTATCAAACCATCCATTTTTGTTGCTAAGCAACAGATAAGAATTTCAAATTTGCTAAACTTTTTATTTCAAATTCTTAGAGAGGCTTTCCTGTGGTTTTACATGAAATAGATGAAACAATTGTATTAAGATGGTGAAATGAATAATATCGACTTGATTTTTGCTAAAATCAAGCAAAATGCTGAATCGGCAAAAATGGGAAACATGTATCTTTACCTGTGTCTAAAGCAAATATATTAGAGAAAGTAATTTCTTCTTATTGACTGAACACTTTAAAATTATATTTTTTCTTATTAAACTAGATAAAAAAAAATACTTCATTTACATTTCGTATAAAGCCCTCAAAATGAGTGAAATTTCGTCAATCTACAAAGAAAAATTGGCCGGTTGCTAGGGAAATTTCTTTGTCCGGGTTTCCAAAGTAAAAATGACCCAAAATATTTTTCCTTCCACATACATGGCTTATAGCCCAAGAAAAAAATCTGAGTGAAAAATCATTAATTTCTGAGAACCCCATGTATCACCTCCTGCCTGATTGTTACGTAGACCTGTACTTAAATGTCATTTAGACCCTTGGTGAATGCATATCTGTCAAAAATAACGCAATTTTCTGGCTAGTCAATGCATTATGACGCCATGAATTGCATAATTTTTTTCACATCCTCAAAATTTCTACAAAACAACCAACCTCTTAAGCATTTTTTTCAATATCTCGTATAGAGTGCAACCTCTTATCTAAAATGTATTTATATAATGATAGAACTGTTTCTCTTGATTACAAAATATTCTTTTTTTTGGGGGGGGGGATCAAGGGAAGCGATCATATTTTGTTTCTGCGCTACAAGTACTCAAATTAACCCGTGTTCATTAAAATTCAAGAACATTGCAATTTCAAAGGGCCCTTTTTCGAATACCTGGACTCTCAAAGAAAAAGTTTATATAGGAAATGAAAGCACAAGGTCTCTACTTTATATGGATGTTTTAAATGGGACATAGAGTGTTTCTCAATAAATCGGCGTATCTACAGTTCCATTTTATGAATAAAGTGAACCTAGCTCTTTTGACATAGGCAACAGGATGGAGATTTCATGAAATCAGATTTCTGGCTATCCATACCCTTCAAACCTTGTCCGGTATATGTCCCGCTTGATAGCCAGGTACACATTCTAGGGTTCATAAGAAAGAGAAAACGCCAAAGAAATTAACAGAAAAAAAGGAGAAAAAGAAGACAAAAATAACACCTTAATAGCAAATAATAAATAAATAAAAATAATACAAAAAATTACAAAAAAGTTCTTTTGCGCACACTCTTCTTTAGCCTGACCTTTGTGCCGTGACCTTATGCACTATAAGATCGATCTCGATTATTAGTCTGTAGAACAATAAATCTGCATGTTCTTGATACGGATGAATTATCGATACAGTGATTTATATTCTTCCTTGGAACACCCCATGTGGATGGACATTCTCCGACCGCGCCTAAAGGATAAGCACCTGGATTGTGAAGATTAATACAAATTCATAAAATACCAAGAATCTCTCTCTCTCTCTCTCTTTCTCTCTCTCTGCCTTTTGTCTATCTTTTTCTGTCTGCCTGTCTGTCTGCCTCTCTCTCTCTCTCTCTCTTGGGGGAGGGGGGAGGGGTGAGTGAGGATATGTGTGTGTATGTGTGAGGATGTATGAAGGTGTGTCTGAGGGTGTGCGTACTTATATTTGCAGTATGTAAATGTGTGCCTACGTGTGAGGGTTTTTTTTTTGTCAAACTTTCTTCAGAGGAAAAACTGTATCTTTTTGGAACATATTTTTGCTGGTATCTATATCTTTACCTGTGTTTGGACACCCTGTTCTGAAATCATACTGGTCTTTACTCTCATTGATAGAACACATCATGAGACACCCCATGCCATAGTGAGGGTAGTGGCATGTGATATTGCAGAATTCCCCGATATAACCTAGTCCGCATTCTGAAGCAAACGCAGAGTATTAATATATTAAATGCAGAGTATCTTTGTCAAAATACCTTGAAAAATAATCACAGAATTAATTTATTTGTAGATAGCTGTTAGTAATTAGTGTATCAATGTACTGGTATGTTTGATTTTCGAACTATTGTTGAAGGATCATAATTGGCATTCTAGTATACTATAGAAATACAGCAGTCCACGAATAACAATAAAGGAAGATAATTTCAATATTACATATTAAACAAGCATTCTGAGAGTATTGCATTAGCAATACTAGTCCCCTACCGGCAAGTGTAATCTGGTTCCCGTTTAGAATTGAAAATGCCATAATTCCGTTAAAAATTAATGAAGCGGGACGAAATGCAAACTTGATCTATAACTAATCAAGGTAAAGCCACATACCAAAAATCAGCTCAATATCTACAAGCGTTTAGAAGAAAATTGCGGAAAACCCTTAAAAATTGAAAAGGCCGTAATTCTGTCAAAAATCAATGAAGCGGAACGAAATTCAAATTTTATCTGTAACTCGTCAAGGTACACTCACATACCAAAAATCAGCTCTATATCTGCAAGCGTTTAGGAAAAAAGTGCGGAAAACCAAGTGGGACAGACAGACAGACAGACAGACGGACAGGCGGACGGACAGACTCAGAGGAAACCTATAGTCCCCTCCGGTTTCACTGGTAGGGGACTAATAAACTATGATGAACTTTATTCAAAATCCAAAACGAGGTCGACATTTTGTTCTTCACGTGTAGGTGCCTCATATGTCCAAATCTAGATTATCTAGTTCACTAATACTTTGCAGTACTGCAAGGACATATCCCTTTTATGAATTATTAGTCCCCTACCGGTGAAACCGGAGGGGACTATAGGTTTCCTCTGAGTCTGTCCGCCCGTCTGTCTGTCTGTCTGTCTGTCTGTCCGTCTGTCCCTCTGTCTGTCTGTCAGTCTGTCCCACTTGGTTTTCCGCACTTTTTCCCTAAATGCTTGCAGATATTGAGCTGATTTTTGGTATGTGAGTGTATCTTGATGAGTTACAGATCAAGTTTGCATTTCGTTCCACTTCATTGATTTTTGACGGAATTACGGCCTTTTCAATTTTTACGGGTTTTCCGCAATTTTCTTCTAAACGCTTTCAGATATTGAGCTGATTTTTGGTATATGACTTTACCTTGATTAGTTATAGATCAAGTTTGCATTTCATCCCGCTTCATTGATTTTTGACAGAATTATGGCGTTTTCAATTCTTAAAGGGGAACCAGATTACACTTGCCGGTAGGGGACTAGTATTGCTAATGCAATACTCTCAGAATGCTTGTTGTATTACTGTCGTACATATTTACTATATATATTTCACAGTGACGATGATAACTGCTCCTGACTTATACAGATAAAGTAACTTTACCAAAACATATGATAACCATATGGTGTTTGCCAAACAACTCTAGATTTTTTTTTTAATTTAGCTAAGCTAATCTTCTGAGATGAAGAAAAGACAAAAACCTTTTTTCAGGAAGCATTTTTTTCTTAATTTCTCCGAAATAAGCAATTGCAATTTGCAGACTGGGACTATTAAGTTGAGGATAAAACACTCCCCTCCTCTCAATGACTTTATCTATAATAAACCTAAAAACCAGTTACATCCTAAGCTGAAGTACAAAATCATAGTTGCCAATTTACTTTTACTCTTTGCTCCTCATTTATTGTCCTTACTATATGTACTTAAAGGATTATCAAAAAAGAAACAAAACGATTATTTTTTTTTAAGATTAGAAAGCACTCTAGAAATATGATATATTAAAAAATAAAAGTTTAAAAAAAGAAAAAGAGATGCTTAAAAATGTTGATCTGATGGTATTATAATAACAGATGTTTAGAAAATGATACCTTGACACATTTTCTGTGTTTCGTTCCAAATCGTCCCTGAACAACATCCATAGGCTCTGCAATGATCACTTTACAAATTATATGTCTTGTTCACATATTTCAGTCATAAATTTGGAAGAAAATTATGTAACATAAAATCCTTGACGTACCTGCCTTCACATGACCCTTTTTGTGAATTTGTTCCCATAATATTGAAAAATAAAAAGACTATCCCAACAGATGTATGCATTTTCTATCTAATTTTATTGGCGTTATAAAGGAAAGCACTAGCAAATATTTCCTTCCTCAATTTAACAACATTGGCAATATTTTAATTTTTAGACACAATCTATAATGACACTTATGAATCTAAGGAGAAATTATATTGCAAATTCTCTTTTTAACATTTACATGTAGCTAGGATATGGTGAGGGTGAAGTCTAAGGAGCAAAATTATCACATGGTGGTAGAATTCAGGCGCGGATCCAGGAATTTGTTTTCGAGGGGGGTCCACATTAACTCTAATTAACAAATGTAAGACACTGAAATATTTTCACAAGCAAAAAGACAAACAAACGAAAAGAAATGTAAACAATTTTTGCCAAAAACTAAAAATTCGGCGGGTGAGGTGGAGGGGGTTGGGGGTTGGGGAGGGGGGTTAGGCAAAAGATAACACTATCCTATTTCATTTTACTTCAGATACATATGACTCTCCTTAGATCCGCGCTTGCAAAGGGTTGTTCGGAAATTATTGAGAAAAGTTGTGTCCCTCTTTTTGTGAAAATTGGATTATAGATTAATCAATCCGAATAATAAATAAAAGTAAAAAAGATATTTCAGAAGAAAAAAAAATCTTTTCAAATCTATATTAATGTGCCCGTGGTAAAGTTACCCTTTGAAGACACGAAATCAGACATTGACAATCATTAACTACTACGGACTACACATGTAAGTTCCTTTGGTTTCATAGTAAGTGGGAAAATCATTCAAATTTTTCATGTAATTTTCCAATTTTATGTTTGCCTTCATTATGTTCAGGTTTGATAGAATTGCAGTAATAAATTCGGAGAACATAAAACATTTCTCACAATATAGAAATCCGATAACACCAGTGCAAAGGCAAATAATGAAACCCATAGAATAATGACCGAGGATGGTCATTTTTAACGTCGAAAAGTGCCTCACGGTCATTTTTCAACGTCGAAAAATGGCAATATGTCATGATAATTTGACGGCAAAAAATGAGTCTTTTGCCTATAGAAACAATTGCATTAAACTTAAAATCTCTCTTCCGAAAAAATGACCCCTGCAGAATAAAGACCCCTTCATGGTTTTTGGGTATAAAAAAACAAAATATTTAAAATTATCAATGAAGAGGCTCGTGGGCCAGATTTTATACATGAGAGGTATTGAGGATACAGCGATGATATGTCGGCCTCATGAAATCTTTCGAAAAAAAAAATTATCTGTCTTTGATGATAATGATAAATTGAAAACAATTATCGATTTCAATCTACACTATGGGGAAATGCGTACGTGTTTATCTGACAAATCGTTGTTTTAAAGAAGTTTTTTCTAGATATATTTTCCTTTGTATATTTTGTATATTTGAGAGAGAGGAAGAGAGAGAGAATTGTTTATTAGTCCCCTACCGGTGAAACCGGAGGGGAATATAGGTTTCCTTTGAGTCTGTCCGCCCCTTTGTCTGTCTGTCTGTCCGTCCGTTTGTCTAGCTGTTCCTCTGTCTGTCTGTCCTCTTGGTTTTCGGCACTTTTTTTTTTCTAAACGCTTGCAGATATTTAATTGAGCTGATTTTTGGTATGTGAGTGTATCGTGATGAGTTACAGATCAA
This sequence comes from Saccostrea echinata, assembly GCF_033153115.1. NCBI lineage: Eukaryota > Metazoa > Mollusca > Bivalvia > Ostreida > Ostreidae > Saccostrea > Saccostrea echinata. The sequence goes on from NW_026889789.1 coordinate 3,248,087, forward strand.
GTTTGCATTTCGTTCTGCTTCAATGATTTTTGATGGAATTACAAACTTTTCAATGTTGCAGGGTTTTCAGCATTTTTTTTTTTTTCTAAACACTTGCAGATATTGAGCTGATTTTTGACATGTGACTTTACCTTGATGATTTATAGATCAAGTTCGTATTTTGTTCCGCTTCATTGATTTTTGACGGAACTGTGGCATTTTCAATTTTTAACGGGAACCAGATTACACTTCTGGTAGGGAACAAGTATTGCAATGAGTACTCTCATACTGCTTGTTATATTTATCGTTAATTTGCTTTTGAGTGCATTTTTTTTTAATCCATGCTTTTAACAGTGTACATACATGTACATATAGCAAAGGTATCTTACAATTGGATGAAGAAGAAAAAATATAATGTTTTGAGAACTTTTGAACATTTTCATTAGAGACAGAAAGACCAATCATATCCAGTGTATATGAGAAACAAAAGTTAAGATGCAAGCAATTTTAACCTAAACTGCAAGATAAACTTCCGTTCCCCCCCCCCCCCAAAAAAAAAAAAAAACATAAAGAGATGAGTCAATGAATAAAAGAGCTAAGTTACATCCATATTTCGTCCTAAAATTTCACTTGATCCATGTGCTTTATACATTTACCGGTTTTGACTTTCTTGATGCTCTCCTTTATCAGAGGAATAATAATTCTTGTCCAAAGAAGAAACATCAAATCTGTTCCAACGAATATGTAGTTGCTAAGTTGTCCAAGCAAAAATCCAGACTATGCGAACAATTCAGGACAAACCATCTACTTTTTCTAAAGGTAGAGCACTCGTGCAGTGATCGAAATAGCGTTAATTTGGCTGACATTTACCCCTATATATTTACTCCATGTAAAATTTTGACGAACTATTTACGGCGAGGAGTATTGTATGAGGAAACTTGAATAATACTTGTTGATTGATTGTATATGGTGCTATGAGTAATTGCATGTGATCCTGTCATTTCTGAGAAAGGAAAAGGGGAGAGGGGAGGGGGGCTTAAGTACTCTTTTTTACATGTATACTTTTACTTTTTATAGTGTCGGAAATAGGCTCCCTGGGTCTACATGTCCAGGCACTTGATAACAAGCTTTATTGAATAGAGTTTAACCCTTTCTCTACCGGCGCATTCTACGTGATATTGGAGACCTTTTGACATAGCATTATCAAATTATTTCTAACTTTTTAATCAAAGGAGAAAGCTAGGCGTAATGCATACCATTTTGTAGGGAATTTGAGATGATTTTTCATAACTATTCACATACCCAACGACTGACCTTATTAGTAGAAATGGAGGTCAAAGGTCAATTAAGTGCAAAATTTTATCGAATTTTTTTTATACTTTTTAATCTTCAAGCTAAAAATTTACAATGATGTATATTGAAATAGGAAATTTGGAATATACTCACAAAAGAGCATTATACTGTACTACATGAATCACATAAACTTTTTTTTCAATTCTGTATATAATGACTTAAAAGGGGTTGCTTAGCAACATAATAGTTTTTAATTTTCGGGCAGCAATTTTCGATTTTTACTCATCCTAGACACATTTATGCATTCCAGCACACATTAAAGTCAGATGTGAGGTCATAAAATTAAAAGGGATAAACAGAAGATAAATTGTCTTAAACTTTGACCTCATTAGAACTATTTTTAGGAGGTCAAAGGTCAAATAAGTGCAAAAATTTCATCAACTTTTTCAACGCTTTTCAGTATTCTTGCTAAAATTTTACACAATGGATGCTGAAATAGAAAATTCTGAAAACACTCTCTAGAAGGCATTACGCTGAACTGCAATATCCATACACCATTTAAGTTTAAAGGGCAAGTGCACTTACGCAATGCTTAATGGGCCCTTTTTCAGTGCCGTTTTACTTTAGAATATATTACCAAACTGTTCTTTTTTGGTAATGGTTAAACACAAGTGGATATTTCTAATTAAAATCACGTTGAAACATCACCTTAATCAGCATAAATTTGAAACAAATGAAGATCTCTATATGCCTATAGATACCCCAAATCCGGAAAAGTCGTACCGGACCTATTTTGAGTTTCGTTTATTTAAATCAAGGGGAGGAGACATTTAAATCGGACACTTGAACAATCTGATGGTGGATCATTGACGGGCGTGTTTTCCGAATGATACTTCTTGCGCTATTTTACCTGAGAAAAAAATCGAATGAAGTTGTATAGATGCCTGTAGCCATAATGATCAAACTAAAAAATTTGCACGCTTGCATTTGAAACAATACAATAAGTATTCACATTAGTTAATTCCTTTAAATTTAAAAATGAAAAAAAAAGTGTAATTAGGTGGCTTTCAATACCGGTACCATTAATACCGGTACCATTGTCTTGCATGAATTTTAAAAATGTTTGACGCTTTTATGTATGATGACATTTTAAAGACACTAAACTCTCCTAACCCTCCTCAGGCGCGGATCCAGGATTTGAAGTTGGGGGGGGGGGCGCAAGAAGTAGGCAGGGGGTCGGGGGGCGCCTTGAGGCCCCCAGTGGGTCCAGGGCGAAGCCCTGGTGGGGGCCCAGGGGGCGAAGCCCCCGTAAGCTCCTGTATTCTAGAGATTTTGAAGGGTAAAAATGAGGTCTACCGAGAAGACATTTTTACATTTTCTCGACGAAACTATGATTTACGCTAACTTTGACAATTTAGGGGGGGGGGGGCGCCGGGTGCGCCCCCCATAAATCCGCCACTGCTCCTGTGTTCTTAAAACCAAATACATACAAACTTCTCTATGCGGCACGACTTCGATATAATGATACAAAACGTGGCTATCTTTTACAGTGAGCACCTTTGAGGAATGTTTACCTGGGTAGAACTCACGTGACTACCGGTATTTCAAATAATTTATTCCACGGGTGAGTTCAACATAGGTCATACAGGTAAATAGCTCTCGCTTGCTATAGGAAAAACATAGAAATTTTCATACATTTTTAATATTTTAAGTACAAGCCTAATCTTGTACAAATTTCCTACTTTCACACAAGTTTTATAAATGTATAATGCGTTTTTTGTCATTCGCACAAGTTTGTACAACGTTAGGCTGACAGTAAACAAAAGCTTTGAAATGAATGACCGTCCTCGATTTACTATGAAAAATCACAAATGTCGGCTGACCCCTACCACACTCTATGGCTTTGCTCTTTGTATATTCATGAATTTTAGCGATAAAATTTGTTGAATCTTATGGTTTAGATATCAATTAATGATCTGAGATGAAAAATTATGCTTAATTTGATTCTTTTTTTTTTTTTTTTGCACATTTTACCGGGGCCCATAAGTGCACTCGTTCTTTGTGCTTAATGACTTTTAAATGGTTGCTTAGCAACTACAACATTTTTTTTTATTTTTCGGCTGTATATGTTTGTTCTCACTCAATCTTGACACTTTTGTGCACTCCATGATATTGTTAAGTAAAATATGGAGCCAAAATAATGTAAAGGATATACAAGAAATTCTAATTATATGTGCTGATGAGCCTACTAAGATGCAACTAAAACACCATTATCACATTAATCAATTTAATTGATAAATGAATATTTTTGGTTGCTAAGTAAAAATACCCATAGTACAATTTTAATTAAAATTCACATTTCTGCCTCCATACAGTATAATATCAATATACTTACAAAGCATAATGTTTAGCATATACCAAATTATTTAAAAAGATATTCCTCAGACATATTTTATTAGGTTTTTAGCAATAATTAACCTTAATATTTTTGAGGCAATAAAGGTCAAAGGTCATTAAGTGCAAAATTTGTGCTTCAGATTTCTGTCTCTTTTTTCAAACTTTTCCTTCCACCATGAGAAAATAAATTAAAAATTACAAAACCGAAATAGACGCCTTTTACACTACTGTTTATTTAAAATAATTCAATTTGATTTTTAATGAATATTTTTGGCTGCCAAGCAACAACACCAAGGGAATATTAATCAAAAATACTTGAGGTACTATCCATTTGACACTGTAATGTTTCACTCTTCTTCCTTTAAAAAACAATTCAAATTAATTATATAAAAACTTATTAAAATGAAATATATTTTTTATAATGAATTTCACATTCATTTTACAAAGATATCCAAATTTGATAAAAATTTAATAAAAATTCTGACAAACTAGTACGATTGCTTACATATCAACAAATGTATGGCAAATTACACCTATATGTAAATTTAATATAATCAATAATCAAGAAGTTGAACATAATTGTTGAGAAACTTTTATGCAATGTTATCAAGTTTCATAGCAGTTTAATATTTATACATGTACATATATTAGAATTCACTGGACATCAGAAATATGTACTTTAAAAATACATGATGTTTTTCATAGCTTTCTCTTTTTACATGACAAATCTGCACTCTTTCGAACATCTTCTCCTTCTTTACTATGCCATTTCTTAAAACAATTTCTGTCACTTGATAAACAAAGAGGAACTTGGCATGATGGACAAAATACAAGTGTCTTATAACTAGGAGACTTCTTCTTTAAATGTATTGCCTCAGCATTACAAAATGTACAATCTTTTCTCTTATCTAAAAATTCAGGTATACATTTAACAACACTTTCTTTTGATACACACGTTTCATTCAAACCCATCAGTGACAAAGCAAGTGATTCACAGAATTCAAGTTGTCCAAACCCTGAAGAACAATTTGTAATCTGACTTTCATGCGATTTTCTAAATTCTTGAAAAAGAATATAAGAATTCACAACCATTATATCTAATAAATGAAAAAACAAAACTTTCCACCAATGATATTGTGTTCTTATATAAGATGGATATTTATTTGTAAACTGGTTTGAAAGATCAACAGCTCCCATACATTTATTATAATTATTTGCTACTACAGGTTGTACAAGTTCTTTTTTGTTCCAAGTTAATCTAGATTTCATAGTGCGTTCACAAACAGTTGTAGCTGAACCCTGATGTAAAGGTGACATAAAAGTGACTACTTTACAGTCTTTCTACTGAACAAATACAAATTCATCAACTCTGTGCCATCTAAAGTCACCACGTGTTGCTACCCTTTCCCAAATTTTTACATCTCTAAGTTCATCATGTATAGATAAACTGTTTGATTTCAGTACCCCAACAAGGTAAAGTTTCCTTGCAAACAATTCTTTGCCAAGAGCTAAAGATGTATAAAAACAATCAGTAAAAAGCCTATACCCTTGATCAAAAAGGGATTCACATAATCTAAGTGTTACATTGTATCCAATACCTTTTGCACGATCAGTAAATATGGTGTTCTTTTTACCAAGGTAAACAAAGAAGTCGTATGTGTACCCAGACATGTTACAAGCTACAACCCAAAGCTTTATACCAAAGCGAATAGGCTTGTCTTTAATAAATTGACGAATACCAGAGAACTTATGTTTTGATGAAACCATAAGATTGAAAGCAATGTAAACTGTGCTTCACTGACCCTATCTGTAGTTTTAATTTAGAAATGCTACATTTAAAGATAAATTGCAAAAAGTATTAATGTACTGGGATACCCTTTTAGAAAAAAAATGCTGTAATTCAGTCATTTACTTTTGTTCAAGAACTGCAATGCAAGCATTAATTTCCTGACTTATTAGCTTCAGAGACTGAGTTAACATTTATGTTACATACATGTACATGCAACTGTGGCATATTTACAAGCTAATTGAAGGGTTTAAATGTCACAAATCTTCCTCAAGTACGAAGACATAATACATAAAAACAGTGAGAGAAACCTTTGTTGATATCAGCTGGAGGTGTTACTTGTAAGAAGGATAAGATGGCCTGAAATCTAGTTCTTGACATAACTCCTGGTACTGGGTTGTTCCGATAGAGAGCCTGCGTTGACCAATACCTTTCTAGCGTTTGGAACTTTACCACAGACATGTATAAAATAATTCCGAGAAATCTGAAACAAAAGTACATTTATTTCTTTTAAATGGTTATGGTTCAAGTTGTGCTGACCTTACATAATAAGGAATCTAATTTAGCATTAGTTTCATGTATGAATTGAGTTGTAAGATATTTCATATTTAGTGATTTGATGATGTAAATTAGTTGAATCTGATACGTCAAGAAACATTTGTTTAAAAAACACTATTACCCACTGAATAATGAAGCCACGCCCTCAAGCATAGCAACAGTCAACATTGCTTGACAACATTTAATATTAAAAATATTATATTGAATGTGCAGAATTTATGCGCGCAGGGTTCATTGTTCACTGTATTATTTGTATAAAAAATTCAGTATAATATAATAAATATTGCATGTTACTTTGTAGGTGAGTGAAACATTGAAAATTTTCACCCCTTGAAAACCATTGTCAATCTCCGCTGCACCTTGGTTGACAATAATTTTCTTGGGGTGAAATTCTCCATGTTACATGCAACTACATGCAGTACATACTTATATAATATGTAATTGCAGTTTACAGCATGTATGGTAAATGCAAATGACTCATAGGTAATACAAAAATAGCCTGAGTTGGTAAAGGTGATATTGAGGAAATTCACTTTATAATCTAAATTACATTAATTTAGAATTAGTAATACCTGTGCAATTCCTCTACAGTGAGAGGAGTCCAATTCCCTTGACTTGCATAGGATGACCTTTCCCCTCTAGATATTTCGGCATGATGATTGGTGGCCACACAGATCGAAAAAACCAAAGCCTCCGTCAAAAACAGTTTTAAAAAATCCACTGGTTCTCTGACCTGCCTAGCGCCATATCTGAAAGAAAACTGGACATATAAGACTTAAAGTATTTCTCATAACCCTGCTTATGAGTTTGAGAGCATATTCATAAAGAGAGTGAATAATTTTTCATGCTTTGTTTTCTCTAAACTATGCATGTCTATGGTATATATTAAATTGTATATGAGTTTTTTTGCTATATTTAACCTTAAGAGCCGTCCCAACTGAATGCCAGGCTGTCTTTCTGGATGAAATGCGACAGTTCTCGGATCTGGTGCCCCTGTGTCCCCTACATTAGCATCTCTCCAGTGCATATCTGGGTTTGCGAGTGGATCATCACTGGCAGAAGAAATCTGTGAACTCCCAACTGAAGATTGGGATACCAATTCCCTTTTAAAATTAAATATATTTTTAAAATTACAAACACACTGCAATACATTTGTCCTCTACTGACCCTATAATTTTTCATAGTACACCACACCCCAATCACAATATTATTAGAATTTGGAAATGAAACTGAGAAATTAAAATCTGAATTGTACATGAAATTCACATATTAATTAAAAAAATTCTTTTTAAGGGGGCCGACTGGGGTTTTCATTGCGCAATACTTCGCGCAGCATAGTAAAATAAGGCGTATTTACTCTTTTGAAGCAACTATTTTTACATAATTTATAAAGATAAACAAATTTAGGATATCTCGGGTTAAAAAATCTAGTTACGTTTTTAAATAACTGATTTTTAAAACGATTTTTCAAATGATGGGTAGATAGACGTTGTAATAGTGTGTTTTTGACGTTATGAATAACCGAAGTTCTTTAAGAGGGGTCATTAATTATGCCATAAAATAAAAAATATGAAATACATGCTCTTGAAATTTAAAACATAGGAAATTGAGTATCTAACAATCATTTTTATTATTTTTTAAGTAAATCTGTGGTATCTGTCATGGTTTGTTGTACTTCATAAAAACAGGAAAATATCATGAATTTTGACATTTTGAGATGCCCCCTCTGAAAACCAGACGGTAGAATTTTGTGTTTCTTGCACAAAATGTACAATATAGTATTACCCATCAAATAATATAATTTGAGCGAAAAGTCTATAGTAGCATTTGTATAATTTGCTCAGAAGTGCGAAAAAATGGTATTTTCCTATACAATCCTATTGTAAATGTACCTGTATTTTGAGATGGTCCCTACAAAATTACCAAACGGTAGATTTTCACTAAACTTGGCATGTATACTGAAGTCAATGTGAGGTACATATGGTATAAAATTAAAGAGTTTCTCTATAGTAGTTTTCACACAATAAAACCCCAGTCCGCTCCCTTAAATTGCTATGCTTTTGTTCAAAGTTCCAAATGACTTTCGGGTTGTGGTGGTGGTGAGATGGGGGTAGGGGGGCTGCAGTTCTCAACTGGCAAGAAAATTATGTTTCTTGTTTGGTGCTACATGGACCCCCCCCCCCCCCCCCCATGAAATTAGAATTGTGGAGTTTGGACAAGTTACATGTCTTGTACATTTATATTATTTTATTTACATTTTTTTATTTTGCTTGACAAACTTATAAGAAAGTAAACTGTCTCAGATCATATTGGAAAGAAATAATCTGTCACGTTACTAGCATTGAAATAAATAATTTGACTCTAAAGACTTTGCCCCTAACCCCTCCCCCCCCCCCCCCAAAAAAAAATAAATAAATAAATAAATAAATAAATAGTCGCTCCCCTTCAAGAACCGAACCTCATTCTGGTCAGTCAATTATTACTTGACTCCCGTCCTCATAATCACTGAACTAGGCCTAGGATATTACTTTATGTGTATCATTTGTATACCCCGTTCGAAATGCAAATATCAGCAACGCGCAACATGCCGCGTTCCTGACCTTGACTGGACCTTAAAAATATATCACTATGTCTCAACGCTAAATAATTTTTTGTAAACTGTTAAATCTTTTCCCCTCATTACTAAGTTTCAATACTTTTATAAATATAGGTAATTTCTTTCACGAAATTGCAAATACACATCAAATTAATAATTTTCCTGATCAAAATTCTGACCAGTGTGTAAAAACAGTAGATCTAGACTTACATGTCATCAATATGAAACACAGGATCGCTTGGGTCATCATCAAGTGCATCCTGTAACAAGAGATCTAGGGCATCCGATATCAGGTCGTTTTCCATGGTCAAGCAGAATAAGTAGACTGTAGTTTAAAGATAAATTCTTCCGAGCGTTTGCTGTGTTGTTTTCAGTAGAAACAGAAACGCGTGGTGTCCATGCATCTGCACATTTGATGCGGGTACGATGCGGGTACGGAAGGACAATAATATGCGGATTTATTATGTTCCGAAAAAAAATGATAAAACCTTTATAATAAATATTTCATGTCTTCCGATGCAGCATCTTCATAATTTACAAAATCCTTCTACAATGTTTGATGTAGGTTATAATTTTTAAATAATCACTCAATTAAGCCTACATGTACATGAATAGCATATTTAATACTGGTATGTTGTCGAAACTTCTAAATTTCTGCGTTGAAATAGATCCTAATCAGAATAAATAAATAAATAAAGTAAATAAATAAATAACTATTCAGTATTATTTTAAATTCCATGCATATACTAGACTTCTATTTTTTAGAGGTACATCTATACCATGTACATGTAATAAATCGTGTCACAACTCAAATCTTTCACATTACGTTGTATCACTTTTTCATTAAAATTAACAATTTTTCGTCCGAGAATGCAAAACTTAAACTATTGTAGAAAGGCGAATACGTATCAGATTTTGATGAAATAAAAACTAATGAATAGGAAATTTTCTGTACTCGTACCATCTAGATTTAGTTTTGCCTATTTCCATACCTAAATATGAGTAAAAACTCTTTTTATTTAAACTTGGCCAAAATTTCCCTTGAAAAACGGAAAAGTGATCAAATTTTATAAATTTTCACCACAAAAAGGAAAGAATTAAAAAAAAATATTTATATACTCTGGAAGCTTAGGACACTGTCTTTTTGACAGTATTTGACAAAATTTATTTTACGCTGAATTTAAAATTTCACCAGTCGTACAAAAAATCAATGTTGTATATCAAAATAACGTCATTTTGCAAAACTATACTCTAATATATAAAATTGATATACTTGTTTCAAGTAAAAAAATCAATTGTGAATTTTATATAGAAAGAAAGTACATAAAATTTCCTAAACATTGATACTAAACATTATTAAACGATGGAAATGAAGTTCTAATACGTCAGGCATATATACATGTATGTATCTGATGAATAATTTTTTTTAAGTATATTTCATAGAGTTTTTGACTATGCAAAGTATAATAAATATTTATAATAGTTAACATTTATGATCATGCACTTCTTATATCTTTGTCTTTATATCGTAAGATTTTTGCATTCTTTTCTGCCCAGCTTTCCCTTTCAATCTTCATTTTGTTCTATTTTTTTGGGAGTTGATTTTATCAACTCCTCATAGTCAGCGCGCCAGAGGCGCATCAATACATACAAATGACAAACAGCTACCAAGGGGGTGTCCTCGATTAAATGCAGGATATGTTGTGAAAATGGGAGAAATGTTGAAATTAGAGTTTAACCTACAAATTGAGCAGGGTGTGAAGATTTAAAAATGCAATGTATAATCTCAGTAAACAGCAGGCCTAAATATTTATGTAAGAAAATAGATTTACAGATATTGCGAATAAGAAAATAGTGCATATACTCTAATTTTAAGATAGGAAACTCGCTCCTAAAATAGCTTAGATACGTCATTTTCATCAGTTTGTAGGGAAAGGCTGAAGGTATCCTCGTGATTATAACAATGCATAAACACCATGCTTCGACAATATGAATCCCATAATAACGGGATTAATAATCAGACATACGTTTAAATGCATGTCAGTTTATCAGATTCACAAAATCAGATTGATACAGACAACTGATGTAAACCCTATAATGTTTATGTATATATGCGAGCAAGACTACGATGGCCGATATCAGCCTGTCTAAAATAAAATTACACGGCCTATAATTTTGTCTTTTGTACATGTACATTTCTTACATGTACAAAAATATAAAAAGTTACAATTTCGCGAAAAGACAAAATGTACATGTACATCTCTTTAAATTTGTACATGTACAGACAAAAATATCTGTACCAGGTGCATTTAGGCAACATCCATCAGCCACGCCATTCAAAATTTAGAGGATCCGACACAGTGCTGCGATTTTTTTTATTTCCTTTTTTATATTGTATTAATTGTTATGTGACAACAATGTGTTTCGGCGGTTTGATATCGTAATGGTGTATTAAAAATACATATCACGGTTCCGCCTTCATCAGGGATTAAACCGTAATTTCTATATGGCGAAACAGCTTTTGTCAGCAAATTACCAATACTTTAATGTATAGCATATGCAATCATTAGTTTTGTTTGAAAGATTTATTTGCGTGTTTCATCTTTTAAAACTATTGAACAGTATTTTGATAATTTGGATTTCAGACCTTTAATTCTTGGGTCATACTTTGTTATTGGAACATTCGGTATTTCCTTTGTTTTCTTGGTTTTATGTAGCGTTATGACTCTGTTTAAAGCCAAGGATTCATTAATAATTGGGTCAGTCTCAGTTACCTCGTATTCTCTGTTTAGAAGGTGTGATCTGAACTCAAGAAGTTCTTTTATACACCGCTATAGATTTTTTTGTCTGTACATGTACAATTTTAAAGCATTGTACATGTACATTTTGTCTTTAAGCAAAATTTTAACTTTTTATATTTTTGTACATGTACAAATTTCAAGAAATGTACATGTACAAAAGACAAAATTATAGGTCGTGTAATTTTATTTCAGACAGGCTGATATCGGCCATCGTACAAGACTGATTATCACAGCGGGCATCATGTGCCTCCAGTATCTCTAACATGTGTAAAGTTCTATTAATCTCCAAACTGCAGCAGACTTGACCTACTTGACAAACTTATTTAGCAGCCTTTTACTTTTGTGCCTGGAATGATAATTATTGATAGTATACACAGGATTAATTTTCATTAGATGTGTAATTGAGATGGCTTGTTTAATATTTTTATTTTTGCAGGAATATTAATGCTGTGCATACATAATTGTCTCAACAATTAGTTCACTGTTGATAGAACGGAATTCGGAGTGGATCCAGAATTTTGCTAATTTTAGGCACATTGAGTATTTTTGGAGTGGAGTGGGGTGTTGAAATAGCCCATTTCCTTCTAAAACAAAACCGTGTGATTCGTATATGTTGCTTTGTGGTTTAATATACCTGTAATGAAATATTTCATCTCGCTACAATCTTAGTTAGATTCCAGCGAAAAGTAAAAATAAAAAATAAAAATGATGCATTTAAAAATGAATTTTGCCACGCAATAAGGTTTAATTTATAAACAAACGAAATTTATTTATATGTAAATATACTGTTATGTCATATAGTGTATCTAAAACAAATATAGACCTAAGTGTATCATTTCTCATGCTCTTATCGTTTGCTCAAAGTATATTAACTTTATCAAAAATATAAATGAATTAATTAATTTAAAAAAAAAGGAAGAAAAAATTCATAGTTTCAATAAATTTAGACATTAAAACCACTGTTCACTTTTTTGATCATTCAATTAACCCTATTTTAATTATTGTATGCAAATGAAATTTGGGTTTATTTTAATCCATTTACTACAAAAAAAAAAAAAAAAAAAAAAAAACAAAAAAGCATCCCTGGCGGTGCAATAAACAGGATGTTATCCAAATCATTCTGTGCAAATCATTCTGTGATAAACTGAAATTTTGCAAATTAATACTTGATGTACATAATAATGCAACTAGTTTTGCTGTACTTTCTGAATTTGGTAGATTTCCCCTACACTTCGACATCGTAAGATAAAAAATAAGCTTTTGGTATATACTTGAAAACCTGGTAAGTCTTTTCCACCCTTACAAGACTGAAGATGTATATTGTGAATCCAAGTCACTATGAAAAAGGTGAAGATAACAGACAGTGGTTGATCTCAAAAAATCTATAAAACAATACAAATCTGGAAAGGGGGCATACATTTGAGAAGAATCTCTATTTCTGGTATACATGTTGCTCCATTAATTTTCTCTTCACCAATAAAGATGGTATTTGTCGTGATTTAACTTTGGTCATAGTACATCACATGTTTAAATGTTGTACACCTTATTCATGAATTAATGACAACGTGACCGTTGCAAATGAATATTCATTATTTTTGTGATTTAAAAAAAAAAAAAAATAAAAATTTAGAATGAAATATAAGTAATTATTTGATCGTATCCCTCATCGTATGACAATAATGAAGTTCAATATTTTCTCAGGTAAAAAAAAATACCCCCCCCCCTTGCATTTTCCCCACTGTTTGTTAGGTTTTTCTGAATTCTGTCTAAAACGGGATTTTCAGTTTAAAAGAAAATAACATCTGATTACATGTATCTTAGAAACTGAAATTGCAAGTTTGACAACTTCACGCAGGATGAGAATGAAATCGGAAAATGACAAATATTTATAAATTTGTTTGATAAAGACCTTTTAAGCTCTTTCATCACATTTTTTCTACATGGAAGCTTCGCTTTAGATTTTCAAACTCGAAATGAACTTTCAACTTTTCGTCATTTTGTAAACGAAAGATTGCATTCCGATACAGGACACAATAAAAGATAGAATCAAATGAGGAAGAAATTATTCGAATTGATATTTTTTAATCTATGCTTTTTTTTTTTCTTTTATAATGCATTGAACAAAAACCTGCCATGTTGAAAACAATATGGCGCCTATGCAAATTAGAAAACTTACTCCATTTCCCTATATGTAAATTCAAACGTACACTTAAAAATCATTTATTCTAAGATTTTATATATACATGTATAGGAGCGGAATCTGCAACTTGAATCACATTCTGACGAAAAAAAGTCGCTCTGGTACTTTTAAACAAATTTTTGGTAAGGAAAATACCTTTACTGAAAATTTTGAGCAATGAAGAAGTCTTACACGTGTTTGCATATCATTCAAAAGTTATGGTCAACTCAAAACAAGCCCTCCTTTTTTGACTCCTTAGAATCGTGACATTTTTTAGTCTTTTGATACTCGCATACCAAATTAAGAAGCAATAATGTTGTACATAATTTGAAAAGCTGTAAACAAGGTTAAAAACATAAATCGTCCTTAAAATCAACTCCCTTCAGTACCTTCAGTACTTTGATCTTTAACTGTATAAAGGTCAGCAAAAACAGGAAATTATAAGTACAGATTTCATACTTTGAAGGAAGTAATTTAATCAAAGTGCAATTCCGTGTGTGAGGAAGGATATTCAAATATATTTTATATGTTCAAGGATCTGTAAGTTTCCACCTCAAACACACACACACACACAGACACACACACACACACACACACACACACACACACACAGAGAGAGAGAGAGAGAGAGAGAGAGAGAGAGAGATTTTAGGCGTATAATGTCACTAAAATATCTCTAAATATGGTAGTCTTTTTCTCTGTGATCCATTTTCACTTTTAAGGTGTGTATTATAATTTGATGATTTCAAAGAAAAATAAAATCGTGAAAATTAAAACAAATTTTATATTAATTAGACCTACATATTTAGAGTATAGGGAGACTGAAAATGACCAAAATTCAATGTAATATACATGTATGACCAGTGGATACAAATTAAAATACACTGCCTGTAGTACCTGTTATTCTGTTCTCAACTCATCGTATTCAATTATAACCGATACGACTTTTCCATCATTCTGTTTGTATTTTTCTCAGGTCAGGGAGAAATTAGGAGTTGCTTATAGCTATCTTTTTTTCGGAAAGGTATATTCCATGATTGGTTTCGCATCAAAAGAGCGCGACATATGTAATTTTCAGGAATGATATTTACTTTCTATATTCTATATATGCTTATAAAATACTACAGAGAACCTAGCTAACAAAACAAGTTATGTGATTACCAACTTGTGCATCTGTAGGTACATGTCCACGTGTAAAATCTGGAATTAAGATATGTGACCGTGTGAAATGAACAGATTTTTGAGTGATTATTGTTTTCTTTTGATAGTGCTAATTATAACTTAGTAGACCTTGACCGCAAGACATTCGATGCCACTTGCACTTAACTAAACATGTTAATTATTATTAAATTATATCAATTGTGTACTTCCGCTCAGAGTTACTCTTCATTGTAATTGTTTCTTTCATCATTGTTATAAATTGATTGTTTCATACAAGATCGTCAGTTGGAAACTGGACCTTGCATTGTCCACGCCGAGATCCAGATTGCGTAGAAAATGCCAAGTTTTGGATCGTTAATAAATTATAAAACGAAGTTCCGACTTTGTATTTCTACCGGTCATAGATACAAGACACGCATCATTATAAATAACAATTATTCAATTTTGTACAAATTTTGAAACACTTTTCAAAATTCATAAAAATAATAATTAAATCATGTTTACATAAGTAAAATGAATAATTCTAACCGCAGAGATTTCCTTTTTTTCATTTCTAGGTTTCAAAATAATTTCCTATACAAAGTGCCAAAATGTTATATATAGATTTATAAGTCTTTAAGCATAAAGGCAGGATTTTGAACATCATAAAGTTTACAATTTCTTAATATTTCAGAAATTTAATATCTGCATCATTTAAAATTAAAATAGGTCCAAAAATCTATTATATCAATCCAGGTATCTGTCCTTTAAAAAAGGAAATGATTTTTATACCTCTGTACATTGCACATCCCGTTCTAAAATCATAGGTATCTCTGCTTTGATTAGGAAGGCACATCATCTGACAACCCATTCCAAAGTCAGGATATTCACAAGTCACATTACAGAATTCTCCTATATAGCCTGGTCCACAAACTATAAGAATAGCAATATTTTTGTCATTGCTAATTCAAGGACCCAAGTTAATGTGTAATATGTAAGCAAATTAAGTAACAATGATTCCCAATAACAAAAGTAAAACTGATTTTTAAATACATGTACCTGTGCATTTTTGTAGCGTTTCGTTCCATATGTTCTCTGAACAACACCCATGCAGTCTGAAATAATTTTAGAATTAAACATTTTCTTAAAGATCTAAAACACACACACACACACACACACACACACACACACACACACACACACACCCCGAAAGAAACACTTGACAATGATAGTGTACATGTACCTGTTATGACATGGTCCATCTTTGGAAACTACAATGTAAAAAAATATGAATATAAACGTAAGGCTGGCGCGGCAATACATTTTATTAAATTGTACCTTTAAGTTACAGATCTGTACTTTATCCAGCTTTTATTCATAAATATACACTCTCTTCGTGACGAACATTTCCTTCCTTTATTCTAAACAAATAGATTGCTAACAAAAATTCCTTCGAGATATTAAGTTATAGCATGTCAGTAAAAATTTGAATTTGTTTTCCTTTATATCCGTTTATCTGATCAGTGTAGAGGGTGCACGGGGGAGGGGGTATTACATTTTCTAGGCTCCTATATGTAATTCTACTTTTTGCGTATCTAAGGATCCGTCTTTTACTCTGTTCCTATTGCTAACAGAATTCACGAGATTGATCAACGTTAACTTGTTTGGTTGGTTGGTTGTTTAACGTCCCTTCGAGAATTTTTCACTCATATTGAGTTGCCGATAGAGGCCTTCAAATTTGGACCAGTACTCTGCACTTATGACCTTTGAGCAATGGGGGATCAATTACGTGTTACATGTAGCACTAACTTCGACGCAGTACCTTGGTTTACGCAGTCTCATCGTCCCCATATCGCACAGTGGATTCGAACTCGCGACTCTAGAGCAAACGCTCTAGCCGTTATGCCACGCGGGCGACTCAATGCTAGTTAACTTTACCTTTTTTTAATATATAAATAACATATGCCATATTTTTTGTACATGAACAGAATGGTTTAATATGAAAGGGTAAAAAATGTCTTAGGTTTACTGGTTCTTCGTTAACTTATTTGGCAGCCATGGTTACGAAAATATTTTATAATTTAATTTTGTCTGAAAATCTTCCAGTCAAAGGAAAGAGTTTTTCTTTCATCTAATAAGTCCGATCTAAACGTAACACTATTACTAAACCACAAAGTTGCAGACTTATTTTCAATCTTATCTTTTATTACTGTGCCATAAAGGTTGAGTAATTAAGTCTTGCCCTGATTGTATTATCATTTTGCAAAGTATATATTTTTTTAATGCAATAACTGTATCTTTCCCAAAAGATGAGTTTTTTTTTTTTTAGTAAGAAGTCAATGCAATTTGAATCAGAATTAAGGTCAAGGTCTAGTTAATAAGAGATGCGTACAGATTTTTCAAATTTGAGAAACATTCGTTTAATAATCCGTTGCAATTATAGTTTAATAAATTAAGGCGTATCGGGACATATTGTTTAAGGTAAACCCAATGAAATAACAAGTTTGGCTTTCCTGGAAGCCTGATAGATCATCTCCTTTGGCTTCATTAGTGTCATCGAATAAACAGTGGAATCTAACATTTTTTTCCTCAACTATTACAGGCAAAAGAATATTACCTGAAAAATCTTTGATTAGGAAAAAAAGGGGATTCCAAACTCGAAATTAAATCCTATTTCGTGGATAGGGAGGGAAGATTTAAACTTTCTGACTTTCTCGAAAAACACATTTTTCTTGGGGAGGGGGTATGAATATACTGCAACAAAAAGTGTGGGGAAGGAGAAGGCAAGCTGCCTTTCAGTGAATATTTGCAACAATAATTTTTTTTTTTTCTTTTTTTTTTTTTGTAAATGTGTTTTAAAAATATAACCACTAAGCAGCATTCGTAAAATTTGTAAACAATCGTTATACAAGAAGATGTGTGAAACTTTAGTGTTCCTATTGATTTCACTTCACAGCAGCTTACTCTGACAGCAGCCAAGAAGTTTTAAAGCGCTAACTTAAATAAGTCCGGTTTCATATAGTGAGACTTCCCCCATAGTGAGACTCTCCCGGAAGTCTGGCTATAAAGTAAGACTCCCCCCTGCAAGGGGGAGGGGCTTATTATGTAGTGAGCTTTCCCCCTAAGCGACCATATTGTAAGGCTTCCCCCTTCCGTATTTAGTTGGATGTTATTTACATGGACAATGTATATATATTTGCATTGAATAAGGTAATTATCTTATAAAATAGATACATGTATATAGTTTCAAATGAATAAATATAGAAGTGCGCATTAAAAAATTATCGTACACAGGAAATTATTGAATTGTTCCGAAACGATACTTATCAAAAGAAATATCAGATTAACATTTAAGAGATCATTACTCGTGGAGTTTGTCTATGTTACCTGCATGGAGAATGCAATTATAAACAATTTAGTAAAGATGTACACTTGTAAAAATAACGTACATATGCGTGCATTTTTCATTCAGTTATCTCACATCAATACATGTACATGATTTTCATTGGATAACAAACTGTTGAAACGTACCCTATTGGAATATTTTAATTATTAATTAACGGAGAACTTTTGTTCAAATACTGAAAAGGTTAGTAAAAAATGAAATATTTTATCAGGGAAAAAATACCGGAAACTACATTTGAGAGGAAGTTCTCGCTATGAAAGGGGAAAGACTGGCTATATACTGACCTTTCCCGGGAAAAGTCTCACTATGTAGCTGTCTTCCCGGGGGGGGGGGGGGGGGTGTCTCACTATCAGCCAGTCTTCCGGGGGGAAATCTCACAATATACCCAGCATCCCGGGGGAAAGTCTCACTATACAGCCAATCTTTCGAGGGGGGATCTAACTATATAGCCAGTCTTCCGGGGGAAGTCTCACTATACAACCAGTCGTCCGGGTTGGGGATGTCACTATACAGCCAGTTTTTCAGGGGAAGTCTCACTATATAGCCAGTCTTCCGGGAGGGGGGGGGGGGATCTCACTATACTGCCAGTCTTCCATTAGTGCTTTATTTATAAATCCTTAAAATATGAATTAGGTAAAGAAATTCCGTCTTTTATGCAGAGATAACAATATTGCATTTCTGACATTTATTTTTTTATAGAACAAAAAAGAATAGTACAGACATGCGTGAAAATACTCACAATGATTCTTTATGATCTTTCTTCTAATGCCTGTAGTTTCTTAAATCAGAGACCTTTATGTCTCTGCTTTACTCTGTGCTTTATTTTCTATTTTTCCCTCGAAATACATTCGCTGCATAAGATTTGTTGTTATATTTTAAAAATGGCATCAAGTTATTAAATGACTAAATATGCTAAAGTACACATAAAAGTAATGTCATCATCAATTCATCATAGCCATCAATTCACACCAGTTGTAGTTAAGGTTTTAATGCGAGTATTTCTGTAAAAAAAAATCACTTTGATTTCGTTTTTCTGTAAATTCTTGGATCCACGCCTTGGCTGATCTAATCGATGTCATGTTTAGTGCATTATACACACGCACTGGCCATCATTTACTCAATAGCCTAGATAACTGTATGTATTTCGAAGACTCACCACTATACCCAAGCGATCCTGTCTCCCTGACTCTATGATTCTTGTGTAGTTTTTTCTTTAAGATGGCCTGTTTTGCCTTATAACAAGACAGCTAGAACGCCCATTCTTTGTGCAGTTTTGTTTATACATCTCTATATTTATTTGCCAGACCACCAGCTTATCAATGGCAGCTTACACTTGGACTTCATATCCGAGTTTCAAACTTAATGTGTCATCTCGAGAGAGAGATGACAAACATATTTTAAACTGCCATTTTCAATGAAAAATGAAGACAATCAGGTAAACATTGGAGTTTTCTTTCATCTCAGACAAAGGCAATGTATCACTTTTGCCTGCTGTCTCTCATAAAACGGTTTGTCATATCTTCGTGTTTTTTTTATCTTTAAAATGATATTAAATGGAATATACAATGTAGGTATCGTGACTTCGACGGAATTTCAAATTGAATTCATTCCATGAAAATGCATCATTTTCTACATAATTCTGTTATACGCGTAAAGTACGAGGAAAAGAAAGTTAAAATCAATTATGAGGTCAAAATGGATCTAGCACCAAGAAGACAGTCTAAGCTCATTTACTAGATCTTGGCATTAAATACTTTATCAATATCAAAAACTGTTTTAATTTAAAACAATCAGATGGTGAAGGAAAAGAAATAAAAAAGATGATTTAATTATATGTTAATAGGATTGATTTTATACGTTATATTCTACCCAAAGGAGTAGTTTACCTTTTACACCATTTTTCAATGACATGTAGTATTATGTTCTCAATCTTAATATTTCTTTATTGTAATAATTGAATATTGGACTTCTAGTTAAGTCAAAGTCAAAAAAATGCCCAAACCTTTGGACTGTGTTTATCCATTGAAAGTTCATTTCCTTCAATAGTCCTTTAATTGATTATTCTTTGCTTCCTATCCAGATTATTTGTTTGTGAGACGTTAATTTTAAGCTGATATATAAAATGTGTATATCTCTTTACTGTATTATCTACGGGAATGTTCAATTCCATAGGGTACATGTATGACCATTGTAATCATCAGCATATTGAACCATTACATGTAAATATTCCTCCTCATCTTTTTTAATACCTTTAATGTTTTTGTTTATTTTTTTAACGCTAAAATTTCCAAAAAATAGAAATAAATATGGTGAAATTAGATCACCCTGACCAGAACCACTGCTTAGTATAAAGAAATGCGACATATAATCCTACTTTTTTGCAACATTTAATAAAGAAATTTTATCCTATTCTTTAATTTAAAAATTCTATTTCCTTCTTTAGGTAATCAAGTGATAATATCCTGTTTCTGTCTTACAAAGAGCTCCTCTTTTTGGTAATTTTAATTTTTAGGTCTTACGGGTGTTTTAAAACATTTTTGAAAATTTAAATATCAAAATACAAATATCTTTTGTATATAAGTAAGTTTTTTCAGAAGAGTTATCAAGGGTATGATCACTTAAACCAAACTAAATTCATATTTAGATTTCATTAAGATTAAAAGAGGAACAGGATCTATATACATGTATAATGTTTGTTTTTTTTAAATTAAAAAAAAGTAAAATCATTTTCATAACTAAAATGTGGTAATCTCTCTCTCTCTCTCTCTCTCTCTCTCTCTCTCTCTCTCTCTCTCTCTTCCCATAGTCAAGTTTAAAATATTATTGTAAAAGCTATCCCTTTTTTGTATGCCATATTTATTCTTAAATATGTATGGATGAGAATTGATATTAATGGGGGAAAAAAAAAAAAACACCGATGGCGATTCGTCAAAAGGCGTTCCCATTCAAATGTGATCATTTAATATAGAGTCGATGGGAATAATTGGATGTAAAGTAATTTTTAAAATGTTCAATGATAAATTTGTAATTTTGATACCTGATGTTTTCTTAGGAAGACAAAAAAGTTGGATTGGACTTCTGAAGCTTTGACAACTATCAGCTGTAACATTTGTGTTTAGTCTACAAATAAGAATGCTTTAATCCAAATTGTAAGATTGTAAAAGCTTTAGATTCGAATATTCAGAATCTGTATTGAATTTGAAAATCAATATAGTTTTGTTTGAAGACGGAAGAGAAGAGGTGGAGATATCACTGGCGCTACAATGAATATTTTTTTTTAAATGTATACAGCAATATGTTTGTATGCTGTATCTTAACATGCCCTAATGACTAATACTAACAATTTAATGATAGTGAAATAAAGCTTGTGATCTCTAAATTCAAATATCTCAACAACAACAACAACAAGAACAAAGAAATAAATAAAGAAAAGAAAAAAAAATCTTGACTGCATGGCTTTATGGCTAAAACAAGGTTCTCTCTCTCTCTCTCTAAAAATATATATATATCTGACTCAGTTTAGTTGGTCAAATGTGAAGCGCCACATCATCCTCAAGGTTACGATAATTCACTGTTTCCCGTTTCAGAATTTTTCTCCACTTTATATTTCTTTTTTTCATGTCCTTTCCTTTTATATACATCATTAAGATAAAATATGCCATGAAGAAAACCGCCACAGATACACCAAAAACAAACACAACAAACAGTAACTTGTTACTGGTCACTTTTGATTCCAAAATAGATTCCTCAGCAGAAATCCTGGCTGTGATGCCATCTGTATAAGGTGTGACGTCATGTGATGGGCTCCAGTCCGTCTCGTTCTTTGAGCTCCTTGTTGCCGTCATTTAGTTTATCTGTGCTATCATTCAAACATAAAAGAAAGTAAAGTATTAAAATATAGTTTTTGATGACTTTTCAAGTTAAGAGAAAGTAAAATATCAGTGAAGTATACAATTACAGAGTAAACTTTTTTTATTATGTGAATGGTGATATTTTTCAGGAAATGAATGGATTCAAATCTAAAAAAAAAAAAATATAGGGAAGTAACAAAATATTTCTGGAGTTCATGGAAAGAGAAAGCAAGCTTTGGATAACAAGACAGTCTTTATGTTCAGAGAGAGAGAGAGAGAGAGAGAGAGAGAGAGAGAGAGAGAGAGAGAGAGAGAGAGATGATTTATATTTTCGTTTATAGAATTAAAAAAAATACCTACTCAAATACAGATGAGAAAATAGGAATAGTCATCCAATCCACTAGAACTCAAACATATTTGACAGTATTTTGTGGGGAAAAAAAATTAAGGCCTTGTAAGTCGATGGAACTTTTAATTTTAATGCAATGTTATATTGCGTTTGTAAACTACACGTGATTGTAAATTCTTCATCATGTTCATAAGTACAAGTACTTACAAATTAATGCAAAAATAACATTAGTAACAAATCGTGTGATCAGTGCTTGGAAGAATATTTTTACAACTTACGAAAGCACCGATGAAGATTAGTATCACTTAATTCATTAGGGTGACAGGCATATGTAAAGCTACATAGATATTACAAAGTAAACGCAAGTACATGAATAACGAGTTCATTTACCGACAAATTTAGTGGCGAAAGTTTTTTTGTTTACTCAGAATACAGATACATCTAAAATAACTTGTGAAGTCAGGTTCTGTATTCAGACAAAAAAAAAAAAAAAACAAAAACAAAAAACAACAAAAAAAAAAAAAAAAAAAAAAAAAAAAAAAAAACACGGTGAGTGTTGGTTGATACAGTGTACATGTAAAAATAAATGTTGGTACATTTAGTACACGGAAACTTTTCATCTTGATAAAACAGACTAATTCAAACATTGAGTATATTTTTGGTGCTTTTTCAACATGATGCGCTATTTCACGTCTCAGAAAGTAGTCTGTGTGTAATAAAAGCATTATGAGCCATGTCATGTGACGGTCTTCAAATCCTTATAGATACAAGTGTACTTACGAAGTAATGTTATTTCCTTCGAAACACAGCAACAAACTTAGCACAATATGGGATATTTTGAAAACGAATGCCCCATTCATCTGTAAAACTATTCTTTTAAGTTTAATTACAAGCACTTGTAAATACTGTGAATGACCCTTTAGGTTTATTATAAAACGTATTTTTTGGATACTGAGATGTCAGGGAAGGATAGAATTAAAACTGAACTCAAAAAGGAAATAGTTTTGATTGCAATAAAATAAACGGAAATATGTTTCACACTCTGTATTAACTTGCAGTTTAGGGAAACTATGATGACAAGATTGTGTTTTGCTATTAAGTATGATATACAGCATATATTTCCTGTTTCTTGTTCCAGATAAATGCCTGTGAGTGTTTGTGTGTGTTTTCTTAAGTGCTAACCTTGTTTTACTTGTAAACAAAACCAATATTAAGAGCTAGGTTCACTTTATGGATATAATGGCCCTGTAGAGATACCGATTTATTGACTAACACTTTATGTTTTATTTTAAACATCAAGATAAAGAAGAGACTTAGTGCTTTCATTTCCTTTTAAAATGTTTCTCCTAAAAGCCAAGGTCTTGAAAAACAGGCTTCATGGAATTACAATATTCTTGAATTTTAAGGAAAAAAGGTGTATTTGAGTACTTTCACAACAGAGAAATAATATGAGCGCACCCTCTGATCTAAAAAAAATAAAACATGTTTTGTAATCCTCAGAAATAGTTTTATAATTTAATAGATGCATATTTTAGATCAGAGGTTGCGCTCTATATTAAATATCAAAAAATAGCTTTAAAAATTGGCTGTTTTTGTAGAATTTTTCAGAATATGAGGAAAATGACGCATTTCATAACCTCATAATGCAA
The DNA here is from genome assembly GCF_033153115.1 of Saccostrea echinata. NCBI lineage: Eukaryota > Metazoa > Mollusca > Bivalvia > Ostreida > Ostreidae > Saccostrea > Saccostrea echinata. The sequence goes on from NW_026889789.1 coordinate 3,272,071, forward strand.
TGACTAGCCAGAAAATTACGTCATTTTTTATAGATACGCAGTCACAAAAGATCTAAATGATATTTAATGCATTTTCAACTTAAACCAAGCAGTTTCAGTTTTTCTGAAATTCAGAGGGCCAAAAAAGGCCCTAAGTGAACCTTGTTCTTTAAGCAGGATTTTTCTAAATAAATTTTCTACTTTCATTACTACCCGGGCCTCGAAGTTCTAATGTTTCAGATCAAAAATGTTAGCTTGTACGTAAATCTGTCACAGAAAAATTCCCCGTCTTAAATATCTTTTAAAATTTGTATACCTATAAGATAAATGTAATAAAAAGAAAATTTAATATTTTGTATAGTTGGATGTGGAATTTATTTCACTCTTGAGACAAAATTAGTTAGTATCTTTTCTACCTTTGAAAGATTTGAACACATACACATATTAGACTTTCTTATGAGCCAGGGATAATCCTTTAGTACGTTCACTTTTTTCTGATCGTTACTTTTTAGGGTGTCCAGCGATGTATAAAAATTTTCCGAGAGTATCCGAGGGTTCCGAGATGTTCCGACTGTACTCCTACATGCTTCCAGACAATCTGGGTATATTGATCAGATAAGAGCATATAAATTCTGTGAATTTTAAGCGTTTACTTATGTAGTACACCTATATAATTAAGTAACCACACACACAGAGTTGCAGAACAAGTAGGAAAAGGGAGGGGGTCTTGATCTTCCCTTTTCATGTCTCTCTCTCTCTCTTATTAATCTAGAAATGTATGTGATTTTTGGCAAAGAAACGAAGTATCCTCAACAGAAAAAGAAATTATGACAAGAATTATAAATAAAATTCATCTTCTTTCATTGCATTCTAATATATAAATATATAAAACATACTGAATGAACAGAAAAAATGCATGACTAAATGTTTAAAATAAACTTCAGCTTAAAACATTTATTGCATTTTTAATTCAAACAAAATTAGTGATTATGTATTTCATGTACATGTATCATTCACAGTGCGTGGCTTTACCATACGTCATTTATTTTACATGTACCAATTTTTCAGCGCAAGCTCCATAAATAGCAAGAACGGTAATATAGAGAACCTTGCCTTTGAAACACCACAAGAGTTATCTTTCTTTCTGTATCTACCTTGATTGGATATAACTTTATGCATTTTAACCTATTTCCACAAAAGAGAGTCTACGGAAAACACATCTGCGATTTTCATATGAAATATTTTATACCGTATGCATTCTACAACACTTTTCTCTCAAAACCGTGTACAAATCAGCTACACAAATTGCAAGACATGCAAAATTTGCGCTGGATGGAATGTTCTATCGTTAAAATGATAAAATGTCCTACGGACCCGGTGAAAGGCTTGTCCAGTGACACAGTTAGATTATTCTAACTAATTTATTATACTTTAGTTTTCTTTGCATTTGTTAATCAGAGTACATAAGTTAATAAGTTCGTAAATAAAAAAAGTCGGAGATAAAAGATGGGGATTAAATTCATTCAAAAGAAGAACATATACCAAAAAAAAAAAAAAAAGATTCTTAGAGAAAGACAGACAGGTTCCTATAGTAATGTAATTAATTAATTAGTAATTAAGTTTATTGTTGTGCTCATTTAGCAGTGTTTAGCCTGGGTCGCAGTAATTGCACCCATTTTAGAATCCGGAGTTCATTTGGCCTGCATCGCACTCGTTTTATCAAAATTGTTGTGAGATGAGAACACGGAAACTTATACAAGAATATAAGACTGTAAATAGATAAAAGTTTGTATGCATGTAATGGTTCAAGTAGTTTAATATGCATATTGTTTCTAAATATAAGATTCTTGGGGAAAAAAAGAAAGCATTGAGAAAAAGAAATAATTTAAAGTAGGCGGTAAAACTAGTGATATATTGTGATTTCTTGCCAAACATCAATCTCTCAGAAAGGGGCAAAACATCATTATAACGTTACACTGTCTATGTGACCAACATCAGTGGTTGCATTTTCTTTCTTTTCAAAATACAGAAAATTATGCTTTTAGGTTATGCTTTGATTTTTTTTTTTTTCTACTGGGTACGCAGCACAGTTAAGGCTGCAATAAGGAGGCGGGGCCTAATTTTTACGGGAAATGCTTACTATGACATCAAACAAAAGTACATGTTCTTCAAATTACCGCAAAATGAAATGATACGCTATTTTAAACTGTTGGAAAGCTTTAAACTACATCAATACACACTATTGCATGTATTTTTGTCGTTGGTTAAATCCCACACAGCAATATATAAACAATTCACTGATCGCAATGCACTTGTCAATGTCAAGTCATATCGTAAAATTCGACGCAGTTTGTATGCGTATCAAGTTATATTTTATACAATGAAAAATGTGTTTTGTAATTAAATAAAATATTATTTCAGATATATAAGAGGCCATTAACTTGGGTGCGATGTCTATTTAATGATTTTATTCATATACTTCCTGTACATTCTCTAGACAAGCGATACTGTCGTAAATTTGTATGCAGATTCATTGAAGGGTAATAGAAGGGTCGTAACAAATCGATATATTGCAAGGGCATACCCTCAATGAATTACGACAATCTTAAATTACACATAAACTCAAGAGGTATGATATTTGAAAAGTTCTGCGAACCTGATGAAATCATGCAAATGAATTAATTATATCTACATTTAATGTACTTGACCAGCAAAATATTCAACATACGGTCCTACAAATGTAATTTTAGCAATTATATAGTAAAATCTAATATATAGGTTCGCAGCACTTTTCACAAACTACAAAGAGTGTTGAAAATAATTATTAATTAAACTTGCCCCTGCAATATTGGAATTTATAGATGACTTCAATACTGTACATGTAGGTATATTTGCTAAAATCACGTGACTGCCACTTTACGTGACAAATCTAAATAAGAAATATAAACGTCCTCAACAGTTAGTTTTCAGCCACATTACATTTGTCCGATAATAGTAAAGACGGTGTAAAGACGAATAATGCCCCCATAGAATAATGACCGGGGTCATTTTTCGACGTCGAATTATGACCCCTGGTCATTATTCAACGGCGAAAAATAACCCCCGGTCATTATTCGACGTCGAAAAATGACCCTTTTGCCCGTAGAAAAAGTGTCATCACCCTAAAAACCTGCATACCCCACATGAAGAAAAATGACCCCCGTAGAATAATGACCCCTTGTGAATTAAAGCGGATTAAAGTTGAAACTTTTAGGGGGCAAAATAAAAATAATAAATCAAGAGACCTGTTGGCCAAAATGCTCACTTGAGCTTCATTGGGAATAAATCGAAGATATATTGATCTCATTACATTTTACAATCATTGCTTGTTTTAAGCTCAATTTAATGATTCAGAATCTAGTGGAGTGAAAAAGATTTATCGAATCAAAATGGCTAGGAGAACATTGTTTTTCGATGGTGGAAAATCACCGATCGTCCTGACAGAAAAAAACGGCAATAATTGTTTGATAATATGATTCAACGATTAAATTGCTACAAACTGATTAAGCAGACATGTCAAGTTTCTTGTTTACATTTGCTAAAGTCCTAACCAAACACAGTAAAAGAATAGGAGTTAACATAAGCATAACCAGTATTAATTTTGCATTTGAAATCCAGTTTTGGTGCAATGTAGAAAAAAATAAATGTCAGGCATAGCATCGAAAGGGGAAATGACGCATTATAAGAGGCAAAAAATACTTTTACGTAAAAATATCTTTGACGAACCCCTCAAATATTTTATTACACGGGATTTTCTTTTACTCTACTGTATCAAAAAGTTGGGGGTAGGACAACAAGACTTGCAATGACCATTTTCAAGCGAAAAAATAATAAAAAAACGTTCATGGAAATGGAAGGTTGTGGACACCCTATCCCTGAATTTATGTTCATCTTGTTCACTCAAGTTGGAGAGATTTTTTAACTATACTGTATAAGAAAGAGGGGGTGGTTACAAGACTTTCAATGAACGTTTTCAAATTATAAATTGCTAAAATTTACATTCAGAAAAGGGGGAATAATCCTTCCCTCTTCTCCGATTCTTTGTGCCTGAATATTATGTTCATTTGAGTAGAATTCAGGTGCAGGTGAAATAACTTTTCAATCTATTTTTAGTTCAATGTAGGAAAAATAAATCCTTAAACATGTATTCATCTTGAGGGTCAACAAAATAGTTTGTCTCTAATTATAAATTAAAAGCATTAATCCACTTCAATATACACTGTATTGAAAATGTTTCCATATCGATTTGACAAATGTGTCACCGTTTTAATGTGGATTATAAAAAAAAATTATCTTACATGTATGTATCCTATTCTCAGACGACCATGTTACATTGTAACAGACTTGAATATACATTTTACTGAGATTCTCCTGTACGTATTACTTCTAGATACTTGAAAAGAAATTCCCATAGAGTAGACCACTGTTTATAAGTAAAATTGAATGCACATTAAAAGATGTATATATTTCAGACATGCAGAAATTTTATGTCCTTCTTATGTTTGTCATGTCTGCTTCATATTTGGACGTTCTACTGACTATAGACGATAAAGACCAGCTAACAACTAAATTATCTGACAAACGGGATGACTTAAGCCTTTTCTATTGTCAATTTTCCTTATTTATCAAGTAATATTCTGCATCATTTGAATATAATGTTTACGTCTTCCAACTTATTCGATACCCAAGAGCACGATTAACTTTTAAATTAAGGCAGGCTACTCACAGATATATGTAAGTTGATGTTACAGGGGTTTCAACAACCTCGTTCAAAGTCAGCATTTCATAGATTCAATGGTCGTATCAATGACCCTGTTAACAAATATAATCTATAATCGGGTCAGTTGTTTGGCCCTTGTTTTTATACTAAATTCGACAACGGAATGTCCCGTTTACCTGATTTATTCATAGGGCTCACGGTGGGTGTGACGGGACAACAGGAGATGCTTACTCTTTCTAGGCACCTGATCCCACCTCTGCAATTTTCGGGGGTCCTTTTTTATGCCCTGTTAACAAAATTGTACTACTTGTGGATATTATAAAATCAGTACTCTTCGTTATCTTCAACATTTCTCATTAATATATATATATATATATATATATATATATATATATATATATATATATATATATATATATATATATATATATATATATATATATATATATATATATATCCACAGTATGTCGTTCGCACGGGTTATTACGTCATTTTAGATACATTCTACCTCATTTTATGTCATTCAAAATATACATATATATTACATTACATAACTTTCCGTATTTATTTCTGAAAACGTATCTCATTCTTTTTTTCCCTTCATTTTTAGGAAGATTTTTCATTTATTTTTTTTTTTAAGTTGATCCTACTCAAAGCACGCTGATTACTTTGGGAGACATGCTTACCAATAAAAAGCCAGAACATCCCGCTTGTCTGTTATTTAGGTATGAATGTCTATAATCAGTCAAATATCCAAATATGAAACAAATGGAAGACAGTCATAAAGGGAAATTACGTTAACAGTTATAACCAATAGTAGCCATTTTGCGATTTTCAATATGTGCTGAGAACACAATAGGCTTAAAAGATAGAAATATGCAGGTAAATGTAATGCGGTTTTATTGCATTTTAATTGCGCGTTCGTCCAGTGTTGGTCAAAAAGGGCATAAAGAAGAATTTTAAACATTCAGGTTCAAACTTTGCCATCAATCACCCGTTATAATTTTGTATCATGCTCTCTGTTGGAAAGGGGGTCATTTTTCAACGGTGGTCAATTTTTTATAGGACGCACACATAAAATAATGACCCCTAGGTCTCTATTTCCATAAAAAAAAAAATTAAAAAAAAAAATTAAAAAAAAAAAAAAATCTACGCCTGGGGGGTCATTTTTTGTGGTTGAAATATGACCCCCCGATCATTATTCTGTGGGGGTCATTATTCGTCTTTACACCGGCCGATCTTGTATTTGCTATAACATGGAGCATGACAGAAATATACATGTAATGAACACAAACATACAGATTTAATTTAAATGACACTAGGGCTGTATATTGAGCGTAAAATTTCGATATGATACAATATTTTTTAATCGATATATATGATATATTGGATTCTTTAACAAACTTTTACAAAGTCTTAAATCAATAAATGCATGAATTTCATAAAAAAAAAAAAAACTGTAAAATCAACACGTTAAAATAAAGTTGTCTATGTAATTTGTAATAATTATTTAAGATGTGCTATCTCCTTAATGTTCTTATCATTATTGATCAGCTTTAATTCAAAACAGTTAAATATAATATTTTGTGATTGAAATTCCCAATTTTTCCTCAAAATTATAAGAAAAACTGCCTGTCCAATACGTATTGGAAGTTATTTTTTTGATATGATACATTATTGAATATCAGAACGCATCGATATATCGATATATTGACACAGCCCTACGTGACACTGCCCCATGAAGTTAGTAATATGTGAAAGAAGTTACACAGTGAATATTGCCAGTTGACATCCGACTACAAATTAAGGAAATAACTTTTGTAAATGTGAAAGTCGTCTACACGAGCACCTAAGCACTTTTAAGGCAGCATAAAGGGGGCTGGGCCAAATTTATACAGGGAATGTTTACTGTGACATTGATCACATAAACATCGCAGTTCCTCGTAATACCAGAATTGAAATAAATTGCAATTTTAAACTATGTAGTTGCAACGTAGTAATTCAGAGGGGATCCTCTCCAAAATAATTTTGAATACAAAGGGAGTTGCACTGAAAGTAACTACCAAATTAATTACAGTAAACCATTTTGAGCATGTGTATGCCTTTTACCCCCCCCCCCCCAAAAAAAAAATCTATTTAAGGCAGTAGTTTTTATCCCCCCCCACCCCCCACCCCCAAATTGTCTGGGTCATATAATGTTACCCTGTTAGTCATTTTTTTTCATTCCGTCATCATTGACTTTCCGTTCATTAACTAGGAAACAATTGCACACATTCCACTCAAATTTGACATATATGTGGATACGTCATGAGGGATATAAGGTAGGTGATTGACCAATGCTTGAAAATGGAGAAATTCTCCCCAATATGTGCACAAAATCTTGCTCCGTAAATTGCACCTTATCTGCAATACAGGATCTGTAGGGTTATTGTCAAAGACAAATATATCCCTGGTATAAATAAACCATAACACTACTGAGCTGAAAGCTCAAGTGAGCTTTTTTGATCACCTGTTGTCCGTTGTCCATCTGTCTGTCAGTCTTAATCTTTTCAAATTTTCAACTTCTTTCTAAGAACCACTGGACCAATTTCAACCAAAGTTTGTACAAAGTATCCTTGTGTAAAGAGGAGTTAAAATTGTTGAAGTGAAGGGCCAGGTTCCCTTATAAGGGGAGGTAATCAAAAAAAGGACAAAATTGGTTGGGATCATTAAAAAATCTTCACAAGAACCACCAAGCCAAAAAAAGCTGAAATTTACGTAGAAGCATCCTAGGGTAGTGTAGATTCTAAATTGTTCAAATCATGACCCCCCTGGGGTGGGGTGGGACCATAATAGGGAATCCATGTTTTACATTGAAATATATAGGAAAAATCTTTCAAAATCTTCTTCTCAAAAACCACTGGGTCAGAAAAGCTGAAACTTATATGGATGCATCCTGGTGTAGTGTAGATTCTATATTGTTCAAATCAAGACCCCCAAGGGAGGGTGCATGTGGGGCTACAATAGAGAATCTACGTTTTAATCTGAAATATAAAGGAAAAATCCAAGAAAAAATATCTTCCTCCTAAGAACCACTTGTCCAGAAAAGCCGAATATTATGAGGAAGCATCCCGGGGTAGTGTAGATTCTAGGTTGTCCAAATCATGACCCCCGGTGGTAGGGTGGGGTTACATTAGGGAATCCAAGTTTCTTCATTGAGATTTATAGGAAAAATCTTTAAAAATCCTACCTCAAGAACTACTGAACCAAAAAGCTGAAACTTATGTGGAAGCTTTCTAGGTAGCGTAGATTCTAAATTGTTCAAATCATGACCCCAAGAGCAGCAGGGCCAAAATTACTCACTGACAGGTAAAAATTGTGGTCCATGGGCCTCTTGTTTGTATTTGTAAACAATTGCACTTTAAAGAAGTCAATATTTTTGTCTTAGGCAGAGACATTTGAGAATAAGCTTATCCAGAGTGCAGCTAACTACGATGAGCTCAGACACTTTGCCAGTCTTGAGGACCTTAAAGCAGGGGATTTCTTTATGAAAACTCCTTTTCATGAGGCTTTTGTTTAAGATATCCACCACTTTAGACAGAGAAGGGAATACAGAGGGACAACGATCTACCTGTCTTATTTAAAACGTCTAGGAAAAACATCATCACTAATTTACTTTGTTTTGGAGTTCATTATATTGATCTCAATATTGTTGAGTTAAAAGACAAAAACTTGGAGATGTTTTCTGAACTTTTTAAAAGTTTCGAGGAAGGTGACGATCTGATCTGATAATAGACCATGTCACCCATTACAACACATACATTGTTAATAAAATGAAAAAAAAAATGTAGAAAGCAAAATGAAAAAAAAATATTTTGATTGAGACGGGGTTCACTGCTAGTGCACACTTGAGTGCATACATGAAATAAGGGGGAAATTATGAACTTGATGAGGACAATTTCTTAAAAAGTTGGAATGGTGTCATAGAATCATCTGGATCCAATGTGAAAGAACTACAACTAAAAGGAAAATATGTTTATGACTGTTTCTCTTACTTCTTCATTATGACTCGAAGACTGCTCCGTGCTTTTGAACTGCTGAAAAATTACCAAGGACAACTAATTGTAGCTTTAGAACGGTATTCTTTGGAGAGGCGTTTAGAAATACAGAATTTTAAAGATAGACAATGCAGTGTTCAAAGTTTGGGGAAAACACAAGGGCTTTTGTACACTTTCTTGAATATGAAGAAGAGCACATATGATTTTCAAAGAGTCAAGCCAGAGATATATTCATTGCAAACAATGTGTTTGAAACCAAATATTGCGACATCTGTACGGAGGAACTTGATGATGTCAAAATTTTAAAGGCTGGTCTTAAGGAGGGTGATACATACATAAAAGTAAGGCACCTTGAACCTTATCTTGCACCAGAGTGGCGCAAGAGGCTCCCTTTTAACCCAGAGGAAGAATATGGTGAAGATTTTTACAAAATTTTGCCCTTTATTTTCCTTAATAGTATGGGAAAGGGAGTCTTTGAAAAAGATATTTTTGGATGTACAGAAAGAAAATGGAACAGCTATTGTACCGTATACAATTGCAGCAACATCATATGAGCCTTCCAGTCAAGAACTCAAGTGAGCTTCACATATGAGGACAGGATGATGAGGATTCCACCTCAACAATTTTTGTTTCTGAGTCATCATCAGATGACTTTCTGAATGACATTCCTGCAGGTCTTACAGGACCGAAGAAAACTGTTGCATTGGTTGCTGCATATGTGAAAAAACTTATGAAATTGTATGACGAATTTGTTGTGTTTCCAGAGATTGATTCTTTTATGGGAATAGACTATTTTGTTTATAAAGAACTGGGTACGTTACATATAACGAGGCGGCCCTGTCTCCAAATTTGATTACAGTTTAATAAAAACATGCCTACGATGTGTCCTTTCAAGATCATTTTATTTTTTTTATATTATCACAAACCGTTTTTCCGTCAGATGTCTCGAAAAATGGGGAGTTTTCTTTAAAAATTACAAATTTTGACTTGATAACATCATCACGGCGTTACTGATTTTAACGTTACGTTAAAAGAAATCTGTAAATTCTCTGAACCGGAAACTATTTACTTTAATATGCCTTAGTTTCAGAAAACAATTTTGAACTTTTATTTGAATTCATCGGACATATATCTTTGATAGCTGGAAGGAGTATAATAATTTGTAGGAAAATATAGATAAATTTTATTACAAATGATTTTATCAGACAAGTAATGAGGCTTGATTCATCCATACAGACGAGACAAGGTACGTACTTCTTTTAAAATTTGTATCATGTATATATGTGCGCGTATCAAATTTATATATAAAAAGAAATATGTAAAAAAAAAAAAATTGCTCATGATTTCTTCAATCATTTTTCGCATTGTCTATGAAGTTACATTTAAAATTTTAAAGATACATGAATCAATTAAAAAGAAAATTGGAACGTTCCATGTAAAATTGTCGAAATTTTTGGAAATGAAAAAGCCATCCCCCCCCCCACACACACACACACACTTTCCATCCCAACAAATGGCAGCGCTATTAGTTTTGTATCTTCTATTAATAAATGTTTAAATTACTCACTATGTCAGAGTTATGAGGTGTCTGATAAACTGCGTTAATTTTTCTTTGATGTTGGTATTTCTTTTATAGATCGTTCTTTATTCATTCCAGTGGATCCGCTTTACGGCATGGTTCATGTCAAATGCACTAACCAGGAATAATCCCCAATATACTTACACACATTCACTTTCTATGTTAAACCACAAAGGGAGACCGGTTATAAGATGTTACATGTACTTGCGGAGTCCTGATTGATGGGGCGACTCCAAGTTTTTTCTTTGTTTAGCGTCCACCCTAAATTCTAGCGTCCACCCAGTTCTAGAATTTCTTATTATCATATGGGACCTCTACTCGCAATAAAACTAAGTTTTAAACAACTAGTTTATTGAAAAAAAAAATATATATATATACCACTTAAAAAAAGAGAGATGTCAATCCCAAAAGAGTAAAATGAATCTCAGAGATTCGTATTTGTTGACTTTAATTTAAGTTAACTTTGTGTTTGCGTTTCAAAGTTTTGTATTTGTCAATTTTAATTTGCGTTTGTTTTTACTTTCATAACCTCAAAAACCAATAAGACCGCATATACGCTGAACATGGAAAAAAAAATTGAAACGGCCTTATCATAACGCGCGTTACAGACCTTGAAAATTTTTGCTTCAAATTAAAACCGTGAATCTCCAAAGGCTTTTTAAAAAGGGGTATGCGATTTGTTTAGATCCATTTCTCGACGAACAAAATATTTTATATGGCCAATGCTAATAATTTGATTTTTTAGAGACAAACACGCTACTTTGCATGTTTGATAAACAAACTCGAAAATTACATGCCTAAATCTGCGTAGTGAATTCGACAGGAAATACACATGAATCTCGGGAAGGGATTCAGATTCAGAAGGGATTCAGAAGCCTCTAGTACACTCTAACGGGCATAATTACCTAAAATTAAAATTTATAAAAATAAGGATATAGTATTGTGTGTATGATTTACATACAGAGTTTATCCACGTCAGCAATGAAAATCTCCGGAGTAGATGAAGCAGAAGACACGTGCATTGATATCAATCAATAAAAAATCGATCAACAGTCACAGTCGAATGGAATTCTTTTATTGGACCTCATGTATAACTTGATTATCAGTACCCCCCCCCCCCCCCCCCCACACACACACACATTTCTATAATACAAATTCATCAAAAAATACAAATAATCGAAATGCAGATTAACAGAACACACAAAAGAATCAAAATTCACTTTCACGTACCTTTTGATATGCTTCATAGAGATTTTATTTCTAGTTCAGTTATCAAATTATACGAAATTTGATGTTATTTTGTTACTTGTGGGAACAATACGCAAAATACGTCACAGTGATTCTTATAGAGTTATCCTTGCCCTTCCTGGATTATATCGCTTGATTATGTTTCTCTTCAATGTTAGTGTCTGATAAAAAAAAAAAAAAAAATCTTTAAAAATATACCTAACAAACTACTGACGTGTATTACGTGACTATACATCTACTAATTAAGACAAAAACTGCTTTAAACTACATAATGATTTTGCTTTAGAACTCCTCTTGATGTTTACATGTTATACAACCGTAAGTAAGATATTTGATATATTTCAGTGACAATGATAATTTTATCACTTCCCTCGGATACATTAACTCCCTGGGGCATTTCCTCCATAAATCATTACATTTGTCCTTGTAGTAACAATAAAATACTTTAAATATTTTTTTCCGGAACGGATTATCATCATAGACGGGCGTTGAAATCTTTAAAATTCAGATAGTGTGCACCATTTTCACAAAAGTGATTCTGGGCAGGACCCCCTTCCCCCCGCACCCTTCTCCAGCCCCGATGAACATCCATTGGAATACTGGACATATTTCCTATGACATACTTAATGTATTATTTCATGGATAATCTGGATAAAATCCTTTTAAAAATACTCGCTTACTTCAAGATTATCAATATATGTATATATACTAGTAGTGTACAGGTAGTTAATATGTACATTCGCTTTTTATACAGGTAAATATCTATAGAGTAATCTTTTTTTTCATCTTTCATTTCAAGACTTGGAATGTCTTAAAATGTGTTATAAAAATAATTCTGAAAAAAAAAAAATAATCGAGTTAAATCATCGATTATGGAGCAGAAAAGGGGTGTCTTGTCCACAAGTAATGGATAATCGTGTTTGTATTTCTTACAGAACTGGAAACAGATCATTTTTATTTATAGACAATAAAAAAAGGTTGGTTGTATCATGTTTCACTTAAATTTTCGTAGAATATACCGAAAACGTACACCACTGTCTAAGTTTATAAGCTTCTTTTTTTTTTTTTTTTTTTTATTAGAAAAAAGAGATATATCAAGTAACATACTGAAACTTTTTTTCACATTCTCTCACACATTCACACTTCCCCTTCTGACTTTAAACAAGAATGAAATAAAAAAAAATTATTAACAATGAGGTACAAGTATTCCATTTGAAAAAATAATTATTGTTGGTGCTTTAATAAATGTTTATAACTCAAAAATATTAATCCATGGTGACCATAAGTTTTCAAAATTGTTCATTTCAAATTGTTGAATTGATATGCATTTTTCTATTTTGTACTTAAGAGTTAAAAAATGTAGCAGCCCATTAATCATAGGTATTTTGTTTTGCTTCAAGCAGGAAAATATATATTGCTTCGTATAAAGAATAATGAAATTCATCACCCTGTTATGATAAAATAATGGAGTTTCACCAAAAATAATATTACACATGTTAAACCCAACTCTTTTAGAAGTTTTTGTAAAAATGTGCATACTAAGATTACTCCATAATGAAGAGATTTTTGTGCAATTCAAAAATATATGTTGTATTGTTTCTATCTCCTGTTTACAAAAAGTACAGTGGTCATCAGATAAAATATTTATTTTCTTCAAATAATACTTCACTGGAAGGATTCTATGAAGGATTCTATACTGTAACCATTGAACAGAAGTATCCATAGTTGTTCTAAAACAAACCTTAAAAACATCTTGAACACAAATATCAGATTCCAAAAACACTGACAGTTCCTGGTTCCATCTAAATATTGATGTAGGAGTGACAAGGTTACTATTCAAATATTTGTAAATTATTTTTGTGCACTTCTCGTATACAATAATATTTTCAAAATAAAAAGGAATAAAAGGTGTACATTGTCTCTTAACAGATGATTTGTCTATAGACATTGTTTTTAAATACCTGAAAATAGCACAGACAATACTGTTGTATTGCATAATGCAAACATTAAACAAATGAAATCTATTTTCAAAGTCAGTGAGAGTTAAAAAATTTCCTTCATTGTTTAAGAAATCACAAACACTTTTAACACCATTTTTATACCAGGTCTTTATAAACATTACTTTATTTCCCATTTTTATATTGGGATTATACCAGACAGGTAAATTCAGATACTTAGTTTTCATATATGAATTGTTATCGAGTGTCTTCATGTAAAATAGCCATGAATTAAACACATCTTTCCAAAAATCATTATTTTTTACAATCAAACAAGATACAAACTCTTCACCAAAATCAAAAAGTTTAGTCAATATGTCTTTACCATTTATTGTCGAAAAAATATCAAACCATGGTTGATTGCTTTTTGTTAATCTTTTAATCCAGGAACACTTAAGAGAGATAATAAAGTTATTTATATCCAACATTTTTAATCCTCCTTGTAAAAAATCTTGAGTAATAATTTTTCTTTTTACTTTATCACATTTTGATTTCCATATAAACTCAAATATTTCTCTGTTCAATAGTGACAAGGTTTCTTTATTTGGATTTGGTAAGGATATAAAAAAATGGTTAAGTTTTGGTAAAATCAATGTTTTCAGCACCGTGACTCTTCCAATAGGAGTAAGAATTCTTCTTCTCCATTGTTGAATTAATGCTTTGATTTTTGGTATTTGAACATTATAGTTAATATCAATAATTTTATCTAGTTCTACTGAAAAATTAATTCCAAGTAAATTGAAAGTTGTGCAACCCCATTCAAGTTTCCAACGAGAATGGTGAAAAACTTGATTAGAGAATTTTTTTGAACCTATCCAAACAATTTTTGTTTTTGAGCTGTTAATTTTAAGTCCTGTGAACTTTGAGAAAAAATCAATTGTATCTAATGCTGCAAAAAGTGATTCAGGTGAACCATCAAGGGCAAGCCAGGTATCATCTGCATATTGAGATATTTTATGCTCTGTCTTGTTAATTACAATTCCTTTAATGCTTTGATTTTGTTTAATCATTATTGCAAGAATTTCTGCACAAAGAAGAAACAGATATGGTGCTACAGGATCTCCCTGACGACATCCTCTTTGGATATTAAACTGTTCAGATAAAAATCCACATTATAAGCTTAGTTTGTCGACATAATTATTTTTTCCTTATCTAAAAGTCCTTGTAAATATGAATTAAACCCGATTTTACTTGAAAATACCGGTCAATATTCCGATCAGCATGATACATGTATATATAATTAATAAGTGAAAATAAGAACTTTTCCATTCCCAGCTGCAGACCTCCAATAAGTAAATGAAAGTCGGCAGTGGCAGATTTAGAAGTGTTTAGTCATATATAAAACACTTCCTGATTCTGTGATAAAACACTAGAATCCTTTCTGACATAATTAATTTTGTCAAATAAAAATCTGCAACAATACAGTGACAAGTATAACAAGTTTTGAAAAAAAAAGTTCAAATGGTTACTTCTACTAGTATACGCCAAGCTTCCCATCTACCCCCCCCCCCCCCCCTTTACCTGCCCCGATCACTAGCTACATGTGTACATGTATTGTCTTTTGATATTTATGAATGTACATATATAAACTGAAAACGAATAAAACATACTTAAAAAAGCTGATGATTTTCAATAAAAAGGTTAAAAAAAAACTATTTCTTGAACAGTCAAATAAAGTCAATGTCCACTATGAAGGAGACGCGCGTTTGAAATGGAGGTACATGTATGTAATTAAATGTAAATTAATCGTCTGAACCATCTCAACTTATGTCGTTATTACTTTTTTAAGCTGTAAATATTGATTGAATATTTAACAAAGTTACGAAGACGGAATAATTTGTTTCAAGAACATATTTTCAACATGATTGCTCTTTGTGACGTCATCTTTTCAATGCATTGCCTCATTAATTTACATGTAATGTACCATAATAAATTTCACTGAGAAAGGTTTATATGGTTTTCATTTGCATAAATAGTATTAAATTATTTTCCAAATGCAGAATTGAATTTGAAAGACAATAAAAAAGAATAATAAAACCTTCAGATACAGAATTAAACAATTTATTTCTTTAGATTGTAGTGTAGTGTAGATTTATTGTGGAGAAAAGTGACGTCTATCCAAAAATGCAGCATTTTCAACTTCAATTTTTTGTAAAAACGGATGTGGACGCACTTTTGTAAGGTCTTTTTTCCTTTTTAATATTAGAAATCGGGTTATATTTGTTCTTTCTGTGAAGTTTCGCATACATACTCGGATGCCGCCATATCGAAATATAGACTTGAAGAGGAGGAAAACGTCCAAAATAAGGGAATTCCGGAATATAAGACCGGTTTTAAACGTTATATAAATGAAAGGGCGTTTGAGTTGAGAAAAATTGTTACCCATTTCACACACAGGAAAACCTCAACAGTAACTTGATACATTTGCATTGATAAAATGTAAAGCTGCGTTTAATTTTTGCCGATTTTACAGGGCCGATTATTGGGCTTACCATATCCAGTTCTTTTCTAACATGACACCAACGGGAGGAGACCCTCCTACTCCAAAGAAATTGAAAGGAAGGGGTATGTTATTCCTTATCCAAGTTACAACAGGTCTTTCTCATACTGAAGAAAGTATTGGCAGAGCCCTGGATATTGTGAAAGAATTGTTTTCTGATGTGAATGTAATTATCCATGCTGCAGTTATTACAGACACAATTTATCCCCCCCCCCCCATTTACACTAACTAAGTGTTCTTTTAAAGGTGCTTAGACACAGATTTGAACTTAATATTATCTCAAATTTTCTGTATAATATCACCACTTATATATTGCAATATTCACACGAAAATATAATTAAAAACTTGTTTTATCTGGAAATTATTGGAACTACAAATTCCGGGAAGCGTTTGTTTAACACATCTTTGCACTTAAACAAATTTTAACTTTCTCATTAATATTTAAGAAAAGAAGCTATTTTTTTATGTATTAATGAAAAATATTACATCTATAGTCCAGAAAATTCAGAGTAGAAATGTTCGAAAGCAAAACCAATTCACCAGTATTGTCAGTCCGTGCTCTGTGATGTGTACAGAGTTTAATAAATTGAACACACCCGTGAAACGTAAACTGTTTTTGTCAACAGGGCACGAGCTCTGTTATTGTTAATGTTTACGATTCATCGGGTGTGTTCAATTGTTAAACTCTGCACACACCACTGAGCACGGACTGACAATACTTTGAGTGGGTTTTGCTTTCGAACATTTCTACTCTGAATTTTCTGGGTTATAGTTTTAATATTTTTCATTAATACACAACAAGATTGCCACTTTTGTTAAGTATTAAGAATAAAATTAAAATATGTGAAAGCGCAAGGATGTGTCAATCCAATGAGTCCAGAAATCCGAAGTTTTTTAAAATAACTTCGAGATGAAATAAGATTTTTATTATATTTAAGCATGAAATGCTATAGCAACATATAAGTCATGAAATTATACAGAAAATTTGAGAAAATATTGACTTCAAATCTGTATCCAAGCACCTTTAAGAATATCTCAGTTATGAACCTGTTCAGTGATAATAAAGATATGTTGCAAAGAATCATGCAGTCAAACCCACTGTAGCATAAAACATATTTACAATTGGTTAAAACCAAAGCAAATGGAAAGGAGTTCATTGTACTTTATCATAGAACACATTTGCTGTTGATTAAAACCAAACAACATAGACATAGAGTTTATCTTTAATACTGAATGGATTAAATGCCTTAGAAAATTTTTGCTTATAAATAAGTATTTACCCTAATTGAAATTATATCTTTTTGTAAACTTATAACATATTGCACATGAAAAACTTAGCACTATATGGAGCCTTACTTGCTTTGTATTAGAGGGATTTTAGTTCACCAGAGTCAAAGGCTCAGTGAAGTTTCTGCTTCTGTTCGTCTGTTAACTTTTCACATTTTCATCTTTCTCTCCATTAAGCCAATTTCAACTTGCCAAAAAGCATCTTTGGGTAAAGGCGGGTTCAAGTTTGTTCAAATGAAGGACCGCATCCTCTTTCAAGGGGATAATTAAGAATTAGTGAAAAGTGATGGCATCTTTTGAAAACCTTCGCAGGAACCACTGGGCTAGAAAAGCTGAAACTTATTTGAAAGCTTCACTATAGTTAAGATTCTTTATTCAAATCATGACCACAGGGTAAAGTATATGCAAAAACATCTATAGGAAAAAAACATGGAAGAATAAATACAGTACTAAGGATATTAATTACATGCCTTTAATTAAAAGAAATGACTGGACCTATATAGGTAGCTATCCTTTAAAAAATTAAAAAAAAAAAAAAAAAAAAAGAAGAAAACACCACTGTTGAGCATATTTCTAACAATGTTTATTCGTCCCTGACAAAAGAAAAATTATTTAAAATCAGCGAAGCTTCTTTAAGTATGATATGCACGGGACTTACTTATAAGAAAGCAGGACCGTAGACGATAATGTTAACGTTCGTAAATAATAGTAGATATTAAACTAGGATTGCATTTAAAGCCAATAAAAATAATCTATTTTGGAACACGTATAAAATTATTTACAATTCAGTGTGAGATAACGGGAATAACGAACTAAATCAAAACAAAACAAAACAAAACAAAACAAAAAAAAAAAAAAAAAAAAAAAAAAAAAACCCTCTGATGTCATGTTTATGGAAGTTTTATACCGCATAACATTATCTGTTTACGTATTATAAAAAAAAAAAATAAATCACTGTACATAGATCTAACAAGAAAACATTGATGTAACCATCAATTGTCGCCCGGGAAATAAATAAAGTAAACAATGGAAATGAGTATTGATCATCAAACCGCTTCGATATGTGTGAAAAAGGCATGCGTCTAAATGATGGAGACGATAGTCGAGAATGTTTTGAAAACTTATAGTCGGATGAAAATCGAACAAAAACGATACCCTTTTAAACTTTATCAATTCCTCAAGTAAATGTTGGCTGCATAAAATATAATTTGAAACCAGACACATGCATCACCTATTTTCAAAAATGTCTTTCACTTAAAGAATATAAAACACGAACTGTGTAAAGTACTTTTTTACGTTTTTATGCGATAAGTAAAATTCGATGTTCTAAAAAAAGGGACCTGTCGTTTTTTCGATAGTAAATGATAAGCAACTTTATATATTAAATATGAAAAACATATATATTTTTACAGATTCACTTTATGAAAGTAAATTTATTGTGTATCTCGTAATTTATAAAGGGAAAGAACATTCTGATTAACAATCTTTTTAATGTTTAGAAAATCTTTAATTCTGAATAACTTCTCCCACCTCAATCCCCATATACCAACACTTAAACTTATATGTATAGAGCAGCCCGGTCCTCCGGGCTGCAATGAAGGATAGAAGGAACACCTGAGTAGGTTTTTATACATACAAGTGCCGAGTCGCAGATTAAATAACACATTGTATACAGGAACGGTAATAAAAGAAATCTTGCCTTTTAAAACGCCACAAGAGTATCTCGTCTGCGACGCCAATCTCTACCCAGTTATCGTTCCAGCTGCGCTCCACCGATACGTGTTGTAAGGAAGCGAAATACGCCTTCTGGTGAGAGATTTGCTGCGACGCATGCTCTCTATTTTTTTTTTTTCTGTGTGTGTGGTCAAAAAGGCTGCACATCATTTTAACCTCGAATCGGAAAAGATTTTCTAGCAGTCTTCATTTAAAATGAAATTGAAAAGTCCGAATTGATATAGTCTCCATTCATGTTATTAATATTTTTAAAAGCTATGGATGAAATATTTTAGAAACAAGCCACAAATAGAAAAGATATGGTACTCGATCCTTTTTTAAAAGGAAATTAAAATGAAATTGAAAATTTTCAGAAAAAAATGTTAATTTTTAAACTTGAACCAATCCCGATTGAAATTGAATCGATCCAGATTAAATCGAAACAAAATTCATTATAGTCCCATTCAAACAGACGCTCGGCCGTCTCCGTTCACCTCCGACCAGCAGAGAGTCTGGTAGATACGGACACAACCAAGTGTCTGGTTGAACGAGACTAAATTCATTATCACCAAATTTCTTCCAATCTCATGCGGTTTCTACTGAGAATCCATAACATGTTAAGTTCAATTAACTTAAAAACAATATCGAACAAAAGAAAGACTTTCATTTGATATAATCACATGTATGGTTGGGATCGATTTAATTTCGATCGGGATTGGTCCAAATTTGAAAATTAGAAATTTTTCTTAAATTATGCCATTTTATTTCATTTCATTTATGAAATACAAATATCTGAAATGTCTTTTCTTCAGGTAACATATTTCTTGTAGATTTTATCTATAGATTTAAAAACATTAACAATTTATATATTTTAAATTCATAAATTATTTTTATTTTATTAAAAAAAAATAAAAAATCAAACTGACTCTTTTTGACATGTTTTATTAGTTATTTATATAGTGCAATTACTAATAGTAAATTTTCAACTCTTATAAGCATTAGCTAATAATACTTTTTTTACGTTTTTTTTTAAAAAAATCATACAAAATAAATTAGAGCAAATATCGATCTTCCAATGCCAAAGTAATTTTTTTAAAAGATCTATTAAATTAAATTTTGGTGTAGCATTCTACCTTAATTAGTAATTCACATGTAATTTTGCGTGTACATATACTTAATTCAATGCCGTGCATACTAGTAAATGATTACGAGGGATGAATGATCGTAGAGAAATGAAATGTACTATAATTTGTTGTACATTGATAATGTTTTAGACGGCCCCTATAGTAAAATGGAACAGTTATATTATGCAATGCAACGAAACAGCTTCAGCAGTACCTTAAATTAATTTCATACAATCTTCAATAACAATTGCAAATTAGTATTTCGATATAACAAATCATCAACTTGTTCCTTCAAATAAGTAATTTGATATAACATATTAATGAATTTGATATTTAAAAAAAAATATTAATTTGTTATAATAAATTAAATTACTTATTTCATATAACAAATAACTAATCTGTTATTAAACATTTAAGTTATTTGTCATGACAAAATATTAATCTGTTATAAAAAAGTTATGAATTTGCTATAACAAATTACTAGTTTTATTTGTTTATTTATTTATTTTTCGAGGGTGGGGGCAAATTTGAAGGCCGAAAATGATATTTTGAACACCAAGTCAAAGATAAGTGTAATAAAATTATAGTTTATCAAAATCCTTTGTTCACCGATAGACAATACTCAGGAGTCTCTATGGGGTTTTTGCACACTATGTGCTGCCCCTCCTTCCTCCCTACCAGGGTTTGATCCGCCCTTGACCGGGTAATAGCACCCCTAATGCAAAATCCTGGATCCGCGCCTCTAATGTTCTCCCTGGACTCCCTTTCATGCTTGGGATAACATTGAAAGAAATTAACTTGTAGATGCACTATCACAGAGGAATGAAAATTAAAATTAACAAAATTCTAGAGTGGATAGTACCGGTCGAAATTCAGAGTTAGATACCTGGTGTTATTTTTTCCTTTGTGTGGGTATTTATAAATGATTGTGCGAAAACCATTTAAAAGTCCCACTACAACCTATAATATACATATAACTGGCCCAAAACTACACCAAATTGCTAATTTGATATTAATAACAAATTAATAATTTGTTTAAACAAGTTGATGAATAAATCTTTTATATTAAAATACTAATCTGTTATTTTAAATTAATAATTTGTTATATCAAAATTAATAATTTGTTATATCAAACTGATTCAGTAATTTGTTTTAAGAAATTAATAAATTGTTCGAGCAAATTAATATATTGTTAAATCATATGCTATAACAAATTGATTACTCCTTAAAGATACTGCTGGAACCCTTATGTGGTAATACGCCTACAAAAATTCGTGATCTGTTTTGGTTTCCCTGACACATCAGCGAGAGTTTTTATCAGCCAATGGGAGCAGCCAGTATTTGTGTCTGTAAACAGCACATGCAGTGTATAAGGCAAGGCTAGTCGAAACCCCTTTTCATACTTTTTAAATGCAAAAACAGCCAACATGAGGAGAACATGCATGAAAAATATATATTTCATATAAATATTACAAATAGTTTCAATTAATATAAAGTTAACTTAGTTACGCTTCAATGATATATATATATCCTACTTTCGTATTAACATTCTAAAATATCATTGGTCAATTTTTGAATTGTTTGGGAAATTCAAACTGAGGGTAAGTCTGAGAAATAAATTTAATTTTATGAAACAGTAGAGAAATAGCTGTCTTAGTTTTTCGAATATATGTGATTACACAAACATTGGGGAACACCCTTTGCCAATTGTTTGATCTCTAGCAAGTCTGCTAAATGAAAAAACTGCATGTCTTCTTTGCTGATGATTGCCATGTGCAGCGATTGTTATTATTGCATAACTGAGAGGTCATGTTCTAGATAACAGTGCTGGGTATAAACTTGATCTTATATAATATATAATGTATGTTGCATACGACTTAAATGAGCAATGATTCTTCCATTAATACAATGAAATTTATTACCTCTGGGCTCAGGACGCATTCCCCAAGGTGAGACTAATTAACTTGCTCATATTTTGAAAATGCAATATGTTTTAAACTATTTTCTGTTCCTCGAGCGATAAGCAGGCAAATCGTTTGCGTGAATGTGTAATGAGCAATGGCACCTCTTTTAAATAATTGAAGTCCACGTAGTTCCCCCCCGGTTTCACTCCCGAGAATGAAACGGAATTTATGAAATGATATTGAAAGAATGCAAAATTATTGACGAGCATGGGAGATACTTGCATGACAAAAATTAGAATGTATTAGATACATGCAAAGCTTCATTTTTCATTCCCTAAATCTGAAAGCTGTATGCATGGTAAATTAAATTTTCTCAACATTTTTCGATGGGCTGCCTTCTATACCTGCACTCCGGCCTTTAATGAAATGCATGTTATAAAAAACAATTCAAAACATCTACCAGGAAAAAAATGCATGACGATATTAAACATTTATCCCTATACTTTTAAAATTCACGAGTTCAGTGTTCAGGCTTCACGGTTGTTTTCAAAATGCATCGATTTGTTCAACATGGAAATTTCTTCTTTATTCTTTATTCGTGGTCACAAAGGAGGACATCTGAGCATGATCACAATGAGTACTTAGAAGTGAATCTTTTAAAAATGTAACATTCCTAGTTTCTTGAAAAACGGACTTTGAATTAAGGTTGGACATGTTGGACTAGCATACAGACAATTTGCATGGTCAAGTTGGGCATTTAACTTAATACCTAATTGAATTCCTATGTGTCCCAATAGCTTAGATTGAATATTTGACTTTGGTCTAATTCTAATAGTACATTGCATCGATCTTTTATTTTTTTCTCTATAGTTTTGTACATTTTGCAGGAAATCTGTTTCATAATTAAAATAATCACTTAGTTCCCCATCACACTTGGGAAATTTAAGTTCCTTGGTTCAAAGGATCAGGCCTCAGTTTGGGGCTAAGCTGCTCATATGTTAAAGATACAGTTACACTCATGGACATATTTGAATCTTGAAATTTCATAGTGAAAATTCTTTGATTTACTATTATAGTAAAACTTTGATTTACTGTAGTAATAAAAAATGACGCTATAGCAAAAATTATTTAGGAATAATACGCAGGTATGTTAAGGCAGTACCCAGATCATATTTCGGCGAATTTAGACTTTTTTTCGTAAAATGTAAATTGATAAATCGGAAAAGTCATGGACAAAACATTTACTATTATTATCCATTGTATAGACGTCATTGAGTCTTAGGCTAAAACAAGCACTCCACCACGACGTCATCACGTGACGTCTATAAATAGAAAAATTGCCTTAATGAAAAAATGAAAAGTTCAACACTACCCCGGAGCTAATTCATTTCTTTTAGTGAAAATAATTATGTAAAAACATCACTGGGCCATGAAAGTTCTGCTAGAATCCTACTCTCCCGACACAGAAAAAATATTCCAAAGTTTCACATGAAACCTTACCAAAATTTTTACATTTTATACATGCGATCAAGGATTTGTTGTCAATTCATGTTAACCACACGATTCTAGCAGCACTTTCCAAGTACTATAGAATACAAGCTTTCGATACAAACAAAAATTTTGTTTCAAGGTATGCGGCGTAGTGTTGAACTTTTGCATCTTTGTTGTTTTAGAACGACAGAGGAAAGGCCGATCGGGATTTCAAAGCACTGCCTGTGTAAATTATCAGAAAACATGATAAGAATATATCAGCGTACCTTATTCTTAATCTTTAATTCCTTATGAATCACACATAACATTCACGGTATATGCTTTAAAACTCCCATTTCATCTATTTGTTTACATGAATTCTCGTCACGTTTAATTTCACTCGGCAAATATTTGATCAATAGTTATGACGTCATGGGTTTGGTATTAATACTTAGCTATTTATACCACCCAAAAAAGACAATATTTAGTTTATATTATGTTTTGAATGATTCCATTCATTTCTTGGACCTGAAATTAAACTTTAAATATAGATATTAAGAAATCATTATTTCTAATGTTCACGTCATACAGCTTACTATGATGTCATATTGTAAAGACAAGTAGGATATTTCTGGGTGTAGCCTTAACATACCCGCGTAGTGTTTAGACAATTTTTTTCATATACGCGTATCTGTACAGCTTGTCTTAGGACTGTTTTTCCATGGCTTCAGTTTGTTTAGTCCACATTTACTCCTAAACGCACAAAGATCATAAAGAAAATCTTTCTAAAAAACCTATGCGCTTTTACAATTTCATTTTAAATGGACATTGAACTTTTCTACCACCCCCTCCAACTGTTATGCTTTTAACCTGTACAAAAAATCAAATGAAAGTGGCTTTCGTTTGCACCATATCTTTATATTTATAGGTATTCAGAAAGGAAATATGCATGCAAGCAGCTAGTAAATATTCGTGAAAGTCTCTGAATAAGAATCCCATTGCATATATTTATTTGAATTTATCCCAGGTGTAAAAAAGTAGTTTTTGCCTTAAGTACATGTGTATCTTCCTGTGGATTTCCTTTTTTTTCTTTCGATTTTCAATACCGGTTTATCGCGGAAAAGGGGTAAATATAAATTCTGGGGGTGGGGAGAGAAGAACGGAAGAAAAAAAGAAAAGTAGAACCAAAGGTAAGAGGGGATAAACAATTATTAATCATAAATCCATAACGTGCAATGCACGTTCGTTTCATATTTAGGAAAATAGAAAAAACTAAATTCCAAAAATACGTTTTTCTCACAACGTGATTTTCGTTTATATGGAAATCAAAGGCAAATCAATATTGTTTTGTAAGAATCGTTCCCCTACCCCTTTTTTCCTCCCATAAACGTGTAATTTTTTCAATAGAAACAAGAAAAAAAGAATTAATGAGTTGACTATTCTTTCCATGTTAATGTGTTAAATTTTCGATTTCAGGTCTTTCAGTGAATCGTACAGTGTACAAGCTTATAAGTTTAGGAGACACCTTTATTTGAACAATGTCAGGTTCGCAAGACTTAAGATTCTGGATGGCGGTTATACTTACAATATGCACTGTTCTTCCAGATACAGAAACTGCTTCCTTAGTGAAAAGATGGACAAGGGTTTGTGTGGAGTAATCATTCATCTTCAGAAATTAAAAAAAAAATCCTTGAATTTTGATATTTTCCTTTCATAATCATTATGCATAGAACGAATAGGTTACAATACAATATATCATCATGCTTATGTACTCCATAATAGGGTATCTTTTTTGTTGAAAATAAAATTTGAGGACCATTCTTAGATAAAAATGCTTTTATTCCTTTTTAGTGTCAAACAGGCTTAGATACTTCAAAGTTAGCTTCATCTTGTCCAACCAGTGACAAGGCATATGCATTAAGGGCCCAACAGATGAACTGTGAATCGTATGAAAAATGTGACGGTGTGACATGCGTTTATCATTGCGCTATAAATCCATGGGGAAATGCAACGATTGAACTTTGTGCTCCTGAAACATTTATTACTGGTAATTTTGAAAATTTAATTTAGCCAATCACTTAATCCTATATACTTCTTGTAATGAATAATGCCAATCATATAAAACGTGATATGATTTTTTCATATACAAGTAATTGAGAGAATCAATTAATATAAATGTTATTTATTTCCGAAGACCACTACTGTCCCCATTTTAGCACAGGGATAGGAAGAGTGTTGGAACATTATGGTTACCCATGTAAGGAATGTCCTTTCAACTATCTGTCAACACGAGGCTACAGATGTAAGGTTTTTTTTTCAAACAAGGTTTACTGAAGTAATTTATTGATTTAAAGAACTTTAATTATTGCCTTTTTTCAAGAAAAAGTGCAATTTTTCATACTTTAAGATCCACTATCAGTTTTCAAGTCTAAAAGGGTTAAATGTTTTTTTTTTGCCTGTCAATCAGTGTCAAACTCTCTTTCTTTTTACTGTTTATCTTTAAAGTGATAAAAACAATATAATTTTAAATAATCAACATAAAATTCAAAGGTCAGGAAGTTATTTGAACTTATTAAAGGACCATTGTCAAAGTATTGATAAACGGAGCTTTTTTTTTTTCCATCACAATATATGGTTAGTTTACAAAAAAAGAAAAGTGTATCATTCATTTATTCACTTTTTTTTGTAAAACATCTGTAAAACTTTCATACTAACTCTCTTTGGATCAAATTACAACATTTATTTTAAGTTATATACAAGACCAGGGGGAGACCCTGGAAACAATATGAATCTGGAACTTTATGAAAAAGAGATGAAACCCACAGTGTTTTACTTAAAAGGAGAAAATGAAAAAAAAAAAATTAAATAACGCATTCGATGTATCCATTTATTATATGTATAATTTTATGTTGCAGACAAATCTTGCACAAAAGAAATGAAAAGTGCCGAGGAAACAAAGTTGAGATCGAGACTAACTCTTATAGAACGGCAACCCCTAAACAACAACAATTCCATTGTCCATACAAAAAGTGATCAACATGAAAGAATGCCTTCGAGAAGTAAACATCTTTTTCAGGAATTTTATTTGTCCACTAGAGGATTCGCACATTCGATGTCAACGGTTAGAAATGTTGAGGCTGCACATCAAAGGTTTACAAACAAATAAAGTATCCTCTTCCTTTGCAAATTCAGTTGACATTTATTGTTAATTATCATTTTTGAAAGGATTCAGAAGAAACATTGAGAAATTGAAAGAATACATCGAATTGTTCAAAGGTGCTCAAAGACTAAGAATTTATTTTGCTTTATCTTTTTTTCAGGTCTGGATATAAAGAAACCATCATTGCAGTGTCCGTTGTTGGATGTGTTGTATTACTTATTCTTGTGATTGTCGGAACTGTAAACTACAAAAAAGGTAATACCGTAATACAGTACCAACCAGACCCAACCTGACACCTAAGCAATCCCAGAAAGCAGTCCCCGGGACTGCTTTGGGACCGCTCTGGAACTGCTGTGGGACTGCTCTGGGACCGCTGTGGGACTGCTCTGGGACTGCTCTAGAAAGCAGACCCAGCAGTCCCTGGGACTGCTTTCTGGGACTGCTTTGTTCACTCATGCATGAAAAAGGTTCTGAGTGACATGATAGCTCCGTCCCTTGTGTATTCTGAATTTACAGGCTCCCTGTTGTTGTTTTGTTTAAATTCAGCAGAGAGGTGTTTAAGATAAAGAATAAAAAAAAAAAACAAGGATTTTTTTACAACATTTTAATAAGTAGAGATAGATATACATGTAATTACTAAATGTCTTCAGGGGCTGTAAATTTACACAATTGTAGTCTAGAATTAATTTAAAAAAATGAAAGTAGTTAAAAGAGAAGTCAGGAGATGACTTTTATCCTTTAAATTAAACTTTAATACAGGTGTTTGAAGAAAAATATCGAGGCCTATTTAATTAATTAATGCTGTCAAGTTACGGAATGTACTCAAAGTTTGCATTAGCACTATTTAAAAACAAACAAACAAAAAAACAAATAAACTTGTCATTACAATAAGACATTCAGAAGGACGTACTGTACTGGATTTCTTTTTAAATTGAAAAAGCTAAAACCATATGCATGCTAAAAAAGAGCATTCCATGCTATTTTTTACCGCCCTCAAATTAAACTTAATAATTTATTAAATGACCATGAAATAAAATTATTCTACCATTCTTCAGTCATTTAAAACATTATATTTGTGAACAATTATTGGGGGATTTATTTATGAATTTGTTTTTTATTTATAAACAAGTAATAAAAAGAGTAAATTTATAAACATTTTAAAATATTGGGAATTGTGACTAATTTCTTATTTGTTTTGTTTGTGTTTTCCTGGCCGATTAATAAAAAGCAATACAAATGTATAAAATGGTGTCAACACCTGAAGTTTCAATCGCCTTCGGGTATGATTAGCAGAGTCAATGCATGTTATTTGGGTATCAGTGTTACACATCACTGAACATGCTGGTCAACAATGACACTAATTTCAATCTATGTACTGCAAAAAATCTTCGTTTCAATAAATGTGTATAAATTTATTTCGGGATTAATTAATTTTGAACATAATCTGAGGGTTCCATTCGCGTGATTTACAGATGTACACTCAAACGTTTATATGATAAAAGTATCATTGTTTTCTGTTACATAGATAATTTAATGATAATTAAATTGGCAAGTCAGTGAAAAAAATCATGACTGAAATAAAATACACAAAGAATTTTTCAAAAGCTCCAGTACTTAAGAAAACTGCATTCAGAGTATAGTATGGCAAGTACGTTGATAAGAGGCATTCGCAGGATTTAAACATCCGTTCTTTCAGGATTTTGCTATTTTTTCTACTATTTGTACAACAGATTCAAAAAATTGAAGTAGTGCACATCCCTCGAGCAAAATAAAACATTATGTATTTGAAAATAATTTGATGGAAAACAAGCAAAAACAATGGTAAGAATTTGCTGGAGGAATGAGCAGTATGTTAATTTTGACATTTCATGACTATTTCCGGTGGCGGATACCGAGTTAGTCGAGAGGCGAATTCGTATCTAGAATTAATAATAATTGTGTATTTCGTATAGTAATGTTGAAAAATAAATTTATCATTGATTGACCATATCTATATTGTTCATACAAATATATCTGTTATAAAAATAACATAAAAACTAAAAAAAAAATGTTTTATAGAAATGACAAACTGCGATATGATATAATTTTATAAAATAAGCCTTACTGTTGATAAATGTTGCAAGTAAGAACGGATTGATTGATTGTATGCCGCTTAACGTTCCTTTCGAGAATTTTTCACTCATATAGAGACGCCACCACTTGCCGGTGGAAGGCTACAAATTTTGACCTATACTCGGCACTCATGGCCATTGAGCAGTGAGGGATCTTTTTCGTGCCAGCACCTACTGCGGTCATATACCAGAGTTGTAATTTCTTATCTGTCGAGGATCCAGTGAAGCTAAAAGAAGCTAAAAGAAGACTGGAGTGAGAAAGCGACAGAAAGGTCCAAAAAAGAATTAATTTCGAAAAAAAATGAATAAAAAGCTGCATCGGATGAGGGGTTCACTTTTCAGCAAGGTTACTTGTCACTAAATTCTTTCACCCAATTACGGCGGGTTATGTGTATGACTCAATTTTATATGAGTATACCGTGGAACAAAATTATCTGTCAGTGTGGACAAGTCTTAAAATAAGTTAATTAATCAGGGGAGCAGGGCCCCTTTCCACTTTTTCCTAAACTTTGAAAATGATCATTGAAAGCCCCCCCCCCCCCCCCTGTTTTTGCTGTAGGATATGTAACGTTTAGAAATTTAGTGTATTAGTGGAAAATTGGTTGTGAAAAAAAACTTTGAACCTACCTTAAAACGGGGCCTCGGCTTTTAAGGTCTCATCCGAAAGACCCGCAACGTTCACTTCAAAGTGCCGATTGATTGATTGATTGTATGTTGTTTTACATCCCATTCGAGAATTTTTCACTCATATAAAGATGTCACCATGTACCGGTTTAGGGCTTCAAATTTTGATCTTTACTCGGTACTCAAGCCATTGAGCTGTGAGGGATCTTTATCTTGCCAACGCCTGCCGTGATACGGGACCTCGGTTTTTAAGGTCTCATCCGAAAGACCCACACCTTTCACTCGAGCGCATGGCGAAGGAACAGTTGCTACCCAT
This sequence comes from Saccostrea echinata, assembly GCF_033153115.1. Lineage (NCBI taxonomy): Eukaryota > Metazoa > Mollusca > Bivalvia > Ostreida > Ostreidae > Saccostrea > Saccostrea echinata. The sequence goes on from NW_026889789.1 coordinate 3,301,879, forward strand.
TTTTTATCGACTTAGGTCAGTCGCCGTCGAGATTCGAACTCAAAACCTCCGGGTCACGGAGCGAGCGCTCTACCTGAAATGAATTGAAAAGCAGGCATAAATGCCTATGATCTTTCTCTCCATAGTTTTGGTATCGAAGGATTACAATACTTACTTTAAGATACGCTCTCATATTGAGCAAAACTTCAAACAACAAAGTCGAAACCTCAAGCAACAGTATTTATCTATAATTATATGTAGTTCCACGTATTTAAAAAAAAAAAAAAAAAGATCGTAAAAGTGTTCTTCAAAGAAATTTAATGTTTATACAAGTTTATTTTTATTTTATTATTCATTTATTTTTATTTATTTATTTATTTTGGAAAAGCTATACTAAGTTGGTGAAAAAAGCCTCAATTAGTTGCTAAAGAAAATGCGATAGAAAGTTGTCTATGCCAAATATCCAAGAGAGGTGCTGCATCTCTACCAGCTTGTAAAGGGGTTTGGGAAAGGGGTTGGGGGGGGGGGGGGGCTGACACTTATTTCGTGCATTTGAGAAGGACCATCCAGTGACATATAAAATTATTAATCGAATGGCAGTACTTTTTTCAGTTTTTCTTTTTTTGAAACATTTTCAGATGACAAGATAGAAACACATTTTGTGTAGATAATTTCGTGAATGACGCTGCGACTCGTTGGAAAGGATTGACTGGGGAATTTGCCCTTTCAATGTTATCTATTAATAAAAATTTCAATTTTTTTTCGAAAATATCTATAATGCTTTCTCATAAAATTTTATAGGGAATCTGTCATTCTATAAAATAGTGTTAAAAGTTGTAATGCAATCTTAAAACAAACCAAGTAATTCGCATAAAAAATATTGCCTAGTTTTTTAAATTCAAAATCTTGCTTGAATTAAAATAATCGGATACTTATAATAAACGTACTTTTAAATATGCGTTACGCATCTCTCTTTCTCTCTCTCTCTCCTTTGTTTTAAAATCATATAAATTAATCTTTCATTTGTACGAATATTGTCGGACCCAAAAACCAAACTGCTTATCTGAGGCCGTTATTTAACCGATCCATTTCATGGGTCGACAAAACGCATTTTGTCCGATAACATAGTCAATATATGTTTTGTTATACCTTTGTATCTTATGCTACGTGCTTCTATGATGTAATTTACTTAAACCACACTGGGGTTAAATTTTGTGAATTTCGTCACTGGTGAACGCCAACGAATGCAACTGAGATTGAGCTGATCCCGCCCACAATTTTGGCGCAAACGTTCCAATTTCTCATCGGCAGGTCAAATATCTTACTCAAACATCGATTTTTTTTTATGACCGCTCAGTATTACATTGTAAATTTTTAAAGGTATTTTTAAAGGTATCACAAAATTTTCTGTTGTACTCTGGAAATCTTCAAAAAAACTCTGAAAATATTGTAGGGAGCAAATGTCAAAAGCGATTTGTGCATAGGCTCTGTTCGAATGATTAAAACTCTGTATCACACAAGGGCGGTCTGTGAGAAAATAAATTATCTGTAAAAATCTGAACAGAAACTTTGAGTTGGTAAAGTCATGGAAAGAGAAAGGCGCTCCACAGTTGCTGATCTTGTACAGTCACGCGGTAAAATAATAAAAAAAAATATGGACAAACAAAATTATGCTACTGGTACGATTTTTAGCAAAATAAATTGAAATTGAGAGACGGTTTTAATAAGTGGCTATTGGACCAAACTGTGTGAAATGTAAGGGAGATTTTTTTTTAAACAGCATGACGCAATTTTTTGGACGATATAATGTAGCTCCGGGGTTACCAAACACGGTGATTTTAAAATAAGTTAATTCATTTCTGTTAAATCGAATGAAATGAAACTTCAATCTTCAACAAAATAAATATTTTGTGTAAGAAAATGTGTACTTTTTTAAAAAAAATATTTCTTGAAAGTAATATAACGAACTTTCCAACAACTCTTTGCGTAGCGTCGCAAGGTTGACGTCATAGCGTCATAGTGTTATTTTCTAAAGAAACTATCTATATTCAGATAGCCTTGTAGGAAAATTGATTTGAGATAATTGCAAAAATTAAGCTGAATTAAAAAGAGGACGATTTAGACATTTTTCAAAAAAATCTTCATCAGATTTGGAGACAGGGCCGACTTTGGTACATAACGTACTTTCTTCTTCTATGGTTGTTATGAAGACCTTGTAAGCAAATACATATATAAAGCATTTTGACTGACATATTACATACAGTGTTAAGCCCTTTCTAAGTTCTATATTAGACTCTTGAAATATTCCGTCTTCCTGATCAATGCATAGGGCTCACGATGGCTGTGACCGGTCAACAGGGATGCTTTCTTCTCCTAGGAACCTGATCCACCTCTGGAATTTCCGGAGAGATCGATCCCTGTTCGTTATCTTTTTCAGTTAAAACTTTTCTTTTGATCTTTGTTCATTTAGGTAAACTTTCAACATCGACAAGGTATTCAGAAAATAGAGGTTGGAAAAAGAAAAACACAAAACGGAACAATCATGAAGCACAAGAAAGTATGTAATTTTAATTTCAGGAAGGAAATTGCTCACTTGAGGTTTTGGCACAGCAGAGAGATAAATATGTTATATGGAATGGACATGATTTTGTAATATATTTATATTTCTATCATTGTGCAAAACTTACCTCGTCTTCATTTAATTCCAGAATGTTTGCACCAAGACCAAGTCAAAGACCCAAACACATCTACTGATATATCGGAACTCAGTGATTTAAAGTGATATGTTATGTATTAACGGAATATATCACAACATTTATTCCTATGGCATCGAAATTCTGTGACATTTCTACCCAGCATGTCGCCATCTTCGATTTGTTTGCTTCTAAACTTAGTGTATCTTCAGGGTTCACCAAATCTTCTCAAAGTGGAATTATATAGTTCTTGTGGAAATGGTGTTTAGATGATATATATCGAAAGAGACGGGATTTAGTTTATTAAGAAATTATCAAAAGTTAAAATGCTTTTTGTCATTTTGAGAATACGTCTACACCATGTCTAAGTATAGAGTGGAAATCACTTAATAATTATTGTAAGTTTTTTTTGCAAGTTGTGGGACTGATACGTATGTTGTCCCAATATACGGAAGAACATGTCAAGGTAGATACCGTTAACAATAAATATACCTTTCTTGAGACAGCTCTGACACGTCAAAGTAGAATGTATCAAGAAAGCTCTGGCACGTCAAAGTAAATTATATATATATATATATATATATATATATATATATATATATATATATATATATATATATATATATATATATATATATATATATATATATGCATACATACATACATACATACATACATACATACATACATGCTTGCATATGTAAGACTCAAAAGTCCGATGGTCACGCCAAAGTCAGATGGTCTCACCAAACTCCGATGGTCTGCGCCAAACCCCGATAGTTTGATTTCGGTACGGACGCCAAAGTCCGATGGTCACGCCGAAGTCCTATGAGACGCACTGCGCTAAAGTGCGATGGTCCGATACGCAAAGTCCAATGGTGCGGAGAAACCATCAACGTTTATGACGTCACAATAGTCCGACGTCAATCCCTGACGCAGTTGTCCTTCATTCAAAAGCCACCTATGCAGTATTCGTCTTAGCATATGATTTTTTTCTGATTTTGCTTATTGCTTGCACTCACCAGAGATATAAGGGTTAGTCCTCGCACATAACTCAACTGATAAGGGTTAGTCCTTGCACATTATTTGAATAACAATGAGTTATTTCGAACCAACCGGAGAGATTTACGTTAAATCCTCGCAACCTATTCGACGGATTAGGGTTAGTTCTCCCATACTATTCTACTGATTAGGGTTAGTCTAGCACCCACCCAAGATATCTAGGTATACATGTAGTTGTTATATACCTTTCTACTGATAAGGGTTAATCTCGCGCCTATCCAAAAGATTGGGGTTAGTCCCATTTAATATTTATTTGTATATATTTAAAAGAAAAAATAATCGGACCTTGGCATGGCGAAGTAGTACTATGACGTCATAAACTTAATTGTTTCCGCAGCCATCGGACTTTGGCGTGTCAATCCATCAGGGTTTGGCGCAGACCATCGGACTTTGGAGTCCTATCGCACTTTGAAGTCCTACATATGTATCCCTCTCGAGAATTTTTCACTCATATGGAGACACCACCAATTGCCGGTGGAGAGCTGCAAATTTTGACCTTTACTCGCCACTCAAGACCATTGAGCAGTGAGGGACCTTTTTCGTGCCAACATCTACTGCGACACGAAGCCTCGGTTTATGCAGTCTCATCCAAAGGACCGTCTCCACGTCCCACAGTGGGATTCGAACCCGCGACGTAAGGATCAACTCCTAACTCTGCGATTCTAAAGCAGACGCTCTACCACTGCGCCACGCGGGCGGGATAGGGTTGCAGCATTATGCATTCATATGAAAACAGTACTAAATTTTGCTGGGAATTCTTAATATTTCAATATACCATTATCACCTGCAAACATCTAGACTTAAGGTCTCTTAGTTGATTTTATACCCAAGAGCATATTCAATCAACGAACAATTTGTAAATAGAGACAAGGTTCTGACACATAAGTTGATGATACATTTATATTATCAATCTCTCTCAAAATCAACATTTCGCAAATTCTATTGTCGATAAAATGGCTCTGTTGTTGAGTCAAATGTTGACTGGCGTCTTTCGTACAAATTATTAGACCATGCTCGCTTCGTGATCGGAAGGTTGTGTGTTCGAATCACGGACGCGACTGACCCAAGTCCATAAAAATAATTAGCAACTCCTCCTTCGCCAAGCGCTCGGCATTTTGAAGTGAAAGTTGCGGGTCCTTCGGATGAGACATTAAAAACTGAGGCCCTGTGTCACGGTAGGCGTTGACACGATAAAGATCCCTCAGTGCTCAATGGCCTTGAGTGACGATTAAAGGTCTAAATTTGAAACTTTTCACCAGTATATGGTGACGTCTCTATATGAGTGAAACATTCTCGAATGGGACGTAAAACAACATACAATCAATTAATGATACCGAATTGCACACTGCACACTGAAATGTTCCCTTTATCCGATGTTGAAGAGTAACACACAGCGGGTGTGACTGATCGGCAAGGATGTCTATATTTCCATTGCTGTGTCAGTTTTCTGAGGTCCGTGTTGACTCTGCTCATAAATAGTATTGTGTAAGTAAACCTTTGAGAGTTATCACTGCTCGTTATCTTCACATCTGATTCATAAATGCTGTGCTTTGTTTTCGATATAGTTAGACTTACCTTTAGAGAACATTCGTGTACAGAGAATTAATGTTCTGGGCACAATTATTAAGATTCAAAATCCGCATTCACGGCAAATATAATATACAGTATATTCTGACAAGGTTTTCACAATCACCTTTACATGACATTATTGGGAAAACAACTAATGTCGTTTATTAATTTTCACTCTGAAGTTGAAAATGATTACATCCGTTTTGTGTTGTCTTTTGATGTCTTTTTCTTTTGTTATCGACAAAAACCTCTCAACCAATGGAAATTTCCTTTTGTTGAGGCTAGATAAATGAAATAAAAGGTAAGAATTAGGCAAACGTCCGGCTGGTTTTATTCAATGTTGAAAAGGGACCAGCCGCCCAGAGAGCCCAACAATGTTGGTTATGTTGGGCCATTGTTGGCAATGTACGTTGGCCCAATGTCCTTCTGTTCTTCGGTGTGCCGTTTGCCCAACATGTTGGGCCTTTGCTGGTAAAACGTTGTTTATATCTCAACGTTGGCACAGCATTATTCCAACATACCAATGCCAACTTGGAAGGTCACATTTGAATCATTCATTCCTTTTTTTCTGCCTTTTCTCTGTTACTAGAATCCATGTCTTCCACACCTTCCATATGAAGAAAATGTCACACCAATGGTCTCATGACATAGAGGGTTTTCCATCCCGCCAATTCCGATAAACGTTAAGAACGTCATCAATTTAAATGTTTTTCAAATGTTCAATCATTACTGATAATTTAAAAGTTTGCAAGCTATTATAATTTTGAAACACATATAATTTTTTTAAGCAATCCTTTAGTTTGAATTTCACATGATTATCAATTACAAATACAACAACTATACTTACATTTCAACTCTTGCATTCACTAACAGACACACATGCATTGATTAAATCGTTCCGTGATGGTTTGTGAGAGAAAAAAAAAACTGTTTAAGATGCCCGTTTCTTAGAATACATGAGTCACATGCTGAGCCAGTGAATTTCACCTATTTATTTGACCTATTTATTTGGAGCTCTAAAACAGCACTTTAATTCAATGATGCTAAATATAGAATCTTCCAAGATATATTCTGTGCAAACAAAATTACTATATGCAATTTACAGACTTATAAAATTTGTTTAATGATTTTCAATTTAATTTTACAGATCAATGCTTATATATTGAGTTGCTTATTACATACCATCGATTTAGAATAAATAAACTTGGATTGAAGAATGGCACTCTTCACGATATTGGGCCAACGTTGGCCCAGCATTTCATCTCAAACATTACAGGCTACATGTAGTTCCAATATTCTCTTTATTGGACCAACTTCAGCCAAATGATACAAGTTCAACACAGAGTGATTTTTCATATGTCAACATTTACTAAGCTGGACCAACATTGTACCAACATTGAATTTCCAACACTTAGTGGCTTCGTATCGTCTCAACATGTACTATGTTGGGCCAATGTTTCATACCCATCACATAATGGTCTTGTTTCATGCCAACATTTTCTCGGTTGGACCTATGTTTGGACAGCATTTTAATGTCCAACACAAAGTTGCCATGTTTCATACCAACATATTACCAGAATGAACCAATATTGGGCCAACATCGCATACCCAACACCGTTGGATTAGCTTTCATGCCAACGTAGATCAACGCTGGAAAAAACGTTGGAACTAGATTTGTTCACCAACGCCACCACTCTACCAACCATCCAACCAAAAACCAACGTTGACCCAACGTAGTCGTGCTATCTGGGCGAGACCAGCACCCTGCTTAACTGTTATTTATTAGATATTCATTTTTGACAATCAAAAATTATTTTGAAGATAATGAGTGAGGAAAAAAAAATAAATTACAAAACATCACTTGGTCAATGCGTGTCCACTCAATCTAAAGATCTTTGTAATACAGCTAATTAAACAATTTTAGGAAAGGCCAATAATTCTCGAGATATCGTTTTTAGCTCACCTGAGCTGAAAGCTCAAGTGAGCTTTTCTGATCATCCGTTGTCTGTCGTCCGTCCGTCCGTCCGTCCGTCTGTCTGTCCGTCCGTCCGTCTGCAAACTTTTCACATTTTCAACTTCTTCTCAAGAACAACTGGGCCAATTTAAACCAAACTTAGCACAAAGTATCCTTGGGCAAAGAGGAGTTCAAATTGTTAAAATAAAGGGCCAAGTCTTCTTACAAGGGGAGATAATCAAGAAAAGACCAAAATAGGGTGGGGTCATTAAAAAATCTTCTTCTCAAGAACCACTGGGCCAGAAAAGCTGAAACTTATGTGGAAACATCCTGAGGTAGTGTAGATTCTAAATTATTCAAATCATGACCCCCGGGGGTAGGACGGGGCCACAATAGGGACTCCAAGTTTTACATTGAAATATATAGGAAAAATCTTTAAAAATTTTCTTCTCAAGAACCACTGGGCCAGAAAAGCTGAAACTTATGTGGAAGCATCATGGGGTAGTGAGGATTCTAAATTGTTAAAATCCTGGCCCCGGGGGTAGGGCGGGGCCACAATTGGGAATCCAAGTTTTACATTGAAATATGTAGGAAACATCTTTAAAAATCTTCTTCTCAAGAACCACTGGGCCAGAAAAGCTGAAACTTATGTGGAAGCATCATTGGGTAGTGTAGATTTTAAATTGTTCAAATCATGACCCCCGGGGATAGGGCGGGGCCACCATAGGGAATCCACGTTTTACATCGAAATATGTAAGAAAAATCTTTAAAAATCTTCTTCTCAAGAACCACTAGACCAGAATAGCTGATACTTATGTGGAAGCATCCTGGGGTAGTGTAGATTCTAAATTGTTCAAGTCATGACCCCCGGGGGTAGGGCAGGGCCACAATAGGTATTACAAGGGGGAAATCTGGTAAAGAACAGCATGGCCAAAGTTACTCAGGTGAGCGATGTGGCCCATGGGCCTCTTGTTTAAAGATCAGAACAGCAAAGAAACCTTAATTTTGGCTTGCCCGATAAAGTAAAGTTGACACTTATAAGTGAATTAGATGACACTTCGAAGCAATCATACATAGGCTCAAAAAATCTTTCAAATTTTCCGGAAAAAAGATCTTTTTATCACATGACTTAAGGGAGCCGACTGGGGTTTTATTGTGTGCAATCCACTATAGAGAAACTCTTTAATTTTTTATACCATATGTACCTTACATTGACTTCAGTATATATGCCAAGTTCAGTGAAAATCTACCGTCTGGTTATTTTTTTAGAGACCATCTCAAAATACAGGTACATTTCCTATAGGATTATTTAGGAAAATACCATTTTCTCGCACTTGGGAGCAAATTATACAAATGCTACTATAGACTTTTTGCTCAAATTATATTATTTGACGGGTAATACTATATTGTACATTTTATGTAAGAAACACAGAATTCTAACGTCTGATTTCCAGAGGGGGCATCTCAAAATGTCCAAATTAATGATATTTTCTTGTTTTTATGGAGTACAACAAAACATGACAGATACCACAGATTTACATTAAAAACAATAAAAATGATTGTGAGATTCTCAATTTCCTATGTTTAAAATTTCAAGAGCATCTATTTTATACTCTTTATTTTATGACACAATTAATGACCCCACTTAAAGAACTTCGGTTATTCATAACGTCAAAAACACATTTTACGACGTCTATCTACCCATCATTTGAAAAATCGTTTAAAAATCAGTTGTTTTTTTTTAATTTTCTAAATTTGTTAATTTTTATAGATTATGTAAAAAGAGTTGCTTTAAAAGAGAAAATACGTTTGTTTTACTATGCTGCGCGAAGTATTGCGCAATGAAAACCCCAGTGGGCCTCCTTAAACATTTAAATCTGTAGTACATTTACCACAAAAATTGAACATAATTTAAGGAGGAACAGGACCATGAGCTGAAAAAAATCTAGTCAATCAATTTTTTTCATATTTTGTATATTTTTAATTTAGTATGTCCTGCATATCTTAAACCAACTCTGTCATCAGATTTCTTGACTTATTTAAGAGATATCGCCATACAAATATTGCTCCGTACAGTGTCTGTATTAAGTTTTGTTTCTCCGTGTTTACGGGTCCTTTATCGAGTCTATAATGGGAATTTTTAAGCACAAACAAAACATATGTGTAAGGACATGCAGCTCTTCAAATATTCAGAATATAAATAAGTGAATCCTTAAAGCATTTTTTCATACTTCGCAATGTATATGGATTGGATAAATTACACAATTTTCAAGACAGCTTCAACGACAAAAAGCGCACTGGGAAAAATTCTGTCAATAAATATTTTAAAATTTACGATTGAACTGAAGTCCTTCTTCGTAGTTATTAATTGTAGCAATATCGTTTGTTGAAGCTTACCTCATTATCACACAGGACATTCTTGAACAAGACATAAGGACGTCACACGAAAACTTACACAAGCGAAAGGGAATATTAATTCCGATAATCTTTGCTACCAAACACGTAAAAAATATTCTTGTAATTCCAACTTCAAAAAATCCATCACGATACATTTGCTGTAATCTGTTTTAATGTAATAAAACTGACCAGGTAATCAACGAGTACTTGATCTCACTGTAACGAGAGATCATATATGACGTCACTGACTTCTTAGACTGCAGCGTAAAGAAACAGAGGGGTGGATCAATTGATTTCATAATTTTAAAGTATTTACACAATCGCTTAAAACTCTTAAATACTTTACATAAAATGTTTAAGCTTAACAAGTTGAACAAAAATTACACAACTACAGGTGATTATAACAACGTTTAACACCTACATGAACAGTGACTATAACGTAGTCAATTGAATCATGTGACATGTGCCCTGTCTCCCCTTAATAATTCTAAACTATTTCATATAATCAGAAATAATCTGTTTTGAATTGTTAAGATTATATGCATATATCATAGATAAACATCTATATTGAAAAAGCTGAAATTTTTTTACATGACACTTTGATGAAACTGTAACGGATATGTCTGGGTAATAGTTTACTATACATGTAGTATCAAAGTTTTCACCATAGTAACATAGTTAATCAGTGTGTTTTTACAATGAATTTCAGACCGTTATATTTATAATTTATTTCAACTTTATTAAAGCAATTTTCTTCTATAAAGAGGAAATATTACTTGTAAATTTACATATAATTAAAAAAAATTACATCATTGATATGCATTTTAAGAAATCATTAGAAAAGTTCTAGATTAAAGTTTAATTTTAAAGCAAAGTATTTACTATAGTTAACTGTAGTACACTATAGTTAACTATAGTAAATTTTTGTTAAGGAGTGGCCAATCAAGAAACAAGATTAGGTAAGATACCTTCTGGCCTCTGATTTTGAGTGTCTCTTAAAGTGATGCAATTACATGTAAACTTCATGATAAAATACCTCTTATCACCCCTGTAATAAAATGAGTATTAATTCTGAGCGATATTATACACAGAGATCACAGGAAGGTTACAGAAAATTTAAATTTACGTATTTTCTCATTTTCATTCCAATTTTAACTATTTTAAAGTACATTTTATTTCAGGAAATACAGATCTCAAGCTTGCCTATCCAGCAATTTATATATTTCATGCACTAATATCGGATACATCTTGCGTGTGAAAATGTAAATATATGTATAAGCTTGTGCTGTATGTTTCCCGAAATAAAAATTATCCCAATTTTACGAAATTCCATCAGAAATGAGGAAATTCATTAAAATGTTCTACTTTTCTTCCTCTTTTGACCTCAATGTGTGCTTTGAATCAAAATAAATGCTGGTTTTTAAACAAAATCATTTAAATTTGTTATCTGCAAACTTTCACAATTATAACGATGTATTGATTTTATAACACATTAGAGGCAAAATTCGGCCATTACCATACCTTGTCCTTTCAGATCGTGGGTGCATTTCATTATGGAGTTTTTGTATGGATGAAAAAAAAAGACTTTTTATGGGAGATTTCACTTCTCAATAACAAGCCACTTTCCATTATATATTTTTATATGACTCTTTTTATTAAGAAAAGGGTATCCATGTTTCCTGAAGGAGGGCTACTTTTTCGAAATTTTATTATACAGTAACTCTTGATATTATATAAACGATTATTTTCTTAATTTTCATTAGCTGAAAGGACGTTACGTGATATTCGTCCTTTTGTTGTACTGACGCAAAAATATAACAATTATAGAATCCAATTAACGGTCAATATGTGGTTATAAGGACCCATGTCAAGGTGATATTGACCTCAGACACAGACAATGATAACGACCTCGTAAGCTACGTCGCTATCACTTTCTATGTCTTCGGTCAATATCACTTGACATGGGTTCTTATAGAAACATATCGACCTACACTGAAGTTCAGAATGGTATAATATCATTTGAGGTCCAGATCCCCGCCCTAACCCAGGGTAGCAACGTATTTCACCTCGAAACTACATTTCCCTTTTTGATATTTTTATATATCATTTCAAATCTTCGGTAGCTTTAGCAACAGTGATTCTGACGTCAAAGTAAAAGGGACGTTTAATATCTATATTGTGACGTCATAAATAATATGCTAAATGATCTGGAAATTTTGGGAAAAGCATAGGTAATTTACAAACTACCTTATTTAAAGTGCTAGCGTATAACATTGAAGATACTTATATATCCTATGGAGGTCTGGGCAGAAATCGCTTTTTTTATTACATGAACGTGTATATTTTCGAATGGAGCAGAGTTTATTAAATACTCTACACGACGTGAAGGAAAGCTTGATGCGGCCTTCAATTCTACATTTAAATATATCAAGGACCTTCTTGTCAATTAATTACTAATTGTCATTCATTTGTCGATGCAATATATATTCCCGTGAACACGAGATGAATAAGAAAATACTCAGAGTTTACCACAGCTTTTACAATTTGTATAATTATTTTACTAAATATACATGTACAAAGTAGATTTAGTGACAAACTAACAATTAAACCATATCATCAACATCATCGGCAAATGGAGTCTATGTATTCCAGTTGATTCGGTAAGGAAGAAAATTACTGTGAATGATTCCTGATTATACTGAGAAAAGCTACTGACAAATAATATGAGGCTGAACCGGTTCTGTATCAATACACAGATGCTTACTCCCCTCAGGCATCTGATCCAACCTCGAGTGTTTCCAAAGGTCCATTGTTTTGTCTTGTTTTCTGTATCAGCTTTATAAGATTGATTACTCCTTTTATATCCTCGTGATTGCCGATAAATATATGTCTTGCTTTCTATTTTTCTTTTATATTTTTCACAGTAAGAGGTAGAAATTTGATATCATTAAATAAATTCAACATAACCACTAATTCTTTAAAGTACTAAAGCGCTTTGTTTGAATGCTTTAATTTACTAGAAAAAAGGTTATCAATTCTTAATCGATGATGTTATTCGTATTTAAAGTAATTACTTCGTGTACGGTTGCATAATGTGTTGTTCCCATATTGTCGATGCTTCTTCTAGTTCTTGCACGGGATAGATATTTACTTAATAGTATGAAAGACACAAAAGAGATAAACATTACTATACATATACCACCAAAGACGGCCAGTAATATATGCATTTTGTTGGTGGTGATATAATCTGCATGGCTCTCTGAAAAAAAGACATACATTTTAGAACAAAAATTCAAATTAAATAGGAAAAATAGTGTCCGTTGCAGTATTCAAGAAAATTGATGGCAAAAAGTGTAAATATTAACTAAAGAAATAAAAGAACATCTTTGTCAGATGCATTTCAAATAAAAAAAACTCATATCAATACCTCTTTTTAATAAATAAATCAGAAAAAAAAAAAGTTTTGTAAGTAGGGAAAAAGACATTGATACTAAACACCTTTTTTTCAATGGTCAGTATGAAAAGTCTTCCAACAGGTGTAATACACAATTTCATATTAAACTAAGTAATATATTATCAAGTATTGCATTAATTGTTTTCAGAGGGCAGACAACTTCTGGTGACTTTCCGACAAGAATGCATATTTCATTTATGGTAAAGTTTATGCAAAAGTTTGAAAATATTTCTTTCAACATGTTTTCTTACGTAAATATTAACAGAAGATAAATCGAAAGATAAAGATCAGAAAGATAATTTAATTTTGAAGATGTACTAATCACTGAAATCTATATTTCGGTTTTAAGGTATATAATCAGAAGATTAGATTTGCAATTGTAATTTTTTCCCTTTAGTTTTTCAAGTCTTTGGGCGGATAAATGAGATATTGACTCTATTTGGTGATAGTGATCTTGAACATTTTATTCCTATATTAAATTATAAAGTCTACTGCCACTTTTTATGATATGGCATAGGCATTCAAAAATGCAATCAGATCATATATATACTTGTAATATTTCCTTTAGAAATCTAGATTCTATTAAATCTACACTGAAGCTAGTTGGATGAAATTTTCCCTGATTTTCTTTTCAGTGAGTTGCAGGAACATTTTTTATGGGACTGCATGTAATCTACAAAGGTCTGAAAGCAGACACAGTTCTGATGAGAATAGGACTTTTCTTTTTTTAATGATGCGTTGAAATTAATTTGGATGAATATGTAACATATAAATCCTTAATTTCTCAATATACAATCAGATTAGTAATCACTATTACAATGCCTGTGCCACTTAAAGACATCGTTAATGATACCGTGGAATATTTGAATTGATTTGAGTCAATGTCTGTCGAAAATCAAAATTTCACTGGTTCGAGGGGACGCGATTTCATGGTGACTCGTAAATATTGAAGATTCAATAAACAGATTCATTGACAAAGTTTACGTTCGTTGGAATGGGAATTTTTGTAAGGGTGACCTAAGAAATCCACGCACATTGTTCCCCCACGAACAATATTTCTACAGAATTCCACAACAGGAGTATTCTTATAATGTATAAAGAAGAAGATGGTTAGGAAAGAAATTTAGAATTGGAAAGGAAAACATGCAGAACATCTACCCAAGTAGATGAAGATGTAAATGGCAAATTTTGCAGCGAAAGAACACGCCATTTTAAATGCATATCTTTTAATATAAACTGGTGAAATTCGTTCACGAAAATTAACAATTCCCCTGGTACAGAAGGGCATTATAATTTCAGAGTCTTCTGACGTTTATCAAGTAGAACACGGGAATACATCTAATCTGATGACTTATCTGATTTATCACAAATTTGACTTTAATCATAAACAAATATGATTTGTATGAGAGAAAAGCCGATATAATGCGCGAATTTTAAACTTACTTACCATTCCTAAATGTTAGACATCCTTCTACAAAGTCACAACTGCTTTTGCTGCAATAACATTTTTCCTTACATTTCTTCCCATAATATGGAAATTTGCATTGCGATAAACAATTTTGTCCAACATATCCAATTGAACATTCTACAATAAATAAATAAATAAATAAATAAATAAATATATATATATATATATATATATATATATATAGAGAGAGAGAGAGAGAGAGAGAGAGAGAGAGAGAGAGAGAGAGAGAGAGAGAGAGAGGTAGATTGATAGATAGATAATAACTTCTTTCACACGTTTAAAATAAAAACTAGAACAAATATAATGCAGTCAAACGATACTATTTTTCTTTAAATTTGTATTTGTCTTGCAGAGTAAAGTCTAATAGAGTAAATTAATAGGGTGGTCACACGATACGATTTTTACATTCGATTTAAAGAAGATCTGGAAGAAAAAAGAGGAGGACTCAAGACCATAATTTGAAAAATGATTTAAGTCGATAAATGGAATCAATTTTTCTTTTTAAATTAATTTTTATAATGAGCAAAGCTTTTCATCGACACATATATGAATTTAAATATGATACAATCCTGCAAGTTATTATCCAAATACGTTAAGTAAAAATCAAAATGTTAATGGATTAACTCTGTTCTCCGTTTTTTTTTTTAAATCTAGAGGACAGGTGTCTGAATTGTTTTGTATAACTTAATATACTTTATGATGATTAAACCTAATTACATCTGGTAATGAGCTAGTTTTATCAAATTGTCAAACTCGTCAATTTCAGTTAATCAGTTATTAAATGAATTTTAGTTGACTTCATTATAATCTATTATAACGTTTGACGTTGACCCAATCAAAGTTACAGAAGTCACGTACTGGAGCACTTCAGCATAAATGTTGAAACATATTTTAAAAACAAACAAAGAAACAAACAACAGGTCAGTTGGTTTTAGTTTAAACGCTGTCTTCTGAAAAAAAAAATGAACTTTGATCATAGACAATAAGCGTTTGACCTGGAAAGATTTTTTTATGCTATCAGGTTGATTTGTTCTTATTGTAAATTTTAATTTACCTATATATTATATAAGATCTTTGACGATTCGAAATATTCATCTTCACAGAAACAGATTATTATATGGAAGATACAGCAGAATGATAAGATTTAATATGTTGGTTCTTCAGACATTTCAATTTTTATGCAACTTTTACTAAAACTTTTCCGAAAAAATAAACCGTTGTAGAGTTTTCTTTCTTTTTGCATTGGAACACTCAAATTTGGCCTTCATCTTCAAACCCATTCTCTTCCACATTTTGATCTTCCTTTCTAAAGGTACCATCTCTGTAAATATGGATATATGTTGTGCTTTTTTTTTAAAAATAAATTGTTGTCTTTTTATTACAGACCGGCGTTGTTCGTTTCACTTTGGTTTACTTCTATGGCCAGTCATTGGAATAAAATTCATTCTATTATAACTACTGCAATACGGGCTGAAATTCGAACGGTTTGACTTCGAAAGATTGTAAATAAATGACATACAAGTAATTTTGTACTAGGTTTCCTTCTCCGAGTCGCTAGCTATAAGGCCGATGTTTGTATGATTTATTAATTATAGTCATTTATTTATTCATATTTCAGTAAAATTTTTAATTCAGATAATTAATTTATATTCACCATATCAATAACAAATGCATATATATCTATAATGAATATCAAGAAACGAAATGAATAAGACCAACACACGGTCTTTTCTGTATCCCCCCCCCTCTTCTCTCTTCTAGCGTTAGAAGTCAATGTGACGTTACGATTTTTATCCGAAAGTCTATTGAAAATCAATGTTCATCCAAATTTTTATCGACTTTCAGATTTTGCTTTCGAGTTTCTAGTTACGTGTCAACAAGATACGATTTCAGTCAAAAGCAAATAAAATGGAATATCGGATAAAAATCGAATGAAAAAAATGTATCCGTGGCATCACCTTTATAAGATTAGTTTTGGAAAAAAATATTTAAAAAACGTACCTATGCACATACTCTTGCTTTGGTCCCATGTTGAATCTGGGCAACACCCTTTGAAAAATCTTAAATAAGTTTTTGAAAATAAAGATTTGCAATTTAACATCAAAAGGTGTTAATTTTCTTTATGTTGACGCAAACTATAAGCATTACTCCTTGTATGATAGAAGGTACAATAAGTATAAAGTACTTACCCAGGACACATTTCATCTCCCATAGATACTGGACTATAATAAATGCAGACTAATAACATAATAAAATGACACATCTTGCTAGACATTAATTTTAAAACTTCTAGAAAGTGTATGAAATTTAATTAAAACTCCAAAATTTGTCATTTTGAAAAGAACAATTTCCTTATCAGAAAGTGAACAAATATTATGCCGCAGATCAAGTACTGCATTGATGGCAACAAGGAAGAATTGAATTATGTCCTCAGAAACTTTACTACTCGAGATGAAAATTATAGAAAATACAAAAAACGGAAATATTTTGGCTAACATGTTCGCCAAATCAAATGTACTAAAAGATAAACTGTTTTTCATGCTGGAAATCACTAACATGAATTAAAACTACCTCAGTGTGCCTTTCAGAAGGGCTCTAAAACAACAGTATTTCAAAGGGAAACATACAACACCAGTGTCAATTTAAAGCCTATCATGTAATTACATAACAGAGTACAAGGTATTTAGTTTAATCTTTTTGCGGCCCCCTCTGAGTCCAACGGGACTGAAATTAATATACTGAATATAATGTTCCTATGGATACTTGGCTATTCATATATCCAATTGTTGCCCTCCTGTTCTTCAGAAATTGATTGTCCTGTAGAGTACCTGTATCCCCTAAAACTTTATACCGGCAATTTAGATTCATTTCATTTTCAGTAACATGTAATCATGATCTCACCGAACTTGAATCTTTGATAAGTAGGAATACACCTACTTTATAAATAGTACGACTGAATTTATTGTTTTAAAAAGCACAATATCAATTTCACTGAAATAGACGTTATCTATTTCCAGAAATTTAACTTTTTCCATGTTGAATTTTATTTCTTTTTCTATCTGTCCAATGAAACGTAAAACAAGGGGTACACAATGGCAATATGAAATACAGATTCTCTAAAAGTCTCCTAAAATTTTATTCAGTGGTATATGAGGGGTTGGGATGAGAGCTGGGGACCCTCAATGTTCGAGGAAATGGCAGCTTATATGTTTTGCTATAACATGTATAAGTAATTGCATCTTGTCTATTATGTATTTCAGACAAATACACTGTACACATCTTATTTAAACATTTAATTACAGTTGTTACATTATGCTTTCTCCGAAAAAAAAAAGACACTTCTTCAACTTCACGGAAAAAAAGGTACATTTTCTTACCACGTGCTTTTCATTTGTCAATTGCATTTTACATACAACATTCGAGATGTATATATATATATATATATATATATATATATATATATATATATATATATATATATATATATATATATATATATATATATATATATATATATATATATATACCAGAAGAAATCCCGCGCAAGCGCGGGGAATTGAATTTATACTTCTACCGACAGAAAATATATTACAGTTTTTTACTGACAGCCTACAGGCTTATAGCAGGAAGAAATACTTCGTTCAAAATCCTGCATGAAGAAGATGTACGTTTCCACCCCCACCCCCCATTTGTGAAAATTTAAAAAAAAAATAACAATTTCATTAATTGACGTTTATTGTGAAACCTGTTACACTTTGTTATGGATATTGTACTTCAGATGCTCTTATTTTATTTCCTTCAAGGATAAAAATATCGAATATACACATTTTACTGAAAAAAATTGATTGGGGGGGTGGGTGGGGTGGGGTGGGGTAAAAATTCACTGGTACTTTGGTCTTGCTTTTTAAATATGTGTATACCCTATCGATATGTAAAAATCAATCTAATTAAAATTAGATGTTCCGAATCCGCTACCGCTTCTGAGAAGCGGTAGCGGATTCGGAACATCTAATTTTGATTAGATTGTGTAAAAATGTACTTTACTTTTTTACATACATGTATCAATAAGGTACAAACGTATTTATAAACCAAGACTCAAGTACTTTTTTACATACATGTATCAATAAGGTACAAACGTATTTATAAACCAAGACTCAAGTACCTGCGTAAAAATTAGCTTTTAACGCCCTATGAATAGGCCGAGTATTTGATACAAAGGACTGTATTCAGAAAAATAACTGAAATGTATTGATTAAAGCACGAAATTTTACAGCTTTGATTGTATTTGAACAATACCTTATTCATTAATTTTCTCTTTTCGTGTAAGCAAGTTTATTACGATGTACAAATTGTACTGCGGGTTCGTTGCCACGATGCTCTCATTGAGGATTTTACTGATAATTCATCATTCGACCAATCAGCAATTGTTTTTTTGTAAATGACGATATTTGCGTTCGGGGATATATCTTGACTCTTTAATATCGGGAATGAAAAACGCAAGTAAACAACGATCCGTAAGATAACATGCCATTCTATGAATAGCTATATGGTGTCATCCAATATCTTAAGCTACGTGCAAAATATGTGATTAAGGATCTATACTGAAGATGTAGATTTGCATTTTAACATGCTTAAATAACAAATTAACATAACTCAATACCTTCTTGTTAATTATTCTATAAAAACATTATATTTTTAAATACGCTTTTTATTTCTGTCGATGACGCAATCTGTGCGTACCTGGTAAGGAGCGTGATCGTGTGACGAAAACAATCCCGTCTTTTGTCAGCATCATATGTCAAGGGTTTATGAGGAGAGTAGCGTATCAGAAACCCTTGGCTAGCGAAGATGTGACCATTCACACAAAAGCTTTATTTTATGTTCAAGTAGCATAATAGCCTCGTTTTTTTTTTAAACATCGGGCTCGATGCTATATGATGTTCTACAAGCTTCCGTCAATATTAAGAACGGTGAATGACGAAAATAATTTGCGCATTTCCCTTTCTAATCGGGTATCACAACTTATTCCTCTTATATCATTTAAATCAAGTTTTTATTGAGTAATTCAGTGATGACGTTTTATGAAATAAATAAAACTATTGCTTGTTGTCAGTGTCATTAAAAATTGCCAGTAACTTAGATCCGCCAACCGGAAACGCCAACGTACTCATGTTTTTGCTATTTCATGGCTGTTTATAGAAAAAGAGCGTAGACTTTTAATTTAATGTTCGATACTAACTATGCGAGTGAAATCTAAATATAGTTTACGGACATCATCTTGTATCTAGTATATTCTTAGAGGAGTTAGTATGAACTCTGGTGCACCCGTTTCGGAGTTTATTTGCAAAATTTATTAATTTATATATATATATATATATATACGAGGGGCATTTCAAAAGTTCTGGCAACTGGTATATAAAATTTTAACTACATTACGGATTAAAATGACTCTGATACCACTGTAAAGCCTAGGCAAATATGCATTAGTAGTGACGTCATTTTACATTCAAAATAACGCATAGGTCTGCTAAAATGACGTCATAATTAGGTATACTCTGTATACTGGGCGTAAAAATGATTGATAAGGAGAACAATTTTTTTGTTGAGCAAATAGCGTATTGCAAAATTCGCTCATTGCTTGGCTTTACGACAACAGAAATAAAAGCCGATTTAGATGTAGTATATAGAGAGCATGCTCTTTCATATCGAGCAATAGCAAGATGGGTAGTTGAATTTAAAGAGGGTAGAAAATCAATTGAAGATGACCCCCGTTTGGGGCGTCCAGTTTGTGCATATGGCGAAAAAGAAATCGTCGCTGTTGAAATTACGATAGCTGATGATGCTAGATATACAGTTGAGGAAATAGCAAACTTAACGAACATCAATTCGTCAGCAGTTTTTCGTATTTTAAAGGAAAACTTAAAGCTTAGAAAAGTCTGTGCTAGATGGGTGTCGCATCTTCTCTCGGAAGAGCAAAAGCGCATCCGGGTAGAAATGGTTTGACAGTTACTAACAATTTATGAAGATTGTGACCAAAGGCGAATAAATGAGATTGTAACTGGTGATGAAACATGGATATATTTTTTTTTGAACCGGAAACTAAGCTCTATAATAAAGTTTGGATGGGTGAAAATGATACAAGGCCTCAAATTGCACGCAGGAACCGGTCTGTCTGGAGAGTAATGTACGCCTTATTTTTTTTAATCTAAAGGCCCTGTTGCTCAAGTTCCGGTTCCAGAACACAGCAGTGTTACTGGTCAATTTTATGCAGAGAATGTCTAGTCTCAGGTTGTAGAGCACTATAAAACGACCCGACTAACAACCAGTACTAGAGGAATAAAGCTCCTCTATGACAACGCACGCGCACCTGCCCATAGATCAGAGGTAGTAACCAAATATTTAAAGGAAAATGGTATTGCCGTTTTACCACATCCACCCTACAGTCCTGACCTAGTTCCATGCGATCTTTGGTTGAATGCCGTTATCAAAGAAGCCCTCCGAGGACTGCGATTTGAAAGTGCCGTATTCCAGAGTATGAAGCGTACACCGAAAGAGGACTATAGCGCAGAATTTTCCACGTGGATTTCAAGACTGAAAAAGTGTGTCCAGGTCAACGGAGACTTTTTTGAGGGATTGATATAATTTAATTTATGATAATGACGCTCATTAATTTACCTCACACCAGTTGCCAGAACTTTTGAAATGCCCCTTGTATATATATATATATATATATATATATATATATATAAAGATGAGAGAGAGAGAGAGAGAGAGGTTCTCAGCTTCTCAGATTAGAAAAGAACAAATAAAATACAGTCAAACGATGCTATTTTCCATTCATTTCTTATTTGACTTGCACACTTAAGTCTAATAAAGTAAATTTGTAGGGTATTCATAAGATACGTTTTTTTTTACATTCGATTTAAAGAAGATTTGGACGGAAACACAGGCGGCCACAAGACCATAAATTGAAAAAGAGATTTAAGATGTTCAATATATAACGACCATTTTTGTACCTAATAAATGAATGGGCCGAGTTTTAAATCATGGTAGCATTTTTAAGGTGTTATCAAACATAAATACTCAGTTAAAGGAATTTACCAAATTTTAATTATTGTACAATTAATTGTACTTTGAAGTTAACATTGAAGTCTATGGGCAGCCCATGTATTCTAAATATATTGTTAAAAGTAATTTGAATTTCATACAAATCTCTTGGTGAATATATGCGTAAACTCTCTCTTTATTATAATATGAAATAGAATGAATCATTCACTATAGATATTTTGAAAACATAAAAATTCCCTTCTTTTCATCAAGAGCAGATAACTCTTCAAAAACTTTAAAGGTGCAAAAGGACTGGCTTCTTACATGTTATCTGTCATGTGAATTCAATTTCATCGTTATCTAGCCATGCATTTTTAACTAGTTTAAGATGATTCAAAATTGTTCACAATCCCTTCATTATACGTTGAATACCTTGAGTCAATAAATCAAATCAATATTTCTTCGTTAATAATTTTCATGTGAGCAAAATTTTCATCGACATATATTTGAATTTAAATATGATATTATCAATTCCAGTGAAGTGTACCGTTTCGCATTACGTCACGATCTATTTTGACTGATGCGCCCAGCGTAAACAATTCACGCCCCCGGTATACGATCTGCGTGATTGGTCAAATCATTTTTTTAGGCGGAGTCAAGTATTGCATCGAAAGTTCGGACGAACAACTCAAGATGTTTTGTTTAGCACATTCTAATTTTTGAACAGTTTTTTCAGAGCTAAATTATCAGATTATCAGAAAGATAACAACATGGCAATCTTTATGCGCTATCGGCATTATGGGTTATTAAGATTTTACAATAAGTCACAAAGTATACCTTATGAGCAAATATAATTAAAAATAGAAACTCTTAGGGTATATAATTTGATTTTTCTTATAATTTTCAAAATGGATCGGAAACTAAAATTCATTATTCATCGAACAGTTTGTTTTCATTGCTGGTATCTTTCTTATGTAGCAAGCGGAGAGCTCAATTTTTCTATTATTTAACCTAAATTATATACATAATTTATTTGAAAAATGAATGAAGCAAAAGTTTTTTTTTTTTCTTTGGACGTTCGATTTACTGTAATATTGACTTTTGCATTTTAAAAACAAAAGCCCAGTGTCATTATAAGCGCTGTCCCGAAAAAAAAAAATCACTGCATTGGTCTCTCTGAAACTCAAAATAAAAATAATAATTGTACAGATAATAGAAGATAATCAAATTTAATATGAGGCTTTGTTGAAATTTATTCTCAGTTATCATTATACCCTGCAATGTCGTGTTATAAAATCAGACTGTATAATTAAAGATAGGAAATTAGTTGCAGCTTAATCTAATAATCTAATCTAAATAGACTTTTAATTAGATTGAGTTGCAGCCTGTTATGTCATTCTTTATCACATAATATGATATCATGAAAAGAATGAAAAAAAAACATACATGGACAGAAAAAAAATTATCTCAGTTTAATAATTAATAATGTACTCTGTATTTTTGAAAAACGACAAGGTATCAGCTGATGTTATCTCCTTAAAAGCCTCATAAACAGCGATTTTTAAATCGACATTCAATAATGTGATGTATTTGTCTGCTTTCAGAATTTTCTTTATTTTACGAAACACTGCTTCCACTGGGTTCAAATCGGGGGAATATGTAGGCAAAAAGAAATATTCAACTCCCACTGTTGGCAAATAATTGCGAAGCTCCCTTTCTGCCCTGTTGTGGTGTATTGCTGCGTTGTCGGCTATCAAAACATCCCCCGGGTGAAAGACAGGTTCCCCCTCATCAGTAAAACTTTGTGCAGCCTCTGCGATATATTGAACATATTCGTTGCCATTAGATGGTCCATCAAATATTTTCACATATTTGACTCCACTTATTCCAACTATGGCGTTGACAGTAACATTTGCATGACGATTGTATCGAGTTAATTCGACACACGGAAGACCCTTTGTAGAGTGTCCATAATTATTTTGCCCATCTGAAAGTGTAACTCCCATTTCGTCCATAAATTTTAGAGTGTATGGATCTTTTTGGCTAATGTGGTTAATGAAATGTCGCGTGTAATTCAAATTATGTGGAGTTAATCTGTTTTTGTTTATTTTTGATACCCGTTTTAGGTCATGTAAAAGTCATTTCGCAATGTCCTACAAATTGTACTAATACCAACATTCTCTACCGAAGTCGAATTTTTCAACAGTTCATCTCTAATCGTTGACAAAGGCATTGATGGTCTCACTTTTTTCAAGAAATGAACGTACTCCACATCTTCTTTCGTTAATTTCCTTTTACTTCTTCCATTGGATTTAACTGGAACTTTTACAATTCCTTCATTACAATAATGTGTCCAAATTTTTTTAATTGTACGTGGGGTTAATTTAAATTCCTGTGCCGCTTTTGTCCGAAGTCCTCTTGGTAAAGAGTATTCTCCGAGCCTCGCGCCATTCCTTTCCATGTAATCAATGACATTCCTTCGATAGTCAATCCCTGTAGGAAGCCCCTTGTCATAGACTCTCCCTGCGCTATTTCTTTTTTGATTTGATAACATGCCTTAAAAATCAAATAAAACAATTTGCAGTCGTAAGTATATATTAGGGTATATATAGAGAGGAGATAAGTATGATATCGATATCGAAACTTTTTTTTTTATTGTTGTTAATACATTCATATGTAGTCTATTCTATAATAGATATGCAATTATAAAGTGGCGGGATACAAAAATAAAACTGTACTCCGTACACAAATATGCGGATCTAGAGAAGGGGGGTGGTTTCCGTTCTACATCCCCCTCAACTTCTATAAAAACTACACAGTATATTGACCATCACATAAACAAAATCACGATTAAGGACTATCCTTAAATACCTGATGTTCAAACTATATGATTCTACTTTTGTGTGGACGGGGCGCAAAAACACGAATTTTAAGATAGTCTTGCTCATGACCCCCCCCCCCCCCATCTAAAAGTGGGGGCACTAGCCCCCGATGATGCCCCCGGCCCTTCCGTGACTAAGTCTTCAATTAAACAGGATTTTGTTAATAAGTATTAATAAGAAATCTATCTCCCTTACCTATAGATGTAGTTCTCTGCAAATTGCGCGCAAAAGGTTGAAGGTCAACTTTTATTTTTGTACATCATATGGAATTTTTTTATGTAGCGGGAACTATCTTGTTGTGTGATTGGTCAATTAGATTTTGCACGAGATCTTTACATTAAGTCATTTAACCTTTAGTTGTTAAAAAAATGGCGCTATCGAAAGCAGTTCCAAACGCAGCTGATGAGATTGATTTGAAGATTCACTATATGTACTACAATGAAAGTCGCGTCTCGCCAATTTCGATAGAATTTACTGAGCTGATGTCTCCTGGATACATTGGACTGGAAGCTGTCATACAGTCCCAGATTAAGTACATCAGCCGAATGCCGATGCTGAGAATGTCATACAAGGATAAAGAGGGAGATTATGTGGATGTTTCTCAAGCTAATTTCTCCAAATTCCACAGGACCGTGCGCACAGACGAAATCCCTGTCGTTAATATTAAAGTATCCGAAGGAACGTCGCCGGGACATTTCCAGTCGCCAACTAATCCTCGATCCGGAGAAACGACTGCTCGAAAGGAGTTGAATTTCCAGACACCTACTACAAGCACCTATCAGAGTGAGTGTCACAGTGACGGAGATGAAGTCCTCGATTTTTACACTTATCGATCGCCAATCGAACAGACCATAAAAGATCTTACCGATGACATTAAAGAATTGGAGACAGAAAGTGTTAGGGATTACGCTTTGAGCATGCTAGAAAAATATTGCACGACCCCGCGAAACATCGGAAATGGTAAGCAATGCGGAAATTGCCACCTGCGACTTGATCACAATGCAAGACAGTGCACTATTGAAAAATGTGTGACAAGTCAGCAATGCGGCGATGTAAGTAAACATCCGGAAGAGAAATCAATTGTTGAAAGTGCAAATGAGCACCTCAAACGGCTTGAAAAAAAAAAAAAAATGAGAGAGAAAACGTTAGAACACGAGACAAAACAGAAGGCAATTGACTCTGTTAAAAACTCTTTCAATCAGAAAATTAGGGGATATCTGATTAACAGCGACAAAGGAAAATATTTACTAAAAACTGCAAATGGGCATTACGTGCCAAGATCTGGCATTGTCAACATTGACACAGCAAAACTTGAGAAACATTTTCACGGAAAGGTGCCGGATAACTTGGAGCAAATATCGCGCACCTTTCCAACGATAATAAAGAATTTTGACGGCGGGCGTCCCAGACCTCGGAACCTTGGAAATCCAGCTCGGCCCATTCTGGAAGCGAACTCCGTACGGTTTCCTGCGGCATTGGGGAGGCCCCCAAGTCCAAACGCACCATATCCCTGGGGTGAGGTCATGTTTTACATATAATGATACCTCTTTAATATTAAGGGATAAAATTATCTCTTTCTTTTATATTTACCACTAAATAATTTCAAATTTTTTGGTTCATTTCAGATGAATCCGTGCCACCTAAGAAAAGGCGTTAAACATAAATGTACGTGAAAAACTCTTAATTAAATGGCACATGTCCACTTGTTTCTTGTTTGTGTTTTTTTTTCTGAAATAGTCTGTTGCACGAGCAACCAATCAGGGATAAGGAGAAACTACCAATCATAAAGCTTGCGGTTAGGAGGCGTGTACTATTTACCTTGAGCGCAGCTGTCAAAATAGGTTGTGACGTAATGCAAAACGGTAC
Source organism: Saccostrea echinata (assembly GCF_033153115.1). Taxonomy (NCBI): domain Eukaryota; kingdom Metazoa; phylum Mollusca; class Bivalvia; order Ostreida; family Ostreidae; genus Saccostrea; species Saccostrea echinata. The sequence continues at coordinate 3,328,250 of NW_026889789.1, forward strand.
ACTTCACTGGAATTGATAATACAAGCGTTAATGACTTAAGTCTATTTCCTTCTTGATTATCTTAAGATTTGTGTAATGTTTTTCTATAGCTTGATATACTTTATGACGATTAAACCTAATTTTATCTGTTGATAAGTTTAATTTATCAAATTGTCAAAATTGCCAATTTCAAATTATTATTAATTTAGTGAATTTTACTTGACTTCATTATAATCTATTAGAACGTTTGACGTTGAATCAATCAAAATTACACATGTCACATCAGGCATCACTTCTGCATAGATGTTGAAACAGACCTATATATATATATATATATATATATATATATATATATATATATATATATATATATATATATATATATATATATATATATATATATATATATATATATATATATATATATATAGGCTCAATGGCCCTGAGTACCGAGTAAAGTTCTTAAGTGGTGACGTCTCTATATGAGTGAAAAATTCTCGAACTGGACGTAAAATAATATATAAACAATCAATCAATTTTAGACATTTCAATTTTATACATTTTTGCTAAAATTTCGCCGAAAAATTGAACCGTTCTACATTCTTATCTGTTTTTGCATTGGAACACTCAAATCTGGCTTCATCATCCGCTTACGGGGCGTCAAAACCCTCACCTTTGACTTCTGGATCCTCTTTACTAAATTTGCCACCTCTGTATTACATTGATATATGTGTTTCTATTTATTTATTTTTTTCTTATTTTTTTTAATTGCCTACCTGCATTGTTAGTTTTGCTTTGGTTTACTTCTATGGACAGTGATTTGAATAAAATTCATTCTATTACACCTACTGCAATAGAGGCAAAAATTCGAAAGTTTGGACTCAAAAAAAATAATGCCATGCTAGTAATTTAATTTTTTACACCCACCACTAAGTTTCATTGCCCGAGTTATTAACTATAAAGCCAACGTTTGTATGATTTATTAATTGCAGTCATTTATTTATTCATATTATAGTAAAAAAATTTATTCAAATGATTGATTTATATTCACCACATAAATATTCTTTATATATAAATATGAATATCAAGAAACGAAATGAATAAGACCAGCACATGGCATATTCTGTATTTGCCCGTCCCTTTCTTATAGAGTTAGAAGTCAATGTGACGTCACAATTGTCATCAGAAAGTCTATTGAAAATCGAAGATCATCGAGCTTTAATCGTCTTTTAGATTTTGCTTTCCAGTTGTGATTTACGTGCTCACAAGGTACGATTTCAGTCGAAAGTAAATGGAATAGAAAATCGGATAAAAAAATCGATAAAAAAATTGTATCCCTGACTGCACCGGGCTAAGATTACTTTTGGAAAAAATATTTATAATGGATACCTAGGCACATACTCTTGTTTTGGTCCCATCTTGAATCAGGGCAACACCCTTTGAGAAACCTTAAATAAGTTTCTGAAAGTAAAGATGTGTCATTTTATATCAAAAGGTGTTCATTTTCTTTTTGTTGCCGCAAACTAATTATAAACAGTACTTTAATAGATACTGGACTATTATAATTGCAAACTTATAATAAAATGAAATGTCACATCGCGCTTGATCCTTAAAACTTCAAGAAAGTGTATGAGAATGAATTAAAACTCAAAAATTTAACATTTTGAAAATTACACGAATTTCCTAATTATCACAAATGGACGAATATTATGCCGGAAATCAAATAGGGTAAGTCAGGGTAATTTCGACCACCGTTTAATTTCGACCACAGGAACTCACCACCACACAAAGATCTACTGAAGTGTTGAGACAAGTTTTATTTATTCGGAATTATAGAAAACTATTCCTCAAATAGTGTTTTCTAGTATAATTATTCATCGCAGATTTAGCTTGATCAGAGATATAAATAATATTTTTACTATTATGTCTCCAGTTTGACGTTCGATGTCCCCGTCTTCAGTGCGCTTGATTTGATCAGGGAAATGCAAGAGAGAGAACTCGTACAACCTCTTTTTAAGTTTGTCCTTGTTCAACAATCTACAGCACGAATGGAATTATTTATTATTTTTTTTTTTTTATTTTTTCTTGAAATATCTTTAAGTTGCAGAATTTTACAAATTTATCTTGGATTTCTCTCAAAATGCACAAGAAACGTCCACATGATTTTGGTCGAAATTACCCCTACTGATTTAAGGACGCGGGGTAAATTCGAACACTTATTCTGAAATATGTGTAAGTTGTCTTTAACAGCTGTTTAATGCAATGCAGAGTTAGATCTTCAAAAAAAAAAAAAAAAAAAAAAAAAAAAAAGATTATACTGTATATTTACAATATAAACTACATATAACCTTTTATATTTAAAAAAAAAAATATGTCAGATTAATTAACATATGCATGCCTAGCTATATATATTGTCCAGGCCGTTCACGAGGGTGCATCACTGATCCACGTGCGAGAGAACACGGAGTCGGCACTGGCTTTGAAATAACACATGGCGAGAGCAATCCATAAGATTCCAAACCCGTCAAATTAACAAAAGAGAGGATGCAGGCAATATTAAATATATGTAAAAAAAAAATCAGGTTTTTGTATTTTTTTTTTTTTTTTCATAATTACGAATGCGTTTGACGGACAAGACTGAACTATCGAAAACCAACGAACCAGTCGTATTAAGATCGTATCAAACAGTCCAGGTACACAAATCCAAATAGTACCCAAATATCAAAACAACACACCAAAAGAGCCTAAAAAACACTCATGTTACACGAAATAAATGATTTCTTTGAGTTTGGTTTTTTTTTTTTTTTTTTGGGGGGGGGGGGTTCAGAGGACTTTGCTTCTGTAAATCTTTATTTTATCATCGTCGGAAACCCGCGGTCGGTCTCGACTGGCCGTGGGTTTCCGACGATCTATTTAATTGACTTGATCAAATTTCTCAGGATCTATCTCTTTTAAGTATTAAAAAAAAAAAAAAAAAACACGTAAAAATACGTAAAACAACGCATTCCAAATGAATGTGTATATGGTAAAAATTAGTGAAGAAAAATATACGCAATTCTAATCCTATGCTCAAAACTTGTACATATTATATATATATATATATATATATATATATATATATATATATATATATATATATATATATATATATATATATATATATATATATATACACATACATACATACATGCATACATACATACATATATATATATATATATATATATATATATATATACAATTTGAATGATTCTGTTGTGAAAAGACGATATTAAATAAAATCCCTTTTGGGTTGAACAATTTAAAAATCATAACAAAGAAATTATTTGTGGAATCTGAGAAAATTTTATCTATTTGCATAACTTTATAACAAAATTTTAAAATATAGAATTTGGAATAAAGAATAAGAATTAAGATGTCTATAAGACAACATTGAAAAGCTTAAGTAACCCAACCCAATTCTTTACTGTATGGATACTAGTACCTATCCATTTTGATCTTTTTATTGGGAGAGATAGATACACGTATTTTCTAAATAAGGCAATATAGTTTCTCGGACCATAATTTTTGAATAAAATGCGACAGGTTAAGTTTACATACATTGCAAGAGTTATCTTTCTTTTTGATGTTTGTTGTGGTCGAAATTACCCCAAGGCCGGTCGAAATTACGAAGGTATGTTAAGGCAGTACCCAGATCATATTTCGGCGAATTTAGACTTTTTTCTTAAAATGTAACATTGATAAACCGGAAAAGCCATGGATAAAACATTTACTATAATTATCCATTGTATAGACGTCATTGAGTTTTAGGCTAAAAGAAGCACTCCACTACGACGTCATCACGTGACGTCTATAAATAGAAAAATTGCCTTAATGAAAAAGTAAAAAAAAAAAAAAAACACTACCCCGGGGATAATTCAATTTTTTTTGTGAAAATAATTATGTAAAAACATCACTGGGTCATGAAAAGTGCTGCTAGATTCCTACTCTCCCGACACAGAAAAAACTATTCCAAAGTTTCGCATGAAACCTTACCAAAATTATTACATTTTGTACAAACGATCAAGGAATTGTCATCAATTCATGTTAATCACACGATTCTAGCAGCACTTTCCAAGTACTATAGAATACACGCTTTCGATACAAACAAAAATTATGTCTCAAAGTATGCGGCGTAGTGTTGAACTTTTGCAACTTTGTTGGTATAGAACGACAGAGGGAAGGCTGATCGGGATTTTAAAGCACTGCCTCTGTTCATTATAAGAAAACATGATTAGAATATATCAGCGTACCTAATTCTTAATATTTAATTCCTTATGAATCGCACATAACATTCATGGTATATGCTTGAAAACTCCCATTTTACATATTTGTTTACATGAATTCTCGTCACGTTTAATTTTCACTCGGCAAATATTTGATCAATAGTTATGACGTCATGGGTTTGGTATTTAGCCCCCGTGATAAATACTAAGCTGTTTATACCGCCCAAGAACGATATAATTTTGTTTATATTATGTTTTTGAATGATTCTATTCATTTCTTGGACCTGAAATTAAACTTTAAATAAAGATGTTAAGAAATCATTATTTCTAAACTTTACGTCATACGGCTTACTATGACGTCATATTGTAGAGGCAAGTAGAATATCTCTGGGTGTAGCCTTAGCATACCCGCGTAACCCATGCAACATGCTTACTTATTTCTAAACCAATTTATTATTTTTTATACATTTTTTAACTCCTAAAGCAAAAAATAGGAAGAAAAATCATTCTCAATTATTTTTAATCTTTTTTTTAAACTAGTACATTTGAAAATAGTCGTGTTTTGTGGATTGAAAGCCACAAATCAGCAAAAGTGGTCGAAATTACCTCAGTCTACCCTATTGCATTGATGGCAACAAGGAAGAATTGAATTATATCCTCAGAAACTACTACTCGAGATGAGGAAAAAAAGCAGAAATATGAAGTTTCCAAAATTGCCTTTTTGTTTTGGCTACTATGTTCGCCGAATTAAATATACTAAAAGATAAATTGTGTTTAATGTCGGAAATCATTAACATAAAACTACCTCACTGTTCCTATCAGAAGGGGTCTAATATAACAACAGTATTTCAAACAGAAACATACAACAACAGTGTTAATATAATTCCTATCATGTAATTATAGAACTGAGTACAAGTTATTTGGGTTTTTATTTTTGCGCCCCCTTCTGAATCTAACAGACAGAAATTAACATCCTGAATATAATGTCCCTATGGATACTTGTCTATTTATATATACAATTGTTGCCTTCCTGTTCTTCAGAAATTTATTGTCCTTTACAGTATTCCCCTAAAACATTATATCAGCAGTTTGGACTCATTTCATTTCAGCTAACCATGAGCTAACCAAACTTGAATTAATATAACAAAGGAATTTATACCAAATTTTGTAATAATAAGACTTAATATATGTTTTCAAAATGCGTAATATCAATTTTACTGAAATAGACGTGTTTTTGTTATTTAGCTATTTCCATGTTGAAGTTTTTTTTTGTACATACAGTTATATACGTATATAAAACAATTTAAAATGATGTACGCAAAACTAAAAAAAAATTGAATAGTATCCAAAAAGATTTGACTATGATTTTTTAGCCTAGAAAATGACTCGATGTTATCTGCAGCACCCTGCATAACCTCCGTAGATTCTTAATATAATTTTAATCATAATCTTTCTGATTCCGGTTTTCATTTCTTCAATGATATAAGTTCATGGAAAGAAAAAAAAGATAAAAAAAGTCAAGAAAAAAAAAATAAATAAAATATAAATAAAAATGTTTGACAAACTACCTTAGAAATCCAGAAAACTCTTATTTTAGATTTTGGATAAGTTGATAAGGAACATATAAACACATTTTTTATATAAATATAGTGATATACTTTTTTTCATACACATACATAGAAAATCTATAGAAAATCTATGACTGTTTTTAAGATCTATCCTGTTTCAGCAGTACATTTATTTCAATTTCTTTCGTTTTCTTTCTTTTCTTTTTACGTGAACTTAAAATGAAAATTAAAGTTGATCCGTTATATCTGGAATAATAAAAATGGAATAAACTAGCGTCTTCTGGGCACCGAGGACATGAAATGACCCCCCTTCCCCTCTCATATGAGCATAATTGCAATATATTTTTTTGCTATGGGAAAACCCCAAATATCTGTCCGAAGAAACGTTAAAGTAGGTGTGCACAATGGCACTATGTAATAAAGATTCTGTAAAAATCTCTTTAAATTTTATCAAGTAGTATATGAGGAGTTGCGAATAAAAGGGGGACCCTCGATGTTCGAGAAAAAATGGCAATACTTACATTTGCTGTGTTTTTCTAGTGACCCGGTTGTGAAATTGATTTGAATGCCTTTTTCGTGAATACTCACACGAAGAAATATAAACGGAGAAACTCGCGCTAAAGTGACGTCAAAATTACACTAAACACTGTACACGTCTTATTTTAGCATTACTTACAATTGTTAAATTATGGCAAAACTTTGTCTGAACAAATGTCACTTCTTCCACTTCACCTTAAAAAGCGTACCTTTTTTCTTAGCATCTGATTTTCATTTTGTCATTTTATTTTTACATACAACATTCGAATTAATATATATATATATATATATATATATATATATATATATATATATATATATATATATATATATATATATATATATATATATATATATATATATATATATATATATATATATATATATATATATATATATTTATTTATTTATATATATATATGAAAATCTTATAGCATTAATTAATTAGGAATATGAATGTAAGTGTTTCCTTATTCCCTGGAACAAGTTTGTGTAATGATTTGTAAACTCTAATGATATTTGTTTCAATTATCACTTCTTATCACCTCTTACAGAGATGTTTTTCTTGCTTCTCAAATATGTTAGTAAGAGGGATGTTCAAAACGTTTGTGGAAAATCTCAATTGTCGTTATACTATACTATTTTCGAAAAATTTAAAATGAGCACATTATCATGCATGCATGTAAAATATTTGTTTCGTTGCTGTGTGAAAATTTTTATCAGATTCCAAAAGTCAACTTAAAAATTTTAACAAGAGACCAATGGGCTTTGGCAGTTTCCTCAGTAACACGTATTTATCAGGTTAAGAGCACTTTTGACCTTAAATTGTCTGGACTAAGGTGACCAAAATTTTACTATTCGTGAACACTCTTTCATCATTCTCATATTAATAAACCATGTCTTCGTTCAGAAGTAATGAAGATGAATTTCAATAAAAGAGAAAAAATAGAAAAAAAAAAAGATAATAAAAACCACGGGACCTGATCCCTGATCCCTAAAGACATAAATTTCATATCGTTTATTAGGGGCTAGCTGCACATCATAACTTATTAATGAATTATTAAGATGGCAAATATTTGCAGTGAAAGAATACAAAAGCTTAGGTACATATCTTTCTAATACAAACTGGTGAAATTTTCTTTATGAAAATTTTCACTTCTTCTTCATAAGGGCCTTATTATTCCAGATTCGTCTAACGTAGATCCAGTAAAACACGGGGATATATCAATCAGATGAGTTATATATAATAATTTAAAAGCTTTAAAATGTAATCATAAAAAAATTGTTTTAGGCAAAATGTGCTATCTTGTGCGAAGTTTTAACTAATTTACCATTCCTCAATTTTGAACATCCTTCTACAAAGTCACAACTGCTTTTGCTGCATTTACATTTTTCAGTACATTTCTTTCCATAATACGGACATCCGCATTTTGATGAACAATTTCTTCCAACAAATCCAATTGGACATTCTGTGATATATATATATATATATATATATATATATATATCTATATCTATATCTATATCTATATATATATATATATATATATATATATATATATATATGATAAATTGATAGATAGAAACACATTAAAAACTTCTTTCCCATATTTAAAATCAAAATAAGAACAAATTATATTGCATTCCAACGATGCTATTTTTCGTTCAATTTTTATTTGACTTGCAGGGTTAAGTCTAATAAAGTAAATTTGTAGGGTGGTCACAGATACGATTTTTAAAGTCGATTTAAAGAGGATTTGGACAAAAAAGATCAGCTGCAAAACCATAAATTGAAAAAGGGATTTAAGTCCAAATTTCAAATCAATAATTCATTGTAAATGATTTTGATAATGAGGAACTCTTTCAACGAAATATATTTGAATTTAATCTTGAAACAAGCCTGTAAATTTTTACCCAAATACGTTAAGTAAAAATCAAAATATTGACATCAAAATGTTAATGACATAGGTTTGTTCTCCCTTTTTTTAATCTTGAGAACAGGTGTTTGTAATATTTTTCTTTAGTTTAATATTTTTTATAATGATTAAACCTTATTTTATCTGTTATTGAGTTCATCAATTAATAAAATTGTCAATTTTAATTTATCAGTTATTTAATGAATTTTAGTTGACTTTTAGTAATCTTTTATAACATTTGACGTTGACGCAATAGAAATTACACATGTCACGTCAGGGAGCACTTCTGCATTAATGTTGAAACTGACAGTATAAATTAAAAACAAAGAAACATGCAATAGGTTTTAATGTTTGGTGTTTTAAAGCTGCCAAGTCTGAATTAAAATTGAAGATCTTTGATCATTACTGTTTGACCTGGAAAGATTTCTTTATGATTTCATGTTGATTTGTTCTGATTGTAATTTTCATAAACCGATATATAGTCGTCGACTTATAAGATCTTTAACGATTCGATATATTCATCTTCACAGCACCAATTTATTATATGGAAGTTATAATAAACTGATTGAATTTAATACGAAGTGCATTGGAGAAGTCCTGAGAACTGTTTGATATGATAACTGTTTAACGGAAGCTAATGAATTTCATATCATTGAAAAGATCCGGATATTTTGCACTTTTTTCACATCACTGTCTTATTTTTATGGCGTTATGATTCCGAAAATGACATCAGAATCCCGTGTGTTTGGTATACTGAAATGTTGCGTTTTATGTCCACATGAGAACAGCAGAAAAGGGCTGTCAAAGGCTTGTTTGAAAATATTTTTCAAAGAAAACTTGCAAGGAGGTAGAGTAAGGCTGTAAAAATGGTGCTGTAAATCAGCAATTCTATATTTCATTTCATGGTTTGTTTATAAGCACGGTTTTTGATAGGTTACGTTATCATAGATATTCATCAAAGATATTCTTCACATGATATAGCTGGACTTTTAGTCTATTATACGTATAGCTTTCAACTGTATTAAATAAAATATATTTTGTATCAATCTGAAGTGTAACATTGCAGTTTCCACAAATGTATCTCGGGTAACAGGAAGCTTATCGTTTATGAAGAAAATGCACAAAGGTCTTCCTTCTGACTTGTTTCTGTCCGTTTTATTTTATATTATTTCAATTTCGGCGATCCCAATCTCATTATTCCTTTTGTGTTAGGACTCAAAATAGTAAATCTCTGTTTCATTGCCATGTACAATCTTATTTATTTTCCATGAATTAGAATTTGCGAACATACGGAGTTAGAAGGGTTTATAACAATATGGGCGCTGTTTTTTTTTTTGTTTTTTTTTTTGTTTTTGTTTTTTTTTTAATCAGAAAATGTGGGAAACTCTTATCTAAACCTCTCCTGAGCTTTAATCGTTCCCGCAAACTGGTACAAACACCTGAGGAATTAATGCCAGAATCTCTGCAACACCGTCCACTATTTTCCTGTGATTGGCAACTTTGTCATTTTTTTACAAAAACGTCTTCTTTACCCCATATTTAGCGAAAGATTCGATAAAAATATGCTTTATTAGAAACACTCTTAAACCACCTCAGAACTATAGGAGGGCCGAATATAACTCCATATGATAGAATGAAGTTTAAGTAAACATTCTCTCAATTGGCAATTGTGTCCGTTAGCGTGCATCCAATTAATAAACAAAAGTTGGCTTCAAAATTTAACTTTGCTGAAAATTTATCTCCTGTTACGTCATTATGCTACAAACGGAATTCTGGCGTCATTTTCGGTATTATTACGCAATAAAAATGACAAAGTGACATCACAATATGTGTATATTTTTCTTTCGTTCATTTCAATAATATCAGACTTATTAATTTCCACTAAACGGTTAATATTTTATCAAACAGTTCTCAGAACTTTTTAAATGCCCCTCGCATGTTGTGTTGTTTCTTCATTTTTTTTAAATTTTTTAACAATTTTAACTAAAAAATTGAACCGTTCTAGATTTTTCTTTCTTTTTGCATTGTATTCATCATCTGCTTACGGGGCTGAATATAACCCTCACCTTCCATATTTGGATCCTCCTTTCTAAATTTGCCACCTCTGTATTACATAGATATATGTTTTTAATATTATTATTATTATTCTTTCTTTATTGCTGACTGGCGTTTTTAATTTCACTTCAGTTTACTTCTATGGCCATTGATTTAAAAAGAATGAATCCGTTCTATTACACCTACATGTACTACAATACAACAAAAATTCGAAAGGTTGGACGCAGAAAGATTGTAAGTAAATGACATACTAGTAATTTCTTTTTACATCCATCATTATGTTTCTTTCTCCGAGTTGCCATCTATAAAGCCGTGTTTGTATTATTTATTGATAACAGTCATTTTTTATTCATTCATTTTTAGTAAAAAATTTTATTCAAAAGATTAATTTATATTCACCATAAAAATGTTCTTTACATATATCTGTAATGAAAGAAAAAGTGAGCAAGCTCACATACCCCACGCTCCCCCAAAACTCGACAATGCAACACGTACTGAATGGCACAGTGCATTTTAAATGCACAGTATAATTCAAAAAGGGGCATTACTTGCAAAAAATCATCACATCAAAACTTCTTGCATATAAGGACATTCAAATCTTTGTACGTTATAAATTTAATTGGGCTGAAGTTTCTAGATAAATAATGGAAACAAAATTCTTGGTACATGTATTGCAAATCTATACATTATGTCTGAAATACCTACAAAGTTTCAGAAAATTCAGCGCAGGAGTTATGCTGATTAAGCTGTTATTTAAATTCCTCAGTGATTTCAATTTGTTAATGAGTGTAAGTCCATGTCAAACACATGACAATTTACACACTTAAATAATTGATGGAAACAAAATTATGATGAAGTCATATGATTTTGGTTATATACTGTACTTATGAAATTATTTAAGGCAAACCACCAATTTGAGGGGGGAGGGGGGGGGGGGAGAACTATCCAAGATTCAAGATTTTGTGTGTGTGTGTTAAATCATTAATATTTTGATCTCAAAATCAATAGGGGTCTTTTAAGGTCATAAAATATTTCACATAAAATGTCATTACAAAGGCTGATTCTAGTGGATTTCCTTATTACCTAGCTGGAAAGTTTCTTCAATAATAGGCAGAACGCTGACAAACTGTTCATCTCTATATTCAAGATATGGCCAAAAATCTAAGTTGAAAAGTGACAAAATTCCCAGAAAAAATAAAGAAATCGGAATTTCCTGGTAATATGCACGTTTACACATTGTGTCCTAAATATCTGCAAAGTTTGACAAAATTCTGTGCAGCGGTTAAGGAGGAGTTGCGCTGACAAACTGTTCATCTCTATATTCAAGATATGGCCAAAAATCTAAGTTGAAAAGTGACAAAATTCCCAGAAAAACTTAAGGAATCGAAATTTCCAGGTAATATGCACGTTTACACATTGTGTCCTAAATATCTGCAAAGTTTGACAAAATTCTGTGCAGCGGTTAAGGAGGAGTTGCGCTGACAAACTGTTCATCTCTATATTCAAGATATGGCCAAAAATCTAAGTTGAAAAGTGACGAAATTCCCAGAAAAACTTAAGGAATCGAAATTTCCAGGTAATATGCATATCTACACATTGTGTTCTTAATATCTGCAAAGTTTGACGAAATTCTGTGCAGCGGTTTAAGAGGAGTTGCGCTGACAAACTGTCCATCTTTATATTCAAGATATGGCCAAAAATCAAAGTTGAAAAGTGCCAAAATTTCCAGAAAAAACTAAAGGAATCGGAATTTTCTGGAAACATGCAAATCTACACATTGCGTCCTAAATATCTGCAAAGTTTGACGAAATTCTGTGCAGCGGTTTAGGAGGAGTTGAGCTGACACGTTAGAAAATAAAATAAAATAAAAAAATAAAATAAAAAAAAAAAAAAAAAAACAGGACTGACGGACGCAACTAGTTGCGTGGGGTATAATAAATATCAAGAAGCGAAATGAATAAGACCAGCACATGGCCTATTCTGTATTTCCAACCCCACCCCTTTCTTACAGAGTTACATGTAGAAGTCAATGTGACATCACAATTGTCATCAGAAAGTCTATTGAAAATAGAAGGCCATCGAGCTTTTATATATCGTCTTTCAGATTTTGTTTTCTAGTTTGAAATAAATTCGATTTACGTGGTCACAAGGTACGATTTAAGTCAAAAGCAAATGGAGTGGAAATAGGATTAAAAATCGAATGGAAAAATTGTATCCGTGACTTCACCTTTAAAAGATTACTTTTTCGAAAATATTTAATAAAGCGTACCTATGCACATACTCTTGTTTTGGTCCCATCTTGAATCAGGGCAACACCCTTTAAAAAATCTTAAACAAATTTTTAAAAGTAAAGATGTCTAATTTTACAACAAAAGGTGTTAATTTTCTTTTTGTTGCTGCACACTATAAGCATTACTCAGTGTATGGTATAAGGTACAGTAAGTATAAAGTACTTACGCAGGGCACATTCCATCTGCCAAAGATAATGGACTATTATAAATGCAAAATAATAACATAATGAATTGGCACATCTTGCTTGATCTTTAAAACTTCAAGAAAGTGTATTAGAATGAATCAAAACTCAAAAGTTAAACGTTTTGAAAATGAAACGAATTTCCTTATCACAAATGAATGAATATTATACCGGAGATCAAGTATTGTATAGATGGCAGCAAGGAAGAATTGAATTATATCCTCAGAAACTTTACTACTCGAGATGAGAAAAAAGCAGAAATAGCAACAATAATTAATATCTTTAATATTATGTCCTTATGGATACTAGGTTATTCATATATACAATTGTTGCCTTCATGTTCTTCAGAAATTGATTTCCCTGTAGAGTACCTATATCCCCTAAAACTTTATACCGGCAATTTAGACTCATTTCGTTTTCAGTAACATGTAATCATGATCTAACCAAACTTGAATCTTTAATAAATAGGAATACACCTACTTTATAAATAGTACAGAAATTTATTGCCCTGTACAGTATCCCCTCAAAACTGTATACCTGTAATTGGACTCATTACGTTTCAGCTAACCATGATCTAACCAAACTAGAATTTTCATCACAAAGGAATATAACTACTTTCTTTTAATAATAGGACTTAATATATAGTTTAAGAAAGAAAATATCAATTTTAATGAAACAGACGGGTTTTTTCCCCAGAGACTTAACTATTTCCATGTTGAAATTTATTTCTTTTTCTATCTCTCCGATAGAACATAAAACAAAAGGTACACGATGTCACTATGCAATAAAGTTTCTGTAAAGGCTTCTTCAAATTTTATCAGGTGGTGCTTGTATATGAGGAGCTGCGGATAACACCTGGGGACTCTTAATGTTTGAGAAAAAATGGCAGTGTATATGTTTTCCTATAATATGTATAATATATATAATAAGTATAATTCATTGCATTTTTTCTGTTATGTTTTTTTCCAGACAAATACAGCGTACACAACTGTAATGATAGTAGAAGATTTGTTTCAATTGCCACTGTTCATCTCCCCTTATAGGGATGTTTTTCTTGGTTCTCAAACATGTTAGTACGAGGGTTGTTCGAAAATTTCGCGGACAATGTCAATTTTCCTTATACTATTTCAAGAAATTTAAAATGAGCACATTGTCATACATGCATTTTAAAATACTATATTGTTGCTGTGTGAAGATTCATTCCATATGCTTTAATAAAAAGCACACTACTTGATTTTAATCAACATGTTTGGTAACACGGAGCAGTTTACACAGTATTGTAAAGTCAATAGCATAACGTCATGAATTCCTCAAAACTTCTCCCCTTTGTATATTTCCCATAGTCTGGCTCAATACCCATTCATTAAAAACGTTCCTCATTTTTTTTTTTTTTTTTTTACAATTTTTCCACTATATATTTTCGTTCGTCAACGGTTGAATATGTTACCGTGTAACTGTGCCAAGCACTGAAGTCTTTTTTCCATGACGTAAATAAGTCTTTTAAGCTAATGATGAGATTTTTACAAATAATCCGTTTCCTCAGAGATCGTCCTCGACTGATACAGAGTCTCTATCATTCAAATACCGCATATGTTCTTTACACATACAAATACGACTCGCTTTTGACATATTCCCTGCTTCCTCTATTCAGTTCACTCTGGAGTTTTCTGACGTACACACAAAATTGTACACTTTTTATGCTTATATGACTATGGACATTCTTAAGTGTATTGTCAATAATTACTGAATTTTGGCTTCCTCCATGATCCCATTTTCGCAGTTTTTAATTCGAGATAACCTTCATCAAGATTTTTTTTAAATTTTATTAAACATCATTCCTATTCATTAATGAAATATTTCTACGAAATTTTGATAAAAAATATAACTTAAGTTGAAAGGTTTTGACAGGAGTCCGCGAACTTTCCAAACAACCCTAGTGCACCTCTATTATGAAGTCACTTTGTGCTACGTAAAATATTTTTAAGAGTGTCTCAGGCAGTTTGGTATTATGTACGGATAGTTTAAAAATAGTTGAGAAAAGGGAAAAAGAGTTAAAAGAAACTTTTTTTGAAAAATAGTTTTTGTTTTTTTGAATTTTCTTTTTTCATAGTGCCATATATATGAAAGCATGTTTATATACTTCACAATACAGTAACAGTTGAAAAGGTAACGGTTTCCGAGGTGTAATCGGTAGCGTCTTGGACCAGCTGATTATCTTGGGGTTGGGAATTCGATGACAGGATTTGCTGTTGGTGTTGGATTTCGTCTAGAAAAGGAAGCCATGCACTATTTATTCATCGTTTGCTGACTTTATTTAAATTCTTTGTACACTACGCAGAAAAAAATTGGTATTGATTATAAAGACACAGATGTGCAGAAAACATAATAAGATAGGGTTATAGAATTTGTATTTGGAAATACTGTAAATCACTTTTTATTCGCGAGAACTTTATTTCGCGTAATTTCACGAGACAGTGAGCTCGCGAAAATTTCATTCTCGCGTATAATACAGTGGCTGCAACGTTATTGTTGACAAACCAATCGTGTAGAATCGTTCGTGTAACGCGCGTGATCGTTCGTGTAACGTGCGAGATCGTGCGTGTATCAGACTCAATCGTTTGCGGTTTTAATCGTGCGTGATCGTGCGTTAAGAAACGTGTAAACTTCGTTTTGTAAGTTTTTATCGGAATGTTATTTGTTATACAAGCATTTCGCTTATCTGTTTTTTTTTTTTAATCCAAATAAAATAAATGAAGCGCGATTTACATAATTGAAAACAGAACGAACTAATTATCGCTTGGAAATAAGCAATATAGTAAGTCGTACAATATTGTGTTCTCGTCAAATAGCGTGATTTTTTTGTGATAAACCGTACTTATATGTTTAAAGATTTTTTCTCTGATGTTGATTATGTTTACTGCTAATTATGGTCAAGATATTTTTAAAATCAATAGATCAAAAATTGATATTTTTACAAATAAATAAATAAACAATTCTCAATGCTTACATAAATATATAGTCGGCGAATGTACATGTACGCGACATGATTGTCGGGGTTTCGTTTATCAGTGTTTATCTCTGGAGCTTACTTTTAATTATTTTTATAATTTTTGCAAATAAATGATTTGTAAAATAACTGTTGACTTGAGAGATTCACAAATGGAAACATGGAAATAACTTATAATTCAATTCATTTTCATGCCATTTTTTTCAAACTTATCCCTTTCTGCATATTATGAAATCCAATTCAATCAAAACTCATGGTCCACCTACATGTACATCTACTGATAGAACGAGAAAAAAAAACCCAGTTTTCTTAAGTCGGAGAATTACGTACATAATTATTTGTAATCGAAGATAATTAATAAGTTTTATATGTATTTAGTTCCAGAAATATCCATGTCTATTTTTTTTTTCATTTTTCAAAGTCAATGAAATAATATCAATAATTATTTGAAATCTACAATAAGTATTAAGCCTTATTTCGTTTTGAAAATATCCATTCCTAAAGAACTTGAACTATTCTACGTGAAGAATCGTGCGTTTGCGTTAGCAATCGTGTAAGATCGTGTAACGTGTAGAATCGTGTGCGTGAAGGATCGTTCGTGTAAAAGATTTTATCGTGCGTTAATCGTGCGGAATCGTTCGTGTAACGTGATCGTTCGTGTAAGTTGTCAACAATAACGTTGCAGCCACTGTAGTATTCCTTAAGGTTATATAGAGGAATAACAATAATTCGTGAAAATTATGTCTCGCTAATAAAGATTAAATGACTATCTCGCGAAAATTATGTCTCGCTAATAAAGAGTCAATGACTATCTCGCGAAAATATGGTGTCGAGAAAATTTAGTGATCTACGGTAATGGCACCAGTTGGCTGTACAAATGCATGAGTTGCGAGTGCATTTGTACCGCCAAACGAGTGACAATATTCACCAAAATAAGTTTAAAAACTTCTTTATTATATAGTTTAAACAATTTCCCATAATTTATATTAATGATTAAAAAAAAAAAATAGTGATACGTATTCTGTATTGGTATTCAAAATAAAAAGGGCAATTTCAGCGAGTGTCCTGTCCAATATCGCCTTTGAGCAGTTGACCAGAAGGCATTTTTAGTTTAGAAAAGAGCGTTCAATATAGCACGCTCGCTTTCGGGGCAAACTCGAAAGAATTCTTATTAAAAACGCAGTGTTCAATAAAATGCCAAGATGCTGAACGCTAAAATTCCCTAAGCTTTTAGTATTTTTATTACAAAATTGAGCTACATAATATATGCATATTCATGCACTCAATAAATGATAGATGATAAAATCCAATAAATTATTCAAAAGTACTTGATTTTTTTTTATTTTCAGATTCCAAAAGTCAATTTAAAAAAAAAATAACAAGAGACCCGTGGGCCTTGAGTAACTTGAGTTGCTCTTTATAAGTAAATAATTTGATTGCTACGTGTTTACTTTTAAGTAAAATTATTTTCTAACGTTTACCGTGCATTCAATTCAATTCAATTCAATTCAAGTTGATTCTCACATTGTGTAAAGCAACATAGAGAAAATACAAAAAACAATTTCAAACAAAATACATGATGCAAGAGTGTACATATTAACATTAACCTGGAAGAGTAACTCTCTTATTAATTACATTCATTTATTTGGTTCTTTTAACATTTCAGCAGTTTTACCCAGAATTTTATTATTTTTATTTTAATATTTACTCTCAATGGATTTTTAGCAAGCTCACCATAAACCATATAATTCGGTGTAGATGTCTTAAGATGAAGTATAGAACATCTGAATCGAAGTTTCTCAATGATGTTCCAATTCCCATATATCGCAGCCATAAAGAATGATAGGGATAACCATCTTATCAAACATATCAATTTGAAAATCGATAGAGAAATTCATTGCTTTAGATATTTTAATTATGGCGTACATACTTAGGTTGCTCTTTGCCTAGTATTTTTTTTTTTCGTAGTATAACACTCCTAGACATTTAAATTCCTTTAAAATTTCGATTACATTATTATTGTACGTAAATGCTACGTTGGAAGATTGTCTGTCCTTACCAACCAATTTAATTTCTGTTTTATCAACATTTACATGTAATTTCCATTTTTCACAATATTTTTGCAAACAATTGAGTTAGTTGATATTGATATCATTCTTGGTTTCAGATATTAATACAGTATCATCCGCATACAACATTATCATAATTCTTAAATAAAAGTCTAGCTTTTGTTCAATTTTTGCAGACAAGATGTTCGGTCCAATAGCATTTTCTTGTATTAAAAATCTTCTAAGTCATTAGTATACCTTGCGAAAAGACAAGGAGAACAATTTCCCCCTGACCCCCCTTTCCCCCCTGACCAACTCCATTTCGACAGAGAAAGTATTTAGAAAAAAATGTTATTATAGTATATTCTAGGTCTACATTATACATATTAAGAATAGCTTGAAGTAATTTCCCGGTGAGATGGTATTTAAAAAGTTTTTTTTTCCCCACAACCCTACTCACCATACTTCTCAAATGCAGCCTTAAAATCAATGAATGCATAATGTAATTTCTTTTTCTATAGTAAAGCAAATTCTATCAATGCATGGAGTACAAACATGTTATCAACTGCAGAATAAATGCCCTAAAGCCATTCGGGTTTTCCTTAATTAGGTCAACATTATCTGCATATATGATCAGTCTTCTACACAACACAGATGTAAAAACTTTTTTACAAGACAACTTAGCAATGTTAAAGGACGATAGATCCGTGGATCTGTATACATGTAACTACCTTTTCTACCTAGTTTTATATTTCCATCTAGTGTCATCACTACGTTGGTCCTTCGGATGAAATCTTAAAAAAAAGAGGCCCCGTGTCACGGCAGACGTTGGCACGATAAAGATCACTCACTGCTCAATGGCCCTGAGTGGCGAGTAAAGGTCTAAATTAGAAGCCCTTCGCCTGTATATGTTGACTTCTCTATTTGAGTGAAAAATTCTCGAATGGAACGTATAAACAACATACAATCAATCAATCATACAGTGACACCAAAACATTACTACATGACTTAATGTACTCATTTATAACAGTATCAGGCTCTGCCGACTTATTATTCTTAATCTTCCTCACCACAATCAAAATTTCATCTTGAGGTAATTGGGTCATTAATGAAAGAACTATCTTCAAATGAATCGATCGCTCCGTCATCGGAAGGTCTTGTGTTCGAATCACGGCTGCGACTGACCTAAGTCGATAAAAAATAGATAGCAACTGTTCCTTCGCCAGGCGCTCGACACTTTGAAGTGAAAGTTGCGAGTCGTTTGGATGAGACCTTAAAAACCGAAGTCCCGTGTCACGGTAGGCTTTGGCACGATAAAACCCCACTGCTCAATGGCCCTGAGTGCCTAGTAAGGGTCTAAATTTGAAACCATTCACCGCTTTATGATGACGTCTCTATATGAGTGAAAAATTCTCGAATGGAACGTAAAAGAACAATCAATCAATCAATCAAACGACTCGAGAATAATTTGTATTTATCTAACTTGGCATCTTAATCACCTGAATCGTGTTTATTTTCCTTAACATTCTTTACATAGTTATAAAAATCGGTAAGATATATGTTGTGGTGCTCTTAAAAACCTTTACCATTCACAATATTCTTTTGCGTTTTAACTTCTTAGCTTTATGATATTACGTTTTAAATTAGTTATGTGATCTTTATATGATTTATTCAGCGTAGATTCATTTTTCTTTATGGGTCTTGTAATTGTTGTTTGAAAACATTAGATTCATAAAATTTGTATTTATACCTAATTTGTCTACAAAATTTGCTTGCCTTGTAACAATCAGGATTAAACCATTGTTTTGTTTTTTGTTTGTATTACATCAAAATTGCGTGGTAAAAACTTTCCAAATGTAGTTTTTTCCAGGATAGCAAGAAATCTACATAACTATTTTGTATATTATCAGGGTCTTATATTTTATTGTCTACAATTTGCTCAATATTTAGCAAATCTAGTGCATTTATGTTGCTACAGAAATCATTCGATTTATTGGAGTCAAACGATTTATTTCTTTATGATGTATTTCTTTATGACAGACCTTCTACTTCATTATCACTACAGGTAATACAACTTAGATGACATGCCTTAGGCATATGGATATCTGAGTACAAACATTTAAAATCTAATACTTCTAAGTGACTTACAAACTAAAAAAAAAAAAAAATCAGCATTACACATGATATAAACAACATTCCTTGATCTTGTAGTGGTAAAATCCCTCATTGCTTCATCTTTTGGTAATCTACCGTTCATTATATATAAACTATTTGCCTAACAACATTTAAATAGCTGATATCCATAAACATTTGTCTTTCAATCAAAACTTTTTTTCTGTCAGTATTATTTTGAATTATATTTATCCAACTTCACTTAAATTATCACAATCTCCATATAAGGATAATTCGAATTCAGACAAATCTTTTTTGTCAGACACCCTGGCGTAAAAACGTCTGTCTAACAAACAAAATCGAAATAATTTAATAAGTCTAAATACTCAAGTTCTATTTCATCAATTGCCTCTGGTGAATGATATAATAAGCCTTGTGGGAGGGGTGGGGGATATATACAATATCAAATAAAACATCACCTTTATAATCAAACAAATCACGTTCGCCTTTAACCAATAAACAAATCTACTGTCATTTTCTGTCGGTGTGTATTCGGACAAGGTTTTACAAAACAACAATTATACCACCCGAATAGAATCGTGCACATACGTGTTTTTTTTTTTTTTTTTTGTTTTTTTTTTTTAGCCAACTATACGTAGTCTTTCAGTTCAATTCTGTCAAGGTCATCTGTTTTGGTTTCAATGATGAACAAAAGGTCGTAATGTTTGATTAGTTCTATAAACTCTGGGTAATTTAGACGTCCATAAATACAGCATACATAAATAGAAAGTATTTTCAACACAGTATCCAAAGATTTTATGTTAACATTTTTTTCAGCCTATGCAGAGGTTCGGGAAGGCTATTATGACGTCACTTAAAACAATTCAAATGAATCTCGATGAATAAATATTATGTGTTCTTTTTAAAACACACTAAAATACTTTCGTTTCTCATAAAAATTATAAAGATAAATAAATTTGCAACTTATCTTGCCAAAATAGCACTTTGGGTATGTAGAATGAAAGCCAGCTTGATCTGGCTGTACTTACTGAGATGACGTCATTTCTTAGTTTGACACGCAGTTTCTCTGTACTTGAGGCGTGGATCAAGCTATTATCGTAGCTTGTAAAAATAAAAATGAATACGAAGCAAGCTAAATTGGACCAAAATAAATGCATATTCTAAAATATATTAATCCACATTTGATTGTCAAACTAAATTGATAATGTGTAGTCTTTATATATAGCCGTAAGGAGCACATTTGTACAGTGATGTGCTAGAATGAGGGGCCCAGCCCCTCGAAAATATCAAAATTTCAACGATATCCGCTTCACTACAAATTCTAAATTTTTACACACGTGTAGTTATTATTCCTACTATTCTGAAAAGTGCTGGAAGCTAGTTGAACATTGTTTATTTATTCCGTAATGTAACATTATTCCAGTGCGTATTACATCTGTGTCTGGAGTTTATAGAAAGACGGTAAAATTTACACAATTTCGAGCATGAGGAAGCTGCTCCCAGCACTTTTCATGTTAAGAAATTTGTCTTTAACAAAACAGAATAAATTTTATTTTGTTCCAATTTTAAACCTATCACGTGACAAACAGCTGATGTAAGCGATGTCGCTTTGGCCGAACTCAGCAGAGACCCGATATATATAAGTGCAAACTCCAAAATGCACATTCATCAAAAGTAATGCTGTTTAAAAATTAAAATTGTATTCATTTTCTCTGAATATATATAAGGTGTATATTTCTTGGGCGTCCTTAACCTAGCTGCGAAGAGAGTCAGAGTCTGATGATGCACCTCGATATTCAGACGCGTTTCCATGATATCCTTCATACATGCCAAAAGACCATTTCTTCTTTTTTGTGTCAAATTTGGTAGCAATCAAACAAGGATAATAATAACCAATTAGGCATGACTCTTTTTGATAAAATAAATTGAAGAAAACGAATATTGAAGGATCTCAAAAAAAAAAAAAAATAAATAAAAAATAATAATAATAATAATAAAAATCAAACAACATGGTCTAGTAAACGGGGCACGGAATACGGACCCCTGAAAACTCCAAAGGTGAGATCAGGTGCCAAAAATGGTCAGCAACCCCTGTTGACTGTTCAAACCCGCAGTGATCCCAATTTATTTATCTTTTTGTATTCAAGCAACAAAGCATTCATAAATGAAACGGATGTGACAGACTCTAAAGTGTCCTTTTTTGATGTGTTCACTGGGATATATTTGTATATATATATATCCAAAGTCTCTTCTTTGTAATAGAATAAAAACACTTTAAAACACTTTTTGAAATATTTCAACCGTGTTACCGGCCTTCATCAGTCGTGTTTATTTAAATGCATAGCAACTAACGTTGAACAACGTTATGACGTCACAATCTACATACAATAGAAAGACAACGTCATGAATCAAAATTGCGCAAAAAACATCTGAAAAGATTGCGAGAGTTGCAAAAGTAATCAAATGATACATATATTTGGACTCTAAATAATGTAAAATGAATTATTCCATATAAATAAACATATTCATATATACAATGTACACACGCAAAACTGTTCATATAATGGTTTAGGGGCAATAGTGCTCCCTTTTATTTATACCAAATGGTATATATGTATTTAATTTTTTCTTGAGTGAGAGGTTTAAGACATGCCTTTGGTATAAAGTCCCACCAGTTTCTCCCACATACACAATCTTATTACACTTTTTTACAAAAAACTCCATTGTGTATTGTGTATGTGGGAGAAACTGATGGGACTTTATACCTGTAGTGGTTTAGATTTTTATTTCATAGCCATCATTTCGTAAATAATATTTTACAAGTATTTGCTGATATTTCAGTCAGATTATTCTATTTATCATTTGTTTTCAGTTGTTACTTACGTAAAACCCCTTTATTATGTGTCTGTTATAAGTTAGGACATGTGTTGACATTCCACATGTTTTACTTTTTAAACAGGAAGTGTCATCCATGTTGGCAGTCTTTCCGTAGTACTTTTGATAGCTGTGTTCTGATTGGTTAACTTAGCTTTAGGATCTTTGATAGTCATTGGTTTTTATTTTGGACCTTGCTAGGGTATTTAAACCCGTGTTCGAGCAGTTTTCTTCACTTGGTTAGGGATAAGCCTCATGGCTCATTATCTCTGATTTTATGCCAACCTCAAGGTACACGGCATTATAGGTTTCATTTAGCATGTGCTGAGCGAGCACTTTATGATAGGTTAGATGTAGGTTTTATAGAATAAAGTTATATGATAGGTTAGGATGTAGGTTATTTAAAGTAAATTAAGTTTCCCTTTCCAAGTCCTGCCTGGTCTAGGGATATGTAGATAACAGGTTTATTTTCTAGAACCACTATTTATTATTTATTTTGGGTGTTGTTTATTTTCTGGGTCAGTTATTTTTAGAACCTAGAATTAGCATTGATATTTTCAGTTCAACTCTAGAGTGTTGATAGTAGTCATATTGGGTGATGTAGCTCATTCCTTTTACACTTTTCTAATTCATTCATTTTATAGGATTTTTGACAACTTTCATAAGTATGGAAGCCCAGTAAGGACATAAATTATTTTTCATAGTTTTTCCACATTCCTCCCATTTTCTATTACATTTTTTTAATTACTTATTTATTGAGATTATTTATTGAGATTATTGTGAATCACCTACCAGATTAAATTACATTTTTGATAAAGCCCTATTAATCCTGTGCAATTTTCAAAGACTTTTCTGTTTGTTAAATTTTGATCATTATTTATTTTTTGTTATCATTTACAAAGGTTAATTCTCACTTTATTAAATTTATAAAACTTTCAACTGTGTTTTCATTTAGCGTTGATCATAGTTCAGATATCCCCTTACCTGGGTTGGCAATCATAACTGGAGGCAGTTTACTGCTTTAAGCCAAGTTGGCTACTAACTTTGTTAAGTTATTCATTAAAGAGTTCTGCTTCCGGTTACATACCAAAGACATGTCTTAAATCTCTCACTCATTAGAAGAGAAACCAATGACCCTGTTGCTGCACATTTTTACTCAGAATTTCACACATTAAAAGATTACAGTATTATAGGTATTGAAAAACTGTACAATAATGACATTTATCGGAAATATAGAGAGAATCTATGGAAGAAAAAATTAAATACTTATATACCATTTGGTATAAATAAAAGGGAGCACTATTGCCCCTAAACCATTATATGAACAGTTTTGCGTGTGTACATTGTATATATGAATATGTTTATTTATATGGAATAATTCATTTTACATTATTTAGAGTCCAAATATATGTATCATTTGATTACTTTTGCAACTCTCGCAATCTTTTCAGATGTTTTTCGCGCAATTTTGATTCATGACGTTGTCTTTCTATTGTATGTAGCTGGTGACGTCATAATACGTTGTTCAACGTTAGTTGCTATGCATTTAAATAAACACGACTGATGAAGGCCGGTAACACGGTTGAAATATTTCAAAAAGTGTTTTAAAGTGTTTTTAATATTTTAGGAATGACTCTAATTCTTGGCCAAATTATTCGCGTATAACCTGGTTTGGGTCAGTTTACGCTTTAAAATCCGCGAAGCGGATTATAAAACAGGGTAAACTGACCCAAACCAGGTTACACGCGAATAATTTGGCCAAGAATTAGAGTCATTCCTTATAATTTAATTTTAAAATCATTAAATAACTATGGGTGTAAAATTTCGTTGCTTTTTATTAGTTCAAATTTGCCGCTCAATAATACAACCATAGTAACGGAAGTACCGGAAGTGATGGGAAGCGAGGGGAGGTAAAAACTGATACATAGGCCTAGCAGCCTTGTTGTTTGTTTACATGTGGTAAGATCGAATTATTGTTTGGTACATTCATTAAATCTGGAATTTTCCATGAATCCCGAGGACTGGAAATGAGAGGATTGTATGGATACAGATGATTCAGTTGGTTGTCGGGGGGGGGGGGGTCCCATACCAAACCAGGTTATACAGAAATAATTTGTGTTCCTTTTTGGATATTAACCAATCAGAGGTTAGAATACAAACAAAATTAAATTTTATATATATATATGGAAGGCTCCCTTTTAGGAACATGTTTCGCTCTGGTATCATGTTTCACGCATTATTCCTAAATCTGAAAAAAAAAAATACATGATTGTGTACAGTGTGCTCTCAGTACCCACGCTTTAAGTAATGTTTATTAAATAGACAGAAGTTAATATTTATACTGCTCAGTGGCACTCGCCGCGTTAATGCATAAATCCATCAAGACTTTACCGTGATTTATATATTACTTGAATTTTATATTTGTATTTCATTATTTTATTTTGCAGTGGTGATTCTCAAAATTTATATATATATTTACCAAATCTTTTAATGTTCATTATTATTGTATGAAAAAAATGAAACTCATCTAAAAGAAGATAGCAATTGAATTTCCATTTCTACGAAGGGTTCTCAAAAAGTCATAATATTAAAACCGCTTTAGGTACATCAATAAATTTTAACACATTAAGTTAGC
Source organism: Saccostrea echinata (assembly GCF_033153115.1). Taxonomy (NCBI): domain Eukaryota; kingdom Metazoa; phylum Mollusca; class Bivalvia; order Ostreida; family Ostreidae; genus Saccostrea; species Saccostrea echinata. The sequence continues at coordinate 3,353,740 of NW_026889789.1, forward strand.
ATCATCTTTGCTATCTATAGAAAAAAACCATGAATCACAAGTTTTAATTTTTAATAAATTGTTAATGTTTTTGTAAGCAATGGTATATCCAGGCGGCGCAACTTCAAATATGATGTTTTTTCTACCTGGGTGTAACTGAGAAAAACTCTTTTGATATGAGCATTTGTCATCAAAATATACCGTTAATTCAGGCATGTGGTACGACACGATTGTTCCGTAAAATATGCAATTTTTACCCCATTTTGTAAGTTCTATGAAATTTAATAGTTAATTTTATATAGGGTATCCAAACAATTGAGGTTTGAAAATGACGTCAAAGGGGGGTGGGGGTGTCCAACATGCTATAAAGTTTCGCACCTGGAAAAACTGGTATAGACCCAGGGAACGTTTAAACGGGCTACAGAAAAATAAAATGCATCCAGAGTACTTGTTTTTAAATGCCCAAAAAGATTCAGAGAGATGAAAGACGTACAGTTATTGTCGATTTGTGGTCAGGGTGTCAAAATTTAGTCACGTCGAAAAGTGACGTTGATTATGTGTGGTTGAAATTGAACTCGAACAAGCTAAGTATTCTAACATATTCAAGTGAGGGTCTTTCCCAATGTATAGATTCATTTACAATATTATGTGCACTAGAAGCAGCTGTTCATGACAATGTAAAGTCATATAAACAAAACGGGTTTAAGTCCTCATTTAACTCCAGGTAATCTCATCAAGATAAATGTATGAGGTAGAGAGAGCAGACATTGAGAAACAATGATGTTGTCGGACGTCAAGAAACTAAACGGCGACAGCGCCGGGTGATCATATAACGTCTTTTTTTTATTTTAGAATAATTTTTACAAATTATCAACGTATTAAGCTAAAAATGTCAACATTTTTAAAACTTTTATTGTCTAATGTTCCTCATAAATTTTGTAACCACAGACTGCATAGTATTAATTTTATCGCATCAGTCCACGAACTTTCTGATAACCCCTCGTAGATTTTTATAATTATATTGAAAACCTCGCCATTGTACACGTAACCATATGAAATACTTGCTATTCACAAAATAAATGCCTCATTTTGGAAAAAAAAGTGTCCATAAAAGAATTAATTGTTGCTGTTCATATTCAAAGAATTTTCTTCCTCTATAGTTGCCTTTACTGAGTCGTTTCTTCTGGGACAGCAGGAATATTTACTCATTCTTCTGGGGCAGTCGGGATATTCACTCAATAGTATAATACATACAAAAGAGATAAACATTACTAAACATATGCAACCAAAGACCACAAGTAATGTACTCATTTAGTTTGGAGAGTCAGAATCTGCACGGCTCTCTGGAGAAAGAAAAAAAAAACCGAAAAATTTAGTGAGCAGGTATGTTGAGGAATCGTGAAGATCATTATTTTGCAAAGTCACACCATTTGTAAAATATAATATTAAAAAATCAGAAAAAACATAGATAAAACCATTTTATAATATTATCCATATTTTTAACGTCAATGAGCCTTAAGCTTAAAGAACACTTGACTATGACGTCATCCTGTGACGACTATGAATAGAAAAATATGAAAAGTGAAAAATGCAACACTTCACAAGGAATAATTCATGTTTGTTTGTAAACTAATTATTATCTCCAGGTCATAAGTGTTGCTGGAATCCCACTCTCATGACGAAGAAATCATTGTATCACCTTTTTGCATAAACCCTACCAATTTTTTTTTTTTTCATTCTGTACAGAAGAATTTTCATTGATTAATATTAATCACATGAGTCTAACAGCATTATCTTAGAACTATAGAACACAACAGAATATGCGCTAATGCTGAACATTTCATTTTCATTGTTAAGAGTATCAGAGAAAATGCTGATCGGGATTTCTAAACACTGCCCGTCTTTATTTAAAAGCAAGCACGATAAAATTTAATCATTTAATCTGATTTGTATTTTTTTTTTTAAATTTTCTTTTGAATAATTTACGATATTCACTGTGTAAATAATAGCCAGTACCACTTTTGATGCACCAGGTGCACATTTCGAAAAATTATGTCTCTCCCTTTATGCTCATTCCGAAACGTTGGAAATCCGAAATATCTAAATTAAAAAAAAAGAAAAAAAAAACCCACAAAAACAAAACAAACAAACAAACGAAAAAGACCTTGAAGAGCTTAAGGAGGGGGTGCGAAAGACTGGAGACAATTACGTCGAAGGATCAGAACTATGCATGAGGGAGATAATCCTTGATTTTGAAATTAATTTCTAGACTATGTGCTTTTGACTGCCCCTTTTTATACTTGTTATGTGAATTTTCGTTCCGTTTCAGTTTCACTCTGCATATAGGCCTATTTGGTTAACAGTATGACGTCATGTGTTACGTATTTAAACCACATGACAAACACTTCCGTTATTTATTCCATCCAGTAATTTTTAGCCAACAGATGTATATTTAATTTGCTATTGTTTCAGTTGTGCAAAATTAGTCAGTTTACATGTATTTCTTTGCTTTTTGTCGTTTGCAAATAATGAAATATAAAACAAGGAAATTGCTAAGTAGTCATATTTTACTTCTAAGTATACTATACACCTAGCCAAAAAAAAAAAAAAAAAAAAAAAAAAAAAAAAAAAAAATCAAGATATGTTTGTGAAGCATTGCTGCCCCTGTATGACAGCTTATGGCAAAGGTTAAAGTTTCTCAAATGCAAGTCGAACTCCAGGTCAAGAGATAAAAAATGTTGGTACCCAAAGAAAGGTCTTCTCTCGACAAATATACTTATGAAATATGAAAACATTGGCACGAACCGTTAAAAAGTTATGACGAAGGTTAAAGTTTTTTTTTCACATTAAGTGAAATGGCAAGGTCAAGGTAAAGTGAAGCTTAGGGGAAGGTCTTGTCACAAGTGATACACATCATCCTGAAATGTGAAAGCCCTAGAACGTTCAAATGTTATGGCCAAGGTTAATGTTTTTTAAAAGTAGGCAAAAATCCTAGGTCAATGTCAATGCCAAAATTGTTGGTCTTCAAAGAAGGTCTTGTCACAAGGAAAATACATGTGAAGTATGAAAACCCTTATACCCTTTCTTCAAAAGTTATGGCCAAAGTTTAAGTTTTTCAAAAGTAGGTCAAAGTCCAAGGTCAAGGTCAAAGGGTCAAAGTTGTTGGTATCTAAAGCAAGGTATTGTTGCAAGCAATGTGTATGTGAAGTATGAAAGCCATAAAAGTTACGGCCAAGGTTAAAGTTTTTCAAAAGTAGGTCAAACTCCAAGGTCAAAGGGTTAAAGTTGTTATAATCTTAGAGAAGGTCTTGTCACAGGGAATACAAATGTGAAGTATGAAAGCCCTAGAAACAACTGTTTAAAAGTTATGGCTAAGGTTAATTTTTTTTTCAACATTAGGTCAAAATCCAAGGTCAAGGTCAAAGGGTCAAAGTTACTGGTGTTCAAAGAAAGTTCTTGTAACAAGGAAAACACATGTGAAGTAAGAAAATCCTAACACGTACTCTTCAAACGTTATGGCCAAGGTTAAAGTTATTCAAAATGAGAGTAGGTCAATCTTCAAGGTCAAGGCCAAAGTGTCATAGTTGGTGGTATTCTGAGAAATGTCTTGACACAAGAAATAAACAAGTGAAATATAAAAGCCCTAGCACAAATTGTTTAAAAGTTTTTGTCAAAAGTAGGTCAAACTCCAGGGTCAAGGTCAAAGGGTCAAAGTTTTTGGTGTCCAATGGAAGGTCTTGTCACAGGAAATATACATGTGAAGCTTGAAAGCTCAATTACCAACTGTTCAAAAGTTATGGCCAAGGTTAAAGTCTCATAAAATTTTGCAAAAGTTGGTCAAACTTTGAGGTCAAGGTCAAAAGATAAAATATATTGGTACCCAAAGAAAGGTTTTGACACAAGGAATATACTTGTGAAATATGAAAGTTATAACTTCAACCAATCAAAAGTTACGGGCAAGGTTAAAGTTTTTGCGGACAGTCAGACAGGCAGACAGACGGACGGATAGAGCAAAAACTATATGCCCCCGAATCTTCTATTATGCGGGCATAAAAATTCAGCAGACGAAAAGGGCTATCAGCTGTCCTTGATATTGTCTGTAAAGTTACATTGTAAAAAATATTTAGATTCTTTCCATCCATTTTATTCAGCTATGACACTTTAGTAAAGCCAAAATCTTTTATAAGGAAATAATACGTAGGCGCAAACAATCAACACAATTGATTTTTCTAACCTTTCCCGAGAAATTTTGGATGGGTTAAAAATGAACTTTAGCGAGAGAGAAAATAAATGGTCTAACTTCTCCTGCTTATCAGTGAGATGCAGAAAGTATACCATTAAACGTATAGAAGCAGGCTGGTTGAAAGCGACTGTTAAAATCACGTAGAACGTCGACCTGAGGGCTTTTGGTCAAAGAAAAGTCATTGAACTTTATACCTTGGTTATAAACAAGTTATGATTTTCAGCAAAATTTGACTTTCTGCTGATTTAAAGTTTAATACTGTAACGTGAAACGGGGCCGACCTGATGTGTGATGATATGCATTTTGTGATGTGCGTTACACTCATGTTTTCATATCCTGTTAACTCAGTTTTTTTTTTTACTAAATACAATATATATACAACTTTAATACAAATACTAAGGGTTTCTTTTCGATTGGACAACCACTAACTGTTGTCAACTGGTCTGGTATCTCCTGCAAGCAAATTTCTCTGGTCCTGGCACTCCACAGGTACATGTACTGCTGTTTCCTGGCACTTCCCCCACTTCTGTGGTATGCCATCTCTCTCCTTGCTAACCTACTGCCTTATACATGTACAGGTCTTACGTGTTAGCTGATGATATAACCTTTATTGTCTATCCCCTGCAACTATGTGTCTTATTCAATATTTAAGAGGATTAACAGTCAAGGTTTAACAACTTCGTCACCAAAGAGGTCTCCTCAGCATTATAATACAGCGTGCATTATTCTCAGTGCAGTCTCAGTACCTCGGCAGTTTCAACCTACTTAAATGATCGTAGAATTAATATTTTTTAGTGTTTTAGAAATTAAATAAAACGTACAATATGCCATACGTTTTATAGGAAACTAAAGGACAACAAGTTCCAATCATATAATAAAAGTCATCCTAGAAAAAATAAGTGCAATTTTTTTTACTTATACTCGGCACTTAGGGCCATTGAGCAAGGAGGGGTCTTTCTGTGTGCCAGTACCTAGTGCGACGCGGGACCTCAATTTATACAGTCTCATCCGAAGGACCGTTCTCTACGTCCCACAGTGGGATTCGAACCCGCGACGTAAGGATCAACTACTTACTCCGCGACTATAGAGCAGACGCTCTAACCACTGTGTCACGCGGCCGAAATCTATAAATTATACGGATTATCCTATCATCTTTTCTCTGAAACTGCTTGTAGATAAACTGCATGAGTATGGTAATAATTAAAAAATTTACGTCATCATAATACAGATCAGTTGAAATGAACCCAAAAAGATCATAGGCTGGGAACATCATTAACTCTCAGAAACCTCAAGACCTATGAGCTTTGTTTGTTTCACTTACATGAAATTATGTTCATGTGCGTTTTAGAATAGCAATAAAATCAAAAATAAAATCCCCTGTGATATAATAAAAAAAATATGAAAATAAATCAAGGATATTCTCGAGTCCAAAGTAACATATTTTAACATACGTGAATCTATTTCACAAATAGATAATCGGGAATTTAAGTGACTAATTATGCTTAGTTTGTTTTCAGAAAAAAAATCTACGTAAGACTTTTGGTCCACATTTTTTATTTGAATGATACATTCACGAGAAAAAAAATTGATCCAATATAAAAAAAAAATCTTATAAATATAACAAACAAGTGAAAGTCTAAGGAAATAATTTTTCAACGTCCACTTCCTCGACGTACATCAAAATCAATTTTACAAGAAATATCCTTATTTCATTTCAACTAAATAAAAAAAAAATTATTGAGGAATTTTGAAATAAAGTGTAAAGTAAACAAAGTATTGCAAGGCAATGTTTCATTCATTCATGAGGAACTACGACGCCTCACGCCAGCATATATCATGAACTGCCTTAGCGCTTCATGATTAATATGCAGGCGTGAGGCGTCGTAGTTCATATACCTCACGAATTCTCAAAAATCAAACTCATATCTTATAATTACATTATTTTTTCTTATGATTGGCCAAATATTTTTGTCATTCATCGATCATTTTTCAAGAAGAGAAGTTTGCATTATTTTTTTTACTTCAATTACATCACAAAGGAAATATTCTTACTCATCCCACGGTAGTTCACGAGAACGTAACCTTTTTTTCTAATTTGCAAAGAATCTTAAGGAAAAATATTTAGAAATGTAAATAAAATGAAATAAAGAAAAATACAAATTACAGATAGAGTGTTTGTTGAGGCTGTAAATGAGTGGGTATGGCATACCTTGAAGAATGGAATTCATCAAAGTTGAACCAACTGAAAAAAATAATGCTTCCACCGCATCCTCCTCTGTGTTGACTCTAGTTAAAATGCTCCTCGATTTGCAGGAAATACTGCATGCTACATGGTTTGTACGAAAGATACCCAGTTTGTGTAAAATGCTGCATGATTTGTACTAAACGTGTCTCATTTTTGCAAGAAATTTTTGCATGATTTATCGAAACTTCATGGGTTGAACACAAAGTAAGGAGAAAAAAGCTTAAGTTAATGAGAAGTCATATAGTCCCAGAAAAGTTAACGTGCATTTTTTGGATTTAAGGTAATTAATTAATGCATTTACGGTCGTTAAAGATCGCTTCATGTTAAAGGGGTTGCATACCTATAGGACCGGGATTGATTTTGGTCTTTTTAATCTCTATAATCAATGCATGTCGTAGAAGAGTTCGATGGAACCTTCTCATAGACTTAAGCTATGAACATATAAGAAGCTAAATATTGCTGACGCATTATGATTTTTTTTTAATCTCGAAAAGCTTTTTTGATATATTCATTTACTTTTCATTGTAAAAGTAACGTCTATAGTAATAATTCTCTGTATTTTACAAAGCATTTCTGCGGAAATAATTAAAAAAAGTCATTTATTGCTAAAAGTTATATAGATAAAATCCAAGGGAGTGCAGTTAATTAAGGAATCACTGTCTATTTTGTTGGGAATTCCAGACCATCAACGATAGTTGGAAACGTAAGATAATTTGTATAACGGGCGAAGCCCGTTATCATGCCTATTATGCATAAGTTATTCCAAAGTTTCCAAGTGTCGTTGATGTCCCTGGAATTCTCAACAAACTAGACAGTGATTCCTTATATTAGCACTCATATCTGTAAAAAAAATAACAAATATATATTCGAAAATGCTGTCTATTTTAATAGAATTGAAATACACGAGACATTCCAATTTAACTTCCAATACCCCGCCCAATGAAGTCAAATTTTACTTTAGAGAAATAGTCCGATAAAAGTATGAAAACAAATTTAATAGTTGTTCATTTCTTTGGTTGATTATCCGCATTTTTAAATGAACAATAAAAGGATTTCTTATATTATGACCAAAGACATTGATTAGCTTTGATGGAAGATGTAACCTAGATATAGTCGGAAACAAGAGTTTCACTTCTCCGCCCCATTTCGAATGTCTTTACAATTTATAAATCGAGAATTGGTGAGAAAACTGGTTAAAATAGCACATAAAAAATTTTGTGTTTACAAAATATATGGAAATCTATGGATTCCAGATATGGCCATGTAGTTCAGTATCGCATCAACGCATCATCCAGGTTTGTGTCGATAATGCGATAATGCAATGGCGATGTAGCAATAGGTCGATAGCGCAATAAAGCGATGGTTCGATTGCGCGATGACTACGCAACAATGCGATGACGATGATGCAATGGCATGATGAGGAGACATCGGGTCATCGCATCATCGCCATCGTGCCATAGCATATTATCGCGCCATCGAACCTTGGGTAACTACGTGGCCCTATAGGGATTCAATTGTTGAGTAATTGGGACGATGTCTCCATTAGCTGATAAGATCGCAGTGTAAGTAATGTTGACAGCGTCAATCGTACCTTAGGTGATGGACGACAAGGTTGCTCTTTTCAGCAGACGTTCACCACAGTTACATGTATGTAACTGTAAATGAATAAAGCCAATATTCTTATTAAAATTAATGAAATTTACTGTATTACCCTTTCTTTGTTTGTAATAGGATAAAACTAACCTACTTTCTTATGTGTATTCAAACACCATTCATTATTATTTCAACAGTGAATTTATATTCCACCCGAATGATCAAGAAATCAAACAACTGGACTTTCAAAAGTGTTTTATAGTAGAGAAAACAGTGTTTAGAATTTAATATGAATAATAACCATTGACTTCAAAAGTTGAAAAAAAATACCCTACTAAGCTAAAAAAAAAATGCATGAACTGCGTATTCTTTCATCGTCAATAGATAAGTATTGGAAGAACAGTCGGGAAAAAACTAAATACACTGGTTGAGTATTTATTGACCTCGAAGAAAGTGTGCTACACTGAGGAATAGTTCAACTCGAATGCGAGTTCGATCGGGATCCACCGTGCAACATTGTGGACGTTGCGGATACAGATATGGATGGACCGTCAACTCAAAGACATCGGCGTGTTTCAAGTGTGGATGTAATGAAAGTGGTGTCCTTTTTTTAATTACCGTAAAAAATTCCGAAAATATTACCTAATAACTGGTAAAGGGGAGAGACATTATAAAACAGGCACTTATAATATATATATTGATTGTTTAGCTAAAAACTTTTAAGAAACTTAAATTGTTTAAATATTTACGACTGATGGACAACGCACGACGATGGACGAAAACAGAAAAAGGTCACCTGAGTTACTCATGTGACCTAAAAAGTTTATATTAGAAACACAATTTACCACTGGTGGTGCAGCCTATGGATGCATCGCAGGTTTTGTTGCTGCAATTACATATCGCATAGCATCTTTTTCCATAATATGGGTAGAGACACTGAAGTGAGCAATTCATACCAGTAAAACCTGAGGGACACTCTGCAATAAATTAAGAAAAAGTTATCATTTTTTAACTTTTATCGGAAATTAGATACGGGTTAGTCATGTGATCAAATCCCAGAAAGCCCGAAAGGCTTTATGGTAGATTTAATTACTTGCGTTAGTATGAAATTACAATGTATATCAATCGTTTACGACTGAACAATGAATATTACATGTAAGACACCTACGAACCTGTTTTTGCAGAGACCTTGGATAGTGTAATATAAGGGAAAACATTTACAAATGTAAATATAAATCATTATCCTTCTAAACAGGTTCTAATTTACATTCAATTTCTCTTATATTGGAAAATTGCATTTATATGTTCAAAGTTCTTCTGGAAAACATACCAAAGCTACAGTAGAAGGAAACCACACACTCTAGCTTGCACAAAGTGGAAGATATAGCATCTCCCCTAAGATGTTTTATGGGGCTATTTTGAGTAATCTAATTTTAGTTCTATTGAGTTGTCCTTGCTGTTTTCAGGTATTTCCAAGTTGACAGGATAATTATGCTTACCCCCCCCCCCCCACCTTTAAGGCATCAGATCAAACCCCTGGAATTTCCGTTGGTCCCTGTTGTTTTCCTGTTTATAGTTTTCTTGCAGGTTTTAGATTTAGATTGATCACTGATCGTTATCTTAACATTTTTTCATTAAATATATTATGCATGTATCATTGTACGACCATTGTCTAGTTTTATTTTTTAATCTACCTTCAAGAAAAAAGATATCTTAAAGAAACTAAACATAAACCAAGCATGTTTCCAGATTTTAACTGTTCGGATATACATGTATATGAATTATTTACGGAAGCAAATAGTTGGCAATCTGCAACTTTTAATTTTTTTTTTTTTTTTTTTTTTTTTTTTTATCAATTTCTACATTTTAATTTGCAAAATTAGCACTAATAGGCTTCCGCATTAACCAATGCTTGTATAGAATGTAACGTGCCTTTTTTTTTGTCTCTGTAGGTTGTCTATAATCTAATTCATGATTATAAAATCTCAAAATCCAGGCTTAAGTGGTCCTTTTAGAGGGACTTGGGTTGATTAAATATGTATTTACAGATGCTATCAATTTTTTGTGCACATAGATGAAATTAAGTTTAGAAAACTTTTTTTTTTGACCGATAGTGATTATTTATACCTAAACATGTATCTGTATTACAATCCCCAAGACAACGTTGAAGGAATTTAAAAAAATAAAACATAAAACATAATTTCTGCTTTATCAGAACGGCATTTTCTATAAAGATGTGTTGTTAGGCTCCCATATAAACCTCTGTCAAGGCTTGTTATACAAGATTCTTCGGTTTAAAAAAAAAGGTTTCATTAAAGAATTTTTTATCATTATATTAACTACATGTATCAGTAAGAAAAAAAAAGGATTTTTCTTAAATTTCCAACATTCTTTAAAGTACATTTTCCCTACGTATTAAAATTTTAACTCGCTGTATAGTTCCTGAAAAACTTTAAAAATAAATCCTTTTAAGGGATGAAAAATTTAAAATAAACGATGTTATTATCTTTATTGATAAATTTTAATCAAAAAATATGTATCGTTTAAACTTGGACAAAAATCTTGAACAACGAGTGTTGACATAGTTACTGTATATGAGGAAGTGTATACGTAGCAGGAACGACAACTCTGCAAAGAAGATAGCAGAACGCGTCCATTTAGATAAGAGAAAAGGGTTTTTACATTTTTTTTTTCAAGGGGAAAGGACAATGTGCCATACGGCTCCTCGGTAGTTTGAACGAAATATAAATATCCGAATTTTACACTTATCTTTGCATATACTTAATCTTTGATACATACCTTTGTTGAATACCACTTTTAGCGAAAATAAAGATCTTATGTAAGATTTATTACTTAATTTCAGATAGGGGTACACACTGTTTACATCTAATTCCCATTCATTTTTAGCCCCTCCAAACTTTATTAAGCTCTTATATTATATGAGCGCAATTTGGCAATTTGGTACATTTCCCTCTCTCGGCTGGTCAATGTATTCTATCAAAATCTACCTATATGTGAAAGGCGAAAATTGTACCTCAATGCACTCAATGTCTGTAATGAACAAGATGTGTTTTTGAAACACTGATGTCCCCGTATGGCAGCTTATTGCGAAGGTTAAAGTTTCTCAAATGCAAGTCAAACTCCAAGGTCAAGGTCAAGTGATCAAAAATGTTGTTACCGAAAGAAAGGACTTGTGTCTATAGATATACCTGGTAAATATGAAAGCCGAAGCACCAACCATTCAAAAGTTATGGTCAAGGTTAATATTTTCTAAAAGTTGGTCAAGCTAAAAGGTCAAGGTCAAAGGTTTGAAATTAATGGTACGCAGGGGAAGATCTTTTCATAAGTAATATACACGCAAAATTTAAAAGCCCTAGCACCAACTGTTCGAAAGTCATGGCGGGGGTAAAAGTTTTTCAAAAATAGGTCAAAATCCAAGGTCAAGGTCAAAATTGTTTGTATCCAAAGGAAGGCCTTGTCACAAGGAATATACCAGTGAAATTTGAAAGCCCTAGTGCTAACTGTTCAAAGCTTATGGCCAAGGTTAAAGCATTCGAAAATCTAAATGGCCATCCCCATTATAAACGATTGTTGTTTACCTTGCGTGAACTCGCATGACCTTTCATGACCTTACTCACCTGTCCTAATGAATACTCTTAACTTTTTTGTACGTGTGTCACATGGTTTATATTCTTCTCACTTCCTCGGGTACATGTGGTCGACGTTACTTGTCAGATCATATCATAACAATTTTGGCTTTGTTTATATAAGCATACAGTATATTTATTGCCTGACTCCACGTGCGTCAGGCAGTATAAGGATTAATATTTCCAAGATCCGAAACTAAGCGATCATTCTTAATGAACTAGATTTTCTGGAAGCTGATTTACACTGGATTTTGTTACCTGCATTTAAACAAATACAGTTTGCAGAAGAAAGAATCATATTACTGATGCAAAATAATAATGAGTTTAATTCCTTCAGTTTTTTTGCATACACATGTTTATTCTTTGCGATTCTTTGTACGGGCATGTCCGTGTAACATTTTTTCTGCGTTTCTAAACTACTGGATCAGTCCATTTGCCTTCTACGAAAGGGGTGACACAATCATTTCGCGCCAAATGTCACATGTAAATTATCTTCGCGCCTTTTTCTTGGATTGTTCTATTGAATGGGTGTGATAACTTCTATGGAAATAAATAACGTTTATTCTTTTAACCTGATTCTTAAGCTTCAGATTTTTTATTAACGGTAAATTTTATCTCATTTTTAAAAGAACACATTGTATATGGACAGGCAACACTAAAGCAATTTGCTGATTATTCTTACTATTTATCCCATAAGTGAACTACTCCAATCATAAACAAACTCCCTCGACCCAGTAAATGGGACATCCCTTCTTGATTCAGTCTGTTTTCCACCTTTTCTTTCAATATTACATTTATTAATAATGTACGTTACAAGGTTAGGATTTTTAAAAAGCTTAGAAAGTACAGCCAGTAGCATATTATTTCATGCTTTGTGATGAACAAAGATAGTGAGTGACAAGAGTGTAAGTCAGTACCCATAGAGGAATGGGCTTAACTCCCGTAAAATTCTAAGCAAAGAATTGGCAAAATGAAGAAGACATCGTGATCTCTACTAGTTTTCATTGCATATAAAAGCACGTTATTATAATTATGAGAAAGGTCCTGAAATCGATTGAAAAGAAAAACTGAACAATTTTAAAACTGTACATAAAGGTGTATTTTAAACTCATTTATAATACATGTACATGTATATGGTAAGACCATCAGCGCGTGAGTTTCGTCCGCTTGAGGGGGGGGGGGTGTTATTAGTACATGTATCTTGTTTTGCTCTAGCTATAATGTGTACAGTCCATTTACTTTGAATTCTAGAGCAGCATTGAAGCATTTTGTCTCAAACACTTCAAGACAAGGCAGTTAAAACTGTTCATATTTTTTTTTTCGTCGCCGAGAACGACGAAAATCAGACCAGTCTATAAAAAGAGGCCGTCTCATCAATCTATCACTGACCAGAGAGTGTGCATGAAGAAGCGCGCCCTCTAGTAAGAGAGTACATGTAATATGAATTTCTTTAAAACGAATCATCTAACTATTTTTCTCAAAATTATAATCTACTCTAGCGCACTTAGAGTTTCATCCCAACGTAACTTGTCAGCCCGTGGGCTAACTAATAAATGACTAAATAGTGGCATGCTTTAGATATTCGTTAATCTGTAGTATTTGGTTATGAGATTTTCAAGAGAAAGTCAATTGTACATCTTGTGAAATGAAGTATAGCAACTATGTCGCTCCTTGTTGACGGACCTCTAGCACCTCTCTTGCTTATACGTTCCATAAATATTGATTGATTAGTCAGGCAAGCTTTTTGAAAAGCTATTACTTGTAGCTTTGTTAATTGTTGTTGTTTAGCATAAACTTATACTGTTAGGTGTTTTTTTTCCCTTTAAGTAAGTATACTATCGATCTATACTGTATATATTTAAGGTCTTCCGTTTCCAACGGAAGACCTTCTACTGATTGTGATGATTAAGATTATTCTTATTATTCTTTTTTTTTTTCCTAGACGCCAACTTTGACGCTTCATATCTTCCTCATTTTTAAACAGATTTTGTTTAAATTTTCAGAGCTTTTAGACTTTACAAAACACTGTCAGAATACCGTAATACAATTCGGAAATTACCTTCTGTTCACGAGTTATTCCCCTTTGATTGAATTTTGCATGCCTCCGATTTCCAGACAAAGGATCAGAAATGGTTATAATTGGAGCACAAAACCCTTTGAAATTCAAAAGAGGAAGCATTGAAGTTGTGCACATCGGTTTTTGTTATTTGATTTTTGCATTAAAAATGGCGCTAGAGAGGGGTCAAAAGTTAGAACGCGGAAAACAGCAAAAAAATTGACATATTTTCCTTTATATCTTGAAAACTAGAAATATTTTGTTAAGACATGTAGAACAAAAGTTGTGAATAATTGCAAGGGCTTTCATATTATACTATTTAAAAGGGGCTGGCCCCTATGATTAGGGATCTTGGGGCCTTAAAAGTTTTTGTTTTATAACTCAAAAACGGTAAATATTTCGATCTGGACCTTGGGAACAAAATTGTTCTTTTACACCTTTTTGATCTAATGAAAATGTTGTTTTGTTCGAGTATACCGTGGGTATTGCGTAATACGTATTAGAAAGCAGGCCAGGTAAACAGGTAACGTTTTTCATTCGGCAAGGAAATTAGACCTCTTCATGTGTATAACTTAAACAGACTTGCTATCAATAATATACCCTGCGGTATTTAATGTTAATTTTCGTTTTAATAAGGTTTAAAACGTGGTTTATGGTTCACTATTAAATTATTTATTACAACTAGTCTTTCTTTTCTTCTTTATTAAATTAGATTAATAGTGTTCAAAAGCGGAGAATATTAAATCTATATTTCTACGTTTATTATTACAACAAACTTTGTAAGTGATTTTAAACTGTATGCATTGAATAATTCACGATCATTAGCTGTATGCATATTACGGTCTCCATGTTCAGTTCGATGTTTAGTTATGTAACCCAACGCGCGAATCCCACGCCTTTGATCGAGGTCACCAGTGTATTAGCCACCTGTGGCCATAAACAAAGCTAGTATTTGTGATCGCGTATAATGTCAATTTTGTACAAAGAGCTATTAATTAATGGAAAGTTATGTTTTTGATTATATCGAATCAGTAAGATTACTTTACCGATCTTTTATAATCTTAATTCCAAACACTGGTGCATAAAAATCATTTTGAATTTTAATCGCTGCTTTTGTCTGTTCACGCAACAATACATTTAAAAAAAGTATTGCTCTATCCCGTGTTGTTGTATTTTAATTCATTTGCAATTGTAATTGAATGGGGGCTTCGGTAAATAATTGTAATTACTACGCATGCTACGCACATATTATTTTTACCATCACTCTTGTGAATGTCCATTTATTATTTATAGAATTAAATAAACATTAACATAAATAAAAATTCCTTCAAATATACATGTAGTATAATTCAAGTCTTTGTAATATAGCAAACAGTTTCATCCATCTCTGCCGCTTTGTGTCTTTAGTGTTGTAGTCCAGTCCTCGTTTACATACACGTGGCCACAGAGAGCCGCGGGCACCTCGATGTTGAACAAATTATTTTTTCTACTTAACTTGTTACTGTATGCGAACAAAATGATAAACGTGTAATTATTTATAGGTTCCCATTATTTTTTCTGAAAATCAGAACACATTTATCAGCTCTCTTAAGGTTTTACGGACACATACAATGTACACGCATGCAAGTACAGAACATGCACGTTTTATAAGTGCATATGCAAGAGCGCCCCAAATATATGCATATCGAGAGTTTGAAATACAGAAAAATTCTAAATCCCGTATTTTTTTTTCATTATTTTTGCAATAAAATATCGACTACACTGAAATGATTTTATTGATTTACAGCATATATTAAAGTGAATTATAGGTCCGCTGAGTTGATCATGAGTTGTTCTTATAACGGGTAGTCCTCCTGGCCAGTCATCGTCACGGTTTGTAACATCGTAATTACACAGGTAAATGCTAAGATGTCAATCCATATATTTTCCATAAGAAATGAATTACCGCGAGATGTCTCGTTTTCTCTGATCATATATTAATTGACAGCGTTAATGAACAGCTGTTAAAACACAGGCCTTTGTAAACCGGTAAATCACAAAAAAGAAAAATCCGAGACATAAAAAACAGAAAATATAAATGTCTCTGGAAATAACATTGCCTTTAGATAACTAAAATAAATTAATGTCCGCCGATTTTTGAATTAATCCGAACATTCATTGATGTGTACCGGTATAGTGCACCTGTACAGGCAGTTTGTATATTTTTATGAAGCCTTCGTCCAAACGAACAATATAATAAATCTTGAATGAATTAACTAACCCCTTCAGTACACACACATTCGCCTATACCTGAGATCTAATCAAAATCAGATCTTTTTTACAGCCCGGAATTCTGATAGTCGCTGTATTTCTAATCTGATTGACTATACACGTACCTTTAGCAAATATTCTTTAATTTTCTTCGGGACCCCTGCATCACTAGTCAGGTGCTGTACCGACTGAGCTACCCAGGCCGATATCCACGACCCAACCATTACAGTTTAAATAATAAATAATTAATAAAACTTTTATTAACTAATATCTTCATTTTTTTTTAAAATGAATTTTTAACTTAATTATAAGAAATCAATGCAGGTGCTCCACGTGTCAATTATTATGATAGAGGTACTTACCACGTGACCTGATCATAATGCATTCATATTGGTCAACTCTGTGATGCATGTATGTATTTGTCAAACCTTTCAAACTCTTTCCTCTTGACACCATCTTTAAGTGTATTAAAAAGTCAAGCGACTTCCTGTCAATTTTGAATATCGCCACCGCACGTGTATTTTGAACTTTGATTACCAATTTCATTATTTTCATCAATAATAAATATCCTTTTAGCCTGTCATTTTCGGAATTTTAAAAACTAAACTTCACACAAAAAATCACGGACTTCTTGTTAAGTTATAATGCAAACAAACGACTGAAACATCTTGAACACAAGAAGGGTTGGTGAGGTGCATAACTACATGTATAAAATAAAAAAAAGCAAAGGCGGGTCCAGGGCCGGCGCGCCGGGCGCACGCCCCCCCCCCCCTTCCGTTTTCGAATTTTTTGTATGTAGAACTTATATGTCCATTATCCTTAAATCAAGGAAAAAAATCTCTTATTTGTAAGAATTTGTCAACTTCTGGGGGCTTCGCCCCTGGATCCCCACCTTGGCTTTGTTATAGACCCTCTGGGGGTTTCATTGCAGCCCCCCCCCCCGACCCCTCCCCTGCCTTCTACCCCCCCCCCCCCCGGTATGAAATTCCTGGATCTGCCACTGCAAGGGGCGTAATAAACAAGAATAATATAACTTTGAAGGGATGTGATCATCGGTATTGGTACTTTTACCTATGATATATACACAAAGACCTCTAGATCTACACGACAGAAATAAAGCTTGAGCGGCAGCTCTGCTTTAAAACATGTATCTACTTTTCGGTACAATCATAGAAAATTATAAGTATTTAGCAAATCCTTGCTACAAAGCACAAACACCATAATATTAAACTTGACATGTAACTGAAATTATTCCATCAATAATCCACGAACATACATTGAAAGGATTATAAATATCTGTAGAAATTAAAAAGCAATTTGGAATTTAAAAAAAAAAAAAAAAACTGTCGGCGAGTTTCTTATTGCTGCTATTGCGTTGAACATGCCATTTGATTGACAATCTCTCTATATATGTAATATAGAATTTTTTGTATTATTTTCATTTTTTAGCTTAATAATTAAACATTACTGATTATTTCTATTTTTATCATTATTTTGTACTACACGTATGTGTTTGTGGTTTAAGTGCAAAGTTAGGCTTTAGATTATAAAACTTTAACATATGCCAGGACAGACATTTCTACATGTTACTTTTCAAGGACATAGCATCGTTTTTGAAAAGGGGGGGGGGGGGGCAGCCAGAGAAAAAAAATTAACTTACCTGAAAAGACTTCACAAGCAAAACCAAAATAGGAAAATAGCTCAGAATCCTATTTCCTGGCGGAAAGGGGTGGGGGCAACGGGACTATACTGCAACAAAAAGTGGGGGCCAACGGGACTTTCAATGAACATTACTGAAGTAAAAAATTAGGTCTGAAAAAAGGGGGAGGCTGATGCTACGTGCCTGCTCTTATAGCTCATGCTTTATTTGATCTGCAGTATCATAAGTTTACTTGATTGAATATCTCGGAGTCTCTCTTATCCTTTCTACAGCCTTTTAGTTTGACCAACTATGCAAAATTTAGCTTTTTGAACAGTTGGCGTTAGGGCTTTCATACTTCACATCCGAAATTCTTTGTGACAAGACCTTTTCTTTGGAATAAATATTTTTGACCTTGTGACGTTCACCTTGGAGTTTGACCCACTTTTTAAAAAATCTAACCTTGGCAATACCTTTTGAACGGTTGGGACTAGTGTTTTCACATTCACAGGTGTATTCCTTGTGAAAACGCTGTTCATTGGATATCAACAATTTTTACTATTTGACCTTGACCTTGGAGTTTGACGTACTTTAAAAAAAATTAAAAGTTTTGACTTTTCACCTTTGACCTTAGAGTTTGACCTACCTTTGAAACATTTTAATCTCATTCATAACTTTTCAACGGTTGGTGTTAGGGTTTTCGTATTTTTACATGTGTGTTTCTTGTGACAA
Source organism: Saccostrea echinata (assembly GCF_033153115.1). Taxonomy (NCBI): domain Eukaryota; kingdom Metazoa; phylum Mollusca; class Bivalvia; order Ostreida; family Ostreidae; genus Saccostrea; species Saccostrea echinata. The sequence goes on from NW_026889789.1 coordinate 3,372,124, forward strand.
GACCCTCCCTTGAGTACCGACAGTTTTGACTTTTGTCCTTGATCTTGGGGTTTGACCTACTTTTGAAAAAAAAAAAAAAACGTTGACCTTTGTCATAACTTTTGAATAATTAATGCTAGGGCTTTCATATTTCAATGTCTATTTCTTATGACAAGGCATTCCTTTGGACACCGTTAATCTATCCTTGACCTTAACATTTGACTTGAGTATAAAAAAAATTAACCTTTGCCATGCTTTTCAATAGTTAGTCTTATAGCGGTTTCATATTTCACAGTTATATTCACTGAGACGAGATCTTTCTTTGGGTAACATAATTTCTTATCTCTTGACTTTGACCTTGGAGTTGGATACGGATTTGAGAAACTTAAACCTTTGCCATAGGCTCGATACCGGGGCATCAGTGTTTCACAAACACGTCTTGTTCAATATCCAAACTGGACAAAAACATTCACAATGAATCCTTAAATCATTGTGTGGAACCTGATAAATTATTTGACTCGATCTATGGTCTGAAAGAACATGGCTAACCTTATCCAGTCAATAACTCACAGATTGGGATTTTTCTTAACCAGTGTGTGTTATGGTCTTGATGAAAGGTCATTTGGATGAGTTTGGATGAGAAGCTTTAAATTCGTTACCGTCTTTTTCTAGTGAAACATTGTTGGTATCATGCAGAGTGTGACATGGCCTAAACTCAAGTTCAAGGTCAATAAGGATAAGATATTTTGACTGGATGTATGGACTGTATGAACATGAGTGAATTTGAGAAGTTAGTAATACACAGATGGGGTTTGCTCATAACCAGAGTGTGTCATGACTTTCGCAAGGTCATTTGGACAAGTTCAAGGTCACATGCATTCCTTTATCGTCTTTATAATACAGAGTGAAACATTGTTAGTTGATACCTCTTACAAGATTGCTTATAACCTTATGATATGGCATGACTTTGACTCAAGGTCACTTCTTCCTGCCTGCAGCTCCAACGGAAGACCTACTCGTTGCTTTGCAACGAGCTCGGCTCTAGTTAGGACCTATTCTTATAGGGACAACGCATTAGCTTGTATGAGGTTTGTCTTAGTGAAAAAAGTTGTTCTATTTCGAGTCGAGACTGTTTTTTGCCATGCCAAAGTCGTTTAGTTACATTGTATGCAGTAAGCGTACCGGTTGTAGTAATCAAAGAACATTAAAAGGGAAAAGAAATGAAACCTGTAGAGAGACCTTAGGTTCAATTATTGGAAAAACAATAACAGAAAATGATGTTATTTGTTACAGATGCTTTTATCAATTCCATAAGGTAATATTACATACTAAGTTATGTTCCATACCCGCATCAAACATATGCACGCGTTATTTAAGCACACAAGTAAGTCCCACAAACACTGCACTGTATGTGGAAAAAAAAAAAGAAAAATGAATGCAAGTTATTCTTGGCAAGGCCTGCGCACATGTGTTTTAAAAAACATAATATAATTCTTCATGTGAAAGCACGAGCTTGTCTTTGTCATTTTGTGGGCAAACAATTAAAAGATTCTGATCTGCAGAAATATTCCTATAGAGCAAGAGACGGTACAAAAGCAATACCATCCGCAGAGCTTGCAGAACAACTAACAAACTTTCGGAAATTTCTGCTGCGATCTGAAAACAAAAGAATAAATTTCGAAAATGATTCTCTCAGCGATGAAGATAGTTATAATTTGACAGGAATTTCTAAAGCACAGTTTGAAAAATTATGTTCAATTCTCACTTTTTGTAATTAAACGTACACCAAGAAAACGCGTGTAGGAATTCTATTAACAAAACTAAGCACTGATCTCTCAAATAACATACTGAATACGTTATTTGGTATCAACAAATCTTCTTGTATTCCTAAAATTTCAAGAATGTCAGAGAAGCTATTATAATGATTCAATTCGTTCCACAATATATTGGCTTCGATCATAACACACGAGATGAAGTGATTCGCAATCACACTACCATATTTGCGCGGGAACTTCTTGCATCCGGAGATTCAAATACAAAATGTACCGCAATCCTTCTCCTCGATGGCACATACATTTACATAGAAAAAATATCAAAATATGCTTTTCAAAGAAAGTCTTACAGTGTGTACAAAGGTCGACCTCTTGTCAAATCAATGATGGTTGTGGCATCCGACGGGTATATTATTGACAGCCTTGGCATAGGGGTTTTAGGGATTGTCTTGATATGATTGATTTGGTGGGGTTACGATCAGAGTCATCCTCACCTGGCTCTTCTTAGGATTTAAGAATTTTATGCTTATCGTTTCAGATACATGTGCTTGCAACAGGCCTGTGCGAAGCAATTTCAGTTTAGGAGGGTATAGTTCCAAATCAAATTCTTGACAAGGAATAAAAAGTTATTAGACGTAACAATTTCGAGAGGACACCAAGGTATATTAGCTTTGTTTTCTTTTGTATAATATATATTGGCAATATTATTGAGGACAACTGTAGATAAGCCCTGTTTTTTCTTGCTATCAAACTAAAAAAATGGAAAAAAAAATTGGAACCCCCCCCCCCCCTCCCCAGCTAGCTAGGTTCCTAAAAACACCAACCAGGTACAACTGAACATCATTCTCTTATGTTCATGCATTTATTTTTAAATGCCATACTTCTGTGTTCAGTATTTGTTATCAAATGGAATATTAAAAAAGACGCGTTATTGTATCAGCAGGTGTACACACGAGATTTTTTAGCTACTTTGAGAAAAATGAATTTATAATGAATTTATATATCCAAATAAGAAGTTAATACATTTTTTAAAATACGAAAACATTTATATTTTCAACTGGTTTCAGCAGTTGAGTTATCATATTCTTTTAAGATTTCAAATACAATTCATCAGAATTTCTTCAAATTGTTAGCACACAAAAAGGACTTTTTTTTTGTTTCGTCATATATTGTAATCATTCAGTGGCAAGTTTTGTTTATCTTTGAATGGTATAGGGTAGTTCTTGTAGTACATAAATTATATAATTTATCTTCATAGGCCGTTAGACAAAAGCCGCGGAATTAACTTTTTTGTGTTTACCAGTTTACATATACATGTATTTGATAAATATGATCAGACATGCACCTATAAGATTTTAACCGGAGAATCTTTCGCTTTCAGTCCACAAAAATATATTTAGATAAAAAGAATAAATACCTGTTTGTTATCTACGAATGTTTTGTTTTGTTTTTGTTTGTTTGTTTGATTGGGTTTTTTTTTTTTTTTTGTTCTGCTTTCTTTTTACCCGCGATTGCTTTATTTATTTTGCTCAATTTGTACAACCCTGGGATTAGAGGGATCGAAGGGTAATCATGACTGAATTCTAGAGTACGTTTATTGAGATTGTTCAACCCAGAAGTCAGCATGGTTATTGAAAGAAAAAAAAATGAGAGGGTTACTTATGTAACAATGCTAGCATTACATCTTGAACCCCCCCCCCCCCCCCCGCACACACACAAACAATTAACCACCCCACCCCACCCCCCAAAAAAAGATTACACTAAAATGATAATTTTTTACTTAGCAACATAACTGTTTTGTTTGAAGTGTTCAACTTCCATGAGTATATTCGGTACTTTGATTCTCGACTGGAAAACGTTGTCACGTGATATGTAAAAAAATTATTGGATGTCTTGACCGGTATATTCCTCTATTGTACTAAGGTCTACCCATTATTTTCATCTTTATTCATAAATAACAAATGGTCACATTCGCTTCTATAGTGTCTAAAAATATAATGTGTCGGAAATATTGAAACTATTCAAAAGACGTCGTATTTATTCACTCTTATTTGAACTATCAAAATCGTTGTAGATTTAATCTAATTCGTCGTAGAAAAAGGGGCCGCAGAAGTTTTGGCACATCATACTTTTAGTGTATCAGCATTCAAGATTAAATTTTAAGCTATCAAATGAAGTCAAAATCATTTTCCAATAAAAATTGTAGAGATTTGACATAAGATATGAAAATTTGTAAGAACTTACCAACGCATTTCTCCATTGTCTGGTCCCACTTGTAATCCGGACAGCATCCTTTGAATAGTCTAGAAGTGATAAAAATTGGTGATTGATAAAGTAAAATAGATCTGAGGCCGGATTTGCCATATAAATATAACAAATTCAAAGCCGTAAGGCGACAAAACATCTCTAACAAGATCCCTCATTTAATATAATTACCCTGGACAAATATCGCTTGTTAAAGACTTCGTGATAGCACTTATCAAAGCCATACTGTGCTTAAACAATGCGTCATTATTGATGGATATGAAAGAAAGTATATAAGGATAAAAATGTAATACAAAATTTTAACAATTCTTAATTAATTTCCTTGTAATAAAAATAATGTTCATTCTAAAATTATAGCTTCAAGTATCAGTACATAATCTATATCAAACTAGTGGTAATAATTTGTACCAAACTTGTACCAAACAAAAAAATCCTTGACTGACAAGCAACTTAGAAAAAAGCTACCAGACATAATTGTTGAGGGGGCACATACATAGAAAGGCTTTGTAGAGGGGAACACATACATAGAGAAGCTTTGACATTATAGTATACTTAATATCGGCAGAATTATTATAGTCCCCCCCCCCAACCCAGTTCCTACGACCATGATATGAACGTGCCAATTACACTATTCATGCTCCTCTTCATCAGTATTACTGCTTAAACAAATAAACATTTTAGTACACATTACTACAAATGGTAACTAAAATTCAAAAACACACAAATTTCATCGCAGTTATTTGTAAACACGATTTCCTCTTAATAGTAATTTGCGTCGGAAGTGGGGATTTCCTGCTGACTGGGGGAAGGGGGGAGGGTAACGACTTACAAGCCCCCCCTCCCAATGATCAATAAAGTAAATGTAGAAGCCTCTTCTATGTAATATAAAAGATGAGTAACACAAATAAGAGATACATTACATAAAATACATGTAATTACTCATCTACCTACCAGCAATACTCATTTTCCTTTAATACTGTAACATTTGAAATAGGGATTTAAAAGCTGACCCTGAATTTATTTTGTCAGCTTTCTGTTATATATATTTGAGGGTAATATAGATCTAATTTGGTAACAGTAGAATTTTTTTTTTTGCACATATTGATTCCTCCCTTCCCCTCCCCTATCACGGATGTAAAGTGTTTATCTATGTTTTCGGTATATATATAATTATATATATTCTTGACTTTACATAGCAATAAAACTTAAATTGATAATCTTCGAGTGAAAAGGTTTTGATGAGTACAATAAGCAATGATTTCATAATAAGTTCATGATTTCAAATACGTTTCAGTAGATGAGCAATGTCGATCATTTTCTTTTAAAGCACTGGTTGTTAACTTTACAATATTTTAGCATCACCAAGATGTGGAATAGTTAAATTACATGTAGGACTAAGTAACTTGATATCAAAAAAGTATTTCCTGACTCTGTTTTCATCTTCACTATTTAAGAATGGAGGTAGGTTCGGTTTCACACATTGCTTGAAATAGTCAAGTCTTAAAATGTAAGTGCAACAATGACATAAAACTGTATATCCTTTGTTTTGTGGTTTGCACTGAATGCTTCAAGCTTTACACAAAATCATAGCACAAAAAGAGGAGTGCATGAAAGCAACACTCTTTAACACGGGTAGAAGTTCACTCACTCCCCTTGTAAATATATCAAAGTAAAAAGTATATGTGCATGAATTATTCTATACAGTATGCTCTTATGAGTTTACTTTTCACAGTTCGGAGAATATCAATGAAAATAACACATGAAAAAGGCAGTGAAAAGATTGGTAAATAAAGTAAAGATTGTTTGAATTGATTTATATGATATTATCTACAGGAACAATTTTCCCTAGATGAAAGAAAGTGAATAAAGTTTAGAATAAGATAAAAAAGAAAGAGTTAAATTAATAAAACCAAGTTATATCCTTTAGTCTTTACTTTAAGTTACGATACTTATACCCTTTCCATCTTAAGTCACTTAAATTCGCAGATTTATATGAATTCCTCAAATTGAAAAAAGAAAAAAAATATTTGGCGCAAGAAAATGTAAAACAAGGGCTGGTAATGTTTTTGTACAAACTTATGATTTTGAAACAATTCTACATTCCAAGATTAAACCCTTACATGTCTTTCTCATTTCAATATCGTAAGTTCAGTTTCATAACATTTGCACTCAGCTTAGCCTACCCGAGAGAGAGAGAGAGAGAGAGAGAGAGAGAGAGAGAGAGAGAGATTATCTTCATTTTGAAGTGGTGAACTAAAAAAGCTTTCTTTTTCAGTCTCCAATGTCTGTAACTTCCTCCATTTCAAATATCCTTATTAAAGAATACATAAAACAACACAACAACATATAGCACTCGTCATAGAATGCCATCATATTTGGTGTAAGGTAAGGAAAGACATGAATGTTTGTTTCCTCAATATGTATTTTTATACGGACAAAGATAAAATAAAATACAAAGACAAAATAAAAAAAAACGCCTCCCATCCTTCCTCTGACATTACGGGTAATTATTTTCTTTCTTTTTTTTCAAACAAAACATATATATCAAGGCGAATGTTCCATTTTTTTAAATTAAAAGTACGTTAAATATACACCCTTGATTTTATTTTAGGTTATTTAACATTCAGGATCAGCATATTTGAATGAAAACAAGGAAATTATTCAACTTTTATTTGAAAGCGCCAGTCGATAACAGATACTCTTTGTAAATGGAACTCGTGATGAACTCGTTCAGTATGTTTCTACCTTTGATTTTATTTGCTTTAAACCTGGTGTCAAAGGGAGGTTCTGCGAACAATAATTGTGAGGGGTAAGTATATGCATACTTTTTAAATATTATATTAATAGAAACATACACGTATCATGTTTATGTCAAATGCGTTACAATGAAAGTCTATTAATTAAGACGTATCCTGATTCATAATCTCTATGGTTTCAATTCTCCCAGGAAACCAAATAATTGCTGCGATGGATATATGTTCGATATCATCACCAATAGCTGTAAAGGTTGGTGCACATATAACTCACATTTTTTTCATAATTCACACATTGATATATAACATAAACGTAGCTCTCAGTTCATATTTAGGGACATACATGTAGATAGAAAATTGAATATATGTCTGCATTATTTTATTTGTTTGAAGAATGTGATATCGGATTCTTTGGACAAAACTGTTCAGAAAAATGCCCTTCAAGAACGTATGGTAGAAACTGTCAAAAGATGTGCAGATGTGTAGAGCCTTGTCATCATGTTTATGGATGCGGTAGATAATTAATATGATATCACTATGATTTTATTCTATGAATGATATATAACTATTTGTTACAATCCGTATAACTATAAAGGCATAGTTTTTCTTTTTCAAAGACCTGGTGAGTACATTAATCACTCCTACAAGCGGGGAAATCGAGAAAAGCGTTGAGGCGTCAGAAACATCTACTTCTCAAAGCTCTGTGTTTGATTGGAATCATCCTAGTCCTGCATCAAGACCTATCTCTAATCGGCTCCATTGGGAAGCAAAATTGAAACCCAGTTTGAATCATAGAACGAACAATCCTGGACATATGAACCACGGCCTTTATGCAATTGTAATATCGAACACACTTCTTACTCTTCCAGTAACAATCGTGGTTATCATATTTATTTGCAGAAAATTCAAGAAAAGGAGACGAAAATTTGAAATACAAGTGGAAAATATAGACAATGATGATGTATGCTACAATGATTTGAATGAAATCAACACCTGTGTAAAAATTTCCGAATATGATGCACTTTCCAATTGCATGGAACATGTTGATGACACGTCTACAGCAAGCCTTGTCTGCCTTGAAAATGGTCCAATTCAACGAAAAGCCCGACAAAATAGCTACGTTCCAGTCAAGGAGAAAAAAGCTAAAGAAAACGACGAAACAATGCATAATAAAGACATCTACGCAAAAGTGAAACGTAAACAAACAACTACGAATTGTATATCCATGGACAACAGCATCACTATTGAAACCATGGAGAGCGACACTACGACAACTGACCATCAATCAATTAATGATGAATCCCTGTACATTGTACCCTTACAACCTACTGTTGATGAACCAGGGATACACATTAAATCCCTGAAAAGTTCAGTGTCTATCTGCAGTACCGATGTAAAAGAAACTGAGAATACGGATAAAGAAGGCAACATCTATACAGATCTCATGTAATGGGAGGTTGCTGTTATGTCGAAATAATTGACATTTTTTGAAATGATACTGCGATCCTTCAAGAGAGAGAGAGAGAGAGAGAGAGAGAGAGAGATTAAATTTGATGTGCCTCTATTATGTGACCGTTATTATAATATATTCCTAGCGAAAGGAGTAAGACTTCTATAATGATCATCAGTTTCTTTTTTTTAAAATCTTTATTTCTATGTTTTAATCTAGATTTTAGCTGCATAATATATGCAATTTGAATTAAATTTTCTCTCTCTCTCTCTCTCTCTCTCTCTGTGAGGGAGGGTATGTGTATGTGTGTGTGTTCGTTACTATCACACCGATCTGAAAGTTTTCGCAGAATTAGAGGTAATTTCAAAGACCGTATATATAGTCCTATATTGTATCACAATAGGAGTCTCAACGTTTATGAGTTCCTCTCTTAGGTCGGGTTTAGTTTCCTCTCAATATATAATTAGTTTGATTTGAGGAAGTTTTTTTTTTTTTGTTTATGTAAAACAGGACATTGTTCAGCTGTTTGATATTCAAAACTTCCAATGTCCTTTATCCAACTTTTTCATCCTTTATTCTATAATATTTTTCACGAAAAAAGCAAATAAAAATATGGATATTTTAATTTTCCTTTATTCGTGCTAACTGTTGAACCTAGATGTTATTAAGTACAAAACCTAAGAACGTGCAGAAGTTACATTTTCACATTCTTTTTCCATATAAATATGCGGATAATCTATTTAAAAAAAATGTAATATTCTTGAATTTCTTTTTTTTAAAAATATATTTCTGTTTTCACAGGCATGTATTTTTATTTTAGATAAATGTAAGTTATAGATATTTATGGAACATTGTACATAATAAACGAATATATGACACTGTTTTGGATCTTTTTGCAATTGTTTTACCAAGCTGTAAATGAAGTGAATCCGAGATAATTTACAAGCAAGAGCAAAGATCGATCTTTACATGATCATATTAGGGAGAATATTTGTACAAATACAATGTCTTCCATCACTGTTTATTACGTAATTTCACATCAATAGGTCACCTAATCAATATATACAGGAGGTGGGGCAACCCTAACAAAAATACTATAGTTAACTATAGTTAACTATAGTAAATCAAAGTGTCAAAGTTATCACTATAGTAAATCAAAGTGTCAAAGTTATCACTATAGTAAATCAAAGTGTCAAAGTTATCACTATAGTAAATCAAAGTGTCAAAGTTATCACTATAGTAAATCAAAGTTTTCAAAGTGATCACTATAGTGTCATAGTAATCACTATAGTAAATCAAAGTTTTCAAAGTTATCACGATAGTAAATCAAAGTTTTCACCATAGTAAATCAAAGTTTTCATACTGATCACTATAGTAAATCAAAGTTTTCATTGTTATCACTTTAGTAAACCAAAGTGTCAAAGTTATCACTATAGTAAATCAAAGTTTTCATAGTGTCAAAGTTAACACTATAGTAAACTATAGTTAACTATAGTATTTTTTGTGAGGGAATCTATCAGCTTTATTACAGCATCTCTATCTCTCTATCTCCCTCCCCCTCCTCTCTATCTCCGATTGATCGAAATTCGAATATATGTATGATGTCAGCTAGCCTACAACAACAACAGCAAATCGATACTGTATGAAATTTGAAAGATTTCTGTATTAATTCTGTATTAATTTTGTAAAGACAAACAAAAATGTAACAACAGATTGAATTTGCTTATTTCTGCAAATGGCAGCCCTACCAAACACGCTTTTAGGTCGGAATTAGATCGAGGTCAAGTTTTAGAATAGTATACTCTCAGCTGGACATCAACTGATTAAGATCTACAGGTCAAATCAAGATTAACACAATCATAACAATGAAATTGACAGGATTGTTTTGAACATGAAGGAAGAGCGCACGTTTGCCGGGTTATCTCCTTTAAATATGACATTATTTTGCACAATATGCAAGTGCTGTGCATGGCCGTAGGAACCGGGGCGGGGGGGGGGGGCACGGCCCCCGCAATAATTTTGCCGATATACAGATTACTATAGAAAACATGCCTACTATGTGCTTGTACCCCCTCAATAAAAACGTCTGATGATTTTTTTTTTTTTTTTTTTTTTTTTTTTTTGCTTGTCAAGGAATTTTTGGTAGTTGATAGTGCCCCCTTAACCGAAAATGTATGGCTGTGCCTCCCCTAAACTGCTGTGTATTAATTTTTTTTAGAACAGCCGAAAACGTGCTGACTATGTATTCATACGATGAAAAAGCGTGGCCTTGATAATCCATTGATTAATGAAATGTGATATATTTTAATTGTAATGTTAGGAAATTGATAATAAATCTATGATTGATTGATTGTTTGCTAATTTACGTGTCGTGCAAGATTATTTCACTCACATTAGACACCAATCTTAGAAGGAGACATGTACTTTATTAAAACCGAAAAAAAAGTTTCTGTTAGAAAATAAACGCATATTTCACGTAAGTTTCATTGTACTCAAATTGTACTCAAATGGTTTAGACTATGGTGGTTTCTCATAAGTATATACGAAATCTCTCTCACTCCCTCTTTATAACCTGTTTGTTTTTTCTCTCTATTGTAGATATCCTGTTTATTTGTACCTCCGCAAATCAATGACAACTAATTTTATTAACACAGACACTGCCTATTCTAGAAATACGAGGGGTTATCAAAAAGTTCATGGACTAGCGTCATAAAATTAAAACCGCTTAAGATACATCAATGAATTTTTAAACATTAAATAAGCATCTTCTTTTCTATCTGTGAAATAAACTATAAATCATTACTTTTATTTTTTAGTGAATCGTAAATGTTTTTGTAAGCAATGGTATGTCAAGGCGGCGCAACCTCGAACATGACGTATTTTCTACCCGAGTGTAACTGAGAAAAACTCTTCTAATATGAGCATTTGTCATCCGAAAATCCCATTAATTCACTCATGTGATACATGTATGACACAATTTTCCCGTAAAAGTTGCAATTTTTACCTCATTCTGTATATTCTATGAAATTTTAACGTAAATTTTATAGGGAATGTCCAAACAATAAATTGGTTAAAAATGACGTCGAAAGGGGGACGGTGTCATTTTACAACATTCTATAAAGCTTCAGCCCCTGGAAAATCTGACATAGACTTAGAAAATGTTTAAACAGGCTACAGAGAAATAAAATAAATCCCGAGTACTTGTGTTGAAATACCAAAACAGATTCAGCTAGAACAGAGGCACACGGTTAATGTCGATTTGTTGTCAGGGTGTCCAAAGTCAGAAACGTCGAAAAGTGACGTTGATCATTGGTTGACATTGAACTCCGGCAAGAAAATTATGCCGACAAAATCAAGCAAGGATTTTTTCCTATGTATAGATTTAATATTTACAATATTAATGCATTGAAATCAGGTGTTCATGAGATTGTAAAGTCATGTAAACAAGACGGGTTTAGGTCTTTACTTTCCTCCAGAGAATCTCATAAAGATAAGTGTATTGAGACAGAAGGAGCTGGCATTGAGAAATAATGACGTTGTCGGACGTCATGAAAATAAACTGCGACAGCGCCGGGTGATCATATAATGCCCTTTTTATTTAATGATAATTTGGCTAATTATCAACATATCGAGCTGAAATTTTCAACACTTGTTTAACTTTTGTTGGTTTATGTTCCCTACAGATTTTTTAATCAACTACTACATAGTATTAATTTTATCGCATCAGTCCAAGAACTTATTGATAACCCCTCGTAATTGCCAGAGCAACATGCAGATTTACAAAACACGGAAGTATAGAAAGGAATCTAGGTTCAATTTTGTGTCAATTGAGATATCATCTATTCATTTGTGGATACAGGGCGGGCTCTCCATTAAAACATATTTTTTATTAATGAAACAATTGAACGCTTGTCTGAACTTTGCATACTATTTTTTTTCTTTTTTTTTCTTTTTGAACAACAAACTCCAAGGTTTTAGGTCAAATTTGAAAGTTCAGTTTTGAAATGAATTTGTATTACTATACTATGCCTAACGACTGTGCAAGAGTTTTTTTTTTTAGTATAAGTCACTGGTGATTTTTCGTATTGTTCTGATCTACATGTAGTCAAGCTGATTGTTAAAACATTTGGCTTTTATAAAAAAAAAGAATCTTTAATTAAATTCGTAAAAGCATACATTTTTCCCGAGGTTTAAAAATAGGACACATTAATTTCATGAGTTGTCTCTTTTTCCTGGGTGGGAAATCCATGAACTACTATTTTTAGTATTTTTATGTACATCATGAATATTTTTAGATCTTGATCAAAATTGTTTTGTTCTATGTTCTTTTCAATGCGTCAATAGGAACCTTTCAAGTGGAGGTAAGTTTGAAATGTGGTATATTATTATTTTTTTCTTAATTCATTGTTCTACAAACAATTTACCTATAGTAATTTCAAAATAATACAAATTTTCAATTTTCACTCATTTTATTTTCTTAAATTGTGATTATATAGTTTACTGCAAAGAAAATAAACAATACTGCTTACTCTGTGCATAAAACTCATTTTTTTCTGTGCTTTGATGGAATTTACGCATAATAAAAATTATAATAAAATGAAAGAGAAGTACATAAACAACAGGTACAGGTGTAATGTGTCACAGATAAGAAAAGAAAAGAAAAAAAAAACCCCAGAAATTTGCCGAACAATGATTAAGATGATTCGTTTCTCATAACTGACTTTTTTTTTCTTGTCCTTCTCAAATCAAATCAAAAGACTGTCTGGAAATATTTAAAGAACCACGGAGGTTTTAAATGTAATTTTAGTTTTCGTTAGCTCTCCTAGCTTTGCTGTGGAACAAGATGAATTGAATATTTTTTTTTCATATTCGAAGTCCTTTCCAGGCACTAAGCATTGCTTTTTGAAAGTTGAAAGGGGGGGGGGGGGGGCAGCCAGAAAAAAAAAATTCTGAAAGGAACTTTTTTTAAAAAAAGAACGATTTGACTACACTGCAACCAAGAGTTTGGTAGGGGTAGCCTTTCAATTAATATTTTCAACAGTAAAAGGTATTGTTTGTAAATCCCACCCACCCCTGATATACACTGTAGCATGACTAAAATCTGCAAGCACTAACTATGGTATTGACTTCGTGTGTTGATAATCTTTACTCTCGGTATGAAGTGTTTTCGATTGAATGACTTCAGTTGTGCACTATTCTTATAACATTAAATTGTGATTTTCTATTAGACAATTTTATTCTCCTCCTTAACTTTGTTCAGAATTTAGAGAAAAAAATAAAGCTAAATTAACTAAGTTGATAAAGAACAGTAATGATTAACGAGGTCGAGTCTAATTCCAAGACTTTGAGCAGCTTTTTAGTTTCATGAAGTCGTATCTGCAACATAACACCTATCCAAGTATTGTAATTGCAATACAAAATTAACACTATCTGTAACGTTTATGGGTCTTAAAATGTGCTTTTAAGACAATATTTAGGAATAAATTTATACTGAAAAGCTTTCTCCAGTTCTGTAAGCAATGAATAACGCTGAAGAATGACGCTTGACTCGCTTGAGTATTCAAGACGTCCATGGACATTTTATTAAACACTGTTGGCAGAACATCAAAAGAAACATACCAGCAATCTAAACATTGTTATTTTTTACCAAAATAATTCATCTGCGCCTTTATGTACAAAATGTATGCCGCAATATGGCAAATTTAGAGGAATTGGGCATTGAGGAAAAAAAACAAACTTTGTAATAATTCCAAGAACAAACCAGATGGTAAACTTTTTTTAAATTTCACAATTTGGTGACTTTTTACAATAACTTCCATGTATTGGACTGAAAACGACATCCCTAGGGTAGAAATACAAAAAAATATGGTGAAAATGTGATAATTTGGCGCTTTTCCAACAAATTCCCATAGCGTCCAATAGTAAAATTTGACAATTTTTAGATGGCCCTCTTAGAAATCCTGATGGTAAATATTTGATATTTTTATCTTAAAATAACTAATTTAATATTAAAAATTCATTCAAGAAAATTTATCAAAATATCTAGGGTAGAAATAACTAGATTCGGCATCGTTAAATTGAAAATAGTAATTATTTCGTGGTAAACGTGCCCTCGGAAAGAATCGATCTTAGGTGAAACAAACAGACCTACCTCGTAAAATTAAGCTTGTCGACAGTCTATAGTGTATAAATTGTTACAGAATTCTTAATGTTTTTCACAACTGCACCCTCACAGTAGAATCCCCCCCCCCCCACAAAAAAAAAAAAATCAAGAAGATAAATCTTCTATTAACAATACATGTACGTATGATGTTTTAAGAATTATATGCTTTCTGTTGTGTTTCCTTCATACAAATGAATAAGAATAGACGAATGCATTTGAAGAAAATATGAACAGATCTATATCATTGAAGAAAGTGGGAAAAAGGTTTTAAAATAGATAAATAACAGATAGTAATAATAACTAGAAAAACACGATGTGTTTGTGAAACACTGGTTTCCCCGTATGGCAGCTTATAGCGAAGGTTAAAGCTTCTCAAATGCAAGTCTAACTCCAAGGTCAAGAGACAAAAAATGTTACCCAAATAAAGGTCTTGTCTCAGGGAATATAACTCTTAAATATAAAAGCCCTAGCACCAAACCATTAAAATGCTATGGCAAGGTTAAAGCTTTTTTTTAAAGGAAGTCAAACCTCAAGGTCAATTGGTCAAAATTAATGGTGCCCGAAGGAAGGTCTTGTCACAAAAAATACATATGTGAAAAATAACACCGACCAGTAGGTCAAGGTTGTTAGGACAAACTCCAAGGTCAAGATCTAAGTGTCATAATTGATCGTACCCATTGAAAGGTCTTGTTACGTGGAATTTTTTTGTGATACATGAAAGCCCAGCAGCAGCAACGGTTCAAAAGTTATGACCAAAGTTTTTCAAAAGTAGTAAACGCCAAAGATCAAGGTTAAAAGTCAAAATTCTTGGAATTTAATGGAAGGTCTTGTCACATGAAATATACCTGTGAAATAAAAAGCCCTAGTGCTAACCGTTGTCAAGGTAAAAGGTTTTTAAATAGTGGCCCAAACTCCAATGTCAAGGTTAAAATAACATTAATATTTATACCCAGGGAAAGGTCTTATCACTCAAAATACAGAGATGAAGTATTAATGCCCTTGCATCTACTGTTAAAAATAAATATGACCAGAGTTTGGTATAATGTTGTAAAAGTGGGTCAAATTCAAGTGTCAGGTCAAGAGGTCAAATATGTTGGTACCCAATGAAATGTCTTGTCACAAGGAATACAAATGAGAAATATGAAAGCCATACTTCTAACAAATCAGAATAGGCAAGGTTTAAGTTTTTTTGCGGACAAACAAAAAACAGATTATCAGACAAACAGAGAGACAGAGAGACTGACTGACAGACAGGACAAAATTTATATGCCCCATATCTTCGATAACCAGGACATAAATACATTTTATTTTTTTATTCATTTTATGTTTCAACTCTGTGCAGAAATTATGCCACTGTGGTTTTCCTGTCCTGTTATCTGTTTGTTTGGAATAAGTCTGCATGCAGCACAAGCCAAGGTAACTTCATTTCAACAAATGAGTTATTGTTATTTTGTATGTTTATCATGCATTACTTACATGTACAACTTAATACATGGTGAAACTAGCAAATCATAGATACCCATCTATAATTACTTACTGAAAAAATAGTTATCAACAACGCATTATTGACCCTCTTTGGTGAATTTAAGGGTTCTGTAGCCTTAGAATTTTTAATCGAAAAAAAGTGGCAAAGTTTGGAAATATTGATATCTTTCAAATTTATTCGTTTTTACTGTTGAATAAAGAGTTACTTTAAAGGCTTAATCCCTATTCAAATCTTTATGAATCATCAAAAACACAAAATTCAAGCTTTTTTTTTTAATTTATTTTATTGTTTTTTAATTAAAAGGCACTGAAAAATTCAAACTGCGTCTCATTTGGGAATTTTTACCTAAATTTTGGGGGAAAAGTAATTCTTCTATATGGACAGTGTCACTTTACAGGGCCTGGATGCAGGGGTATTTAGCTCTGATTAATTTACTTTACAGATGCAACAAAATCCTGTAATTTATTCATTGAACAAGACTTATAAAGTATGTTATTTTCACAAGGCGAAAATAACAACTGCAACATCATAAACAATAGGGTCTAAGAAAAATAAAATAAATGTAATAAATAGAAAATTCAATGTTTTGTAGTTGGATGTGAAAATAATATCGGGCACAAAATTAAAACAGATACAGCTAGTAGGTAAACTGTGATATCTCCAACAGAGATATGTTGAATACCTAATATACCTAATGAAGAAGAAAATCATTAGTCCCGATCCTATTTACTATAGAAATGATTTTAAAATCTTCGGAGAATCTCGAAAACTCTGGTTATCTCGAAGTAAAAAAAAAAAAAGAGAAATACTTCGTAAATGGAGCGCAGACCTATAAGGCCGGTATTTGTTTTAGTCTTTACAAAAAGCTGCCCGATTCCCGTTCTTGTCAATGACTTTAGGTTACGTACATGTACTAATTCCTTTCTCATAAATCATTATATTTCAGTGTTGTAGATTGTAGGATTTTTTCATAGACATTAAGTATGAAGCATGATATTGTCAACACTAGAAAATAACTAATGGAAACTGATTTTAAAATGTCACTTTTTTCCAGGAAATTCTCTATGTATGTCTTTTCTATCGAAATTGTGAACGCATCCTTTCAGACTCCCGTTGCTATTTTTGCCTTGCTTACGACAAAGTATGGTCAATTATTCTTCATTGTTAAACATAAGTGTTCACAAGGTGCATTGCCATCTTTAAATTGCCCAGAGGTCTGTTGAATTTCAAACTTTTCTCAAACAGGTAACCTTTCAACGACCGATAATTTCAGATGTATAGAACAACAAGTTTATTAATCAAATTCATTTATTCAATTGACCCAAGCCATTTTGCTTATAGGCGCCGATTCAATAATTTCAATTAAAATATGCACTTTTAAAGTCATAAAATCCTCCAACTCTTGAAGTCATTAATTCTTATGTTTTATGGTCAATACAAGGACCTTGTCGGCAAATACAGCCTATCATTTAATCAAATGCTGATTGGTGTTTTTCCTACTAATTGTTAGGTCATTATTTACACAATAAATTGTCTACGGATTTGTCCGTTTTCCCGATCATAACAAGGAACACAGGGTGGGTGTGAACGGTCGGAAGGGGATGCTAACACCTCCATGGCATCTGATACCACATCCGATGTTTCGGAAGTCCGTGTTTGCTCTTGTGATAATCACTTGTATGTCAGGCTAGCTTTACGGTCTGTAACCATTATTTCCCATAGTTCCTAGTTGTTGCAAAAGTCACTCGATTTAGCTTTCACTGGGACATTCTCGGGTGAGCTGCCGTGTGACTTACACGTACATTAAGAGCCGAGGTTGCTGCATGCTCCCGATTTGTATTGTTTAAATGCACTTCGAGCTTGAATACTGTTCGTTATCTCCAGATTTCATTTTAAAATACATGTAAATTTTATATTTAACCACAAAACATTGAATTTTTATATCATCAATACATTCAGTAAGAATTCTTTCGACTTGAAGTTTTTTTAAATTTGTTTTTGGTAGATATTGGGTCAAGGATCCTGTTTAGCAGCAAGGATAGAACTAGTTGATCGGTGCCCCCGTACGAAATATGATTGGGAGTTACAAGCAAGAAGGAAGAATTGTTCAAGCATACTTCTGCCATGCTTCAGACATAATTTGAAGTATCATTGCCTAATCAACACGTGGTTAAACAATACGTACTCAGTTTGTGCTACACCTTATAATATTCTTGGTATATATTACCCTCAAACAAATTTAGCAGCTTTAGTAGTTACTTTCTATAGCGTAGAGGGTAAAGATATGAGTTTTGAGGATGTACCTCTACAGTTTCGCTTACTTATTCTGAAATTCTGAAATTTCTTTAAAATGAAACTATTGCTTTAGAATACTTTAAAAGATTTGTTGATTTACTTCTTACTTACACGTTGAATTACAATATTCAAATTCAAACTGCACACATTTACAAGCATTTGAAATAAACGTATAATAGTACAATGGAATTCGTGGTGTCTATTATGTGCAAAAACTCAAAAAACTATTATTAAAAAGGTGTTTTTAAAGTATTTAATGTAAAATATATATTTTAAGGAATTTTCAACTTAAAAAGGGCATCAAGGGATAAACATGGTATCTAAATCTTAACATAAACAAATGACTTTTCATTATTGCACAGATAATGGAAGAAATTTTATGAATCTCTTTTTTTCAGATCATCATTGTGCTGAATTCAATGTTAAAGGAAACAGAGTGCAACCAAATTACGATACAGATTGTAGAAACTTTTCCATACCATGTCCATTCAAGTATCCCTCAGTACTGGCTTATAAATGTAGGTTTTCTTTTCTTGTGAAATTAGAAAAAAAATGTTGCTTTTCAAATCTATGCTCATTTAAAAAATGCTAGTTCACTTATTTGTTATTGTAGACTCCATGGTATATGCTAACTAAAAAGTAAGTTTGAATGTTGTTTTGTGGGTTTTGGAATACACGCATTAGAAGGATTAAAATATGCTTAAATTAGAATATTCAAGCATTAATTGCATGATATGATGGCTATAAGGCATGTTCCGTATTGTCGTACTTTATCCAAGGACTTAAATGTATGCATCACCAGAATAGAAGAAAATGAATCATGCATCATTCAGACATATCTATTTTTCTATTTGTTATAACTATTAGATTCTTTACATCAAAATCATGGGTAAAAACGGTTTGAACATTAAAACTTACCTGAAACTTGTGAAAATAGAGCGTTAATTAAAAAAGTAAAACGTGATATTTCGTTAGATTTAGTATATACATGTATGTGCATTTACATCTTAAATTTTATCTTATCTCATAAAAAGCATACTTGTAATAATAGTAGGTTCTTTATCTGTCTAAAATTATTATTGTTCTAAGACAAAATTTCAAATCTGTTTTCAAAAATAACCATTTGAAGAAAAAGGCTTAAGTGAAATTAAAAAAAATAGTATTGATGAAAGAATAAGGTGTATTTTCACATGGTAACAACAAACAGTTTTCATATTTACTACAGCCTATTGACATATTAGATGCTCCAAAATGTAGTGTAAACAGATTTAACATACGTTTTCACCGCATACTAGTTTTAAACATTTATTTAGAGTTCTTAGATGTTTATGTCATCTGGTTTGTGAATGAGGGAATATTCAAGTGAAACTAAACACAACTAGAAGTAAACTAATGATATTGAACTGATTAATATTAACAGATCAGGAGTGTTATGAATTGGTCCTTAGGGCAGGTCTTCGATCAACATTGTCTGATTCAACTACCAAGACGGAAAAAACCGAAAGTCCTAACAGCCAAAACAAAAGTAAAACGTATGTTGAGTTTAAACCATTTTTAAAAATTCTAAGTCAATGGTTTATGTTAATTGATTTTATCTGAAACTAGTGTTAATAATATCTTTCTGACATAACTTCTTTCTTGTTTATATCCAGGTTGCCTTTCTGCAATACGAAATCAGTCGTTATCTTACTTATCTTTGTCGCCTTTGTTTGGGATGTGTAAATTTCATCGAATCGAGATCTAACTAAAGGTATTTAATCTTTACAAAGAAATTTAAAAAAATGTTTTGATTCTTACAAAGAAATTCAAATACATTCTATTACGTTTTAAATGAGAGAAATGTGTTTCTTTATCATACAAATGCAATTAACCACTTCTGTTTCTGTGTTAAATATATCATTAGCACTAATTCAAAAAGTGGTTCTTTTTCAATATACTCATGATGCTGATCTTCATATTTTAGCCACTGCATACTATCAAACCCTTAAAGACATTTTTTAGAATAAGAAAGAATCAATATTTTGATTATTTGTAAACATTGCAATAATGTGTAAATAAAATTGGACATTAGGGTGAGTTCACCATGCATCGGACAACTTTAATCAATAAAAGATCAGTGAAAAACAATTGTAATAGCTTATTCAACGAGAAATGGAAAACTTTTACAACACTGAATGAATAAGAGTGTGTAAATGTATGAATAGGGTGATATAGTGTTTAAATCTCTGCCATATCATTTTGCATTTGTTTCTGATTCTAACAATACTGCACTTTTCTGCAGAGATGTATATATATGTCAAAAGTTAGTATTTTTGAAATTTTTTATGAAGTAGTGAGCTTCAAATTATTTTTGTTTTTAGAAAAATACCCAAACTGGAAAAAAATAATTAAATTATGTTCAGTCTTTGGAACCTGAATAATGCCATATCATTTTGCATGTGTTTCTGATTCTAACAATACTGCACTATTCTGCAGAGATGTATATATATGTCAAAAGTTAGTATTTTTGAAATTTTTTATGAAGTAGTGAGCTTCAAATTATTTTTGTTTTTAGAAAAATACCCAAACTGGAAAAAAATAATTAAATTATGTTCAGTCTTTGGAACCTGAATAATGTCAATACATTTAGGGACTAACTATCTTTTCAATTGTTATTTGCAACAGTTAAATCATCATTAACGGTCGCAAATAACAATTGAGAAGATAGTTATTCCACTTCTAATGTAATTAATGCATTTTGTTTGATGAGTTGCGTTTTGTTCTATGAAATATGTCATGAAGGGTTGTGTTTTTTTTGCGTCGTTCTATTATGACATCACAATCAAAAGCCTTCGTTCTTGTCAATAATCATATATCTGTTTCAAACATCAGTCCAATAGCCAATCAAAATGCCTTTTACAAAACAATTGCATTAGAATATGTTATTTTTTTTTTTATAGATTGTACAATAACAACCAACGTAACCCTTCGCTTTTGCACTCTCTTCTCTTCTTTCTTTTAAATGAAATCCTATCAGAATAAATGTGTGAGTGCTTGTGAGTTAAGTTAAAACCCCCATACCCTCTAGTAGTCGTACGTTGTAGGAGTGTGTAAAATCATGACTGTATATTTGAATAAATGTGTGTGAAAGTATCCTTTGTAAAGTTGTATATGATTAACATGATTAATATCTGTGAAATAAATCGCACATTGATCGTTTTAAATCACTGTAATTTCATACATTTTCCACCAAAGAAAAAAAAAAATGTCAACCTGGAGGGGGTATTTTAATATATTTTACATAAGGTCAATATCATAACTGATTATGTAGGGATAACTATATTTACCAGAGAAAGAGGAGGGGCTCGCGATGAGTTTGAGCAGTCGACAGGGGATGCTTCCTCCGTCATGAATTCTGATCCCACCTCTTTTGTTTCTAGAGGTTCGTGTGTGCTCTACTCCGAATATTTTATATCTAAATAGAATTTTGACCAAGAGTATGTTCCTTCTCTTCACATCTCATCTTCTTAAATATTTAGGCACGAAGAAGAAAAATGCAAGTACTACAACTTAAGAAAGAACATGATTAAAGAGGAGAAAAAATAAGAATGTTTCGAATTACTTATATGCATAATGAGGTACATGTAGCTAACTTTCCCACTCAGGACCGCTAGGTATACTTATTTATCTTTGTATGAAACTTTCGTGGTAGTGAAAACTTGATTGTTGTCAGAGAGTTCATTTACATCTGTGTCACAGTCGTTTTCATATTGGGAACATTGACTAATGTTGCAAAACGTTTTTTTTTTTTCTTGTCCCAATGGTTTATTTGTGCACAGATGCAATTCGGTAGGGTCACCCTTTTTGATTTTACTCTGTTCTTCTCTATCGACATCAGAATTTGAATAGCGATTATCATTGGGTTTTTTTTGGTCCTTTTTTGTTATATTTCCAAGAAGCAAGAATTGTTTTCGGTGCAGTGTGATATAATGCTTTCCGTATTTCCTCTGTATACCTTTCTAATGGTATCGTTTGATTCAATAAATCTTTATTTTTGTTCACTCTCAGTAAAAATTGCATAATTTCCTTTAATACAACGTTTACACATAAATATATTGAATGCTGTAAACAAAATGAGTGCAAGTAATACTCCAGCAACAAAGAGAAGGAAAATCTAGAAGAGAAAACGAAATAATTTGATTAACAGAAGAAGACTGGACGCTTTTTAAAGATAATTTGCTTTCTGTAGATGATGATTCAATAGTTGTTGAAAAGTCATGGATGTCTGTGGATGACTGATCAGTTGTTAAGTGGATATCTGATTTATTGTCTGAAACTAAATTTCATACCATTCATTTAGTATGGTTTTTAGGCCAGAAATCCATTCTTTTGATAAGATACATCGAATGTTATATACATGTATAAAATGTACCTAAACAGCAAGTGATAATGTTACATGTTTGTTGTTCACATTGACATTTTAATCACAGTTTATGCCGTAATATGGATTTGGACATGTCTTATTACAGTAAACATCGAAGGACCCGATGCTACACTCTGGAAAAAAAGACATTTATATTAAAATGTTCTAGTAGTTACAGCCTCTTTGATTTTGCAAACGGAAAACTTTTAAAATAAGAAAAAC
This sequence comes from Saccostrea echinata, assembly GCF_033153115.1. NCBI lineage: Eukaryota > Metazoa > Mollusca > Bivalvia > Ostreida > Ostreidae > Saccostrea > Saccostrea echinata. The sequence continues at coordinate 3,394,911 of NW_026889789.1, forward strand.
AAGATTGTTTTTAATTACACAGTAATACATCTTGTTAAATTATTTTTTTACTTTGATCGATGCTGGTATTTTTACAATATTTGATACAGTATCAGCATGTAAAGGCAAAGAGTACATGCATATATTATGTGCCGTAAAAATATTTACTGATACAGTTCTTTAGTTACTTCTTCTCATGTGTAACCGGAGCAGCATTTATATTTCTATTGTAAAAAAAAAAAAAAATAAAAAAAAATAAAAAAAAAAAAAAAGAGTAAATTTATCAAATAGCATCAAATATTCTAAGCATTAAAATGAATGACTTACATAAAGTATAAAAAAAGAACCTGATACTGTCAAATGTGTTTTGTGTTCTTCCTTTTTATGATGTAATATTGTACGGTTAAATTCCCATTAAAGTTAATTAAAGACGTACATGCATATGACATAATGTACAGTTGATTGGGTAAGAAAATAAGATCAAAAAGGCACACTTAAGAACAAGCAGATTTTACTAAAATGTGTATATTTGTTTCACGTTCACTCAAAAATTGTTTCAATCATAGTTATACCTGGAAATGAGGGTACAAAGCACTGATTTTTTTAAATAAAGAAATGCTAAGTTTTATCTTCGTGATCAGGAGGACCGGGTTCGATTCTCGTTCGACGCGCCGAGTCAAACCTAAGGTGTAAACATAGGCAGTGACAGTTCTCTCGCCAAGAGTCCGGCATTAGAAATCACACGTCGTTCGGATGAGGCCTTGAAAATCGCGTTCCCGTTTACTAAGTAAATCTTGAAATTCTCTTTTTAATTTTATTATTTTCTAATTTCTTTTCTCTTTAGAAGAACTGTTCAATAATTGTAAATTCATTGATTATATTAAAGTAGGACCCAAGATTCTAAAACTATGCAAAATTTGTCTTTTTTTTTAAATGATCGTTTTTAATTTCATTGCAAAACTGCGAGGTGTAGTGATTTCTAAAAGTTCAACGATCATTTCTGTAAAGTCCTCAGAAAATTCAGATTAATAACTGAGCTTGTGCTTGAACAAGCAAGACATAAACCAACAGTTCGTAGATCGTGCATTTACACATTTACAAGTAGCAACGACTTCCCCGAAAGAAACTCTCTTTTGAAGGCGATATTTGAAAAGGAAAGAGAAAAAAATATCTAGACATGACAGAACCAATTACAGAAGAAGGAAAATATTTATATAACATCGGTTTCTCTGAAAGCAAGAGAGCAGGAACATGTTCATAAATAAAACTAAAGTCAAGGACCTTGTATTAAGAATAAAAAGGGAAATGCATTGACGACTTTTAAACCATGGAGTTGGTTATTACGTCTATGACAGAATTTGTTCTTGTTTTTTTTATTACGATACGATGTTTAAAAACAACAAGCAGAAAACAAATTTTTGTAATAAAACATTGAAATTAAACAAGTGAAATTCATAAAACACATTTTTCTTCCATCAAAATGAAATTTGAATTCAACCCAAACGATTTCATTTTTGTTGTAAATTAGTACATAAACAAGTGCATATGAACTTATATACGGAATTTAGTGTTTCATGTGCTACAACTGAAAATTGTTACAGTGGATTTTCAACTTTTTTCCCTTTCCATAAGAAGGTATTACATGTCTATACTACTACAACTGAAAATTGTATTTTTTTTCCTTTTCCCCCCTTTCCTTTAGAAGGTATTATATACTCGGAAAATAAGAGAAATTATTCTACTATTGAATTAATTACTAATTTTAGTTTCTGATTCGTGACCACATAAAGCAATAAAGCTTGCCATTTTTATATTTATATAAATGTAGGACGTTTGTAGTTACTAAAGTACACGAGTTACATTTTTTTTTAAATTTCACTCAGTCTGTTTATGCATATTTTAACATTTTGTGTTTCCTTTTCTTATCTGGTGAAGTAATCTAAGGTCCTCTAAAATCGTGAGTACTTCTGAAAAGCCATGTTTATTTGATTATTTAATTGTAATTTTAGTCAGGAAATATAAATGTAATCGTAATTTGTTTTGTATACATCAAAGTGAAAGACCGAATGGCTGACTATTATAAGTGACATTTTGAATTTGCGATTGGAAGATAGAAAAAAAAATATTGCCAATAACGATGTTCATTAAGAAGTTTCCTAAAATTTAAAAGTTAAAAAGCTAACAAAAACAAGAATCTATATAAAAGGCAGCATTGTATGTCAATGACATGACATGCAGATGAAGCAATGTAGATAACATCTATCACGTCAGATCATGTCATTTTTGATACTTCGATTGAAGCTTCAAATTTTTCTCTCAATGTTTCCAATCTTCATCAAATTAATTATTTATAAAGAGCAAAGATCCATTTTGTAACACAGTGCCGTGTGAGATGCTTATACTTTGAAATTTTTCTTACTTCTCTAAAAGCTTGTTTTCGGTGGTAGAGATGAAGAGCGAATAGTTTAATTTAGCTATAAGTTTTGAAAAATGACTTAGGCTGATAGTCGGGCGGAATTTAATTTATGGTTGCAATTTAACCCTAAAGACATTTATCGTATAATATCTGGATTAACATTATATATAGAATACATTTGAAATATTTCAATGAATTTCAAAGTAAAATCGTACCCGTCACATCTCTGAGGCTCCGGCGTTGTACCTTTCACTGTCAATGTTTGAAAATATGGCATAAAAACAAATATAACTAGTTATAATTGTAACGGGGACCGTTACAGATGTTCCCCAAACGCTCCCCAACACCCTTTTGGTGTCTTATTTCCTGTAAGCTTCATTAAATAAGCCAATGAAGTATATTGATAGTTTTTTGCATTTCACGCGCGCGCACGTGCATGCATGTGCAGGATGACCATGTCATCTCATCTATACTATTAATGCATCTTTATATTCTCAGTATTAAAACATTTCATCAAAAAAATAAATAAGTTCCAGCTATATCAAGTATATTGGTCATCTTAGCATTCCACGCATGCGCACCTGCATGCATGTTCATAATGACCATGCCATTTTGTCTACACTTATAATATGTCGGTTTATTCTTAGTATCAAAGCTTTTCATAAAAAAAAATATAAAAGTTATGGCTACATTAAGTATATTGGTCATTTAACACATTGCACGCGCGCGCATGTGCATTCATGAGCATGCTGTCCACATCATCTTGTCTACACTTTTAATATATCTGTATATTCTTAATATCAAAGCTTTTCATAAAAAAATATAAAAATTACGGCTATATTAAGTATATTGGTCATTTAACACATTGCACGCGCGCGCACGTGCATGCATGCATGCATGCATGTGCACGATGACCATGTCGTCTTGTCTACACTTTTAATATATATAAAAATTTTGAGTATCAAAGCATCTCATCAAAAAGTATAAAAGTTACGAGTATATCAAGTATATTTGTCATTTTACGCTTTGCGCGTGCGCACACGTGCATGCATGTGCATGTTGACCATGTCATCTTGTTTACACTTTTAATATATCCTTATATTCTGAGTATCAAAGCATTTCATCAAAAAATATAAAAGTTACAGCTATATCAAGTATATTGGTCATTTTACGCATTGCACGCGCACGCACGTGCATGCACGTGCGCTAAAAATGACCTTGATTCCGCAAATCTACATAACATGCCTATTAACCCTAAAAAGGTTTCACCTCAATCGGATGAGTAGTTGACGAGATCACTCGCGGACAAAAAAGTACCCAGGAAGAAGAAGAAGAAGAAAAATAATAATAATAATAAGAAACAGAGTAAAAACAATATGTTCCCCAACTTCGTTTGGGGAACATAATAACAACACTTGGACATACTGTCATTTCCCCCTGACAGCGGTCTTTGTTGAAGACTTTCACGGAAGTAATAAAAACATCAGAGTATATATAAGTGATTAAAATTTGCATTTCCTTTATTCAGGGATATCTGATTTTTCTTTATCTGAGCCATTTTCATTCCATTTACACTTACAGTATTATAATGTAACCCCTGTTGTTTTCCTTGTTAACCTACATGTATTTATCCTTTCGTTGGACATCAAAAAAAAAAAAAAATGAAAATACTCTTTGAAACAATAATTATGGTTCGATCGGGTAAAGGAAGACGTTATTCATTACATGGATCTTTCTAAAGCAAAATTTTTCCTCTATTTTTTATTTAAAGTAAATTGGCACCAGTCATTTTTTTTATAGCCATTAGCAAAAATATTATTTTTAAGATATTCTGAAATTTGACTAATAACATTGGGTAATTAAAATGTTATAAATCCTTCTTCTTTCATTTCTTTTTCAAATACATCTGCGAAGCATGCTCATAAAGAGGACAAGAAATCCTACACGCACTTTAGTTTTAATGACAGTATTAACGTGTCCATTCAGATTGTGCACGTAGCATTAAAGGGGTAATCCCCAAATCAAAGAGCTCAAGGCGATTGGTATCATGCTATATTTTTACGATCTCTATTCAAATTAGACCCAAAGAATGAGCTGTTACAACACTCCAACTTTATCCTAGTGTAAAGATCTATTTAATTCCATTCATATTTGCAGATACCAAATGCAAGTTATTCTAATCTTTTTTTTAGTTGTTTTACATAATTATATTTGTTCCTATATATGTTCTTCGCCTCTTAATGACTAGAAACTTATGTAAAGGAATTCTAAGTTTAACTCAAGCTATTATTAAATAATGACAAACTCCTACTGTATCAAAATGTGTGCGAGTGCATAAATTTTTTTCTGCGATATGTCATATTGTTTGTTAGTATGTTGTTTAACGTCCCTCTTGAGAATTTTTCACTCACATGGAGATGCCACCATTTGCCGGTGGAGAGCTGCAAATTTTGTCCTATGCTCGGCACTCAGGGCTATTGAACAGTGAGGGATCTTTTTTCGTGCCAGCACCTACTGCGACACAGTACCTCGGTTTATACGGTCTCATCCGAAGGACCGGTCTCCACGTCCCACAGTGGGATTAAGCCCGTGACGTAAGGATCAAGTCGTTACTCTGCGACTCTAGTGCAGACGCTCTAACCACCGCGCCAAGCGGACGACTCAATATGTCATTAAGCGGTATAAAAATAACAGTGGTTCCTCATCACTGTAATGCTAAATTAAAATCAATTATGATAATTTGCCAGCTGATAGATAAAATTAATCATAAACAATCAAATTTGATTCACACTTAACAATTCACTCTAGAGAAGACCATATACATTAACAGAAATACCTGAAAAAAAAAACTCATGAAACACGGAAACACTTTTTCTATAAATATTTTGTTTAAAATATTTCTTTTTATAATTTAGACTAAATCTATTGTCACTCTCTTCCCTCAACATTTTGAAAGCTTACCCTTGCAGTTGCAAACTATATATAGATGTGCATTCAAAAGGTAAGATATGATAAATTTTTTTCAACATCTTTCTCTCAACATCAGTGGATTTAATAACTTAGTTTTATATTTTGTAGCAGATAAAAACTGTAAAAAAAAGATGCTTCAAAAGTATCATTTATCAATCGTTTATTTTCTTCTTGGCGTTTACGACGACATAGATTTAATGATATATACGTAATAATATTTTACACGTAAAATGCATTCTTTCAGTAACAGTTGCATGGATACAACTGCTTTCCATTCTTGCTTTATGACGTCTTTTCTTTCTTTTACGATCCAGATAGGTTCAAAAATATGATTTAAACATGATCGTAGTGTATTATTGTAAAAATGGTTTTCATCAGGACATCTTGGTTTCTCTTTGCCTATATGTAGTTTTTTTTTTTTTGTCTGATAGGAGAGGTAACAATTTAACATCTTGTTTTTTTTGTTTTTTTTTTTTTTTTTTTTTAATTTGAGGAAATAGTTAGGGAGCGGGTAATTGATTATAAACAGCAAGGGCATGTCATATGTTCCACCTCATGGGTCATATACTTAAAATTTATTTGCAGAAAGAAATGAAGGATAACAGTTAAAAAAAGGAGTATATCTCAAATTTGTAAACATTCTTGTAAGCATGTTTTTTTTTTTTTTTTTTTTTTTTTTTTTTTTAATAAACGATAAATATCTGGAAGGGAATTGTGTTTTGCAAGCAAAGGAAGAGGTCATTATGTGTCCTCGTACAAAAGAAGAATGGTGAGTAGAGGCCATTCTTAAGAATTGCATTGTCTCATCGGTGTGCAAAACCAACACGAATACTATGTGTTGAGTGATACTTATTGTAATGCAAAGATTTTCGAGTGATCACCAACAAACAACTTGAGTTCAAACCCCGTAAGTATTAACTTTTCTGGAGTATTGAGAAGAATATTGATCCTAGTTTCATTGTATAAATATCACGTCTTTCTTTTAATGTGTCGAGGTTGCCTTTCTACGATGCGAAGAAAGTTCTAATCTTACTATATAAGGCCTTTGTCCTGGATGTGTAAATTTCATCAACATCCAATTACTTGGTGGTTAATCCTTACAGAGAAATGAAAAAAAAAGTTTCATTTCAATTGAAAAATATTTATTCATTTATAATCATTAAAATGTAATTAATCATTCCTGTTTATATTTAATTGTAAGAAACTTTTTGATTTTTGTCCGTAAGTTCATATTTAAGCTGCCGTATACTAGCACACACCTATAGTAAAAGTAAAGGAAATTCAATTCTAAGATTATTTTTCAAACAAAGGGCTGATAACTGGTAACCAGTTGATAGTGGATATTTAATCCTTCATGGTGCCTGAGGAAGTAAACATTACAGCAGAAGAATGAATTAAACTATAAAAGGGGGCCGTTAAGAATTTGCAGATTTTATTGATATGCATAAATAACGCTAAAAGGTTTTATCCAATGCTTTAGCATGAACGCTAGGATAAATATTTTTAATGGGTAATGTGCATGTGCTTATATCATATCAGGAATTACATACAATATAACATATAAATAAGATCTTCTATCCCCATTCAAAAATAATTCTTTCCTATTACATCTTGAAGGATGCGGTACTGTACATTTCATTTTTGATTTTTGTGAATGTAGCATTGATTCAAAGATGAATGCACTTGGACATGCTGCAATTTTTATTATTTGTAGATCTTTGCTGAAAAGTTTGAAATGAATGGAAATATTCAAAATTTTGAGAGCAAAAATGGGTCCTCAAATATCGCATTCCTTAATTCGGGAAAATCTTATTTCTCCTCGTCAGACTCCTTTTTATTTATACATGTACACTTGTAGTTAGTAACTCAGTTTATGTCCCTATTATGTTTTTCTTTACGCACTAAACTATTGAAGTAAGATTTTCCTTTTTTTTTTTTTAGAGCATTCATGCTAACTAACAAAGGAAACTATTCAAACGGCTTAAAGAATGATATATCGTATTTTTTGTAACAAAAATAGTCGTAGGAACAGTCATTTGAGTCTTACAAATAAAATCTTTCTGCTTTTATTATTATTTTTTTTTTACATTCAGGTTAATCAATTGAAAAAAGTAATAAGTTTGACAAATAACATTGGTTAAATAAGAAGTTTTCTTGATATCTTTTTAAAAGCATCTATATAATATATTTTATGTATGTCCATAAAAAGCGAGAAACTCCATGAGCACTTTACTTTGAATGATGGAGTAAGATTTTGCACTTGGAGTTCTGCACTTATCATTAAGAGGTTGTCATCCTAACATAACATCAAGGAAAAGGTATCAAAAACAATACCTATAAAGGGATATCCCCTTACCCGGAGAATAATTTGCTGTTTCTTCATACTAGTAAAAGAATTAAGCATATTGTACAGTTGCTTTGGGAAAAAAAAATGGATGCATGCGTAATTGTACTTTTAACCCCACTAAGGTATTCAGGAAGTAATAAAGATCGTTTGAAAAATATCAAATGCAATCCTACACCATTTAAGGCAAGATCTAGTTAATAAGGTTAGACTTTCTTCTTGGTGCTAGATTCATTATGACGTCATAATTGATTTATTGATTTAAACTTAATTTTTCCCGTACTTTACGGCTTCAATAGAATTATGTAGAAAATAAAGCACTTTCATGAAATTCAATTTAAAATCATGTCAAATGTAACCCCGATACCCTTATTCCGTTTAATATCATTTTAAAGTGAAGGTATGAAAAACAGTTGTCTGAGAATGAAAAAAACTCCCATATTTATACCAGACTTTCTTCATTTTTCATTGAAAAGGGCAGTTTATAATATTTCCGATGAGTTTACCCCGAAATTATGTCCGGATACACCTGATTTTACCAAGCTATATTCGTAAAGGATCATTAAAAGAATGTGTATCTCAATTTTGAGAAATCTTTGGGCACCTTTCATTCACTAGATCTTGACGTTAAGTAATCATAGCCATGGAAAATAGAATGAGGAAAGGGATGGTTGTACCCCGAAAAACAAAGCTGCATTTACCATTATGTCCCATCAATACTAATTTTAAATGCTTCTCTCTCTCTCTCTCTCTCTCTCGTATTTTTTTTTAATTTCCGCCCTTCTAAACTATTTTTATTTAATCTCGGACATTCAGGTATTTTTCTCCCTGCAGAACAACATAAGCTAAGCATTTGTCATACAAACACAGCCTCTTCTCTATCTTTTTTTTTTGGTGTTGATTATCATGAATGTTTTAAATTTTTCACTGACGCACTTTAAGGAGTCGCATGATAACGCTGCGTCAGAAAAAAATGCGCATTATCTATCACAACGTTCAGTGGATTTTATTATTTTAATTTTAACTACCCATGGAAACACCTTTTCTAAAAATATTTATCTTTTTTTAACCCCTATGAAATATTAGCATTCGCTACTTTCGTGCGACTATACCTAGCGATTTCGCAGCAAACTAGATGTATTCATTCACTGGGTAAGATATAATAAGTGTACTTTTTACAAGCTTTAGAAATCTTAACTGACTCTATAATTGACAAGAAAAAGGTAAATTGGATTAAGAAAAGCTTTCAGAGATTCATTTATTGTCCATTTACAAGAGTATATTTCACAACAGTACGAACATTTTACATAATGATATGTAATGACAAGTCTTGAAATGAGTCGTTTTTAAAGAGTTAAACGAAAGTACCTACGTTTCATACTTGATCAAATGCGACATATTTTTTTATCTGTAATGCTCAGCATAAATTCGGTGGCAATAAAATTCTCAAAAAAATATCTTACCATTGTAGAAATCATTGTTTTTATGGAAACCTGCTGCCGCCTCTTTCACCTTTGTCTATGTTGGGTAATTGTTTTTGTAGAGGTAATTTCGTTTTAAACATTATGTTTGTTTATTTGTTTTAATGATCTTGTGATAGATAAATACCATTGTTGTATTTTGACTTGACTTTTTTTGTTCTCATTGGGGAGTCATTGCTTAACCATACCAAATTACTTGTCTCACAGCGATTTGACCTGTTGTCAAAAAATGCAAACGTCTCAAAGATATTTGGTCTCACATATCGTGTACATGTATAACCAGTTAGATTTTGGTTATAAAGTTATAAAAGTAATTCCTGGACTATATCCGTTGTTTTAGCGTAAACGGGGAAGAAGGAATGTTGGCGGGTAATACAGTAGCGGCGCTATGGGGCCGTAATACAATGCAAACGAGAAAGGTGCCGTATTCCTTATGGTCTTCCAATATAAAGTCCAAGAACTGGTAAAATTAGGTTTCCAAATTTATTATAGACGATGGTAAATAACAATCATCATAAATTTCAACAATAGTCTTAACCGAGTTGGATGTGGCCGGTAGAGCATCGGGCCTCCAAACTAAAGAAGGTATAATGGACATAGCTTTTTGTAAGATAGAGAGTAAACAATAATTGAATTATGACACTAGCTGAGTTAATTGATAGACAGGTGTGTTTCTTTGATGGAATGGACATAAAAGACATTGCTAAATAATTATATAAACAAAGTTATTGATATTAGATTAACAGGTCCTGAGGCATTTACACCTAACGAGTATCAATTCTTTTGACACGTCACTTAAAGTCAATTGGAATGTTTTAATCCTGTTTCAAAGAGAATGAGATTCAATCAACTAAATAATAGACACATAATGATAATAGACAGAGAATTTAACAGATAAATGTCCAAATTTAGTAAAATATATTTAAAGAGTTATTTATTTCAAAAATGTTAATTTTGCTCGGTGATACATGTACAGTGCTGCTATCCCACAAGTTGACATGGGATGGGTTTGGATAGGATTCAGGATTGAGGATTCACGATAGAAACATATAGCAGTTAATCCAATCCTATCCTATCCTATCCTATCCTGTATCCTACAGCCAATCAGATTCGAGTAAAGGTTGATTCATATTTCAGAATTAATTACAAAAACGGAATATGTTTTAAAACGTTTACAAAAGAAATATTTATAAAATTACAATAGAAAATACACATATTTTGTTTATTTTAACACAAATTAATAATTAACTTCGAGTGACATTGCGTACGATTTAACCGTGAACGATCACCGGAAGAATCTTCGCATGTAAACAACGAGGAGTTCGGACATCAAGAGAACTTATTTTCTTCAGCATGTTTGGATGATTAAACCAATTCCTACTTGTTTTAAAGTTCAATAACATGTAACTGTGTTAAATGTGCTCTGTTTGTCTGGATAATTCTACACAAACTGCCAACGGCGGACTTGGAACAGATCGATATCGCAGTTGTTTGGTGCAAGAACATGTAAGTATACTACACACTGTACATGTGTGCATGTTTATACATTTCCCCCCTTTAAACAATGTTATAATAACTTGAGCTATCAAAATTTTATTCTATTATAATATAGACAAAAATCGGGTGTGGAAAAATAGGTAGTGTAGGAAGGGGTGGGGGTTAAAAATTTACAAATACTCTGTCATGATTCAATGTGTTCTAAAACAATAAGATGTATTTAATAATTATGCCTTTTTCAGTTTGTTATTACTATATTATTTCCCTACTGTGGTTTAGAGAAATTAATTTGAGTGCGATTATAATAAAATAAAGACAGAATCATTTCTTATGCTACTGTTTAAATTGTATTATAAGCCAACTCAGCACTTACATGTACATTGTACATGTATGTATGACCTATTCTGGGTAATGAATTATAAATTATTCATTATTCTTCATTCCAGAGAATGATACTTGGCTTTGCCTGCCCTCATCAAAATATTTTGTGAGGAAAAAAGGATTTTACATTTAAAAAGTAGGTATGATTATTAACATGTGTTTATGCATGGGTATCAGGATAATAAATACATATCATTATCAGAGTTGAGATGAAGTTTCTGTAGATTCTCTGAATAAGTGATTTTTCTTCTTTAAAAAAAAAAAAGAGTTAAACTGAAAACAATGTGTTATTGTTCTGGTCATCATTATGTTATATGTATTTTCATAATTTTTTCTTATTCAAATTTTAAGCAAAGAAGAAAACAAACAATATAACATAAATAGATTAATACAAGCAGAAAAATTCAAAATAGAGAAAAAAACCCAAACAAATGTACTCATACTAGTTAACAAGTTGACGAGATGAAATGAATTACAATTTACAAGTAAATTATGATTGTTTAATTAAGATATGACTATGAAGTTGCAGTATAAGATTTGAGTTTGCTTGATTTCTTTAAATGCATTACTCTGTGAGAGAAAAAGGTAAAATTCAGCCAGTCGTACATGAAATCAGAAAGATAATCACAATAAAATACAGTTTTAATGTTTAATGTATATGACAAAATTGCGCAATCTACATGCATATATTGTTATAATCATGACAATAATTGTTTTTTTAGGATGATCCTGCATATTTGCTGCTGTACATATTGCAGTTCATCTCATCTGCTGCTGGAATAAACATGAAAGATGTTCAAACCACTGTACAAGAGCCCCCTAGAGTCTGAAATCATGATTTTTTTTTTTAAGGAGATCAGTGTGTGAAGTATTTGTTTTCTGTGCATTGTTGACAATTTTGAAACTGTTCGGTTACTTATGACTAGCTCTTTGACACAAACTTTGACATTTGAAATTCAATTTGAGTGACGGACAAGCAGGTGAAATCATATGCATGTAAAACATCATACAATTGGAAAGGACATTGATAAACTTAAATTTAAACAGATATCATGTACATGTATCTGTGAGCTTGGCATTGAAATACATGTATACTTATGATGAATTTGTATTATAATGGAACATTCAATTGTTATACATTGTAGATAAAAAAAATAAAATTGTAGATGAGATTTATTTGGCCCAAAATATATATATTTAACACTGAAGAGGCAATTACCCTGAATAAAATATTGTCAACTTGGTCAAGCATTTTTGTTCCTCATTTAGACCCTGAATAACATTCAAGATCAAATGTCAATGTCAATAACAAAATTTACTTAAATATGGCTTATAAATACTGAAACTACTGTGAATTCATATACATGTTTTATAAGAAAGAATTCAAAGGAATGTGTGTGTGTTCACTGCAATAATTATTGCTGTTAATCTATCTGACTATGAAGATTTATGAAAATGTTTTCTAGCTGTTAAACATAAATTAAATTCTCACTCATAAAGATATGGTTATTGAAATACATTTGTATGACACTGAACTGACCATAAACTAAAAACAAAGTGAAGTGAAATAAGAAAATTTAACATTTTGAATATCTTGATTTTTATTTAGCAAACATGATAAAGTTTTTGCATGTTTGTAAAATATTCAAATTCAAACAATGATGAACTGAACATCGCAAACAAGAATAACTTTAAACAATGAAAATAAAGCAAATTTTAATCATACATTTAATTATTTTTTTTACATGTTTAATAAATAAAAGTCAAGATATTCTAAATGTCTGTTCTTGGTTTATGGTCTTGTCATACATGTATCTTCTTTCTGGATTTACATGAGTATGAATAAAATCTAAGTTAGGTATATATACATGTATTATTTTTCATGGTGCTCAGATTACAGTTTAGGGAAAAATAGAGTTTTGCATAAATTTTACATGAAACATATAACTGTTAAAACATCCAACATACCCTCCTTTTTTCATTATTCAGTATGTGTAGAGAAATTGTATTTTCAATGGGTACGGTTATTCTACAGTGTTTTACCTTCCCCGCATGAAGGTATAGACATCAATAGTCTGATTCTCATAATTAAAGAGCTTAAATTTTGTTCGTTTAGTCTACTAATTAATAATCATAACATTAGAAAAGTATCTGAAGTCTTAGTTGTTGTCCCTCCCCCCTTTTTTTCCACGATTTCCCCTCTCTAACTTTAACCCCATTTATTTATCAAAGTGTATAAATTCGAAAAGAAATCGCAAATACCGTGACTTCTCTTGATATCATTAGTTTGTGAAATTAAATCAAAATAAAGTCGGATTAAAAATTTTTTCTATAATTATTTTGAAAGCTTACTTTCTTTACACATTCGCTAGATCAGTACTTGCCTATGTTTTATTACAGTCCCTTTGTTTACATTTTAACTGGGTACTCGAAAATTAATTCGTATGGGGTGTCGGGAATTAATGGATGTCGATCTCGATTTTTTTATCATTAAAACATATTAAATAAAATCCATAATTATATATGATGGTCATTTTATTATTTTTTCGTTTTGTCAAATTAACTCTTAAATATTAAAAAACTGAAAGTAGCAGGATAGGATAGGATAGGATTAGACTGAAATCACAGGATAGGATTGTGGATGCAGGATTCACGATAGGATAGGATAGGATTGTCAACTTATAGGATAGCAGCACTGTAACCAGGGGTCCGTGTTTAGGCCCTGATCCCTTCTTTTCACCTTTTTTTTATTTCGTACATTTGAACGTGTATATAATTAAATCAGACATTCACATGTCAAGCAAGACATACAGTATCATTATGTACATGAATATGTATACTTCTCTTACATGTATAATAAGATATAAATTGTAAGAAAAAGAGACAGAAATATGTATATATTTATATCCGATATATATATATATATATATATATATATATATATATATATATATATATATATATATATATATATATATATATATATATATATATATATATATATATATATATATGTAGTTTTTCCCAATCCATGTTTTAGATATCTGGAACTGAATCTTGCATTGCAAGTAAAGTAGAACAGGTCAGTAGATGTCCTCGCACTAAAGATGAATGGGAAGCACAGGCCGTTAAAAAGAACTGTTCTAGTGGAACGTTGCGACCATGCCTGGTGTACCACTGTCTCATCAATACATGGCTGAACATGACTTTGTCCGTTTGTGCAAAACCCAAAGGAATTATAGGTAAATAAAAAACAAGTGAAATTTTTCTTATTGCAAATTTTAAAAAAGAAGAAGAAAAAAGAAAAATCCTTTAAAAAAAGAATTTATTCTAAAACGAAAGCAAACCCACTCAATTCTGAATACAAATTAACATTATGATATGTCATAATTCAAGAAAAGAAAAAAAAAAAGATAAAATTTGCGTGAATTCAAGTCGAAAATACTAAAGAACAAAACGCGTGTTTGTACGAATTTTTACTCGAGTACAGAGCCAATTTCTTATCGTATCCTCTTTTACAGTTTTGGAGAGAGAGAGAGTGTGTGTTGTGTGTGTGTGTGTGTGTGTGTGTGTGTGTGTGTGTGTGTGAGAGAGAGAGAGAGAGAGAGAGAGAGAGAGAGATAACGAATATATAAATATAATTTCAGGATATCGATGCCCAGAATTCAACATGAGAGGATGGAGAATTGAACCGAATCTCTTCACTTTCTGTCGAAACTTCTCTAAGTCATGTCCGTTTCGTTATGAATCAACAGATGCATATAATTGTAAGTTTCGACCTTTGGCGCAAGGATTGATTTTTTTTTAAATCATTATTCCATTCAGCTTTATATTGTTTTAATTATAGGAACTACAGTCACAAAAAGGTAGATTTTGTAACTGTAAAACGCTCTTTTTTCTAATATCTTTCATTATTACTAACAAGAAGAAACTAGCTGTGTTCAATCAAGTAACAAGGAATGTTTTCTTATATCATCTGCATGAAGGAGGACCTTTTTTGTAGGCCTCTCCTCCCTTACATTTATGCATATAGTGTAAGCATGTATTTTGTTTGTCTTTCTTGCAATGTTGATCACTAATATTAATTGTCCTGCCTTTTTGCAGCACTACAGTCATATTCTCATTTTCATTTACTCTCTAGGTAGGAGAGCTATATTTCTTTTTATTTAATTTAATTAAATCCTTTGAATGTTCACCGGTGTTAGCTAAAAAATGCAAAACCAATTTGTTTGTTTTCCTTCAATTTTGTTATTTAAAATTTAAGGAGGCTCATTACAGCACTTTTTGATGACGTTCTACACAGAAAAATAAACATCCATTGTTTCGTTCGTTTACTCTTGGGGACTAGTTGTAAAGGTTTGCTTTGTTCAAGATCAAAATCTTGAAAACACTCTAAAAATAGACTACATGTCTACATGCGGTGTTATAAACAATGACAACAAGGTAACGGGCTCATTATGAATCACACACGAAGAAGGGTTATTTTTAAGCAGAGACCAAAGAGAATGACAGTCAAATCTTCGTTTCCCAAGTAGTGTACAATGTCATGGCCAAAGCAGCAAGTTCTACTTCTTTAGAGGAAATTCGAGTTGAAATCTACAACTTTGCTGAAATAAATCATAACTGACTTGCGCTTTTAGAGTACTGTACTCTTGTTAGTTTGTGTGTCTTTGTGTCTTTATTTCTTTGAAAAATGTATATTTATTCAAAAAAATTAGCTTATTCTGAATCTGATATGTTCAACCGTTCCTGAGTGGTCTGAGTCAGGGGGGTTTAGGAAAGACAACTCTTGCAAGTGGATTTTTTTAAAAAGTGGATTTTTCATTTCCTTAAAACTTGTTTTCATTCAATTTGTCACTCGTTAACTATAAATATACATTCCTTGTTTATGACTGATTTTCCAAATTATTTATGAAAATAATTAAGAAGAAAATCACATTAATTCCTTTTGGAAGAAAAATATTTCTTTCTAATAAAAGTAATATTGAATACAATGAAGTGTTCTTATATTGCTTACATAACTAAAGATGATATCCATCACCTGACACTGAGATTCCTGCAATTCTATTAATCAGAAACTTGAAATAAAACATTTAGCCAAAATTAGAAAAAAATCTAAAAAAATATTTAAAAAATGTTTATTTTATCATAACCTTCATTTGGATATTTGAAATCTTCAGAGTAAGTGGTGCTATAATGAAATCTAAAATAAACTGAACCTCCTTAAATCAATTTTTTCCCAGATGAATATCTGTACCTGTTATTATAATTATGATTATTATTATTATTTATTTATTTATTTATTTATTTATTTTAACTGTATGTATTTCAATTTTATGGAAATCAAAATTATATTGAAAATATATATATTCAAATTCACTAAAGTATTCTAGCACAAATTAGAATGGGGGACAATATCGAATAAAGGTTGCATGTTTTTTTTTTTTTTTTTTTTTTTTTTATTATTATTATTATTATTATTATTATTATTATTATTTTCCTGCTGCAAGACTGGCTGGGCGAAATACATAATGTTTATAGGCTCACTGTTGCATTATGCTGATATAGAGTAGTTACACATTTAATTACTCAATATGCTTTATATAGAATGAAATTGTAGTCAATCGGGACATTCTATATACAAAATAACTTGATCACACTTCATACATATTTTAAGCAAAAGCAACTGTTATGATAATTAGTACAACATCATTGATTTTTTCCGTATAATTTCAGTCTAGATTTTAGACGTATATAATTCTTCAACCATTCAGAAATGAAAGCCACCTTTCAACATTATTTTATACTATATACTTTCTAAATAAAATGCCCATAGATCAATTGTAAATTGACTAAATTCTTTGCTTTTTAATTAGTCCAGGATGTTTTAATTTTTTTGGTTTTTGGTATCCTCAGCTATATTAATGTATTGAACGTTTCTCTGTGTAGACGGGGGGGGGGGGGGATGGGTGGGGTTGGGTGGGGGTTAATGATTGGTGACATCATAACAGTCTGTGACGTAGGCAAGAAGTTTTAAAGTCTTACTTCTGCGCAACAATGATAGTGAGAGTGTAATCGTGTGAATAGCAACAGAAATACATAAATACAAGTACATGTACTGCGGAATCATGATTGTTTGTGGGGATCAATGTGAATTTCGTGGGTGGCCCTTATCCATGAATGAACGTTCTTACGATCATTGAAATACACATACGTTTAGCCCAATTGTTTTATTTATCTTAATAAAATATGCAAGTTACCCACGAAATTACAACCCCACGAAGCAGTCAAATTTTGGTTACCGATGAACATTGACCCCAACATGATGATTCCACAGTATTTGACCACCAAGATGCTGATAAAAACAATTGCTTCTATATTAAGTTAAACGTAATTTTCTTAATTATTGTAATGAGATCTCTATAAATTTTGTTTAGTGACCAGTAAAGGCATATGGAGATTCAGAAATACCATTAGAAATATAAACACTATGCACTAAAATATATTATCATATTTTATTTTTATTTTATTGCCTATAAAGGCCGATAGCTATAGACAAATGGGATAACTCCAATTATCCATCAACATTTCTTATTTTTGAAGTAATATTCCGCGATCACTTGAATAAAGCGTTTATGTTTCTCAGCCGATTCGATACTCAAGAACAAGGTATGAGTACAATTAATTTTTTAGGTTATTGTCAAAAAATTGATGTTACAGGGTATCAGCTTGTATGAAAATACAGACTATCCGTGGGTCGTTATTTAACTTTCATTTTTCTTATTTTAATTACGGATTACTCCGTTCGCCTGGTCAACACAGGTCCACAGGAGATGGCTAACTACATGTATCATTTATATTTCATGGATACATGCTTACTCCTCCGAGGTGCAAGATCACACCTTTGTGTATAAAGGAAACTGTTTTTTTTTTTTTTTTTTTTTTTTTTTTTTTTTTTTTTGCCGTATAGGATTTCTATTGTTTAATTGATTTTGAAGAATGGTAACTCTTTTTATCATGACATTTTTTTCATATCAAAGAGCTAGGTTCACTTTATGCATAAAATGGCCATGTAGAAAGACTAATTTATTGACTTACACTCTCTGTCACACTCTATATCATTAAAATAAAAGTAGAGACTTGGTGCTTAAATTTTCTATATGAAAATTTTCTCTGAGTGTTCAAGTATTGGAAAACAAGTTTTGTAAAATTGCAGTATGATAGAATTTTGAATAACAGGTTTATTTCAGTACTTTCAACGAAGAATCAGAATATTAGCGCACTCCTCGATTTAAAAAAAGAAATATGTTTTGTTATCTTTAGACACGGGTCTATCATCATATACGTACATATTATAGATCGTAGTTGCGCTCTGTTCGAAATATTGAAAAGTAACTTAATTGTTTGGCAGTTTTTTGGAAGTTTTCAGAATACTGGAAAAATGACGCAATCCATGACGTCATACTGCATTGACCAGCCAGAAAATAATTTTTGATAGAGAAGCAGTGAGCAAGGGTCTAAATGATATTTAATGCATTGTCAAGTAAAATAAAGCTCTCTCTCTCTTATTTATTTTTTTACCAAAAAGGCCCTTAGTGAAGCTTTTTTGTTTGTTTGTCCAAACATTTTCAAGAAATATAAAAATGTATAAGCATAATTCGGTAAACTAAATGTGGGGATCCTGCATACTATGCACCAGTCTCAGATTAATCAACACCGATTTAACACGTCGATTTGTTAGAAAGAGGATAGGAGAAAAGTATTCCCCTGTCGACATCGACCCATCGCTTCTATGAAACATGAATAGTGCTTCTAAAAAGGCATGTGCATGTATATGAGTGATTTACTTTATTTTTTACATAGACCAGGAATGCTATGAATTGGTTTCGAAGTCAATCGAGGAAAGAAGAACAAAAGTCGGCAAAACAACCAGAGGTACAAGCAGCAAAAGCGAAGGGAATATGTAAGTTTCATTAATGGTAAAAATGTATGAGTCTGAAAAATCTTGTTAAAATGAAATACTTAACCGTATTTGTTATAGCAAACTTATAATCTATTCAGTTGGCTTGTACATGTACATTTACTTAATATAAGCCAAGAAGGATAACTTTGATAACATTTTATGCAAACTTTTTAATTAAATCACCCTTGCTGTTATAATGTATTGTCCTTAATTCTAAATTATGTGTATATTAAAGTTTTAAAATCGCTACAATCCTTAATTTCAGAGAAATACCCTTGATGAAAACCATCTTTTAATATTATAGTTTTGGTAGACCAGAGATGTATAGTCTGTTTAAATGCTATTTTAAAATATCAAGGCGTTGTCTGATTCCGATTCAATGTTAAATAAAAGAAACCAAAAAGGTTACATACATACAAATAACTTATATAATACATGTAAAGTAATTACAAAATGCAAATATGTGTCTGGAAGAAAAAAAAAAAAAAAAAAAAAAAAAAAAAAAAAAAAAAAATAATGCTTTAGTTTCACAATCAAATAAATTTGCTCCAATAGACAATTTCATTATATCTGTTGTCTCCTTTTCATATAATTCGAGCCGTAGTCTTCGAGTTAAACTGGCATAAGCGTTATCTGTCATTTTAAGTATTTTTACTGCCTTTTTAAAATAGATCTACACATGTGCACAATCAATGATTTATATTTTTTAGGTCTCCAGCCTGCATCAGTATATTTGTACTGATATCATTGATTGCTCTCGTTCTCGAGTTGTTAATTTGAATTTGTAGAAATAAATGAATAAATAAGAGGTTAAGATATATTTTGTCTTTTTTAATTTATTTATCTTTTTGCAGTTACAATGTCAACATTCACAAAACTATCATTGTTCTATTTCTTCCTCATCCTAATTTCTACAATATATTCTTAAAAAATCCGTTTAACATTCACCTGTATAAATTAAAGCAGTCTTGTCTCTTTTTTATGTTGTCCTGCATTAAGCAATATGGATCTGGCGATGTTTTAAAGGTATGAATACATATGTATCATCTTGTCTTTCTTTCATTCGATTATTGATAAAATCGTCATGTGCAATTTTGAGGGTATAACTGTTAGGGACACATTGTTCCTTTTACAATCAGATTCTGCTGTTGAGTGAAATTCCTGTAAAATAGTTGTACACCTGCTGAGGAAGCTATCTGAATATTGTTTGGCAACACATACGGGTTGTCTAGATCAACTGTCTTCAAAGGATTTATGTCAAATGTTTGACTCAATGCTATCGTTTGAGGTTTTTCGTTTTTGTGGCAGATGTCCCTAGATAATAAAATATTCATCACTCTTTGTACATGTATGATTCTCTCTTTCGGTCGTACAAAATTGAGAGACTGAAAAACCTTGAAATAACATGTGATTACCAAGTGTTTCGTACTCATTGGTATTTGTTGTAAATTACATTTGGTATTACGTATATACAATGCTTTGAAGCGTGATCGTTTTTTTAAAGAGTGTTGTCGTCTGATTAAAAACACAGTAAAGAGTAATAAAATTATTGGAAGTGCAACAACTAGCATTACAAATGCTGCTGCAAACAATATCAAAGTGAGCTGAAGAGTGTCCCCATAATTTAGGTTAGTGGCCTTGATTACCGATATGCTTTCTCAGGGTAACTCTGAAATATTATTTATGCGAGAGGATAATTATCCTACAGATTGAGAAAGTCTTCTATCGGTTAAGGTTGTTGAGAAAAAAAATCGGACTTCCTGAAAACTAGAAAAGGAGGAATTAGAAAATACATAACAAAATAACATGTAAAATGAGGAATTCTTTTAAATATACAAGTATATTTTTTAGATAGTAATAATACATGGACATGAGTGCGTAATCCCTACTGGCCTTTAAAATTAATGATTGTGTCACTTTTTACCGGTAATTTCTGATATTAACTGGTATTATATTGTTGGTACTGCGAATTTCTGATATTTACTGATATTTTTACTCTTGTTACTGATGAGTGCTGTTAGTTCTGATTATTACTGATATTTACTGTGGTTTTTACTATGCGTTCTGACAATTATTGATTTTTGCTTAGAGTTACTGTTGGTTCTGAGAATTGCTGATATTTACTGAGTTTTT
Source organism: Saccostrea echinata (assembly GCF_033153115.1). NCBI lineage: Eukaryota > Metazoa > Mollusca > Bivalvia > Ostreida > Ostreidae > Saccostrea > Saccostrea echinata. The sequence goes on from NW_026889789.1 coordinate 3,416,075, forward strand.
CGCCTAAGTTCAAAAGACGTAAAGAGAAAATAGGAAGGGGGAGGGCAAGATTGACTAAATAAATTAAGGACATTTATTAATTTTATAACTTTTTTTCTGAAATCATAACAATTTAAAGTTTGTTACTTAAGTGGCAACAAATAAACTAAACATTTTTTCATAAATATTATTTTAAGTAATTATGTGTTTGATCTAATTTGATAATGGAACATTTTTAAAGTTTAAAAAACTTGAACTTGTCTACCGGCAAGAAGTTTCCAGCTGCTATTATTTACGTAACCTGCCTCCTGTTCCTCAAGTCCTATGGATTCACTTGTTTTATTTCAGTTGTCGAAATAGGCCTAAGAAAACCGTATTAAATCAGTTTCAGACTGAAATAAAATTTCAGTTAAATCATTAAAGTTAATTTTACCGAAATGTGAACCAATAATGAATAAAACTCTTAACAATTTTGGAATAATTTGATTTGAATGATCAAAAAGGATTCAAATTGTAGGTTAACCATACACATTTAAAATTCTGATTATTTTAATTATTACATTTAAATAATTGGTCGACGTATTTTTTTCCTCGGCGTCAAACGGATATATAAAATTCATAAAAAAGTTTTTAAAGCTATATCAGATTACAATTTAGAAAATGTACTATAAACATGATAAAATTATTTTTGACAAATGTTAGTGGATACGTTCCGATAAATAAAATGTCCCACAAGTTGACCTTCGCATACGATAAAACCGCCTTAGAACGACAAGTTTCATATCCAATCTTCATAATACTTATCTGAAATATGCAATTTCTGTCGTTCATTACTTGATGCAGAGAATATAGAAGTATCCGTTCATATCGGAAATGCGGTGTTAAGAGCCTAATACATTGGACATGGAGACCGACCTTAGGATGAGGCAGTATAAACCAAGGTAATCTGTCGCAGTAGTTGCGGGAACGAAACAGATCCCTTAATGATCAGAAGTGTATAGAACAGGTCAAAATTTCCTTTAGAAAGATATACATGTACCTCACTGCACAGTGCTTATAAGTGCAGACTCAGAAAAAATCTGCAGGACAAAGGTTATTCAATGCTTTTAAATGCTGCCGCATAAGGAGGATCCTTCACTGCTGCATGGCCGTACATGTACATGTAGGTGTAGGTTGAAATTCGAAGCTTTTAAAGGGCAATTGTGGCGTCCCAATATGAGTGAAAAATTATCAAAAGAAGAGAATACAAAAATAAAAATACATTCATTCTAAATATCATACAAAGAACAATGTGATTTTTCGTGCAAGAAAATACTTGATCACCTAAAAAAAAAATTAAAAAAGACATAGGATTTTTCCATGTATGTCATGATTGATACACTGCTTGTCAATGTTAAGGTTTTAGCAAATTATTAAACGAATAGTATAGAGCGAGGGAGAGGGAATCCCATCTTTAAAGAAATTTATAACTTTCATCCCAGAAGGAACAATTTTTTTTCCACAAATCGCTTCCTTAATCAATGCTGTGCATTATTACGTGCAGTCTCTCCAGTGAAAAAAAATATTCCGTTGATTTTAGCAGAAGTGCAGACAATCAACAATCTATATAAGTAAATAAGGACATAATGTACGAATAAAATGCACAAGAGTGTACAAGTTGATTTGTGAAGGAAACAACAGAAATACTTTTAGTGAAGCGTATTGTTGGAGTTAATTGAAACAAGCCTAAGATTGTACATTAAATACCTCAAATAAAATCCTAACAATCAAAACTAAATATATATATATATATATATATATATATATATATATATATATATATATATATATATATATATATATATATATATATATATATATATATATATATATATCATGTAACAGATTGAGCATGTTTATATCAGTTTGGAATTTTATTTCTTAGATTAATTTTATTTACAATCTGTCATTTTTAGTGAGTCAGTCTTGTTTTCCTGTTGCTTGCACTTATAAAAATATATATAAAAGAAATTACATGCCGTCAGGGGATATAGAAAAATTATTGAATTTTATCATTAATGTATTCGAAATGGTTCGAAAATAATTTGTCTGATTGCTCTGCTATGCTTGATTACAGAATTATTGAATACAGTGACATGTTTAAAAAAAACTATGATGGGCATTATACACAACCGGAAGCGCCGTAATGCATACGTAAAATGTACGGAAGCAAGAAATTGAGACACAATGGGTGTCACTTCCGTGTCCCTGCTGTGTATGACACGACGAGTGACAGAGAAGGCACTCATGGAATATCAAAAGCAGTCAGTTATGCAACATTTAAGCGACTGGTGGATTTGGAAATCTCTCTGTGTTATGTGTTCGTCTGCGTAAATTGTATATATATTGATTAAAGTAGAACCCCCCCCCCCCCCCCCCAAAAAAAAAAAAAAAATACAAATGATATCCAAATAAATCGAAAATAATGCAAGAAAGAAATAGGTCTGTTAAAATATGTTGTTATCAAAATGATGATTGTAAGTTGAAATTAGATAGAAGAGAGAGGATAGAATTTCAACTTCTATTCTTCAAATAATATTTCCGGCAAAGTTTGATGAATAAAAGATATATTAAGAAAGCATCTAATCATAAGAAATAATTTCAAAATTTGTAAAGGGATGGTTAAATGCCTGGAAAAAAAAATACACCATTTAATGACTATTTGGGGGGAGAATGATTTTTAAGCGAAATCGGCACTCTGACGCGTGCCTGATATATAGACGACAAGCACGTGCTTCTTTCTTTATAATTTTACTTACTGGTAAAGTGCAGCTGTCCCGTTTATCTTCATATTTTTCCCACTACATACTAGCAAAAACATTTAATAAAATAACTTGTAAAGTAAGAAAAAAGTCAGTATTTGATTATAAAATATTTGCATTATTTAATAAAAACATTTCAAGAAGAATGAAAGAAAAAAAAACTATATAAATTAAATTTAGCATTATGGTAAGGTCAGCATGTATCTGAAAAATGTAATTTTATGGACAATATAAATCAATACATTTTAAATCTGAACCTAAATATCTTCGTATTTTGTTTTTTGTCGTAAAGCCGAAGTTTTAAACGTGTGTGTTTCTTTATTGTCATCTAGTTAGGTCAATAACAACAATACTAGAATGGCCTTGAAGTAAATTTAATATATAACATAGACAAAAGATGAGTCCCAAATATTTTACGAGTTCACATATTTTAGAGTATCCTTCTTTCATTAGACTTCAATGAGAAAAAAAAAACTGTCTCATTTGATAGGAACACTCAACTCAGTATGCAAGATCTTAGAAGATGTGTTTTTAATATAATATTGTGATTGATAAAAAAAAAAAAGTTTGTGCTGAAAAGGTAATTAATAATGTTTAGAATTTTCATTTGAAATATCATAAATATTGTTCAAAATCAAAAGAAATCCTTTATCTTAAACACATTTAAAGCTATCTGGACCAATGTGCATTAATCTGAAAGACAAAGATCATTGAAAAACAACTGTATTAGTTTTTTCACCCAAGAATGGAAGGCCTTTACAAAGCTGAATGGTAAAGAGTGTGTATACCAGTATGAATCGGATGATGTATTGTTTAAATCTCTTCTTTTTATTTTTTGCACTTGTTTTTTTATTCTACCATTACTGTAACATTCAGAAGGGGTGTGTATATATGTTTATATATTATGTATATTTAAAAACTTTTGTGCAATGGGGAGTTTCAAATTGGTTTTTAAAAGGAAAATATACAAAATGAAAGAAATGAAAAAAAAAAAAATCAACTAGATGGTGCTTAATCTTTGAAACCAAAAATGTCACTACATAATATTATTTTTTCTAAACTTTGTATAATAATAGTCAGAGTAACCCTTCCATTTCGCCATTTTTTTTCCCTCTTCCTTCTTTTGTATGCAATCCTATCAGAATAAATATGTGGGTGTTTGTGAATTAGGTTAAAAAAAACCTATACTAGCAGTAGTAAGTTGAAGGAGTGTGCAAAATCCTGATATATATATATATATATATATATATATATATATATATATATATATATATATATATATATATATATATATATAATGATTATGACGTTAAACTAAGCGGAACGTTTAATGTCTATATTTGTTGTTTATTGTTTATGAATTAAATAGCTTACTTAGAGAGGATGAACAAACGAAAACTACATACAAAAACTGTCGTTTTATCAGCAGTAAACGTCAGCCTAAAAACCTTAAGAGAATACTTTGTTCCTCCCAATTCGCTGACCATAATTATACAGTGTCAAAGTGTACGGACCCTCGCTGCGGCACATGTGACTACATTACAGAAGGGACGAGTTATAGTTTTAACGGGCGTGAATTTAAAGTTAATGCCAACATGTCATGTGATACGAAAGATGTCATATACGCCATCATATGTCCTGGATGCAAAGAATATTATATTGGTGAAACTGGCAACAGTCTCCGTGCCCGTGTACGTGTACATAAGCAACACATCAGTACACCTGAATATAGACAAATCCAGTTAAGTGCACACCTGGAAACTTGTGGAAAAAAACGATTTAACATTTTCCCTTTTTATAAACTCAGATGTGCCAGTGATATCCAGAGACGGGAAAAAGAAAAACATTTTATTTGTATTCTAAAGCCAAAACTTAATAGTCTCTTATAAACTACCGATGATTTTCCCGAACTTTTTCATCATCATTGCAGTATTTTATCTATGACGTCACAATATAGACATTAAACGTTCCGCTTAGTTTAACGTCATAATCATTGTTACTATGTTACCGTTGTATACATTTTTGTAATGTAAAGCTTCTGAAGATTTTTAATGAAAGCGCTAAAGCTTTACGGAGGATTCTTGTGTTTTCTTTTTATATTTGTTTAATATTGTAATCCGATTACTGAGACTTTATTTCAATTTTGGATATATATATATATATATATATATATATATATATATATATATATATATATATATATATATATATATATATATATATATATATATATATATATAAGAAAAATATGTGTAAAAGAAAATCAATGTAATAAATTTAATTAATTACTTGATCACAAATTACAATTTAGGAAATAAATCGTGTGTTGATCCTTTTCTACCACTTTTATATCATGTTTATAGCACCAAAAAAAAAAAAAATAGTCAACCGGAAGGGGGTATTAATTTATTTCACCTTTGATCTTTATCATAACAATTTATCGACGGATAACTAAATCTTTACCGGAGAAGAGACAAAGGGATAAGACCAAATTTGAGCAGGCGACAGGGACTGTTTCCTCCTTCATGTATTCTGATCGTTATTCTGTTGTTTTTAGGGGTCCATGTGTGTTCTACTTCTAATATTTAATGTCGAGTTAGACTATTGGACATGAGCATTGTCGTAATTTTTACTTTTCACCTATTAAAATATTTAGGCACAAAAAAGGGGGAAAAAAATACACGTATTACAATATAAGTAAAAACAAAATCAAAGAAAAGGACTAAATAGATTTTTCAGAATTCAGAATTATGAGATAGCTAACTTTCATATTCTGGGCCGCAGGAAACACTAATGTATTCGTTTTCGTATGGGACTTTCGAGGTAGTGGAGAACTGATTGCTGTCAGAGAGTTCTTTTACATCAGTGTCGCAGTCGTCCTCACATTGGGAACATTGACTTGAATTGCAAAACGTTTCTTCTCGTCCCTGTGGTTTTATTGTGCATAGATGTAATGCGGTATGGTCAACTATCGAGTCATCTTTTTTATTTTTTTCATTCTCTTCCTTATCAACATCACTGTTTGAATAGCAATTATCTTTGTTTTTCCTGTTGTCCTTGTTTGTACTTATTTCCAAGAAGCAGGAGTTATTTTCTGTGCAGTGTGATATTATGATTTTCGTATTTCCTCTGCATACAGTTCTAACAGTATCCTTCGATTCAATCAATGCACATTTTTGTTCATTCTTATTAAAAATTGCATAATTTCCTCTAGAACGCCATTTACATATTAATACATTGAATGCTGTGAACAAAGTGAATACAACTAATACTCCAGCAATAAAGAGAAGGAAATCACGAAGCGAAAACGAAATAATTTGATTAACTAAAGAAGAAGACTGGACGCTTTTTAAAGATAATTTGCTTTCTGTAGATGATGACGTAGCAGTGGTGGAGAAGTCATGGCTGTCTGTGGATGACTGATTGGTTGCGGAGTGGATATCTGATGCGTTGTCTGAAATTAAATTTCAACATCTCATACCATAGAAATCAGACCCAAAGACCATAAACTAAGAATAGACTTAACTCAAAATTTTGATTCTAAATATCTTGAGATTACATTAAATTCCATGTTCGTATAATACTTTAATACATATGATGATAATTTTGTTTGGTTACCAAAATGATTTCAGAAATTATCTATATTAAAAAAAATGTTTTAAGGCCAGAAATTTATTTTATATCTACTGACAAGATACATCAAATATGTATAAAATGTACCTAAACAACCAGTGATAAAGTTACATGTTTGTTGTTCACATTGGCATTTTTCATCACAGTCTATTCCGTAATATGGATATGGACATGTCCTATTACAGTAAACATCGAAGTACCCTATGCTACACTCTGGAAAAAAGAAAGTCAATTAATAAAAATAGAAAAATGTTCGAGTAGTTACAGCCTCTTTGATTTTGCAAACGGAGAACTTTCAAAATAGGAAAAAACAAGTCTGTTTTGAAATACATAGTAATTTATCATTTCAAATAACAATTATTATATCTTGTAGTTATTTTTACTAAGATCGATACTGGCATTTTTACAATATTTGAAACAGCATAAGCATGTAATGCCAAAAAAGTACATGCATATATTATATGTTCGTAAAAGTATTTACTGATACAGTCCTGCAGTTCTTCATCCCATGTATAGCCGAAGCAGCATTTATTTTTCCTTTTGTGAAAATAAATGGATAAATTAATCAAATGACATCAAACATTCTAAGCATTAAATTACACATGAATTACATATATAAAGTGTTAACGAAAAAATAATTCCTGATATTAACAGGTCTGTTTTATGCTTTATTTCTATGATATAATATTTCACGGTTATATTTACATTAAAAACTAGTTAAAAATTTAAATAACATAATTTTGCAGTTACATATAATTGAGTATATATAAGTAAGGTTAATAAGGCATACAGGACAACACACAAATGTTTTCTCAAGCATAATTTGTTGTTTGTTTCACCTGCAATCGAGAATGTTTTCAATCATGATAAGACCTGGAAATGAGGGCACTGAGTACTGATTTTTTTTTTTTTTTTTTTTTTTTTATAGAAGCTTCGTGATTGGGAGGCACGGGTTCGATACTCGTTCTCCGCGCCGCGTCAGACCAAAGACGTGATAATAGTTAATGACTGTTCTTTTGTCAAGAGTCCGGCAATAGACACCACTGATTGTTTAAATGGGGCTTTAAAAACCGAGGTAACGGTAGACGATGATACGAAAAGGAACCCTCACTTCACCATGGTCCTTAAAGTCAAGTATAAGTAAAACAAATAAAATCTCTTCACCGGTATATCTGGACGTCTATATATAAGTAAAGTTTATCGAATGAGATGTAAAACAACAATAAATCAATAGAAATTTGAGTAAATCTTGAAATTTTCTTTTTAATGTTTTAATTAATTTATCTTAATTATTTCTCTTTAATAGAATTGTTCTATAATTGTTAAATCAATCATTAATAGCCTATTTCAAAATAGGACCCAAGATTCTAAACTAATGCAATATTTTCAATTTCTTTTTTTTTTTTCTTTTTTCTTTTTGGTTAAATGACGTTTTTTTTTAATTTTTGTTGCAAAACCGCGAGGTCAATTGATTTCTAAGAACGCTCATTTCTGAAAAGCCCTCAGTAAATTCCGATTAGTATTTGAGCTTGCGTTTCAACAAACTTGAAACAAACCAACAGTTTTTAGGTCGTTTATCTACAAGTACCAGAGGACTTTCCCGAAATGGAAAGTCTCTTTTAAAGAAGATATTTGAAAAGGAATGAGGAACAAATATAAAGGCATGACAGAACCCAACCAATGGCAGAAGCGGGAAAAATATTTATATATCATCAGATTCTCGGAAACAAGAGAGCAGGAATATATTCAAAAGTAGAACCCTAGTCATGAACTTTGATTTCAGCAAAAAAGGGAAATACATTGATAAATTTTAAACCTTGGATTTTGTTATTACGTCTATGGCGATGACTTTTTTTTTTAACTCGATGCGAAATTTTCAAAGAACCAACAGAATACAAAATTTTGTAATATATATATTTTTTTAAATATAAAATGCATTTTTGTTTTATCAAAATAATGGAATTTGAATTCAACCCAAACATTTTCATTTTTGCTTTAAATATTAGTACATAAACGGGTATAGATTTACCCGAAGACGGAAAACTTTAAATCGGATCTTTCAATGCTATTACGCCATTAAATAAAATATTTACTAATGATATAAAATGTATATTTTCCTTGCAATCACCTTGCTTAGAGGTTCATAAATTTTCCTCTTTTTTATATCCTTTATAAGGTATTATATGCTCGAAAATAGGAGAAAATGTTTTATTGATATATTGAATTACTAATTATAGTCGGTTTATGACTTTTAGCACATAAAGCAATAAAACTTGCTATACCATTTTGTATTCATATACATGTAGGACATTTGTACATGAAGTTATTTAAGTGCATGGGTAACTTTTTAAGAATGCACTCAATCTGGTTATTCATATTTTGACATTTTATGTTCTTATTCTTATTTGGAAAAGAAATCTAATCTCCTCTAAAATTCATGTTAACTTCTGAAAAGGCATATTTTTTCTAATTATTTAATTATAATTTTAGCCAGCAAATATAAATATATTTTATTTGTAAATGTCAAAGTAAAAGATTAAGTGTCTTACTATTATAAGCAAAATTTTGAATTCGCGAGTGGAAGATAGAAAAAAAAATGCTGATAAGGATGTTCAATTCAAAGTTTCATGAAGTTTATAAGGTAGAAAAAAGCTACAAGAATCGATATAAAAGGCAGCATTGTATTTTAATGACATGCAGATGAAGCACTGTAGATCACATTTACGACTTCAGATTATGTATTTTTTTGATATTCGATTGAAGCGTCAAACTTTTCTCTCATTGTTTCCATCAACCTTCATCAAATTATTGATTTATAAAAAGCAAAGATCCATTTTGTGACACAGTGCTATTTGGGATATTTAGACATTTTTTTTTTTTTATACTTCTCAAAAAAGCTTTTTTTTCTGTGGTAAGATGAAGAGCGAATAGTTTTGATCTAGCTATAAGTTTATAAAAATGATTTAGGCTGATGGTCGGACAGAATTGAAATTTTAGTTTTATCTGGAAAAATATTATGTATAGAATTGATATGCAATAGTCCAATGAATTTCAAAGTGAAAACTTACCCGTCACATCTCTGAGGCTCCGGTGTTATACCTTTCGCTGCAAGTGTTTGTAAATATAACAATAAAACCAAAATAATACCAGCACTTGGACATGCTGGCATTTCTCTCTGACATCGGTTGAAAGGTTTGAGTTTCACGGAAATATAAAAAAAACGATCAAAATATAATTGGGTCATTAAAATTTGCATTTCCTTTATTCGGGGAAATCTTATTTTTCTTTATTAGAACAATTTTTTTTATTCCATTCACACTTTCAGTATTACAATATCACCCATGTTTTTCCTTGTTAACCAACATGTCTTTACCCTTTCGTTCCAACATTGTCCTCTTTGAAAACTTTAATCTTACTTCAAAAACCATGAAAATACAATTTGAAACAGTAATTATGGTAGGATCGGATGGAGGAAGACGCAATTTATTACATGAAATTTATTTCCCTCTAATTTCTATTTAAAGTTTAAAGTAAATCGGCACCCGCCAATTGTTTTGATTTGGTGTAAAATACGGAGGATGGAAACTCTAAATGTAGCAACGCAACGTGCAAGGAGTTGAGCTTCTTGAGTCATACGATTCAAGAAGGTGGGGATTGTGTTGCAATTTTAGCAGTTGCTTGTAAGATATGTAAACTCAGTTTATCATTTTTCATGAGAAGTTGTTAGAGTGTCTCATCAACAAACAATTAAAAGAATCTATTTTATCCCAAAACACAATTTTGTGTAGACAATTTGACAATATTTTGGAGTATATAATGAGAAACAGCCTGGAAACAGTGAAACATTTTATTACCTTCACATGTCAACTAGGGGAAAAGGTTTTTTTTTTTTTTTTTTTTTTTTTTTTTTGGATTAAAAGTTTTAAGATAACGGAGACTGAATAAAACAGAAACAACATCAACATTATTCTTTAGTGTATTGCTGCTGTCATTTTCTTTTCTCAAAGAATTAGAAACGATTTAGAAACAAGAAAATGAGAAATAGTCAAGAATGACTTTGATATTCTTAAAACAATAGAGGCATGCAGTCTGTGCTTTTGATTTAAATTTTGTTAGATAACAGATAACCAGTGCAACAGAAACATCTGTAAGATTTGTGTCCCGCACTGCTATCCTACAGTAACTTATGAAATCTTGACAGATTAATTTATGTTTCAGTGCCTTAAACCTATATTCAAAATTGTTGACATTTACACAAGAGGATCCACCCTTTGCTCTTTGTGACACTCCATTTTTGAGTCTCTATCCTCCGCATTTTTCACCAAGCCAATTATTTTTATAGCTAGTAGCAAAAATCATTCTTTTAAAGAGATGATAAAATTTGACAAATAACATCGGATGTTATTATTGCTCCTTCTTTAAAGACTTTTTTTTCAAAATTATCTGCAAAGCATGCTCATGAAAAATGACGAAAAATCCTACAGCCACTTTACTTTAAATGACAGTGTTAAAATGTTCAGTTAGTTTATGTACTTAACATTAAAGGGGTAGTCCCCCAATCAAAGAGCTCAAAGCGATTTGTATCATCGTAACCTTGAATGAGCTGTTACCACAAACGAACTTTATCCTGCTATAACAGTTTACTTAAGTTCCAGTTATTTCCGTAGATACAAAAAGCAAGCATTTCTAATATTTTTTTTTTTCTTAAAGCATTTTGGATCTGTTAGCGTTGACTTTCTGGGATGTTTTCTTCCATCATATCTTCCATCGATACCATTTTTTGAAGTCCAAATTTATACACGTTCAGAGCACATTTTACTCATTATTTTTTTGAATTGATTATTATTATTTTAAATGTTGTTATATGCACAACATTATATATTCCCCAATATAACATTAAACAATCAAACTAAATTCATACTTAATAGTTCACTCTAGTGAAGAATATATATATATATATATATATATATATATATATATATATATATATATATATATATATATATATATATATATATATATATATATATATATATATATATATATATATATATATATATAATAACTAATTATACGACGAAATTTATTGCGATTTTTTCCTCTACATTTTGAAACCTCACCCTTGAGGTTGCAAACTATATGTAAATGTGCATTTCAAAAGGTAAGATATGATAAGATAGAATTATTTTGTCAACATCTTTCTTCAACATATCAGTTGATTAGGTACAGACCCTGAAACGTGCTACTACCCCACACGCACGCTGCACGAACGGTACACGCTCGCTACACGGTTTGCACGAAACGCTGCACGGTTTACACGAAACGCTACACGGTTTGCACGAAAGGCTGGACGGTTTACACGAAAGGCTGCACGAAACGTTTCTACACGTTTCTCACACGCTTTGTACACGATTCTTGCACGCTTTGGCCTCGATCTGGATTTTCTATTCGGAATCTCTCAGGCATTATCTATTTTTTTACGGGTTAAATATAGATTAATTAAGAGTCGCAATCTTTCACCGTACGTTTTAAATTAAAACTCGCTACACCTGTACTACATGTTTATAAACTGATAGAAATATTCAAGGTTTAGTAGTTAATAATTCATGATTGTCTTTCCGTTTGTAATCCGCTTGTTTTAAGGTGATATGTCCATCATCGTCAGTGTACATCTTTTTTTCTCTCTAAATTTTACACTGCAAGAGAAACATTTATATTTGTCCCTCATAATTTCTTTCGGCATAATTTTTTTAAGTATTATATTAAAATCTCGTTTATTAGCGAAATATAACTTTAGTAATTAATTTTAATAAATATTGTATTATGTTTATTTCCGTAAACGAATTTATTTAATTCAGGTTCACCTCTTTGATATGCAAAATTAATAAGTACATTGCAGAAAAGAGGATGATTATGCATTTTCTTTCTTTCTCTCTGTTGGTCGTGGGCGAGGAGGGGGGATTACCGAGATCTTACTTGTGTATCTGTAAATCTGACATGGCTAAAGACCACCGACAGTCGTTTCAGTAATAATACTATCGGGAAAAAAATTATTAGAGAAACGAAGTAACTGTGCTTAAAAATATTCATGTCTCCAGCGAGATTTAATAAAATAAAACATTTTATACCAAATGGTAGTTTTAACGTTTAAACGTTTTATTTAGAGTTTAATTTAACACTAGAATTCTATATGGAAGAATGGAAGAAAAACCCGCGGGGAGGGTGGTAAAATGACAACAATATACATATACCCATCACCTTGAAAATTCCTTCATTATAAAACTCGGTTAAGGGGAAATTTTATGTAATTTACAAATAGTCACGGCACAACTTACCATGCAATATTTGTGTATACATGTCCAAGTACATTACATGAAAACTCAAATATTTTAAAATATACAAATTAAAGCTGCCTGATTTATAAAACAACTGATATGTAATTGGTATTTATAATTTATTTCTAAAATCTTTTTTTATTGTGACTGCCGAACAATTCACTGATCACGGAAATTCGGGTCGATTAAAAATAAAATCCACGGGTAGTATGTGTACCAATTAAATAAAAAAAGCATTTAATATCACAAATTTAAACTCAATCCTTATTCTCAGGTGTATTTTAGACATGATTGATAAAAGATAAAAGCAGAACAAGTTTTCAGTTCCCTGCCCGTGGAGCATGTGGTCGCTGTCGTAAATGACCTTGATCACATTCGCACGTTGCAAATGGGAAGTTGAAGATTTCAATATTCCAAATGCATCCGATGCACAATATAAATTAAGTATTTATTTCTTTATACAAAAGAGAGTCAATTATGCTTTTTAACACCCGGTACCGACAAATATTGAAATTTAAAGCTTGCGTGTTTGAAATGCCCCCCCCCCCCCCTCGGTAATTTCTAATCCTGCGTTCGTAAATGCTTGTGAATTATACTCATATTTTCAATTATCAATCAACCAATGCTATGTGTTAGAAGACTATTAATGACACACAGTTTTGATTAAAATTATTTAATACAATCTGGTAATAAATAGACAAGAGCGGAGTTCTGATAAAATTTCGTTTGAAATTTCGTTTGTTGCTCTCTTTGGAAAATAAAATAAAAAAGATAAGATCACTCCAATTGTGCATTAAAATCAATTCATTAAAAATGTTGCACATAAACTGTTATTACATGTAATTAGTTTGAATAAATTTCCTGTCCATCTTTGTTTTTGAGAGAAAAAAAAATAAGAAAAACAAATTAAATATACATTACCGTGTAATTTTATTTTGTTGCTCTCATACTTTTTTTTTTAAATTTCGCTCTTAAAATACATCCAGTATAATATCTCCGAATAATACTAGCTATAAACAACACTATTTGACATCCTGACCCATCGATAGCCATATTTAAAATGAAATGACTTCCGAATGAATCCTACACGTTTCTCACACGATTCTTGCACGAAAGTCGCACGTTTCTCACACGGTTCTTACACGAAAGTCGCACGTTTCTCACACGGTTCTTACACGAAAGTCGCACGTTTCTCACACGCTTCTCGCACGCTCACTACACGGTTTGCACGAAACGGTTTGGAGCTTACACGAAAGGCTGCACGGTTTACACGAAACGCTACACGGTTTGCACGAAAGGCTGCACGGTTTACACGAAACGCTACACGGTTTGTACGAAACGAAAAGCGCACGAAAGTTACACGCTTTTTTGGGGTAGTAGCACGTTTCAGGGTCTGTAACTAAATTCTGTATTTTGTGGCAAATGAAAACTGTAAAAATGATGCTTCCAAGGTATCATTTCTCAATTGCTTTCCCTTTTTATTTTTTTCTTGTAGTTGGTTACCAAGTTTTTGTTCCTATTAGGTTTCTTTTTTTACGAACTAAATTAAACGATTTTAGTAACATTTTCCCGTTTTAAAAGCGTTCATGCTACTAACAAATAAAACTATGCACATGGCTTTAAAAGAATATAGTGTATTTTTTAGCAAGAATAGTCGTAGGAACAGAAATTGAATTTTTATAAATACCATCTTCCTACCTTTATTAGTATCATATTTTTTTTTACATCCAGATTAATCAATAAAACTGTTTCAAATATTATCAAAATGTAGTTGAGATGGGTATATTACCTCTTTTTTTGACTTGGTGTATTTCAACATTACGGAAATCATAAATATTTTGAACAGGTTAGATATACATGTATCCGATTGACAGTGTGGCATAAAAGTTGCATGAATTTTCCTTTGCGTCATTGCTGGTTGAGCATCATACGGGGTCAAGATTCAGGGTCTAGGACTCGGCGCAGCCTCGTCCTAGACCGCGAATCTTGTACTCTTGGTGGGATTTCACTATCCCTCAATCGTAGCAATAAATGATACTAATAGTCCCCCATATGACTAAACAGTTATAATTTTAACTATATTTAGTTTAACGTGATTTTTGTCAATATTGTAATAAAATATCTATAAATACCTAAATTCTATTCAGGGCTCATACAAAGCATAAGAACATACAGAAACAACATTTGAATGTTTAGAGATGTAATTTATTTGTTCTTCAATATATGATTTATTTTTCTTATTTTTAGAGAGACGTTAAAGGTCGATTATTACGGAAAATGAAATAACTTCAATTACCCTCGTCAACTTTCCATATTCATGAAGTAATATTCAGCAATCACTTGCATAATGTAATTCTGTTTCTCAGTCAATTCGATGCCTGAGTCAGGGACTAAGTACGATCATTTCTGTCGATTTTTTTTCGTTTTGGGATAATGAGGAGGAAAAACAATTATTCTTTATCCGTCTAACATGTATGTAACATGAACATATTTTATGCAGACATGTATATTCATTTCTCTTTAAAGATCAGGAATGCTACGAATTGGTATCGAAGTCCAGCAACAAAAGTAAAACCACAATTAGAACCAGATGCAGACACAGCAAAAACCAAGGGGAAATGTAAAGTTTTATAAATGGTGAAATGTTTTTAGAGTCTTTGAAAAAAATGTGTAAAGGAATTTCACACTCGTAATTGACATTTCAAGATTGTTATATATTCAATTGAATTGAGGATTTGCTTAATTTGAGAAAAGAAGGATAACTATGAGCGATCTTCAAATAATACTTATATGCAAATTTCTGTGATTTTATTATTATCATTATTATTTTAGGTCTCTAGTCTGCATCAATAAATCACTGATCGCGCTTGTTGTCGAATTGTTACTTTGACTCTGTAGAAATAAATGAAAAAAATAAAGGTTAAAAATTTTCCCTATTTTTATTTATTAATCTTTTTACAGATAAAAATGTCACCAAGCACAAATTATCATTTCTCTGTATCTTCCTCATCCTAATTCCTGCAATATATTCTCTAAAACTTGTTTAACATTAAAACATCTAAAATAAATGTCTTTTTTATAAGTTGTCCTGCTTTAAGCAATATGGATCTGACTCCCTTCATTTTCAGCTCACCTGAAATGAAAGCTCAAGTAAGCTTTTTCTGGTCGTATTTTGTCTGTAGTCCGTCTGTCTGTCCGTCTTTAAGCTTTTCACATTTTCGACATCTTCTCAAGAAACACTCTGCCAATTTAAACCAATCTTAGCAAAAGATATTCTTGGGTAAAGGTGAATCAACTTTGCTCAAATGAAGGGCCACATCCTATTCCAAGGGGAGGTAATTAGGAATAAGTAAAACATTAATGGCATCAAGATTGTTTAAATCATGACCCCTACAATGGACGATCAAAGTTATACATTGGAATATATAGGCAAAATCCTAAAAAAAAAAATCTTTTCAAGAACAGCAAAGTCA
Source organism: Saccostrea echinata (assembly GCF_033153115.1). Lineage (NCBI taxonomy): Eukaryota > Metazoa > Mollusca > Bivalvia > Ostreida > Ostreidae > Saccostrea > Saccostrea echinata. The sequence goes on from NW_026889789.1 coordinate 3,432,296, forward strand.
TTATTCAGATTTTTATTTATACATGTAAATACTAAATGTCTTCAGGGGCTGTAAATTTACACAATTGTAGTCTAGAATTAATTTTTAAAAATGAAAGTAGTTAGAAAGGGAAGTCCCTTAAATTAAACTTCAATACAGGTGTTTGAAAAAAAAAAAATATCTAGGCCTATTTAATAAATTAATGCTGTTATAATTAGGTACTCAAGGTTTGCATTAGCACTATTTAAACAAACAAACTTGTCATTTCAGTAACATATTCAGAGGGACATACTGTACTGGATTTTTTTTTCTTAATTGAGAAAGCTACTATGCTTAAAAAAAGCACTTCATGCTATTTTTACCGCCCTTAAATAAAACCTAATGATTCATTAAATGACCATGAAATAAATTTATTCTTCCATTCTTCCGTCACATAAACAATGTGAACAAATTAATTGGGGGATTTTATATATGAATTAGTTTTTAATTTATAAACAAGTTATTAAAAGAGTACATTTATTTAAAAAATGAAACATTTGAAAACATCGGGAATTGTGACATTTCTTATTTGTTTGTGTTTGCCAGACCGATTAATAAAAAGCAATACAATTGTATAAAATTTTGTCAACACCTGAGGTTTCAATCGCCTTTGGGCAAAATTAGCAGAGAGTCTATGAATGTTATTTGGGTATCAGTGTAACACATCACTGAACACGCTGGTCAACAATGACACTAATTTTAATCTATGTACTGCAACAAATCTCTGTTTAAATAATTCTGTATCAATTTATTTTGGAATTGATTAATTTTGGACATAATCTGAGGGTCCCATTCGCGTGATTTACAGATGTACACTCAAACATTTATATAATAAATCACTTAAAACTGAGAATCTAACAATAATTAAATTGGCAAGTCATTGATAAAATTATGACTGAAATATAATGCTCGGCAATATTTAACAAAGATTTTTTTTTCAAAAGCTCCAATACTAAAGAAAAATGCATTCAGAGTATAATATGGGAATCGGCCTTGCTCTATAATTATAAGATCTATTTAAAGGTAATTCTTGTAGAAAAAAAAAAAAAACAATTCAAGTTTAATTTTCTATATAAAAAAAAGAGGAAAATATGAAAACCAATATCAATCACAGAAAATAAAGAAATTGATTTATTTTGGTGAAAAATTCATATTGTTCATATACATATATAAACAAACATTAAATTGCATGTTGCACACCAGCAAATAATGCACATTGGTCCTATACAGATTCTTGTTAGTAGGGTCACTCTGAACAACCTTTACGGATTTCAAACGTTTTCCAATGAGCTATCTTATTTTCTGTTCAACATTTCACAGATATATTTTATTTTTTCATATCTGAATCTTTTTTTAAAAACAAGCAAGATTGAAACCATTTTAGTAAAATTAGTTACAATGATGAACTTCTTACAAGTCAAGCCTCAAGTCGCCTTAGCAACTTGAAAGTAAAGGTTTATGTTACCCTGCCAACGTGATACAGACACATGACTTTTGTGTTTTTCCCGGCCTAGTTTCGGTTTACAGAAAGGGTGTCAAGTACACGGGATAGTGACAGAAAAGTCACAGGTAAAATGTGGAAAAATTGTTCTTGTTTTTGTTCATGTAAAATACTAATTAGTTTATCTTTCTAAAAGTTTAAAAAGGTAAGGAAATCAAACCATATGATGTCTGGTATAATCTATAAATAACTAACCTGAATCGAAACCGCAAGTTACAATTATAATTTAATCCAAAAAAAAATTGTTCCGTTTGGGGAAAAAATAACGCGCTGAAAATATTTCTCCACTGGACAAGGGATTCATTCATTTTTTTTTTTTTTTTAGAAGAAACTGTTATGATTATGTTCCAGTTTTAGATTCCATTTGTGGAAATCCCCTTACGACGAATTTAGAACCAAATAAACCAAAAGTATAACCACCACCCCTTATATTTTTTTTTTTTTTTTTTTTTTTTTTTTTTTTTTTTTTGATTTTGAATCTTGTTTTGTTTCTAATTAAAGATTTCTGTGCTATGATCTGCAGAAGAAAGACGCATCTCGCAATTATTTTCCCTTCAATACTCGCATACATTTCAAAGGTAAGATTCATTTAACGATCAAAACAAAATTGAACTAGTTTCGAAAGGTATTTATCTAAATACCGCACATATACATGTAACTTCATGTACACTTATGAATATACATGTAATTAATATTAATAGAGATTTATTAGAACTGTCATCTGTAAGTAGTGGACCAACCCACAACACACCACCCCCAACCCCGAGAAAAAAGAATTATACGCCTTTAACATTTTTCCATAACATGTCACCCAATACTGATCCAATTCTATATTGAAGATTGAAATAGTCAAAAGCTACTTAATAAACGTATTTCTTCCATTGTTTCTCTGTCTACATTTTTTTTTTACATTGAAATGCGCTTTTACGAAAATTTTAATCTTGAATGACAACAAGACTTGGTGATAATATTTAATTTAAAGATTCAGTAAGATTGTCGAGCTACATGTATCTGTAAAAGCTCGTGCGATGAAAAAAAAAAAAAAAAAAAAAAGAACAAAACCCAAATGTAACCAAACTTGATTCGGGGTGACATAATAAAATTATATTGTAAATGTATTTAAAGCCCCATAATCTACTTTTTTTGCATTTAATATTCACTCCATTCATCGGCTGGAGTTCTATGTACATGCAAGGAATGATAAAAAAAAGTGAAAATGTTTTACACTTTTTTCAAGAACGGGGGGTGGGGGGGGGGATTTTAAGCTTTTTTAAAAATAAATTGAAATGATTTAAATATATATATATATCTAGTTCATATAGACGAACAGCTTCAGAAGACAGTTGTTTTTCGATGGACTTAGAGCAGTCTACGATTATTGTGAAGTTGTTCTTTCTATGTAAGGCGTTCTATATACCAAAATTCTCTTTTTGATATTAACATTCTGACAATCAATTAAATTATAAGGCTACTAGCAAAATAAGCACATCATCACTGACTCATGTAATACATTTAAGAACTGTTTATTAATTTATCTGCTATTTTTACATTAAGTCATATTACTAATTATCTGTGGATAGCTGACATGTAGAATAGTTTGTAATTTTTTTTTCTGTTTTGTGTATAATTTTTAAAATAGTAAGATATTTACACATGTATGTTAAATTTATTCAAGCATTTTTTTTTAAAGCCCAGTGTTGCATGATAGATTCACTTTCACTCTTGAACACCTGATTGATTATAAATATTTCCCAGGAAAACTTTATGTATTTTAAAAAAAAAATTATATTTACGAAAAAAAAAAAAAAAACTGAAATAAAATCGTATGTAACTATGTTATTTGATTTATAAAGGTTGAATGCAACCCTATCCTTTCCGCTTGCAATGCCACCCTATTCCAAGAGGTTGAAGGATGTCCAAAATCCAAGGAAGAATGGGAAGAGAAAGCCAAGCTGAAAAACTGTGACGCAGTAAACCCGCCATGTAAAGCTTTAGTCAAACTACATTACCATTGTTTGATTAATACCTTCCTTAATTTAACAGTTTCCGTGTGCGCTACACCACAGTTCATAAATGGTATGTTTTTAAATAATTATGGTGCAGAAGCTTAAGTATTTTCATATAAATTACACGTACTACTATTGTAATTTAAAAGAAAAAAAGATACTGAGGAATAAGTTTACAATCAGTAGAAATAGTATACTATTTTACATCATAACAAAAGGCATTTTTTCCGTCTGTATTCAATAAAATATAAAATTGAGGTACAATTATGATTTACACTTGGCTTCAAGAAAACTGAATTTGTGTTTAAGGTTTTCGATGTGCAGAATATAACTTCAAAGGAAAAAGCATTCAACCAAATTATAACACGGATTGTAGTCTGTTTGACCCACCATGTCCATTTCGTTACAATTCCCTGAATGCCTTTCTTTGTAAGTATGGATAGGGTGATAGAAATTTTTATTGTAATTTTGTGCTATAACTTTTTAGTTAATCTGAAAAAAATAATTTCTTCTTCCCTTTTGTTCAGTAAGAAGTATTTGCAATTTAAAGACATGTAATTATATTTCAAAACAACGTGCATTTAGAATTCCATTTCAGTTACTAATTAAGTGAATTTAATTTATTTTTACAATATTTAAAGTTAAAACTCAAAACTCTACATTGATACATCTTTTGCTATGAGTGTAAGCACTCTTGTATAAGTTTCAGACATATGTAATACAATATTTTTTTTTTCAAAGCTGGTGGTTACAACTAATAATATCTCACAGCTTCTTATACCTGATGGCATTAAAAATCTCTTGCGAGGTTTGGATCTTATTAGAGGAAATGTCAAATGTCAAAATTTCAAAACAGAAGATCAGAAGTGCTTTTTAAGCATTTCTATGTTTTTCTTAATGCTGGGTGGGTTAATTTTTTTAAGGCAAGGTGCAAAGTGTACTTACATTGTCTTGGGAAATCTCACACATTTTGGGAAAACTTACAGTGTATTACATGTATGATAAAAATCAATTGAAAAATCTCTACCTTTTTTTTTTCTTCCTTAGAGCTAAACACTATGATAGATAGCTACCGTCAGACAGGTATATTAACCCTTCTATTTTTCTATTTCGTTACACCAGACTGTACACTAGAAACACGTAGCCGATGTGTAGTATTCCTTTCGTGGTCTTAGATTTTGTGCATTTATTCCTTGTGTTGATGTGCAGTGTCTGTTTATAAATAGTGTATTGACTTGTATATATGATGTTACTTTTCTACTGGCTCGGGAAAAAGTGCATAAAAATTTGACAATTTCATCGCGACCGAGTAACAACGAAGATGTGCGTCTTTATTCATCAGACCTTGACAGCGATAAACCTGGAACTGTTAAAAGGTCTCAACTTATATATAGGGATTGTAGGTGACGTGGCGATGGAAGAGAAATATGGCGCACAATGCCTTTTACGAGTAGTGTTCAGCTCTAAGGACATATGATCCAAAGAAACTTTTTATCAAAAATCTTGGGGGGGGGGGGGGAACAAAAAAAAAAAAAAAAAAAAAAAAAACAGAAAAACAAAAAAAAAAAAAAAAAAAAAAAAAAAAAACTTAAATCACCTTTATGTAAGGAAAATGAAAAGGTTTAACCGCAAAGATTTTTAGGTCACCTGAGTAACTCAGGTGACCTATTGCTATCCGTTTTTGTCCGTCGTGCGTAATGTGTTAACATTTAAACATTTTTTTTTTTGCTTCTTCTCTGAAACCGCTTAACCAATTTCAACCAAATTTGGCATATAGCATCTATGGGTGGGGTGAAGGGAAACAAAATTTGTGAATTTCATGGTCTCTGCCCCCCACGCCCCCCCCCCCCCCTTGGGCTGAGGGGTGGGGCTAAAACCACCAAAAATAGTGAAATCTTTAAAAATCAATTTCTTTACTCCAAGCAGTCAAACTGTTGGTATGACTGTAATAAGCATTGAGCCCTCTACCAAAATTGTGAAATTCATGGCCCCAGGGTCAGGGGTTCTGGTGCAAGGGCGGGGCTCTATTGATTATATAGTGAAAATGCATAAATTCTTTGAGAATCATCTTCTCTACTCCTTCCTTTTAAATAAAGTAACTAAGCACATAGTTATGATGAGCAAGAGAGCCTTTTCCAAAATTGTGAATTTGATGGCCCGAGGGTCAGGGGTTCTGGTGTTAGGGCGGGGCTCTATTGATTATGTAGTTAAAATGCATTAATTCTTTTAAAATCTTTTTCTCTGCTCCTGGGTATTAAATAAAGTAACTAAGTACATAGCTGTGATATGCAAGAGTGCCTCTTCCAAAATTGTGAATTTGATGACCCCAGGGTCAGGGGTTCTGGTGTTAGGGCGGGGCTCTATAGACTATAAAGTGAAAATGCATTAATTCTTTGAAAATCTCCTTCTTTGCTCCTGGATATTGAATAAAGTAACTGAGAACATAGTTATGATGAGCATGGCTACCTTTTCAGAAATTGTGAATTTTACCTGAACCCCTGGGTCAGGGGTTCAGGTGTTAGTGCGGGGATCTATTGATTGTATAGTGAAATTGCATTAATTCTTTGAAAATCTTCTTCTATGCTCCTGGATATTAAATAAACTAAGCACATAGTGACGATGAATTATGATGAGCATGGTTGCCTTTTCCAAAATTGTGAATTTCATGGCCCCAGGATCAAGGGTTCTGGTGTTAGGGCGGGGCTCTATTGATTATATAAGGAAAATGCATAAATACTTTCAAAATATTCTTCTCTGCTCCTGGGTATTATTCAAATAAAGGAAGTGCATCGTTATGATAAGGATGAAGTTCTTCCATAATTGTGAAATTCATGGCCCCAGGGTCAGGGGTTTTGGTTAGGGGGGGGGGGGGTCTATTGATTTTATATTGAAAATGCATAATTTCTTTCAAAATATTTTTTTTACTACTGATTAGGAAGCAAATAAACAAGTGTATAGTTATGATGAGCAAGGGTGCTTCTTCCAGGATCGTCAGTTCATGGCCCCTGGGTCAGTTGTTCTGGTTTAAGGGTGGGATTTATTCATTTAATTGTATAGTGAAAATGCATTTTTTTTTTTTGGAAAATCTCCTATGCTTATGGGCATATTTGAAACAAAAAAGAGTAGAAGTTTTAATATGCAAGGTATTTTGACCAGAAATTTGAACATCTTGACCATTTAGTCAAGTGTTCTGGTCATGGCCAGGTCTCTATTAACTTGTATTTTGCTGAGCAGAGTTATTTCTCTTTGCCATTCACCATTGATTACTGTAAACAATGTATTTGAAAGTTTAATAGAATACGAGAATTATGCAAGAATGTTTATTGTATAATACAAAAGGTACTTTCATAGTTTTAATGATCAGGTGGATTTGGAAAAAAATAGATGAATAAAAATGAGACAAAAATATCTTATCTTTTTAAATGTTCTTCAAAGGCAAAGAGAGGCCAATGTGAGAAGTAATAATATGGGGTTAAACAATAGACATTTTGTTAAATAGTCTGCATGGTAATGGTGATAAATGGGGGACAACTTGATATTAGACCAATTATCTTGTTGATGTTAATCATACTATTTTCTCTTACTTTTGAGCAACAAAGCTTCATTTATCAGTTTATGGATCCTCTAAATTGTTGTATTGTACTCAGGTGACCGTTAAGACAGTTGGGCCTCTTGTTAATTTTCATTTTTATTTTTACAATAATTGGATTTAAATTTAAAAAAAAAAGCTGCATAGATTGATAAGGAAGGCTGCAAATAGGTTGCATTTTGAGCATCATAGAAAGTTTACAATGTCTTTATATTTTGTTTTTTTTTTATTCTAATCATTTACAGTCAGAAAATGTCAAAAATTTTATGGCAATCTACACATCCATTTTTAGAATTGTATTATCTGTCCTTTAAAAATTTTTTTAAAATATTTGAAAAGAAAAAAAAAGATAATTTGCCATGAAGTTTCTGATATTTGTTATAATGTATAATTGATCCATTCCCATTTAATAGTATAAAAAGTATTCAGGATTTTTTAAACAGAACGATTATGTCTATATGTTACGTTATTAAAAAGTTGAAAATAACAAACAGTGGTCGATCTCACAAAATCTATAAACAATACAAATTTGTGAAAAAGAGCATGAAACACAGACCAAGAAGGGGATCAGGTGCCTAGGAGGAGTAAGCATCCCCAGTTGACAGGTCACACCCGCCTTGGGCCCTATGAATTGATTAAGAATACATTCTGTAGTCAATTTCAGTACAAAAACAAAGACCTAACACTTAGTATGAAACAAGTAAGCCAAAATACGACACAATGACAGGTCTGTTAGCTAACAAGATCATCTAACTCTAATACTTTAGAATAAATACTATATTATACGATTAAAAAATGTCTTACGTTATGTCTTATTTAGAGTTAAATTCTGTTTTTTTTTTTTAATTTTAGACCAGGGATGTTATAAACTCATTGAGGGAGACAATAACACTTTCAAGGATATACTTTCTTTCACAACAATCAGGAATACAACCCATTTCAACTTGGACCAGAACAGGAGGTTGACTGTTTTCATATATCAAAATAGAGGAAATTAATTTTCTTTCCTTCGTTATTGAGAAAAATTAAGAGGTGAAACATTGAAACGTAAATTTCTAGTGCAAAAAAAAGATCGTTAAATTAATTAAATGTTGTAGTTTTATGTATAGTACATGTATATATAACAAATATGTTTTACAGTAATACAGTATTATATATATATATATATATATATATATATATATATATATATATATATATATATATATATATATATATATATATATATATATATATATATATATATATATATATATATATATATATCAAATCGAGTATGTTCTATTTAATTTTTTTAGACCATATACTGGAATCTTGTTGCCAATTTTAGCATTTGTGCTCCTCCTTACTTTTGTTCCTGTTGTCTTTTGCCTTTACAAGAAATATGGCAGAAACGATTATAATGGTGTGTTTTTTTTTTATTTGCATATCATATTCAATCTGCTTTGTAAAATATTTTTCTCTTGAAAAAAAAAAAAAAAAAAAAAAAAAAAAAAAAAAAAAAATATATATATATATATATATATATATATATATATATATATATATATATATATATATATATATATATATATATATATATATATATATATATATATATATATATATATATATATATATACATTTAATAATATGTGTGTGTTTTTGAAGAATATTATTCTTTCATTCAAACAGAAGAACGGCAAACTACAGAAACAGTACCTTTGAATAATTAGATGTCTGCAAAGAACTTTTCCATTTTTAACACTCTTTAATGTGTGATATGAAGTGATCAGAATAGCTACAAATGGAAAATGTACGAAAGGAGATTTTGTAAGATCAATCACTATTCGTTATCTTCACTTTATTTTCATTTTACATCATTATTGAAAGTTAATGCAAGGTAAAGAAAAATTCAGTAAATAAGAGACAACAAGCAAGATATCGTCGAGTGTTATGTAGTAGCATATCATTAGATAATTATATTTTTTTTTTCTACGTTTCATTGTACTTAACATAATATGTACACAGATAACATAACGTAATACATTATTTTAGATAGTGAGATGTAATGGAAGATCAGTGAAATTTCATTTTGTAAATGACAGCAAGGGAGAGATTGTCGAATGTTGAGAAGTAATATTATCATTCAATTATTACACAGTCACTTTTTTCCACATTTTTTTCTGTTTTTCTTTCTATGCATACATGTTACATGACGTAATACATAAAAGTATCATCATTACACGTGTACATGTTGAAGAATATGCATCTGCTCAAAATATCATGTTGTATCGGTTATTTAAATGTTGGTATGCTTTGATCTCAAAGTTAGCAGATCTTCACACAAAAAATCGAATATGCGGATCCTTAAATATGTTACTTAATTAGCAATTTATTTTTACTAATCCTCAAATATGAGACGAGCTGTTTGGAGAAGATAACGAAAAAGAAAATAATTTATACAGATAGATGTCCCACATTATACTTTTTGATAAATTAGATATACGCAAATCACTACTTTATGCTCTATCTTAGATTCTGCTTTTGTAAAATAAGATAATATAGACTAAAAGTGTAATGCTTTTTTGGTGTATTGAATGTACATCTGATGTTTTGATTTTTTTTAAATCTGATATTTAGGAATATATTGATTTTACTTTGAATTATATGAAATTGAATTTAACATAAAAGATACGTACTTTTAAAAATAAATTTGTATAAAAATGCAAGAAATATTTTGCAATTCAGTAACATTCTTTTTCATCAAGCTTTCGAAGGATCTAATTTAATTGTTTAAATTCTCCTAGTAAAAAACATTAATGTGAGGATTTTTTTATCGCCATATTATCAAGATTAGCTTAACTACAAAACAATTGCTATATTTTACGCGGTCTAATATCTTTATTAGTTCTTGTACATAAACACTTACATTAATAAGAACTGTTAGTTTTAAAAAGATATGCTTAAGAATCATAATACACTATCTTCTGAACAGAGAAGGAATCTTCTTTCAATAAACGGTTAAATACTCGCTTTTCTCTTGAATGCTCTGTAAAATGTTCTCAGTAGAGTCCTGAATTGATACTTCTTTCAAATTTGTATCACATTCATCTCTATATTCTGATGATGGACCAGCATCATTGTTGAGTCTTTCGTCAACAAGATGACCCGCAGTAGTGAGTGTAATCGACTCGTATTCTCTGAAGTCTTCAGGCACACGAGGTGTTTCCTCTGAAATCAGATATTGGCTCTCCTTTTGATCCGTCTGTTTACCAGTGGTTTGAATTTCAAGAAGATATGTGGCGGATTCTTTGTCATAGATCATTGAAATGTTTGCGGTTCCTTGGATAAGTTTTTGAATGTTGGATTCGTTCTCCAAGCCTACCAAATATTTTTGTCCAGTCTTAGCAGACATGAAATGATTTCTCATATTGTTTTGTGTTCTTTTGTAGAGAAGAAAAGTGGTGATTATAAATATCAATAGTAGGGCAATCCCAACAGAAATAAGCGATATCATAACGATGAATCTATCAAGGGAGAATGAAAACATGTGTTCCGTAGTAGCCGTTGACTCGTCGGCAGTTTTTCCATTTGATGATGATGCTTCAATAGTACATGTTGTTCCTTTAAGCAGGCGTAAATCAGATTCTGTGATACTTTGATTTTCTTAAATAAAAAAAATATGTCAAACTATAGGAGAGATTATCCCCATCCAAGAAATTAACGTTTTCATTTTGATGTTTAAAATAAAAAGTGTTTAAAATAGTAAATCAGTAATTTCGGAAAATTGCAAAATTCACTTCAAAAATGTATGAAATTAATGCACACAATACTAGAGCTTAAAACCAGTAGGCATTTAAGTGATGAAAAAAAAAACATCTAGAATGTGACTTTTTCATTCATTTATGGGTAGTTCATGACTTGGAAAAGTAATGTATACTAAATTAGTTAAATATTTCGAGATGTTTATTACAGAAGCCAAAATATTACATTGTATGATTGAAAGCTTGGTTATTTTAGTATATTAAAAGTGCAATAAATGATATATAAGACTTTTATAGTCAAACCATTATTTAACATCGCTTTTTATAACAATAACAAGAATGCTGACACAAGGAAACTTTTACGACTATCAATCATTTTTCAATTCTTACAATGTTACTGCGTTAATTCCATACAATTCCAAGTTTTATTTTGTATTTATTTGTTTCTTTTTCAAGCAAAGCTGGAATTAAGTAATTTTAAAATATACTTTATGATTTCATTACCTGAAAAGACAAGGTAACTTTTCTGACGTCATCAAAATAGTTTGATTAACTTGAACTTTTTAAAGAGAATTTATGCGTCTTACTTATCTAATAAACGGAAAATACGAGGGCTGTCTGGTAACGTTTTTATCGAAAAATAGCGTTTTTATCGAAAAATAATGCACGCAGAGAGCAGAAATTTTCAACTAATGTTTATTTATCATATTAAAGCATGTTTTAGTATTTTTTAATAAATTATTTAAAAAAAAAATAAAGGATTTTTATTATACTATAATGTGCAAAGGGTATGGCCCCACGGCGCACGACTAAAAAAATCGAGGTTTTATCAGGGAATATTCGATTATTATGAAATCAAAGTATCAAATATACTAGGGTGGGGTAAAAATTAAACTACTTTTAATTCCCTATCTATTGTGTCGTCATTGGGAAAATTACACGGAATTTGCTCAGGTTTTGATAGTTTTCCGAAACTTTGAAAGGGAAAAGTTTGTAAGCGCAGTACATGAAAAATCAACGTTTGATGACGTTACGGCACACCGGAGAGCAGTTAAGTGATATGATGATTGAGTAATGACGCCTTCAGAAAATTTAAATGATAGAATAAAAAAAACATCACTAATACATTATATTACAAGTGGAATGAGTATATTTTTTTTAGACGGGAGCTTTTTGATTGAGTCTTCTTGTAGATCAAAACATACGGACAATCAGCTATTGGCATTGACGAAAGACGCTATCATTGCAGACCGTCGAAAAAAAAGACTTTAATTCAGTGAAAGTGAAAGTACCTTCAGTAACTTACTAATATAAGTTTTCATAAGGTCCCAAGTGTGTGCGAGATTGGTCCCTCGACTGTTTATGGAGGAAAAAATGGGAATTCGGGTGTGTGGCTCACTTAATATCCCAAATTTAAAGTGGGACTTCAACTTTTAAGTAAAGAATTAACCTGACATTGCTTAAGATATTTTCACGCTATCATTCGTGTATCGTACACCAATACACACATAACATCAATTTCCATATCTTGTTTACATGAGGATATATTCTTTGAAATTTGCTATACTATATTGATGAAAAAAGTTCGAAAGAGTAGGGGAAATTTCAAAGAGCAGTGTTGATTATTTGCAATCTAGATTACTTGTCTACGGGTTTTCCGGACAACCCTCGTATATTATAAATTAAAAAAAAAATAATAAACAACAGATACTAACCAAAGCAGCCAAAGGTGTTGTTACATAAATTCTCCGCACACTGGCATTTTGCACTGCAGTTTTCTCCGTAATACGGATATAAACATGGTTGACTACAGTTGACACCAAAATAACCATTTGTACATTCTACAAATATTAAACACAATCAATTGTAAGTACATGTATTGATTGCTAAATTTCAATGGAAATAAACACTTACATAAAGAAGATTAATTTAAAAAATGATAACAGAGCTCTCCATTCCCTTTAATAAATATTTCCTTAAACATTGTTTTAAATCTCGCACTTCGATATGTCATATATATACCATTTTTTAAAAATTAATTTTCTTTTTTAAATTTGCATGTCAAGCATGCTTTCAAGACTAACTTTACAGTGGAAGTAAAATAGTCACATGCATACTCATATACATTTTCAAAGAAACAGAAATGGGGATATACCTCTGCATGCTTTAAGTGCTGTATCCCAGGTAAAACCGGCACAACATCCGTTCTTTCTTGAAAGATAGAAAAGAAAACAATCATTAAACTATTGTTCATTGTTTGGAAAGGAGATTTCTAATGCAAAGTAGAAAATAAACTAGAGTATGCAATGTATATAACTGCATGTGCTATTTGGTTTAGGGCAGACATTTCAAAAATGAAGGGGAAAATCGTGATTTTTTTTTTCTTTATGCAAGGCAAATGAAGAAGTTTTTAAAAGAAGTACATTATGTAAGAATCACATGGAGCTGCTATGCTGAGAAACAATTTTTCTAGTTTTTGAAAGCGCTTTGTAGCATTAATACTTGATGATTACTTGAAAGTTTTTGCTTAACATTATAATTCTAGCATTTTGTTACTTTCAAAGACATAAATCTTTACTTTAATATATCTATTCAAATAGATATTATACATTATTTCCTTGCATTTTCCGGACACTTAATTAAATTGATTGTGATTTCATCTTATACATGAGATAAGGCAAATATGTGCTGATTTTCTATGATTAAAGATATAAATATGATCGTGTTTTATCAATCATCGCCTTAAAGCATATAATTTGTAAATAAATATTTTCAAAGGCTCATTGCTAAAACTTCCTTGATTCGAAAGCGAACACATAAGTACTATCTAAATTTTAACATGAATGCATTTTTATTCCAAAGATAAGATTGAAAATTGGAATATAACAGGAAATTAAATGGTTCGTGTTGTACTCCGTTACTTATTGTTTACATGGTATAAAGGATTGTTTTTAAAAATAAAATGAAAATAATTAATTTAACTTGAATAATATCATAAGTTTGTTAAAATTAAGAAAAAAACTATAATATTGCAGGAATAAAGAAGAAATTCAAGACTCTTAATGGACAATGAAACAGGTCAACTGTATTCTAAAAAAGGTTTTATTCATAATAGCAGCACATTGCGTGTACAGTGTGCTTGTTCGTTCATCTCTCATTAAAGAAATCGGCGATTGCATGGTAAACTAATATAAATTCATGGTTAATTAATACAGTCAATATTGTTAATTATTCTTCTTCAGTCGTTCCTAAAAAAGTATATTTTTATGGATTGCAGATAAGGGAGTGAATATCATTTTTCCATTTAGCTTATTGTTCAGGCCCACACCATGATTCAAGATCAGAAAAGAATCATACATTCAGTTATTGACATTTCCTTTGATCAAATTAGTTTTCAGTATTTACCCATCACACGACTTTGCTGACACTCTACTGCGAGACTGTAATATACCATTAAATCCAAGGTAATATATAATGGGAAATAAACATCTAATATACGCCATTTTGTATCTGATACTATCATTTCCGGCTCGAATATCAAATAAGCTTATTTGTGTTCATTCGCATACTGATAATTACAGTTTGCTTGGAATAGAAAAACATAAAAAAATTATAAAAAGAAAACATATTGATTCATCAATCAAATAGTAATTGACATGCTACATTTATATTTTTCCTATTTTTTTCCCTGCAATTTCTACATTGAGTATACATGAAATGGCATAGCATACTTTGAATTAAGTTTTATTGAATTATTTTTATTATTTATTTATTTATGTATTTATTTATCTATAATGCTGTATTAAATGATAAGACAATGTTTAAAATTGTGCTGAAAATGTCGTTATTTGTCTAACGTCAATGCTGAGCTAATCAATTTTCAAATACGTGCAGTCTCAAATTACAGGTAAATTATCGTGTGATCGTTTTATGGGGAATAATTTCGAAAAGAATTTGTCTATTGGCATGTTATCACACAAAATTGTTAAAGAAATCAATGTACAATCTAACTATCTTTCTTTTAAACGGAGAGAAAGTGGATGCATTATGAAATACTAGGACGATTTCACTCGTTGACGTAAAACATTATTTTGAAACTGCACTTTTACAAATATTTTAGCAAAAAAAAAAAAAAATAAATAAATAAATAAATTGAGTCATTTTAAATGTAAAATTTCTTTCTTTTTTTTTTTTTCCTTTCAAAATAACATCTACGAACGAGAATACTGCCTTACATGAACATTAAGCGGTGCACGAGTAATTGTACATTGTTTAGCAATCCATATTAGATTTTTATCCACTCAGGAGAGGATACGCTCTTTTAATGTCTACTTCCATTTTTTTTAAGTTTTATTCATCTTGGTTAAAAAAAAAATAGTTACTTTGCATTTCTTTCCAAATCTTATTATTTAGTTTTGATGGGTTAATCGATCTATTCCAATCCGTTCCAATACAAAATTATAGTTTTTTTTTTATACAAAAATCAAAATCCATCTATTCTATCAACTTTAAGTATGGTGATAAACAGTAATCAAACTCAAAAGTTCATTGAAAGAATACAACTCATGAGTAGAGCAAACTTCGACCTCGAAAAGCATTAAAGGTGGGATCAGGTGCCATTGATGAGTAATGCATCCCCTATCGACCAGTCATATCCGACGTGTGTTCTTTGTCATGATCGGGCAAATGGAAAAAATCCGTAGACAATTCAGTGTGTAAATAATGGAACAATAAGTATGAAAAAGTCAGTTAGCATTCGACATGATGATAGATTATTTTTTTCTGACAAAGTCCTTGTATCGACCACAGATTTTGCGAAATAATGACTTTAAGCGAGACTGTTGATATCCAAATATGAAACGGATGTAACAGACTCTGTGATATAGTTATTTCAAGCTCATGAGAATATAACGTGTCGGCATATGAATGGAAGTAACTAATTGATAATACGTCGTTGATAAATGAAGGCCACAGCAAACATCCTCTCCTACTCCTTATGTAGAAGGTTTAGAATGAATTCTGTTTCATCTCAAAATATAAATAGGTCTGCTAATAAAAGGTCGCTATTGTACCCATTGGAACTCCGATAGATTGTTAGCAGACATGATATCCAAAAACTACATAGATATTGTCAATCAGAAACTCAACCATCTTTTTATCATCAATTTCACAGTACTTGTGTATTCAATCGGTCTTTATATAAAATAAGTCTTTATATCATGAAATATATGGAGACAACGAACAGTATTCAAGCTCAAAAGCCCATAAAACAACACAAAACAGGAGCAGAGCAAACAAGGACCCCCAAACATGAGAGGTGGGATCAGGTGCCATGGAGGAGTGAGCATCCCCTGCCGACCGGTCACACCCGCCGTGTGCTCCTTGTCATGATCGGGAAATAACGAAAAAATCCGTCGACAATTCAGCGTGTAAATAATGGCCTAACAATTAGTATGAAAAACGTCAGTCAGCATTTGACTCAATGATAAATTGTATTTGCTGACCATAGAACTTACGAAATGATAACTTTAAACGAGACAGCTGATATTCTTGCTTCATCAACTTATTTGTCAATAATTTACCTCGTTTTAGAAATTGTACATACGTAGAGCATGCTCTTGCGTATCGAATCAACTGAGAGCTATATACTCCGTATGCAGGTGATGAAGGTATATTGCTGCATAAGAAAGGGAAGTTGACGATTGAAAAGTTAAAGTCATCACGTTTATCATAAAGCTTGGTTGTTAGATTACCATTAACATCTTTTCAAGTAAAATATCCAATTATGAAACAGATGTGTAGACTCTGTGGTATCTTTTATCTCAGGTTCACCAAGATATATGGTATCGACATAAGAATGGAAAAAGCCATTGTTAATTGACAATACGTCGTCGATATATCTAAATGTCGAGTTGAAGGCCACAGCAAGTGTTTTCTTCTTTTCACGTACAAGATTTTGGACAAATTCTGCTGACTGACGTTTTTCATACTAATTGTTAGACCATTATTTACACACTGAATTGTCGACGGTTTTTTCCGTTATTTCCCGATCATGACAAGGAGCACACGGCGGGTGTGACCGGTCGGCAGGGGATGCTCACTTCTCCATGGCACCTGATCCCACCTCTGATGTTTAGAGGTCCGTGTTTGCTCTGCTCCTATTTTGTATTGCTTAATGGACTTTTGAGCTTGAATACTGTTCGTTATCTCCATATATTTCATGAATATAAAAAAAGGTATGCTAATAACGGGGCGCAATTGGTACCCATGGAAATTCCAATAGATTGTTGGAAGACCTGGTCTCCAAAAACCACATAGATATTGTCAATCAGAAACTCAAGCATCTTTTAAATGTCAACTTCAGATTACTTGTGTGTACAATAAGAATGTTTTTTAACAAAATAATTTTGCAAATGACAAATGACAAGGTAAGTATATTTACGAGTTCCATTTTTATTGAAAAAGCAGCTGTCAATGATATCAAAAAGCCTGGACTTTAATTTATCGTGGGGAATGGTTGTGTATAAAGTTGAAAAATCGTAAGTTTTTAAGCTGTTGATTTTTGTAAAATCTTATGATTTCAAATTTTCTAAAAGTTCCTTGGAATTTTTGATATAAATTCAAAATGACAAGGGAAGTAAATATACGAGTTCCATTTTTATTGAGACTTTTGTTCAAGTTCCCTGTTTAAAATTTTGCGGAAATTTGTTCTTCTTGGATAAATAATTTCTCCTTCAAAAAAGGTTTGTGTCTTTTTTTTTTTTTTTTTTTTTTTTTTTTTTTTTTTTTTTTTTTTTTTTTAATTCATTTGCATAAATTTCAGGAAATCGGGACAAAAATGCTTTAAAACATAAATGTCAATTTAGCTAGATGAATATTCGCCTTAACAGGTATTATAGGAATTGAACAAATAAAAGAAAATATTGATAATAAAACAGATAATCTACAGAAAATATTCAAGTTGCCAGTTATGAACAAAACTGCTAAAGGAAACAAATGATAACAGGTGTAAAGAACAGCATTTTTTGCAAATTTTAAACAATACATTTATATGAAGTGTAGATGCTTCTTCAGAAAGAAATAGAAAAAAATGGGTATCGTTGATCTGACTTCAATCCAATAAAGGAATTAAAATAGTGCAATACACAATACTCTATAAAGCATTATTACATGTATGCTTGTTTCCTGTCAGTTTGTCTCTATATAATCCTAATCCAACTATTATCGCATAGTGTTCATAGGATTTATATAGCGTAAGCAAACTGCACGGATTCCTTATCTAAGGAAAATCCGACATCACCCACGTCGGGTATCAAACTCACGACTCCGAGATTGTCAGTCTGAAGTGTTTTACTTGATTGTTTGTTGTTTGTTTAACGTCCCTCTCGAGCTTTTCACTCATATGAAGACGCCACCACTTGCCGGTTGAGAGCTGCAATTTTTGGCCTATACTCGGCACTTAGGGCAATTGAGCAGTGAGGGATCTTTTTCGTGCCAGCACCTACTGCGACACGGGACCTCGGTTTATACGGTTTCATTCGAAGGACTGGGCTCCACGTCCCACAGTGGTATTCGAACCTGCGACGTAAGAATTAACTCCTTACTCCGTGACTCTTAAGCAGACGCTCTAACCACTGCGCCACGCGAGCGACTCAGTCCGAAGTGCTACCGATATAGCAACAGATGTCATTAGCTATAGTATAGTATTTTGATTTATATATAAACTTATTTTCAAATATTTTATATTTAAAGAAAAGAAACAAACAAAAAAAATTCTAAAATAATTTCTTGCAATTGTTCCCCTCATTCAGCTCCTTGAAACTATCTGTAAATTATACATAATAGTGCCTGAAACACTCAAAATAAAAAAAAAAAATGATTATGACCTACACGTAGCACAACATAATGTCATTATAATAGTGTACTAAAATGTTTGTAAGGGGTGATGAAATATTGCAAATGGAGAAAATATTGTCGTTAATATACAACAGTCAGCTTAATAATAACAACAGTGTTGTGCTTTGCATACACTATGCATGAATACATGTAGTAGTCAGGGTTTGAAACATAGTGCACTCGACTCCGGCTCGTGCACCACGTGTCAAACCCTGACTGCTATTTAGACATAGTACATGCAAAGTACAACACTATTATATATATATATATATATATATATATATATATATATATATATATATATATATAGTAGTCCTACTATTTTTAGATCCCGACTCTTGTAAAGTATTCCAACCAAACGATGAACTCACAAAGATGTCCCACGTCTCTTATTCTGTGATGACTTTTTAAGTGACCCCGATACATTTGATTTACTAAGGTAATTCTGATATGAAATATATCAGATTAGATAGGTTTCATTTTATATGTACTCAAACAAGCACAGGCGTTATGACAGTGTATTACATTGAATAAATGAGAAGGGTGGCAATAATACTCGTTACGTTCATTGTGGATAGATACGAATGTAAACAACTAAGAGAATCGTGAAATGATTAACCAGATACTTAAGAAATATTTGGAAATTTCAGTTGCTTGCCTTATAATTTATTACTTTTATGTCATTTTTACATGTTTAATTTATTTTACGGAATTCATAGGAAATTTCAAAAAGAAAGTTTATTAAGTTATGGAGATCAAATAGATTTTTAAAATACCATTTATATTTTTTTCACAAACAGCAACAATTCAAATGTCAATAAAACATCTTGAAGTTCATATCGATTACGTTGCCGTCATTTCGCTTAGTCAGAACTAACACACCTTCATCTGAGTTATCTTTCCTTTCTTGTATAAAATTTTATCTGCAAATTATATACAATGTATCTTAGTACGAGGGGTTATCAAAAAGTTCGTGGATTAGCGCTATGAAATTAAAACCCCTTTAGGTACTTCAATGAATTTTAATATATTTAGTTACATGTAGCATCATCTTTTCTATTTATAGAATAAAGTCATAAGCTTTATTTTTAAATAAATATTTATTGTTTCAAGCAAGGATATGCCCAGGCAGCGCATCCTCAAAGATTACGTTTTATCCATCTGAGTGTAGATGAGAAATTCTCTTTGATATGAGCATTTGTAATAAAAAAAAATCCAGTTATTTGAGGCATGTGGTACGACACAATTGTTCCGTAAAATATGCAATTTTTACGCCATTCTGTACATTCTATGAAATGTTATCGTAAATTTTATATTGAGTGTCCAAAAAAATAAGGACTTAAAAATGACGTCAAAAGGGGGGAAGGGGTTTCTTTTTCCAGTATTCTACGCTTCGCATGTAGAAGAACTGGTATAGACCTAAGGAATGTTTAAATGAGCTACAGAAAAGTAAAATGCATCCAGAGTACTTGTTTTTAAATCCCCAAAAAAGATTTAGAGGGATGAAAGATGCACAGAATGTCAAACGTCAGTCACGTCGAAAGATGACCTTGATTTTGTGTGGTAGATATTGGACTCCAACAAGCTAAGTACTCTGGGCATAATCAAGTGAGGATCTATCCAAATGTATAGATCAATTTACAATATTACATGTATATGCATTGAAAGCAGGTGTTCATGACATTGTAAAGTCATATAAACAAGACGAGCTTAAATCCTCCCTTTACTCCAGGTAATCTCATCAAGATAAGTGTATGAGGTAGATGGAGCTGACATTAAGAAGTAATAACGTTGTCGGACGTCATGAAACTGAAGGGCGACAGCGCCGGGTGATCATATAATGTCTTTTTCATTTTAGAATAATTTGGAAAATATTAAACTTTTCTTAAAAGTTTATTGTTTTATGTTTCTTATAATTTTTTGTAAACACAGACAACCTAATATTACTTTTATCGCATCAGTTTACGAAGTTTTTGATAACACATCGATATTTTTACATTTGGGATATTTTATTAATTAAAACACACTGCTTATTCTTATGAACCGTAATCGCAGATTCAGAGCATATAGTTTTTGGTATGTCCGTCAATCTGTCTGTCTGTTAGTCTCTTAATATTTTTGTTTGTCTGCAAATTCTTTAAATTGGCCCGTAACTTTTAAAATGTTGGTTCTAGGGTCTCATATTTCACTTGTATATTCCTTGTGACAACATATTTGAACTCTTAAACTTAGAGTTTTACCTTATGTTGCAAAGTTTACCAAACATTAGCATAGTCCCTAACTTTTCGAGTGGTTGGTGCAACAGTTTTTTGTGTTTCACATACCTGTTTCATGTGACAAGATCTTTTTGGGTCGCCCTCGTGGCGCAGTGGTAGAGCGTCTGCTCTATAGTCGCGGAGTAAGAAGTTAATCCTTACGTCGCGGGAACTAATCCCATTGTGGGACATGGAGACCAGTCCTTCGAATGAGACCGTATAAACCGAGGTCCCGTGTCGCAGAAAAAGATCTCTCTCTCTGGTCAATGGCCCTGAGAGCCGAGTATAGGTCAAAATTTGCAGCAAGTGGTGGCAACTCCATATGAGTGCGAGAGAGTCGTTAAACGACAAACAAACAATCTTTCTTTGGATGCTAACATTTTTTAGCTTTTGATCTTGACTGTTTTTGTTAACCTTGAATTTAACCTTGAAGGGTGGGTGCTCGCCTTTTATATATTTCATGTGTATATATTGTGACATGACCTTTATTCAGGTACCAACATTTTTGCCCTTCTGACCTTGACCTTTGAGTTTGACCTATATACAGTCCCTGAAACGTTCTACTTTCCCACCTGAACGGTGAGCGAACGCTGAACGAACGGTGAACGAACGCTGAACGAACGCAGAGCGAACGGTGAGTGAACGATGTGTGAACGCTGAACGCAACTTGGTGAACGATGTGTGAACGGTGAACGGTGAGCGAACGCAGAACGCGAACGGAGCGCAAACGCGAACGCAAAGTGAACGGTGAACGAACGGTGAACGCAAGATGAACGATATATTCGGAATGCCTCTGATCTTTTCCTTGCATTGAAACTATTTTATTGTTTTATAATGTCAGGTGCCAAAAAAAAAAAAAAAAAAAACAGTAATTAATAAGTAAACCAATAAATGAATGAATAAATAAGTCAATAAAATAAATTCTCCAAAATTGTCCCGAGAAAGACGATGCATGCACATTAAGTTTTTAATCACACGACTTTTATCGCATTAAAACACTGCAATTGTTGCCGAACGCTGAAGTATAAGAGATATTTTTTTTTAGTTGGAAAATAAAAAATGTTTGTTCTTATTTGATAACATATCAGAGAAAACTTCTGACTTATAGAATAAATTAAAGTGGTTGTAACATCCATTCATATATCTCCGTGTTAAGGCGATTTCGTGTAAAGTAATGAAAAAAAATAATTACAAAGGTCAGTGGACGTTTTGCATTTATACGCTCGTATTTTAAATTTTTAATACAATAATATATTATATGTCATTTCTTTTTTCATGATGATTTATTCAGGCCCGTAGGAAGCAAATTCGGTGGTTGGGGGGGGGGGTACAGCCATACATTTTCAGTTGATAGTTGAGGGGGCACTACCAAAAATTTCCTGACAAGCCAAAAAAAAATAGGTCATCAGACTTTTTATTCCGGGGGGCACAAGCATATAGTATCTATGTTCACTATAGTAATCTATATATCGGCAAAATTATTGGGGGGGGGGGGGCACGCCCCCCCCCCCTTGCCCCCCCCCCCCCCCGGTTCCTACGGCCATGTTTATTGAGCAGCATTTATCTGTAGATGGCCGTGATTATACTCGGACAAGATAATACAAAGATACATATTCATATTATTTGTTATAAATTCAATTTTCAGAACTTGATATTCAAGTAATATGCTGTTATAGTTTTTATCAAACAGACAAATGAGAGAGAGAGAGAGAGAGAGAGAGAGAGAGAGAGAGAGAGAGAGATTCCGTTTTAGCCCCCCCCCCCCATTTCAGGCTTCACTAAATGTTTGTACCTATATCAAACAAAAACTCTGAAATTTTTTTCTAAATATATATTAGACAGTGAAAGTAACTTTTTTTTTTATCAACAAATCATATCCATTCGTTTGACAGTCATACTCGTTTTTATTTTCCTGCTTCAAGTCCACACGAAATCCACGTGCTTGTCCTGTCAATCAAAATCATTCGACACTGTGCAGGTGTGAAAGTTTCGTCACATCGAAGACGAAGTGCGAGTATTTCCAACAAGTTATAACATTTATTTTTATCATTTCTAGATTTGATTCCAACATTTGAATAAGAATTGAATGAAAAACATTGGGCATTAACACTTGAATTTGAAACATACTCTCTGCCAATTCCAAATACCACCGCCGACACGTGTACATTTTGAACTACTATTGTTTTGTGACTTTTTTAGATGCATGTTTGTTTTGAGACTGAAATTTTTGTTCCAAAAAAGACCTTAACTTTTTTTTTTAAATGTTAATTAAAATATTCTGGAAATACAATACTGACTAAGTAACCGATTTAGGGGGAAAAGGGGGGGGGGGTGGTATTAATCATATCGAATGGCAAACATATAAAGTTACGGTGAAGAAAGATTTTTTTTTCTCTATAACTATAGACTTTACATATTATAGTAGAGAAAATTCTGTAGTGCATTACATTTTAAATAAATATCTCCTTTAACCACACTATCAATTTAATTCGCTCCAAAGATAATAAATTAACACGATATCCGTAGTACTATGTATAACTCTCAGAACTAGTTCTATCATATTTTCTGTAGTAATTGAAAAAAAAAACGTGTTAGAAATAAATATTTTCGTAATTTTGCTGCGTAATTATTTGACTTGGATAATTATATCTCCATTAACGATTTGTCGTCTTTAACAAAACAACGAAATGTTGCAGTGCTTGAAGAATTTGCACATTGCCCTTAGTTAAATATTTCAGCATCGTTCTACATAGGTACAGAAAGTGCTTATAACAACATTTATTTTCCAGAGTAATTTAATAAATAACCTAACAGCTAAGTTAGAATGATAAAAATATATATCGTAGATATTTTTCCCCATGAAATAATGATTCTTCAAACACGATATGTTAGTTATTAAATTAAAAAGCCTGTAACTCCTAACCTACAAAAAGATAAGTCCTTTCACTTCGGAGTTCCGAATGACAATGAAAACTGAACGATAGGTGAACGCTGAACGCAAGGTGAACGCAAAGTGAAGGGAACGAAGAGCGAACGCTGAACGCTTTGTGAACGGTGAACGCGAGCGCACGGTGAACGGTGAACGCAAAACTGTGAACGGAGAGCGAACGGTGAACGCACGGTGAACGAACGGTGAACGCACGCTGAACGAACGGTGAACGAACGGTGAGCGAACGGAAAAATGGGAAAGTAGAACGTTTCAGGGACTGTATGAAAAAAGAAACCTTTAAATTTGCCTATATCTTACTTTTGACAACTTGTTGTTAGGGCCCTGCTATTTCACTTATGTATTCCTTGTGACAAGACCTTTCCTTTTGTATTAATATTTTAGAGCTTTAGTCCCTGTACTTGGAGTTTGACCTATATTACAAAATAAAAAGACCTTGAATTTGAACTGCTCTACGGGCGCATCATTGTTTCATTAATACATCTTGTTTTTATCTATGTTTTCTTAAAATAATCCTGGCCCCAGGATCATGAAACGTCAAAAACTTAAGTCAAGATTTTTAATTTATGCTCAAATGTTGTAAAAGTCAAGTAGACCAAAATTAAGATATTTGTTAATATTGCTTTACGAAAGTTTTGTTATCAGCAAATTTAGAGATTAGTTCAATAATAAATAAACATTTTACAGGCGATTGGAAAAAATGACTTAAGTCTAAGTCTGTTTCATGATCCCGGGGCCTCGGTTAGTATGCATTAGAATTCTTTAGTCTAAGCATAAACTTATGTTCTAATTTTTTATTTAGCAGATTGAAATTTTATTGAGCATATTGCCTAGCTTTTTGAATAAAACTTCTTAACTCCCAAGTGTTATATTCTAGTATATACTAGGCATATGGAGGAATACAATTTATCACAGGCTTAATTATAGATGTTATTATTCTGTCGACTGGTATTATCGTGTACCAGCAAATATACAGGTTATGGTGACTTTTTGATTTTTTTGTGCTTTTCTGTAAGCAGACGATAATATGCGCACGCCGTCGATATCAAAAGAACATTATGATCAAATTGATCAGATTTTTTAAAAAGAAAACTACTGATTACAGGAAGGTTAATCCTTAAACTTACGAGGGTTGTTAGAAAAGTTCGCGGACAAGTTCTATGGTGAGCGCGCTATTTCCATGAAACCGTTTAAACTCTCCAGATAAAATCTTTACCTATTTTCCAATGAATATACAAAGATTTGGTGTTTTCCGGTGATCCTTAAAAAATATACAGCTATATTATTTTGATAAAACATGCTTCACGGAGCATGCTACTTTTTTGCACGTTTACATTACATAGACTTTTTATTGAAATCAAAAATTGCACAGTTGTAGCGCAGAAAGCATTATGATATTTTACCTGTCGCTACAGTATTCATGAAACTTCACTTGCCGAAATTTTGAATTAAATTGGAGGGTGTATGACTGTTTTATAGCCATTTATAAATAATCAAGGCGTAAAAACAAAGCCAAGAATGGGAACGTCATGGAACGTCATGGAGCACCGAGCTACTAAAAAATTATGTGTGCAGATAGGAAAATGTCTAAAATAAACTAAAATGCTTCTAGATGCTGCTGGAAATTGCCTACACGTACAAAGGACGAAAGTATGCAAAATGTAGTACCTTTATAAGAATGGAAGGCTTAACATTTTTAATGATCAACTCCATCGATACCTAAATACCCCATTTATCGCATGGACGTTGCGGCTATGGAGTTTGCATTGTTTCCATACCTGACCTCTTAACTGCGTAAACTATTATTTTAAGATCTCACTAATGTCCGAAACAGCACAAAAGACATTATAGAAGAAAAGTAACATGTCTTGACATAGATATTTAACTTTTCAGTAGAAAAAAGACAAGAAAATTCGAAGGAAATTAAAGATATTTAGAACTATGAAAAAGCTTAACGGATTTGAAATCTGCTTGTCACGTCACTTAACGTCAAGTTAATGCTCCGTGAATCCTATGACCGCATAGTAAAAATTGTTGTAAATTTTCAAAAATTTTAGTAAATGGACCTGAATTTTTACATACTAATTAACAAAAGATAGGAATTTAATCAGACATAAGTCATACTTCACAGTACACAATAGATTTTCCGTAAATCAATGTGTCCGCGAACTTTTCTAACAACCCTCGTATATGATAAATATTTTTCATATTTTTTATTCTTCATTTCTCCATTAAAAACTTGTGTTTATTTACATTAAAGTGAAAGCGCAAATGATTTTATTGACATGGCCACAGAAAAACTTTCACGATCTGCTTAGCATGTTGTTTAGATTTTTTTTTACAATGCAACCTAAGCATCTTACTTAGATAAGAATGTACTTAAGAAATATAAGTATACATATGTACTTCAGAAAATTCTTAGAATTTTTATGCACACAAATCCTGAACAGTATGTACCTAAATGAGACCAATTTCTCTATGCTAGAATTACTACAATCTATGCACATACTGAGAGCAATTGCGTTTATGATTGCATAAATGTAACTGCTAGGTTGACATCTAGCAAAGCATATGGAAATATAAAAAAAAAAGAGCTAAAAAATATTAACATCGCCAACTAATGAATCCAGTGTTTCCTTT
Source organism: Saccostrea echinata (assembly GCF_033153115.1). Taxonomy (NCBI): domain Eukaryota; kingdom Metazoa; phylum Mollusca; class Bivalvia; order Ostreida; family Ostreidae; genus Saccostrea; species Saccostrea echinata. Next base: position 3,458,894 of record NW_026889789.1, read on the forward strand.
GCAGCAATGAGCTTCAAAACGTCAATAGGCTTGATTATTCTTTTCTGGCGGAGGGAACATCGAGGTAGCAATTACATGTATTAGAAGCGTTGGAAATTAACTTTGATGGCATCGATTTTTGAATGACGGATTACTGATATTCAAAATACCAAAGAAAACCTTCAAATCGTTTTTGCTTGATGTAGATGCTTTCGACCCGTTCTCCATAACAGTGCCTGCACGTACTGCAAAATTACCCAGATGTTGCTATACTGAGGTAGTCAAGATGAACTTGTGCAGAAATTAATTTTAATTTCTTAGGTTCACAGGTCCATATCAGGATTTCTACATTATAACTCCTATATCGTACCTTACACTTGGTTTTTTTTTCCAGACCACCTAGCGTAGTAGACGAATATATACTTTGTCTTTATTTTCTTCCCACAACTCATGTTATGAATTGAAAAGAATCAAATAATACCTTTTTTGTTTCCAAGACAATGCCAAGCCATAGTGTATATGCGTATGACATATTTGTAATTGTATTGTTAAACATAGGACTGAAGTGTCTAGTCTGCTGAGTCATAAAGTATCATATATATTTACTAAATAGAAACTGACTGAAAATATCAGTTCAATCTATAAGAGTTTACACTGGCTGGCTTTATCAACGTGACCTTTGTATTTAAAAAGCATTCAATAGATGTTTGTTTTGTATTTTTTCTTTTGTGAAACACTACTCTTCAAGTTCAGTCTGATGATAAATAAAAACGAGATATATATTTACCACAGGTAACTAGTACAAGGTGACATTCATCATTAATCAGAGCTGCGGTATTTAAGATGGAAATAATGTAAAAGTTTAGATTTTCCTTCATTAAACTCTGTCCCCTTTAATAATTGGATAAAACTAAGGTTAATGAAAAGTGAAGAATGACAGGGAGTAGAGATATTGAAGTTTTAAAAAAAACCTGTAATAGACTGCAGCAATTCAACAGGGAGTAGATATGTTAAAACAAAACTCTAAGAGACAGCGACAATTTTTATAAAGTTAGTTATATTGTTTATCAATAAAAAGATATTTAGAAAAATAACTAACTGGAAAAAAAACTATATAATCTGTATAATCTATCATATTACTTTTAAATAAAAATATATATATATTGCAAATTACACTTGGAAATAATTTTAATGGCCAGTAACGTGCTGCTTCTATGAGGAAAATACTAAATTATATTAATTACTCATTATCATAACTTCCCTAACAATGAGCGAAATAGTACTTACAACTCTTTTTCGAAATGCATGAGCATAAACATTTTCATTTTTCATGAAACTTTGATTAATTATGGCAATCAACGTGATGTTTAAATATCCCGAGGTCAAAAGACACTCCCCCCTCTCCCGAACTACCACTCACAGAACCACCACAACCACCAACACCATCACCACCAACAAAAAAATAACAATTAAAATTATGATTTCAATTTTATCTTGAGTAAAATATTGAAGTGTTTCGAAGACAGAGAAGCATGTGTAATTAACTTAATATTTGATTTGCTCCTGTCATAATCTTAGAGGTGTTGAAATGTTCATTATTAGTTTGATATAGTTCCTGCAGTTATATCTATTATTATTATTATTATTATTATTATTATCATATTTTTTTCTACAATTCTAGAAATTAAAAATATACCTGATGAGAGATTTCAATCTTTATTAGATACTGTATCACATGTCATTATATGTTTGATTTCGGTTTCAGTTAGTTTCATAACAAAATGATATAAAATCTATTATAATAGAAAAACAATGACAAGAAAACAATGACAAGAATTACTGTTAGCGACAATAGCTAAGAATACGAAAGACAAATTTTACACTGAGCAGTACATATAAAATATTTTTTTCTCTTAAAAGTCTCCCAGATTTTCTAAATTATTACTTGCATGCTTGAAAAAAATCAGAAATTATAATTACTTTGAAACTTTGTGCATAATTTTAAAGATTAATACGTTGTTTAACATTTCCCCTTTCTGTCACATTCCGACCCTCTTTCCTTTTAATTAGTAAAATAATGTATAACACAGTTGAACGTTTCATGACGCATATATATTTATGTACCTTTCTCTTTTAAAATAAACTTCGTCATTTATTTTTTTTTCTTTTTGTACAGAATAAATCAGATTCTTATTATTTGAATTATTCTATAAATAGCTTTTTGTATGGTTGACTAAGATTACATCAAGAATCTTGGGCTTTAAATACTAGATTCCTCTGTAATCGTGAACAGTTTTCATCGGGTTTTAAGGTTTTACAAAGGTATATTCACAATAGGTATGTGTTTTTTTTTAATTTTTTATCTATACTCTGAATTGAGAAAAAAGAGTTCGAAGACTTAGAAGACTTACATGTATTGTGAATGCATTTTGCAGACAACTTTAAAGGTAAGGTTTGTTATACTTTTCTCAATGGTGGGAGCATTTCAGAAATGAAGTACAACAAAATGGTCAGGGATTATAGGATATAATCTGAAGATGACCAAACATTTCTTCAAAATTCAAAAAATAAATAAATAGATTGGAAGTTATCGCAGTTTTACTGAATTGGTATGGAATGGCACTCAGAGACGACCTAAAGATGACATTTAAACAGATGGGAAAAAAAATCCACTGATCGGAATAAAAAAAAAACATAATGTACATTGTTGATCTGTGATTTTGGTGGTTTTACATTTTCATATAAGTTTATAAATGACCCAGCAGGCACACACCATTGAATAAACATTGAGTCAACGTTGATTATCTATGTGAGTCAACAATTATTTCATTTAAGATTTTGAAGATTGAGTTCAATATTGAAAAGTAAGCGTCGATTCAATGTTAAAAAGCATTGATGTGTAGACATCGAATTAAAGTTGATTCAACTTTTTATTAATTTCTGGGGGAGGTGGGTGGATAATATCATTACTTGGAAATTAGAATTAAAATTAGAATTTTAATTGTTTTATTAACTAAGATTGTTCATATTCATATAAATGAAAACATATAAAAGAATTTAGATTGTAAACTTTTCAACTAAATCCCCTACTAATAGATCAGCAGCAATAGATTACATGTACATACGAGGGGTTATCAAAAAGTTCATGGACTGAGGCGATAAAATAAGTACTATGTAGTCTCTGCTTTCAAAATTTATAAGGAACATAAAACAACAAAAAATAAAGAAATGTTGAAATATTTAGCTTGATACGTTCATTATTTCCCAAATTATTATGAAATAAAAACGGCAAAATATGATCACTCGGCGCTGTCGCCGTTTAGTTTCATGACGTCCGATAACGTCATTGTTTTTTAATGTCTGATTCTTCTTCCTCATACACTTATCTTGATGGGATTCCCTGGAGCTGAGTAAGGACTTAAACACGTCTTGTTTATATGACTTTACAATGTCATGAACAGCTGCTTTCAATGCATATAATATTGTAAATGGATTTATACATAGGGGGAGATCCTCGTTTGATTATGCAAGCATATTTTGATTTTTGGAGTTCAATATTTAGCACACATGATCAACGTCGTTTTTTGACGTGATTGACTTTTCACACCTTGACTGCAAATCGACATTAACTGTTCATCCCTTTTCTCTTTGAATTTATTTTGGCATTAAAAACATATACTCTGGATGCGTTTTATTTCTCTACAGCCAGTTTAAACATTTCCTAGGCCTATACCTGTGTTTTTTTTTTTTTTTTTTTTTTTTTTTTTTTTTTTTTTTTTTTTTTCCAGGGAAAAAACTTTATAGAATGTTGTAAAGAAACCCCTCCCCCATTTTGACGTCATTTTCAAGCCCTTAATTGTTTGGCACTCCATACAAAATTTACGATAAATTTCATAGAACTTACAGAATGAGGTAAAAATTGCATATTTTACGGAACAATAGTGTCCCATCACACACTTGAATTAACGGGAGTTTTGGATGTCAAATGTTCATAACAAAGGAGTTTTTCTCAGTATCACTCAGGTCGAAAAAAAACATCATATTCGAGGTTGTGCCGCCTAGACATACCATTGCTTACAAAAACATTAATTATTTATTAAAAAATAAAATTTATGATTTGTGGTTTAGTCTACAAATAGAAAAGATGATGCTAACTAAATATTTTAAAATTCATTGATGTACCTAAAGCGGTTTTAATTTTTTGGTGCTAGTCAACAAATTTTTTGATACTCCCTCGTATAAACATATGCTTTATAAATTTATCACAGTACAAAAATCGAATAATTTTACAAAAGTTTGCAGTCTTACATGTGATCAATATATAGTCTTATGCATAAAAATATATAACAACATGACAAATGGTTCTTCAGGAAACATTTTTAATTAAATCTTGTCATTGGACTACTGGGAGTGATGTTGGACTTTGGGGTGGTATTGGACTTATGTGGGTGTTGTTGGACTCCTGAGGGGAGTACTGCACTTATTGGGGTCGTGTTTGGACTCCTGTTAGTAGCGCTTGACTGATGGGGTGATGTTGGTCTCATGCTTAGTATCCTTTCCTGGATTGTGCTGGTCTTCTGAATCGACATAGTGATGCAATTTTCTGTTGATTACCCAATGTCATGTAAAATTTGCCTATTTTGCAAATTGTTAGGAATTATTAGGAAAAACTTTCAACAAACATTTTTGTCTTATATTGATCATTTCTGACTTCATTTACAACCTTTGACTATATTTAAATGAGAAAAAATATTAATAAATATCCCAGATACATGTATAAATACTTCTACAAAGTAAAACCGCCGAAATATTGCTGAAACATTGTCGACTCGGCGTACAACAACAATAATCAATCATTCTACAAAGTAAAAAAAAAAAATTACTTAATCACGTATGATAATGCTGAACCATGGGATATATACCATTTAGAACCAAATAAAATAATGGAAAAGCTATAAAGACCATGATTTTTTTTTTTTTTTTTTTTTTTTTTTTTTTAATACAAATCAAATTATTAAGAAATACAACCTAGCAAGAATGACCTATCAAATCTTTCATAGTTAATGCCCTTTGCACGAAAAACTTTATAGAATAAAAGATCGGCATAGTTATGTCACGTATGTGTTTGTGTGTTATTCGCTTAGATGCACTAAAGTTAACCAATTTTATCTTGTAGAAAAAATATACACTTCTCGTGTATTTAAAGAGATTGGGAGATAGATTACTTGATTGTTTACATCTTGTTTGTACCAAACCCTGGGCCAGGGTTAAAAAGAATCCAGAAACATCACCTTCGCAAAGATGATGTCAGGTTACAGATGTCGCTTGCTCATCATTGCCCTTTTAAGTATGCAAGCCAATCATCTAAATTCTGTGGGATCAAAAGTTTCAAGAGTACAAATGAGATTCACAAAAGTAAGTGTTGGAACAAAATTAACATCCTTATGGTAATTATTACAACTTTTTATGAAAAAAAAAAAATTAAAATTATTATTTATATAGTAGATTATTACAATAAAATCCTATTTTTAGGAAGATGTTTGCAAGGAAGCTCTTAAAAAAGTCAACCCTGTTGAAAGTTGTCCATCGGATAAAATATCTATTCAAGAAAGGTCAAGGATTTTAAATTGTAAAGATATTCGTGATTCTTGCTCCAGTGAAGAATTAGTGTTTCATTGTGTATCTTCTGGCGACAAAATTGTGGAAGTTTGTGCTCCAAGATATTATCTTGATGGTATATTTTTAACCCTCGTATTGCTTTCTGTAACATCTTTAATGATAATGTCGGATCATGTAAATTGCATTATATCTCTGATCACAAAAGTATATATATTGTTTTGCTTTAATAGTTCCCAAAAAATACAGTTGGTCAACAAAGCATATATTAAGTGTTTGTTATGCCTTTGTAAAATAAAATCATTTGTAGGAAAATACTGTTTTAAGTTCGACGAGGAAACAGGGCGCGTTATACCAGACTATCAAGTTTTTTGTCAAGAATGCCCATTTCAGCATTACTCAAACGACTCTGTAACATGTAAGTATTTTAGATGACTTTGCAAAAACACTGAAGCAAAGTTTTTAGCAACAATTCAACATTGTATTATTTCTAGGGTACATTTAAAGATAAGACATGTGTATGTGTTTTTTTCTCTTTTGCAGATACTACTTGTTCCAAGAGCATACGCAGGTGAGTTAAGGCTAGGTTAGGCATTTCTATGCAAATAAACTAATTAAAATGCCTAAGGACTATATCTATCATACAGAGAAAGTTAAAACTCATTGTCTGATACATACTTGGTACTCACGATATGAGATAGCCAGTACGCATTATGATGTCATATTATGACGTCATTGTTCTTTACTACACAAGATTATAATGGACATCAACAAAAATGCTTCGGCGCAAGGGCATGCTCTATTTTATTTAACTGAAACAAAGTAAATTTAGAAGCAAAATATTCCAACGTTTGCTGATATTGCTGCACAAATATCAACAGCTCAGTTGTATAATTTCTATTTGTAAAGTTTTAAGTTGAATCAGGGTAAAAATGTACAGTCCGGTACAAGTTTCCTCAAATTCCGATCAAATGAGAAAATGCCTAGGATTTGTGCAGCAATTTTATTAATCTACAGAATATTCTTCTTCGCATTATACAATTTTTATGTAAAAATAAATCGGGTAATCCCTTGCGCCGAAGCTGTTTTGTTGATGTGTTATATTACCACCAGAAGGTAAGATCAATGACGTCATAATATGACGTCATAATGTGTACTGGCTATAACATATCGTGGGTACTAAGTATGCATAAGAAAATAAATCAAAACATTCTTTGAATAATAAATTTACCTCTTACACGTTTTTATTAGCTCATTTGCATAGAAACGCCTATACCTAGCCTTAACTCACATGCGTACAGAAATTGTCTGCTTTTCAGAGTATGAAATCGACAGATCAACCTTTGTTAAAATTCACGCAGTCGACACCTGGGTCAAAAGTAGGCTTGGGGTAAAGCTAAATATTCCAATAATGCATCACAACGTATTTTCTGCTATCGGGAAATGCATGTTAACTCCAAAAAGGAACCCAAATTTTGGCCACTTCATTGAGCCACCACAGGCTATTACGACAGCCGTTTCGTAAAATGTCCGTCATTCAAGCATTTACGGACATACTTCTCTAAATCTGTATAAGCTACCGGATAACAAAAATAGAATTATATCTGTATATGTATAGAAAACTTTTAGCACTCTTGAGCTTAAGGCTCAAACGTGTTAATTTGTCTCTTGTTTTTCTTTGTGGTCGTCGTTGTTGTAGTTTTAAACTTTTCAAATTTGAATTGTCTTCTCCCGAACTGGTACATACTTTAACGAATTTACGAGTCGTCGGAAAGAGTTCTGACGCTATTTTTGGAGAAAAAAAGAATATAAAGAAAACAGTTTATCTGTGCCTTTTCTCCGAAAGTGTAAATGACTGCGATTCTGGATAGAGTAGGTACTCCATGTAATTCAGAGTTTGATACCATGTTATTATTATACTAGGAGTTAAATAAATATTTCCAAAACAAGTGTTTCGGGGGTTGCTCATACCCCCGTAGGTCAAGGGTTGACATCAGATGAGACCTGAAGGGGATGGATTTTGGTGGTCTTAGAATGTACCACCCATATTTCTCTGCACAGAATTTAGCAATCTACTGGTTTCACTATTGAGAACTTCAGAGTGTTATAAAATTACATAGTATGAAAAAGTATTCAAAACTCCATTGTCGTTTCCTTTCCTCAAACTCGATGTCAATTTAGTCTGCCCATTTTAAAACTAAAATTTTTCCACATATTTAATTTGAGTTTTATTGGAGTAGATATTTGAATTGAATTTGAATACCGATTGTTTTTTATACGAGCGTACATCATAAATTTGTTTAAATGTTAAAGGGAACGACATTTTTTTTAACATGATCAGGGGTGGGGATGGCAACAGTCTAATGAGGCCTAATGGAAGCTATTACCTGTATAGTATTTGGAAGAAATGAATTATCTACGGGATATTGTGGAACTTTTCATTTTTCCTTAGAGGCAATTTTCTTTCCCTTTATAGGCGCCACCTTGTCGTATCATAAGAGCCATTACCGTCTATACAATGGATGATAATAGTAAATGTTTTACCCTTGGATTTTCGGATTTAACAATGTAACTTTTTTTACAATAAAAATGCCGCATAATTATCTGATATTACCATAACATACCTCTGTGATTTGCATTTTGTACATCATCATTATGCAGATATTTTAATTTACAGTTTATATTTCAGTAACCTATTTCATTCAAAAATTACTAACATAGTAACAGGAACATCTTTAATGTAGATGCATGTGTACCATTTTCTTTTTCATTTTTTTTTTAATATACCTAAATATATTGTTCTGAATTTTATTTTACAGTTCATTGGGTTTTAGTGTGCTTATGATTGGTATAGCAATATCCATCATTCTTGGTGTTGTTTGCATTTCTATTGCTGTTGGGTTAGACGTCGGTAAAGGTATGGTTTAGAATTTATAGGAAGTAAATATAAAACACATTTATGTTTACATATATAGATTGTTTTGGTTTACTTTCTACTCTTTTAGGTATTCCTAACACTACCAAAGTGTCAATGAAGGGCTTTGACAAATGGTAAGATCCTAATAAGAAAATGCAGAGTTACCAAGTTTTAAAGTTAGTTTTTACTGGAATTGTTTTTGTAAAAATGCATATACTGTTTTTCTTTTTAATTCCTACTACCTTTTTATAGTCAGTCATACAGCATTGTTGTGAATCTTTGAATGGAAAAACAAAATCTGTGCAGTCAAACGTATTTTTTTTTACATATATGAGTTTGACTCCAATTGTAATTTTCAAGACCTTTAATAAAAGTTGCCTGTACTGTGTGTTCCTATTTTTTTCTCTACTAAGTCTACCCTGATTGCCTATATCCATTTATACTATTGTTATAAGGATTTGTAAAGATGCATCAGGATTTTTTTCTTCTAAATAGATTTAATTTTCTATATTTCAATCCATATGCTGACACAGCTGAAAAATGAAACTGATTTTTAAAAAATTGAGATAACTTGTTTGAAACTTTTACCCTTAGAAAGTAACAGTTTCCCGTTTATAAAACATCCTTTCTACAAACTGAATTACATGTATTTTGAAAATGTGCACCAAAAACGAGAGACGCAGCTCGGATTCTACGTTATTGAGTTAATCAGTCTATTGGTTAAAAAAAGTATTTTTTTTCTCTGTTTTTTTTTTTAAAGTGTCCAGTTATTTGTTGCTAAAGTCGAATTCTTCAATCGTTGCCACCGTCACGGTAGCTCAGTCGGTAAAGCCCTCGCTCCGTGATCGGAAGGTCGTGTATTCGAATCACGACTGCGACTGACCTAAGTCGATATTTGATACTTAGCAACTGTTAGCAACTGTTCCTTCGCCAAGCGCTCGACACTTGAAGGTGAAAATTGAGGGTCCCTCACAACTCGATGGCCCTGAATGCCAAGTTAAGGTTCTAAATTTGAAGCCCTTCACCGGTATAAGGTGACATCTCTATATGAGTGAAAAATTATCGAACGGGACGTAAAGCAACATACAGTCAATCAATCAATCCTTGCACGTGGCAGTGTATGGCATGTAACTCTTGACCTTCTGATCCATAGACTGTCACACAAACTAATGAGATAAATGAAAAATGTTGAGACGTGATAAAGTGCCTCTTTGCATCTAGAACACTCTTCTAAATTTGAGAATTACACAATAGGAACAATTAGAATGTGCACTATTAGTCATTTTCAGTTAATGAAACGATAACATATTTTTAAATGTAATTAATTTTTGTAATTAATGTAAAGAAAGTCTTGTAAACCAGAATGATATGAAGGAAATTTTTTTTATGAAATGCGCTATTTAAAATTTCCGTATAAGAGGTCTCAAACGTTGGACCAGTAAACAAGTCCGCATGAAAATAGTTCATAGTACAAAATTATACCCCATATTTGTTTTTTTTTTTTTTTTTAATTATTGTTATTATTATTTATTTCCTTTAGAATAAAATATTGCGTTCATATTAACCAGTATTAATGTTATCATGGGTTTTTTGTTTTTTTTCAGTGAGGCCAAAGAAGCGTAAATTCAGTGGTCACCAACATTTTGTAAATTTTTAAAGAACAAATGTCAGAAGCTAGGAAGTGGCCAATGGTTCCGTGACAATCAAAAAAAAAATTCTTTGCTTGTGCTTCTCGAGTACAAAAGGAAATAAAAATAGAACAAAAATAGATTTTCAGGTCATCGCCAAGTGTGATGTAGGTAAATTACGAATTGTTTTGCATAGATGGTTTAGAAAATACACTCTTATATGATTTATTATGATTATTGTTATTTTCATTGTATTATTTTTGACGATAAAAATTCTATGTACAATTTAAACAGTTTAAATGTGCAATCTTCCCTGTACCTTAATGATTAATACATTATATTCATATATTGTTATAAACTTAACTCCAGGCCTCCTATATTTATGAATAAAGTTTCATTGTTCTGGTACATACTTTTTATGCTAAAAGCGTGTTTATTGTTTCAAAAACTTCACCATGTACATGTATTATTTGATTTGCACACATTCTTTGATAATCTTTAAGTAAGGATTGTCACTTGTGGCACTAGTTCTATGATTTGTTTTCTTTCAGTGTATCTTGTATAATAAACTACTGATATAGCAGAACTCAAAATAAAGATTAATATAGGGGATCAGTATATGTACTATGGAACAACAGAACTAATAGTATTTTTTTATGTGTTCGTTTAATTTCAATCATATTTATTGTAATAAAGCTGAAATATGTTATTTCACAACATGCACCTAAATATTGGGACCGTTGTGCACTAATATAATATTTAGAATATTAAATAGTGAAATACCCAAAATAATGTGTCTTCACAGAGAGCTTTTTATGAGTTGATTGCAATTGGTTAGATCTATTTGGCAACGTCAAAATTGAAATAAAAGTTAGGGTCAGCGATATGGATTTTGAGATTTATAGGCCAAATAAAGCAAATTTCGAATTAAAAATAACAACGTTAATTTGATATTCTATCCATAGTTTTACTTGAGTATAAATATTTATGGTTTATGTTCTATCAAATTGAATTAAACAAGTCCGTACAATGAGTGTTAACAGTTTTTCTTAATAACCTTCCACCTCAGGGAATAGTTTCTTATAAAGTTTGATATTGAAGGTTGTACAATTTGCTTTGCTGGATTCAAATATGTTTCAAAAAAATGAAATCATGAGTGATAATTTTGATGTTGTAGATTCTGACAAAACTTTCCTCAAAGAACTTATATAAATAAAATCCCCTTGGCTCTCAACAGATTGCAAAAAAAGGGGGGGGGGGGCTTTAACTTCTCTTAACCTCTAGCCCCTTTGTGATGCAGTGAATTCCTACATGTATTGATCTTGAGTAGTTTTTATTTAAAAAAAAATGTGGAAAAAAGTTGGAACTCAACTTGGATCCCCTCTACTCCTCCGAAATACGATTTTCTTTCTCCAGATTTCTTAGTCATTTTACCTTTTTGTGTTTTTCAAACATTTTTCAATAAGTTGTCGAATATTTTCTCTGCCTGCACAACCCCTCCCCCTTTCCACCCACACCAACTTTTATAAACAATGCTACGTTCCTAAATTAAGAATAAATGAATTAATTATTTTAGATAATAACGACTTGAGTTATTTCACATACAGTTTCATAGCCCTTAAAATTATTTACTTCTCATGATAAACTCTCAAAACACTACATCTTCTGTCTATTTTGCTAATTGGACAGTCCACAGATAAACATGTTATAGTTTATGCATGTACATCTATATGTATATTAAAAATTACACTTTTTGAGTTTGTCTTTAGAAGATTCATTTCTTCGTTACATTGTTTATAAAATTAATGTGGCTCATCCGAATTCGAGGCTCTAAGCTTTTTTGATCACTTTTCTATCGACGGGTGAGCATCAAAATGAGAGCTACTGAATTAAATTGCATGTTTATATATTTATATACTTTAATAAAGATAATACTTTGAAAAAAATTAATTTGTGTGTAGATTTTTTTTATCCTCTCTATTGATCAACGACGCAAATGATTATATTCAGATGTAATTTAATTCCAGTCATGTATTTTGTTTATGAAATGTGAAGAAAGCTTCAGCTTTCTATACAATAACTTCATATTCATCCTTTTATTGAACAGTATCATTTTATTACCGGTTGGAGCTGATCTTCCATTTCTGGTACATGTAACTAATCAAATGATAACTCAAGGATTTGAAATATTGAAATATTAATTAAATTTGCATATAAGGCATTGTGCTAGAAAAGTGGAAATATAAGCATTTTAAAATTATTGTTTGAAGATGTATACTCATAACTGTAATGTTGTGTGAAACCAAAAATTTCAGAACCCGATAACGCATTTAACTAAGAACAAAATAAATTTAATGTTCTCAAAAAAAAAAAAAAAGTTTTGAAACTGGCTTAAATATTAGTTGAGTATATGACAAAAAATATAGCATGAAGAAGCACCATTCTGGAAATATGACGTCATTTATTGAATGCATTTCTCTATTTTAAACAGAAATCGCCTCAAAGTGACACATTTCATGGGTTATTTTCCTTAATAGTGTCCCAACCCTCGCCCAGTTTAATTTTTGGATATGTTGTGTAAAATTCCTATAAAATCACATATCTCGAAATTTTTGCGGGCGATGCCTGTGGAAAATATTATCTAAAAGAAAATTCCATTTAAAATTGGTGTCTTCTCTAACGTTTGGAGAAAATACGGGAAAATGCACACGTTTATAACGTCACAATTAACGATTAGAATGTCATGTGAGAGAAATGATTTGTATAATCTATCTGCATTAAATTTCAATGATTCAGAAAACATGAGTTTTAATTTTTAACATCAGTTTATTTATTTATTTATTTATTTTTTTAGAAAAACACAGGACAAGATTTGTATTGAAACCATGCCTTGTTCTTGGCACATATTGTTGCAGTTATAAGAGTATATATTTCCACAAAAAAAAGGAAATATTTCAATGCTGAAATATATTACCACATTTATTTGTGTAATTATCGGTTTTCTTTCTTCTATCAACAGTTAGATCGTTAATTAGATGCGTATTGATAGTTTATAAATTCTTTCTAGAAACATTTCTGTGACAAGGTACATGTAGAGTGTAAAAAAAAAAAAAAAAAAAAAAAAAAAAAAAAAAAAAAAACACGGCACAATGGTTTTAAAACCGATGGAAGTGCATGTATAAATTAAATTATCCTACGTATGAAAAATATGTGAGACTGACCTCCTTCACATGGTCCTTAAAGTTTATCAACTCGGCACTATTAATATTTCTTTACTTTTGCTCGATTTTAATTACGTACCTGAAATCGAAACAATTCCATATAAAATAAAGTTTTGTTTTTCTTTAAATCAAAATGACGCTATCCATAGGTACATGATGTATGTAATTTCGCAAGATACAATTACATGGCACGGGTTTCCTATTACTCGGTAGCTGAGTATGTTGGGCAGTTTTGTAATTTTTTTAAAAAAGTTTTTAAAAGTTTTTTTTTCTAATTTTCTAAGTATATCTTACAACAATTATTTAAATACGTCAGTGATTTCTGTGTGTTAATTTATATATCTATACAAAGTGATCAAGATATGCATGAAGATGATCTACATGTACACTTCCTTGATTTCATTGAAAAAATAAATGAAGCATCAGTTTAATGCTGTATATTTTGTCTTTTTTCAGTTGAAGAATACCAGTTATCTGTTGTTTTATTTGTTTTGGGCTTTTCCTACTTTCGGATTTTGGTATTGTTCGTGTTGTTTGCTTTTTGAATGACGTGGATCTATTTATCGAACATCAACTAGTAATTCATATTGCTGTAAAGAAAGACCCAATTCACAAGTACCAATCAAAAAAGAATCATAATTGCATGGTATGTTAAACGGGATTTGAACATGAAAAATGTTTTAAATGAAAAAAAAAAAAAACTTAAGGAGGGATTATATTCTTCTCGTATTTATCGTATTTGAAAATTTGTGAAATTATCACTGATTGAAGAAGACAATATCACTAAGTGATGAAATAAAATACATTATATTTGACCGTTTAATTGACAGGTCAAGGTCATGTCAAGATCATTATATTTTCCTTGTCATTAAGATTAAAAAAAATATTGTTGCTAAACATGAAAGGCCATTCCAAGTTTTTTTGTACGTTTAGCGTCCGCGCGCGCCTTGGTTTTTGAACCCAATATCAGAAAAAAAAAAAAAAAACAAACAAACAAACAAACAAAAACAAACAAAAACAGGAGACCACCCGAAATTGATTATTCTAGTCGAAATCTTTGAATTCTATCATTTCCTGTAATGATCTGTCTACAAGTTTTAATATTTGGTATATTTGAATCATTTAGTACCTTGATTTTCTAGAAAGGAGAAAAATATTTTTTTTTTTTAAATCAAATCATTTAATTGACATAACTTTTATTACTATGAAGTCTATACAACAAATGGTTCACCACATGATAATATCAAATTGAAACAAGTTTGGCTTTCCAGAAAGCCTGAAATGTCATCTCTTTGGCGTCATTAATGTCACAGAATAAACAGTGGAACGTGACATTTTTTCACAGCTGAATGAATCGCTTTTGAGGGGGGGGGGGGGGGTAGTCCAAAAAAATTACAGCTTGCTTGAACAATCTTTGACTAGGAAAAAAAGGAGGGTGTCCAAACTCAAAAATCTCATTTCAATTAAAAGTGTGGGGAAAAGGGGGGAGGGCTTTCAGTTAGCAATTGAAACAGGAACAGATTGTTTAAATAAATTGGGATGGTGTGGCCCTACTGATGACATGTGCCTGTAATATTTAACATGTGTGAAAATATTTTCAATTCATTTCAAATATTGTTAACGTTTGGTACAATGTATTAAAAAAAAAGTAACAACTAAGCAGTATTCGTAAAATTTGTAAACAATTTTTACACAAGCAGATGTATAAAACCTTAGCGTTCCTTTTGGTTTTATTTCAGAGCAGCTTACTCTGACAGTAGCCAAGAAGTTTTAAAGCGCTAACTTAAATTAGTCCGGCCCTCAACTGATTTCCAAAGATTTTCCTTAGTCCCGTTCTCCTAAGTGACTTGGCCATCGAGTCACTTGGGATATAAAGGTGAAAATGAGCTACTCTTACATCAAAACCTTCTATTGTCCAGATTTAACTTTTAACGCTTAATTTACATAGGTACATGTACACGCTACTGAAAAAAAATAGCATAGGAAAGTGAAAAAAATGTCATCATACAGTTTGACGTAACTATTCTTGCAATACACAAAAGCATAATTTTAAACATATGGTTTATCCAAAGAAATTACGCTCAAATGCATTTAAATAGAGGTAAGTAATAAAATTTAAACGTTATCAGCTAAAATTAAGCATTTACAAATCATCTAAAAAAGATTCAAATTTCTAAGCCGCTCTAGGATAGTTTAGATAATAATACGTCTATTTACTAATGTTGACTTTATTTCAAGAATAGAAGTAATTTGTTATCTTTTTTCCCCATTAACCAATAATGCAATTTAAAATGACATAAAGAATTCGAAAATGATTGCAGGTGCTTTAATCATAAATACTTAAAATGCGAATCAGATAAAGAAATTGTGTCTTTTATGCAGGGGGCAACAATATTGTATTTCTAATATATATTTTTAAAGAAAAAAAAAAGAAATAGTGCAGACATGCGTGATAAAAATACTCACAATGATTCTTTATCACCTTCCAATGCATGTATTTTCTTAAATCGCAGACATTTATATGCATGTCTCTGCTAAACTTGTGCTTTTAATTTCTAATTTTTTCCCTCGAAATAGGATTCGCTGAATAGAGATGTGTAATTTCAAAAATGGCAGTAATTAAGTTATCGAATGACTAAAGTACACACAAAAGTAAGGTTTTCGCCATCAATTCATACCAGTTGTATTTATGCATGTAATTGTGTAAATGTTTTCACTTTGATTTCGTTTTTTTTTTTTTTTTTTTTTTTTTTTTTTTTTTTTTTTTGTAAACAGGTCCGGCACAATCTCTTGATTTAGCTATATAGCTTTATTAAGAGATTGTGTTGGACCTGGTATATTCATGGATCCACGCCTTGGCTGATCTATTCAATGCCATGGTCAGTGCATTTTAATACACACACGCCGCGCTGTCCATCCTTTACTCAATAGCCTAGATGACTACATGTATTTTGAAGACCCACCACTACCAAAGTGATCCTGTCTCTCTGACTCTATGATTCCTGTGTAGTTTTTTTTAAGATGACCTGTTAATATGAGACAGATATCTAGCATCTCTATATTTAGAAATCGTGTCATTTGCCAGGCCACCAGCTTAAAAATGGCAGCTTACACTGGGACTTCACATCCGGTTTCAAACTTAATATGTCATCTCTCGTGAGAGATAACAATAAACAGTTAAACTAAATAATTATTTGGTAACCCGAATTTCTTTTATCTTTATCAATTTTTGAAGGGAATATTAGTTTTTTTTAATATGCTTTTTTATATTCAAAATTTTAATTTTACATAATGTGAAGTAGTCATGTAAAGGTACAAATTGCTACAAAATCTAACAAAAGTTTTGACCGTTTAATCAGGGAGAAAAAAAAATCTTTACTGATTTTTTACTCGAAACTGTTCTTAGAATCATTAGCTTTCAAACACTTTAAGATTGCTTTTTGTCTAGAAAATCATGTTTATTTTAAATATTTCAAAACTTTGGTCCATTATTATTAATTTCGGATACTTACAAAAATTCCTTAAGCCTTTGATTGTTAAATAAAATGCCTTTAAATTTCATTGTTTCGTTGTAATTTGGAGAAGCAGAAAAGGAGATATTTTCATACGCGGCTATTCCACCAAAAATATATTTCCTGCCAGATATCAAAGTCAGTTTATCATGACAATTTCAAATTGTACAACTATGAAAAAAAGAAGAAAAATATGATCTTTAAAACCTTTAACATCTAAATATAAAAGACATGTAAGCAAATAGACTTCGAGGATTTCACTTTCAAAAACTAGAGAAGAATCCCTCCTTAAATATGATTATATTTTCATCGTCTTTCGGTGTAACTTTCCAATCATTAAAAGAAAAGGATTGCATTTATGTCGTATTTTAATTATCAGATTTTTCCACCTTAACACTTTTACATTGGGATACGCATTTACACACGAAAGATATTATATGTTAAGATGAGTGATTCATGCTTATGCCTTTTTCATTTGAGGTCTCTGATTCAAGTCCTACCCACCCATTCCGATTTGAATATATGAATCTATTTGAAATCATTCATTTCAATTTTTAGTTAACATTGTTTCCATATATACACTTCGATCAAAATCAAAAAAATATATAGAGAGCCATTAATATGTATAGTGAAGCATTATTTAAACTTGTAGTAACCTTCAACTGAATATTGAACCATTAGGAGGAAGAGATAGAGCGAGTTAACATAAGCACTTGCAGTACATATGCCATTGACGAAATTAGTTAAAGATGCACCGTCACCTTCGAAAACGCATGGTGGTGAAAATGGTAGAAAAAAAATTGAAAATAAGAGAACAATACTGTATTGCATGTAATACTTAAAATTACAAGAAATAAAAAAAAAGTAATGGGATTTGTTAATGTAGGTGAGACTTTCTGGGAAGTAAAAAATAAAAGAACATGTTTTATGCTTCATACTTCCTCGTATTCATTTCATAAAAAGTCCTCCATAAATTTCAGCTATTTATAGGAACAGGTAATTTCTGTTTTAAAATAATTGAAACGGAATCCGATGACTCTACTATATATTTATAGTGACGGATAAAGGAAAACAGTCATATATACGAGGGTTGTTAGAAAAGTTCGCGGAAACATTGATTTACGGAAAATCTATTGTGTACTATGAGGTATGACCCATGTCTGATTAAATTGCTATCTTTTGTTTATTAGTATGTAAAAAAAATCAGGTTCATTTACTAAAATTTTGAAAATTTACAACGATTTTACAATGCGGTCATAGGATTCATGGAGCAATCACTTGACGTTAAGTGACGTGACAACCAGATTTCAAACCCGTTAAGCTTTTAAAAGTTCTAAATATCTTTCATTTCTTTCGACTTTTCTTGTCTTTTTCTTCTTAAAAAATAAAAATTCTATATCAAGACATGTTACTTTTCTTCTATAATGTCTTTTGTGCTGTTTCGGTTATTAGAGAGATCTTAAAATAAATGTATACGCAGTTAAGCGATCAGGTATGGAAACAATGCAAAATCCATAGGCGCAACGTCAATGCGATAAGTGAGGTATTGAGGTATCGATGGAGTTGATCATTAAAAATGTTAATTCTTCCATTTTTTAAAAAAAAACTAGCTACCATTTGAATACTTTTGTCCTTTGTACGTGTAGAGAATTTCCAGCAGCATCTAGAAGCATTTTAGTCTATTTTTAGACATATTCCCGTCTGCACACATACTTTTTTAGTAGCTCGGTGCTCCATGACGTTCAATGACGTTCCCATTCTTGGCTTTGTTTTTATGCGTTGATTATTTATAAATGGCTATAAAACAGTCATACATCCTCCAATTTAATTCAAAATTTCGGCAAGTGACGTTTCATGAATACTGTAGCGTCAGGTAAAATATCATAATTCTTTCTGCGCTACAACTGTGCAATTTTTAATTTCAATAAAAAGTCTATGCAATGTAAACGTACGAAAAAGTAGCATGCTCCGTGAAGCATGTTTTATCAAAATAATATAGCTGTATATTTTTTCAAGGATTACCGGAAAACATCAAACCTTTGTATATTTACTGGAAAATAGGTAAAGTTTTTATCTGGAGAGTTTAACCGGTCTAGTGGAAATAGTGCGCTCACAATGGAACATGTCCGCGAACTTTTCTAACAGCCCTCGTATATATATATATATATATATATATATATATATATATATATATATATATATATATATATATATATATATATATATATATATATATATATATATATATATATATATATATATATATATATATATATATATATATACGTATATATATTAACAGATCAAGGAAAAAAAAGCTGTACCCATATACGAGGATTAATTTGCAAAGAAATTCTAGATGACGAAGTTGGAATATATCATCAAGAAAATCTAAATGTCCATCATATCTGAAACCAATGGTTATCAAATTGTATTAAAATTTTTTATAAGAAATGTTTTCAATAATATCACACAATGATATTATCAAATATGTCTACAAAACATTGGAAAACAAAATAATTTGCGATTTTAAAATATACCATATTACCACATTAAAACTAAAAGTATTTAATAATAAAACTGATTTTTTTTTTTCTGCAAATACTAGACAATAGATAATATGCGGCTTACGTCCAAAGCTGATTCGATACTCAAGAGTATGCTTTAAGTACAAACAATTTCTAAAATGAGGCAAACTATTGTTGTTTTTACGTAACATTTGAGAATTTTTCACTAAAATAGAGACGTCAACATATACCAGTCAAGGGCTTCAAATTTTTACCTTTAAACGGCACTCAGGGCCATTGAGCAGTGAGGGATCCTTATCGTGCCAACGCCTACCGTTACACGAGACCTCGGTTTTTAAGCTTTCATCTAAAAACCTGCAACTTCACTTTAAAGTGCCGAGCGCATGGCGAAAGAACAGTTGCTACCCCTTTTTTTTTTTATCGACTTAGGTAAGTCGCGGCCGAGATTCGAACTCACGACCACCCGAAAACGGAGCGACCACTCAACCAACTGAGCTACTGTGAACGGTAAGCAAACTATTGAAAAAACACACTTATGAATCAAGAATATTTATAATATCGTGATTTGTAGAAGAAAAAAAATACAGTATTCAAACTCAAACTTCATTTACCCGATCATGACAATGAGCACAGGGCGGGTCTGGCTAATCGGCAGGGGATGTTCACTCCTCAATGATTAACAGTCAAAGATTAACAGGACGTACCTTGAAAGGTTTAGAATATAAAGAAACTCCTTCATGGGTTTCTGTTATTTCTTGATCTCATTGTTTTCATTAATTATTGCATAGCCCTAGTACACTCAATGTATCCTAATAAGCATTTAAACATAAAGCTCGAAGGCAAAATACTATCAGAAATTTAAAGTCTTTCGAACCTGATGACATCTCACAAATAAATCCTTTTCTTCTATTATTTTTGAAGCTGATCAAAGAAAAAATCAGCATGGTTTTATCAATTCATTCGTTAATCCTCAGTAACGTATTTCGACGCCTTTACCTTAATCAGTGGGCTTTTGGTAAATTCCAGGGTAGTTGTTATACAGTATGACAAAACAATGTCTATTTTCTAACAATAGAGAAAAAATCCTATATTTTTCTTGCTCTTAGCTTTTTTGTGTGCGCTGCTTGGACATACAAGTATATTGAAAGTGAGCATTGCATATCAGTGCAGGGCGTTGATAAAATTGTACAGAAAATACTGATATTGTTCTCTGTTCTGTTTGCAATATCCTTATTACAAAACCAAACAATAAAATAAAACTGTCATAATCTGACACCTGCATATTCTGGCTACATACATGTGTTATAGTGATATGTTCAGAATGAACTTTTGTGTCCATATGAGTGGAAAATTCTCGAGAAGGACTTTGAACAAACAAACAAACAAACAAACAAACAAACAAAACAAACAAACAGAATGAACTTTTACGAGTTATATTAGAAACGCAAGGTGCACCTTGACGTCATATTACGTTATATTTCGTAAACAAATGTGTGCAATGTATTCTATGTAAGTGAATTAAAATATAACTAAATTTCATGTATCGTTTGAACATGGATAAAATGTTTTGGTTTTGAAAATAAAATGATTTTGCTGCATAACGTTAATTGATATATCATGTTTTTGTTATACGGAAGCCCTTTGAGGCCAGTTCAGAGAGAGAGAAAAAAAAAACATCTGTATTTCATTCCAACAGAAAAAAATGATTTTAATCTCAGTAATGATTGCGTTTAAGGGCAAAACCTATCTTCACATAATCATCGTTGAAAGGTTTCAAAAAAGTGTAAGAGCATTTTTCTTCTTAATTGTTTTAATTTTCTATAATTTATTCCTTAAAATATCCCGACACGAACGCAAAAAGAGACTTTTTAAAAAAGAGAAATAATATTACTTGAACTTTTATTCTTATTTTGTAACTTGAGAATGCAACAGGTAGGCGTTTAGAACAACTTTTTCCTCCCCAACTGTGTCCACCAAGCACAACAGGGGCAGCTCGGATTCTATTATACCCTAGAGTTATTCAGTCTCTTTGGTTAAAAGAAAGAACAAATATGTTCTCTCAGTATTTCTAAAGTGTCTGATTAACCATTGTTGAAGTCCATTTCCTCCTATCAACTCTTGGCCTTCCGGTCCGCATACCGTTCGTCAAACTAATGTGGCGTATGCGAATGCGAATTGCATTTTCCCGACTATAACACTTTTTGAATTTCCAAGTAGGAATAATTGGAGTATAGCAGCATTTTCAGGAAAGGAAACGATATTTTTTTTTCCTCATTATTATTTTTGGGAATTATCTCAGTAGTCATATTTATGCAAACAAAATCTTGAATACCATAATAGCAAAGATTTTTGTAAAAGCTGATATTTTAGATTTCCGCATAAGCAGTTTCTGATGTTTGTCGCGTAGCAGGATAAAAATCGTTCAAAGTACAAAATTAAACCCCATTACTTTTTCTTTCTAAATTTATAATAAAAAACTTCGTTGATATAAGCCAGGTCCAGTATTAATGTTATTATATTTTTATACCATCTGCTTGAAAACTCGGGGGGGGGGGGTTAATAATGGGGATGTCCATCTGTCTGTCTAGCTGTACGTCCATCCGTTACGCTTTGGGTTACACATCTCTTATGCGAAACTCCTCTTATACCACTCAATAAAATTTAATGATACTTTCACAGAATTTTTGTTACTAAATGCTATTGTGCGCCTCCTCTTTTAGGTTTTGATCGGACACATATTTCGGGTCTTCCATAGCAAAACATACACTTTGCCATTATAAACATACGTGAGGCGGGTTGTATCATTTTGTGAACTCAGTGCTCACAGTACCTCTGAATTTCAGTTATCTCAAAGAAGCGTAAATTCAGTGATGGCCAACCTTTTGTTAACCTTAAAAGAACTTCATTTGCTGATTACAAATTTTCCGGAGTTCAGAAGTGGCAAATGATTCCAAGACCATGAAGAAATCTCTTTGCTTTTAATTCTCGAGTAGAAAAGGAAAGGAAAATGAAAAGGGATATAGATTTTAAAGTCACTGCCAAGTGTGATGTATGTGAATCGCCTATTATGTTGTATACATGGTTTAGAAAGTACAGTCTTTATGTGATTTTGATTTTAAATTGTACTAATTCTGACGATATGAATTATGTGCAATATAAAAAAAAAAATTAAGTGGGCAATCTTCCCTGTACCTTTATGATTAATACATTATATTCATTTATTGTTATAAACTTAACTCCAGGCCTCCTTTATTTATGAATCAAATTATATTGTTCTTGTAAATATATTTTATGTAAAAAAAAAAACAAAAAAAAAAAACGTGTTTATTGTTTCGAGATCCTCACCATCCACATGTATTGTTTGACTTGCATACTTTCTTTTGATAATCTTTAAGTAAGGAATGTAACTTCTGAAACTACTTGTGAAGGTTCTTTATTTTTTTTTAGTTTCTTTTATCAGTTATTATCATCATGTCAGTTTTGAAAATTTTTTATGTACCCAACAACCAACATGAATTTGAATTACCATTTTTATATTGGATTCCGAAACATCATAAAAATCCCTCAGAGTTACATAGCCAAAGAAACATTAAAGGGAAAAAAACCACTGTTTATGTATCTTAATTCTAACTATAAAAAAAATCATGTTAACGGTTTCAAATAAATGTTCTGCCAAGCCTCTTTCTTTACTCCTCACTAAAATATTTACAGTAGTGAAGGAGAAACTTCAGGAGTACTGTGCAACAATATATTCAAAAAGAAGTGTAAATCAGGTGTGGATGCTTAAAAATTCCAAAAAAAAAAAAAATTGGAATATTTGAAATCAGAAATTTTTACCAAAATCAATAACATAATCACTTACGACTTTTCAACTTTATATACAACAATTCCCCACGATAAATTAGAGTCCAGGCTTTTTGATATAATTGACTGCTGCTTTTTTCAGTAAAAATGGAACTTGTTAAGTTTATCACCTTGTCATTGATCATTTTCTATTTTGCATATTTTGCTAAATAAAAAATTCTGATTTTACACACAAGTACTCTGAAGTTAATATTAAAAAAGATGCTTGAGTTTCTGATTAACAATATCTATGATGTATTTGAAGACCAGGTCTTCCAACAATCTATTGGAATTCACATGGTCACATGTACCAATTGCGCCCCGTTATTAGCAGACCAAATTTTTGTATTCATATGAAGCACAATTTGTTCAAAATCCTATACGTAAAAAGAAGAAAACGCTGTGGCTTTTAACTAGACGTTTAGATACATCGACGACGTATTGTCAATTAACAATGGTTATTTCCATTCTTTTGTCGACACCACATATCCCGATGAGCTTGAAATAAAAGATACCACAGAGTACGACACATCTGTTTCATATTTAGATATTTTTCTAGAACAGGACGTTAATGATAATCTAACAACCAAGCTTTATGATAAACGTGATGACTTTATCTTCTCAATCGTCAACTTCCGTTACTTATGCAGGAATATATCTTAATCACCCGCATAAGGGGTTTACACCTCTCAGTTTATTCAACACGCAAGAGCATGCTCTACCTATGAACAATTTCTAAAACGAGGTAAGATAATGACGAACAAGTTGATGAAAGAAGGGAATCAGCAGTCTCATTTAAAGTCGTCATTTCGTAAGTTCTATGGTTGATACAATGATCTTGTCAGTAAATACAATTTATCATTGAGTAAAATGCTGACTGACGTTTTCCATACAAATTGTTAGGCCATTATTTACACAATGAATTGTCGACAACAAGTCCCGTTATTTCCCGATCATAACAAGGAACACACGGGTGTCCAATCCTCCATGGCACTTCATCCCACCTCTGATGTTCAAGAGGTGCGTGTTTGCTCTGCATCAAAATTTGTATTGTTTGATGGAATTTTGAGCTTGAATGTTGTTCGTTAGTACCATATATTTCATATGATAAACTAATCGATATAGCATAGCTCAATGTCGAATTTGATATAAAGGGTCCGTATCCATACTATGGAACAACAGTAGAAAGAAAATCCTTTTTAATCGAAACTAAAATTTTTATCAATGAGTCATATTTAGGAAATATATGAGTAGGGAAAAAAACTAAAATTTTATTTGTGTAAAAAAATGGAAATATGTTATTTCAAAACATGCCCCTAACTCTTTTGACCTTTTTTCACTAATATAAAATGAAGAATATTTAATATCGAAACACTCTATTTAATATTTCCTAATATAGAGATTCTTAGGAGTTGATTGCAATCGGTTAGAACTATTAGGCAAAGTCAAAAATGAAGGAAAAGTCTGGATTAACGATATTAATTTTGAGATTTGGTTCAAATAAAACAAATTTCAAACTACAAGAACAACGTCATTTTTGTATTCTATCTACAGTTTTACTTGAGTATAAATATGTATGACCGAAGTTTCGTCAAATTGATTGAAGCTAATTTGAACAATGATATTTAACATTTTCTTTATACGCGTAATAAGCCTCATTCTCAGGAAATAGTCTCTCATGAAGTTTGAAGTTGAATGTTGTACAATTTGCTTTGTGGAATTCAGATACGTTAAAAAAAATGGAATTATAATTAATAGTTTTAATAATGTAGGTTCTGGCCAAAATTTCCTCAAATTATAAATGACATCCCCTAAGCTCTTTCAACAATTGTAAGCTCTCTGAAGGGGGGATGGTCACTGTTCAACGTGCAGATGTTTACCACCATTATACAGTGAAGTCTAAGTGAGCATTGGTAGTTTTTATAAATTTCTTTGTGCAAAAAAAAGTTGAAACTCAACACCCCTTCTTTTCCGCAATACGATTTTCCATATGTGATAGACAATTTACATTTTTTGTATCTTTTGAAACATTTTTCAAGTAAGTAGAATATATGTATATGTTTACATTCTATGTCAATAATAGTAAATATTAACTTTGATAATGGCAAAACATGGGAAAATATAAGATCGTGAGTCGAAATCCTTGATCCTCTTCATTGATCAAATAATGATATTCAGATCTATTACATTTCATATGTATGCATTTTTCTTATGAAATGTGTAGCAAGCTTCGGTGTCAATACCCATTTGTCGCCCACGTGGCGCAGTGAATACAACGAGTGCTTCAGATTCGCGGAGTAAGGGGCTGATCTTTACGTCGTGTGTTTCAATCCACTCATGCATTGAGACAGTATAATCCGAGGTCCGTGTTGGCACGAAAAATATCCCTCGTTGCTCAATGACCCTAAGTGCCAAGTATAGGTATAAATTAAGCGCCTCCAAAGGAGTGAAAAGTTCTCGAGAAAGATGTTAAACAACAAACAAACATACATACTCAGATTGAACATTTTCACGGTAGTACTTGTTGGAATCGCTCTTCCATGAAAGGTAACTCACTCCCAAGATAACTGAAGGATTTTGAACTGTAAATCATTTTTCGAATAAGGCAGGATTTGACAATGTAAAAGTAAGCATTGAAATATTATTCTTTGAAAGATGTAGTTTCATAACTACAAAGATGTGTGCCACAAAAAAATTCTTTACTCTCTAACCCGCAGTCCAAATTTCTTTGCACACAGTGTTGCAGCTATAAGAGAACATATTTCAAAAATAATAATAATAAATAGAGGATATTCAATGTTTTGTAGATGAATATGGAATTTATTTCACGTATGGGACATATTTTTTTTTTATATTTTCACGAGTGCGAAGCACTGTCCTGTCACCTACAAACAATGAATTTTCTATTTATTACATTTTCATAGTTTTCCTTGCCTCTCTTTTCTTAATACAGTGTCAAAAGCTGTGACAACATAGTTAAGCGGTTAAAATACGTCATATAGCTAAGCGATTGCGAGATTAAAAAACGTTGTAAACATGGATTTTAAACGACATATTTAGAAAAACTTTGGCATTATAACTATTAGTCTCTGTCAGGATGGCTCATGAACTTATCTTATAACAGGCCAGTGATGTTTTTTGAAAATACTCTGCATGAAGGGAAAGAAAATTGTAAGTTTTGCGGCACTTCTGATATTCTTACACTGAGAATACCATTTTGATATCCATTCACATTGTGTTAGAATATCAACTTTATTAAGTAAATAAATTATAGTATTTCAATGTTGAAATGTAATGATAATAAAATACTTAGGCGTGTCAACGAAAATTCGAACATTCGAATATTTGTTCGGTGGGTTTATATTCGAATATGAATTTAAAATGCGAATTTTTTAATTTTTTTTTTTTTTAATTTTTTTTTTTATTTATTTATTTTTTTTTTTTTTTTTGATTTCGTAAAAGTACTCTCATTTAATATTGATTAGAACAGTTCTGGAATTATCCCTATTCAATTTACTAGGAATCAATTTCGATCGCCTGATTTCTTTCATTACTTTCTAATCTTATAGATTAACTAAATTATTTTGTTTTTAGTAAGATGTTAAAGGATTATACAATAATGTTTTATGGATAATACAAAACATGCTGTCATATATTTTATTAGTTAAATACGATCAGATTTTGAATCAAGGACAACAAAATTAAAACCTTCTTAGAATCTCTAAAATACGTGAAGAGTATACTTATCAAAATAAATTTAATTGATCATTGAATGTACGATAGAATTAGTCTGTAATTAATATATTATATAGGGGACAAATTTCAGAATAAATGTGTAAATTACTTGATTATCTCGGGTTGTATGTAATCCCGAATTTTATGTTCATTATCGGGAAATGTATTAATTACCTAGGAAGATTGTCAATTAATTTTTTTTTTTTTTTATTTTTTAAGAACTTTGTATCAAGATTTTAATCATATAGTTTGTTAGAATAATAATTGTAATTAATTACACGTACTGAAATCTGAATAGTATACGACTATCTTGCTTTTGGTAAGACGACTGGTTCCTCAGTTGGAGTTACTATAAATAAACATGTATCATTTGCTACAATTATACTATTCTACATTCAAATCAATTTTTTATTTCAAACATTGTCAAATATCAAATAAACTTTCTAATTCTACAACTACAAAGGTCTTTATGCAGTTAAAATACACAAATTTAACATGAAGGATCGTTCTTCAAAGTAGGGAAGACTTTTGGAGAGAAAAATCACGAGAAAAGATAATTCTCTCTCTCTCTCTCTCTCTCTCTTGTAACTGGAACCGTCACAAATGTTCCCAAAACGGCTCTTTTACTCCATTTTTGTATCCAATTTCATACAAAATTGATTATATTCGGCAGAAGCTCTGCATGGACATTTTTCGAATTATTTCATCAGTATACAACGCTCATATAGTCGAATGAGGATTAAAGAGTCAAAATTATGCGCATGTACCAAGCCTAAATTTATATGAAAAAGTCACACAATTCGAAAGCGGCTTGAACATATGATGTTGAATTTCCATTTCCAATACCTACATGTATTTCCATTCTGATTTTATAACACTTTAAGACAGAAGCACAAAATTCTTATCTTTGAATTCTAAATATCGCCCTGTTAGGTTGAAAATTAATAATGTCAAAGCCATTCAAAGTTTCAGCGAACAAAATTAAAGCTCACGTGCTTAAATAGTAACAAGAGAATTCGACGACCACCGTCTCCCGTTCTAAATTTTCCTATGCTGTTATAGAGTATACGAAAACGCTTGATCACGTCACGCGTGCGCTTTAACACGTCATTCTCGTTTTCTCACTTGTGTTTATCAATTTGACAACGAGTTTGCGGTGATTATATACCGTTGAGTTCCTGATTGAGAGCAGTAAAATGGTCATAGATTACCAAACCATGCTGTAATATAACCTACGCAGCTAGGTTAAGGACTCCCAAATACACGTCAGCCTATGCAGAGGTTCGGGAGAGCTATTATGACGTCACGTTCAAACAATACAAATTAATCTCGATGAATTAAAACACACTGAATACTTTCTTTTCTCATAAATATTATAAAGATAAATGGATCTGAAACTTATCTTGCCAGAATAGCACTTAGTGTGTGTAGATTGAAAGCCAGCTTGACCTCGCTGTACTTACTGAGATGACGTCATTTCTTAATTTGACATGCAGTTTCTCTGTACTTGAAGCGTGGATCAAGCTATTATCGTAGCTTGTAAGAATAAAAATAAATACGAAACACGCGAAACAAAATAGAGATATATTCTGAAATATATTAATTCACATTTTATTGTCAAACTAAATTGATAATGTGTAGGCTTTATATATAGCCGTAGGGAGCACATTTGTATACAGTTACGTGCTAGAATGACATGTCCAGCCCCTCGAAAATATCAAAAGTTAAAGGATATCCGTTTCACTATAATTCTGAATTCTTAAACACGTATAGCTATTATTCCTACTATTCTGAAAAGTGCTGGGAGCTGGTTGTGCATTGTTTATTTAATGTAACATTATTCCAATGCAAATAACATCTATGTCTGGAGTTAATAGAGAGACGGCTAAATTTTACAAATTTCCCGAGCATGAGAAAGTTGCTCTCAGCACTTTTCTTGTTAAGGAATTTGTCTCAAAGAAAACAGAATAAATTTTATAGCGGAAAAGTACCCGTATAGCGTTGAACTTTTACGATCTTTGTAGTAGGACTCAATTAGAATGGTATTTGACTCTTCTGAGAAATTTAACAACATATCTCACAATGAAGTTCTGCTTAAAGGACCTGACATCACTAACAACCTGCAAGCACTACTGGACGAAAAAAGTGCTGAGAATCCCAATTTAATTACTGATAATGTTTGATAATTACTGATATTGTGCTGTTCTTGCTGATAAATACTGATATTTACTGTTATTCTTAATGTTGTTACTGATAATTTTAGCTGTTTCTGGTAAATACTGATAAATTCTGTTGATGTGCTGTCGATGCTGAGATTTACTGATAATTACTGTGGTCATTGTTCTTTAGCTGAGAAGGTGCTAAAAAATCTTGAGTGATGATTAATTATTTTAAAGAAAGTATTTTATCAACAAAATTCATTACAATCTACTTACTAGTTAAATTCTAAATGAACAAATCACATGAATTATTTGTTTTCACATTTCATTATACATTCATTTATTTTTATTTTATTATTTAATTTAATTTTTTTTTAAATCTTAATGTTAAAATTAGATCATAAAGATTTATGTTTTCCTTTATCTTT
The DNA here is from genome assembly GCF_033153115.1 of Saccostrea echinata. Classification (NCBI taxonomy): domain Eukaryota; kingdom Metazoa; phylum Mollusca; class Bivalvia; order Ostreida; family Ostreidae; genus Saccostrea; species Saccostrea echinata. The sequence goes on from NW_026889789.1 coordinate 3,488,460, forward strand.
ATATTTCTCCTTTGTTGTCAATATCTGAAGAGGGGGGGGGGGGGGATCATGCAGTGGTTACTCTACCTATGCAGGTACTTTTTAAAACATTTTTTATTCCATCTCATATTTTTATCCGTGTGTACTTGTACTGTCGTTAAAAATGAGGAAGCATCTTTAATCTTTAATATCAATGGTTGTAATTAAATTTATATTTTCATGTAGAGAACCTGAATATTTGACAAGTAACATGGGTTCCATCTGCTCTGTTAGCTGACCCCCCACCCCCCTCCCCTCCCTGCCCTTTACAAACAATTCTCCTTTTAACAAGGCAGTATTAAATAATTCTCACAAAAAATCTATTCATATAACATATACTATGCCCTTTAATGAAGAATGTGACAAGTTCAAATAATAAGATTTAATCATGATCTTAAATTTGTGAATTATCTCTTTTATAACTAGTGCGCTCTAGTTCTATAATTAATGTCCTCCTCGCAATTTTTTTTAATATCATTTTGTGGTATCAAGCTATCTATCTTTCGTTGTTTTTGTTTTGTTTCTATTTTTATTTTATTTTTTAAGTCATCAGAAACTAGAAATCTTATGCAGTGTGATTTTCATTCAATGAAATACGCATCTTTCTTTCTTCGTTAGTACGATGTACGTTTCTATACGTGTATGTAATTACTGGTACACGTAACAGTTAGATCAATTAAAAAAAAAATAACCTGCTTATACGCTGTCAGTCAGTTAAAAAACAAAATAAAACAAAACTTGTGTTGTTCTAAAACACCGCACATGTCCACCACGTGTAGAAGTTTCTACTTTCGTTTTGAGAATCGGGTCAAATATTAGTACATTTTGTATTTCTTACGATATGCATAGTAAAGTTAGTAAAATTAGAAATAACCTTGTACAGAGAGTATAATATCTGTTGTCCATTCCATGTCTTGTTGTGCGAGACCAATGTACTCGAAGTATAATCGACACGATTCAATTAGTTATTCAGACTGTAGCAGAAAAAAAGGGGGGATGAGAGACTGTTAGCTAAGCTGATAGGCGCAAGGTTGATTCTTTAGTTTTAAGTTCAATAAGTTATACATGTAATAATTACTTCATATCTATAATATACATGTATAAATTATTATAGAGAATCAAGGGACAATACAAAATTCAGCTATAACATTTATTCATGAGTGCGATCAGCATGTTACTGTCATTCATAATTCATAACAGATTTTTTCTCGGATTCAGCGATGTTAAGTTTTCGCGTTTCTAAATCGTGAACAGTTGATGTTAATATCATTACACAAATTGCTGAATCTCTAAACCATCTCTTTTTCTTTTTTTAAATCTCGTATAAATTTTGCATAATTATTTATCAGATAAAGTCGAAATCTTTCTTATCAATTTCTCGTCTCCGTATTACAGGACCTTAAACACTGAGATTCAAATGAATAAATATAGCACCCCCTTTAAACTTTATCTCAAGAAATGTACGTAAAACTAGCAAATGAAATTCAATACCGAGAAAAGATCAACGTGAATTAAAATAAATTTTATTTTATTTTAACATGTTTAAGTTACTTCATTTAATTAATAAGTTTGTACAATGTATATATATAACTTCATTTCTTTTCTTTTTTTTTTATTTTGTACTGTGTCTTATTTTGCTAAACATTTTTCTATCAATTTAATTTGGCAACAAAATCGATAACAAACATTAAATTTTTTGTGCGTCCATAAAGATTGTTCCTGCTCCAAGTAGCAAGTACATGTTACCCGTACGCAACTCTTAACCGTTTTCCGCCTGGAGTCCGGGTGGAATGAGACGGGTTCCGGTTAAGTGCTAGGAGGACTAAGCCGTACTAAAGGCGGACATGGAAAACGTCTTAGCTTTAACCGTTTTCCGCCTCATATCTTAGGTGGATTCCACCTTAAATCTTAGGCGTATTTTTGCTAGACGTTTTCCAGCTTAGCTCTTAGACGGATTCTGCATTAATCTTAATATTATGAACAGTTTAAATTATGACCACATGTTTCATTCCACTTGATGACCTTGTTTTCTAAAGGCACTAATGGGGGAGATATTAAAAAAAATGGTCAAAGATTGTTTTTAATCCAGTTATTAGACTTCGAATATTTTATTACGTTGAAGATTGCGTTTCCTAGAGGAGTAATTTTTTTGCAGTCATATTTTATATCAGATATACGTTTCTAATGCACTCCTGCTTGACCACCCTCTACAGGGGGCAGACGTTTTCAGGAGGAGCCTCTCTTTGGATGCATTGGTCAGTTTGAATGCAGATTTTGAAAGTGATGACTGTTGATCAATTTGGTTGATGAATCTTTATATCTTATTCAGTTTAAAAAGGAACTCAGGCAAAACGTATGCCTGTAAATTATTATTCTGAAGATGATTCGTTATTCGTTTTTGGAAAAAAAAGTGAGAAAATACAACTTTTGGTGTTATTCTACTAAGCTTTGAAGTGAAGCAAGTTATGCTCGGTAACATGCTGAATGGACAAAGAAGAACCTCTATACATGTACAATAGGACACTGTACAGGGATAACTTTGAAAAACAATGGTATGTTAAATTTTAACGGGTTCTCTCTCTCTCTCTCTCTCTCTCTCTCTCTCTGAATTCGTACAGCCAATATAGCTTAATATATACATACCACTCTCCGCGATTACTCCATTGATTAATTCCAACTGGAATAGCATTAAGGCCCCATATTTACATTATGTTCCACACTGACCCAGATGTTTAAAAAAAAAAAAAAAAAAAAAAAAAAAAAAAAAAAAAAAAACTTAGCGCATAAAATTTGCAGTCTTAATTTCTTTTTGCCAAATGTAGGGTAGCATCAAGACACCCCCCCCCCCCCCTCATTATTTTCAATGTTATGGGTATGTCCTTTTAGATTAAACTGTTAAAAAAATACAGGGATAAAGGATAAAAAAAAAATACACATTCATTTGTCAATTATTAATCAAACTGCCCACGTATTTTTGTAATTTTATTTTCACTTTGCGTATGTGTTTTCCGGAATTACGATTTCCTTTTAAATTTAGCGACCCTTAGTGACTTCCAGTTTTAAAATCACGATTGAAAAAAATGTTATGATGTGTGTTAGCAATTAGCACTGGTAAGTGGAATGGTGACACTGACACTCTTCTAAAAATGTAGTTCGCTGCTCAGTTAGGATTAGAAGTCAGATTCTGAGATGTAGGTCATCATTTAAAATATTAATATATACATGAGATTCTTCATTTTTTTTACCTTGATAAAAATTCTTAAAATACATTTTTTGGGCGAAATTTGAACAGTTTTTTTAAAATTTATCTCATCCATATTGAAGTGTCCCATTCCTCCTCACGTTGATGCATCTACACGATAGTTTTCCTATAGTTTGATAAAGACTTTAAGTTTTCCATAATTTATGACCTAGTTTAAGGAGTTCAACTTATTTGTATATACAGAAATATTGCATGGATTGATAATTTTATTTTTGGTGATGTAGATAATAGAATCTTAAATCATAGTGTATTCATAATTATTCAATAAGCAGCTGCATTTTTTTCTGTGTTATTATCCATCATAATGTACATGGATATGAGGATATTCATTTAAGTAAGATCTATGTATTTCAAGAGCAGCTATTTAATATACAGTCATGTAAATTGAAAGTTTTTGTAGAAAGGGGTCTTACGTCATTGCCTTTTACAAATATATGAAGATTATAAAAAGTAATTGAAAAAGAGATTAAGAACGTATTTTCGTCAATTTTAAAACAGTGCAGTATTATACATTTCAGCACTTCAAGCTGTTCAAGTCCTCCACAATTATTGCCGATAAAGGTAAAATGAGGATTGCGGCAACTTCAGCAAGTCAGGATGAAGGCCAGAAGTCAGTGTCCATTCACCCTTACAAGTACCAGTAAACTGGCAATGCTGCTCTTCTCATTTGAGAGCTTGCTGAAGATTCATGGGAAAAAGGAATGCAATCTGACACCTGTGCCTCATTCAACTGAAGTGGAGGTTATGAGAGGTAATCATACATGAAGACATCAGATGTCTGACAAATATATTAAAAAAAATATAATCTTATATTTTGTAAGTTTTTAGTGTTGAGAGAAATTAGACAAGACCAGGTTTGCATCCTGATCTGTAATACAGAATAGAATGTCATAAAAGAGTCATTTTAATGAAAAATGTTAAAGAGTCATTTTAAAATGAAAAATGCATTTCAGTTTGTATTTTCTTTATAGAGTACTTCAACATGTGGTGTTTGAAGAAATTGGCAAAGGAAAGTAGGAATCATCATTATCATGGAAAAGATAAGTAATTCCAGATAACTTAGGAAGAAGAACAATAAAAATGACATACTCATTCCTTGCAGACAGAAAGAATTTTGTGAAAATAATCAGCCAGTGGTAAATTAAGAGCTAATTGTTTTGTTGAATTGACTTTTAACATGTTTAAACGATGATTTTGTCTTTTTTTTTTATTTGCTAATTCAACTGTGACAGTCACATTTTTATGTAGATGTATGAAGAAATGTCATGCTTTGGTACAATTTTTTTTTATCTTTTAATTTCATGTGAAGGCAATGCATGGCATTTTAAAATGTAAAAAGTTTTGTAGTCATTAATTTTTTAAGACCTTGTAAATAAATGATTTATAATTTGTATAATTTCATTTTCTTCCATAAATGATGAAGGTTGTAAAAGTCTGAAACAACAATATCTGATACACTGTGATAAGCAGATTATGTAACCATTAATGCAAAATCCATCTAACCATTAAGGCGGAATACGCCTTGCTAGTAAGGCGGAATACGCCTTGCTAAAAAGGTGGAATACGCCTATCATAATTAAGGCGGAATACGCCTTGCTAGTAAGGCGGAATACGCCTATCGTAAGTAAGGCGGAATACGCTTTGTTAGTAAGGCGGAATACGCCTTGCAGGTAAGGTGGAATATGCCTTGCAGGTAATGCATTTTGGGAAAGGCGGAATACGCCCTAACTCATTTAAATATTTCGAGCCCTATTCCGCCCTGATTCCACCCGGACTCCGTCTAAAAGTCTTATTAAGTTCTTTATAGATGAAAGGCAGATTCCGTCTTTTGATTACCGCCTAAGGTCAGGGCGTAAATTTTCGTACAGGTACAGAGTAGGTTCAATTGTTTATTATCAACACCGGTGGCCGCAGACGCAGAACAATAGGTAATTAGTGCCCATTAGTGCCCGCTGACCACTACAACTTTCATGGAATATACATGTTGTACCCCGTTCTGCCCAATGCCTAAGATATGTACACAATAAAGCCAAATCACGGGTTGATCTTCGATTTCTGATCAATACAAATCAACCCGTACGAAAATTTACGCCCTGACCTTAGGCGGGAATCAAAAGACGGAATCCGCATTTCATCTATAAAGAACTTAATAAGACTATTAGATGGAGTCCGGGTGGAATCAGGGCGGAATAGGGCTCGAAATATTTAAATGAGTTAGAGCGTATTCCGCCTTTCCTAAAATGCATTACTTGCAAGGCATATTCCGCCTAACCTGCAAGGCGTATTCCGCCTTATTAGCAAGGCGTATTCCGCCTTACTTACGATAGGCGTATTCCGCAATACTTATGATAGGCGTATTCCACCTTACTAGCAAGGTGTATTTCGCCTTACTTACAAGGCGTATTCCGCCTTAATGGTTAGATGGATTTTGCATTAATGGTTACATAATCTGCCTATCACAGTGTATCAGCTATTGTTGTTTCAGACTTTTACAACCTTCATGAATTTTCTAAGAAAATGAAATTATACAAATTATAAATCATTTATTTACAAGGTCTTTAAAATTAATGACTACAAAACTTTTACATTTTAAAATGTCATGCCTTAATTGCCTTCACATGAAATTAAAAGATAAAAAAAATATTGTACCAAAACATGATATCTACAAAAAATGTGACTGTCACAGTTGAATTAGCCACTTAAAAAAGAAAGACAAAATCATTGTTTAAACATGTTAAAAGTCAATTCAACAAAACAATTAGCTGTTAATTTACAACTGGCTAATATTTTCACAAAATTCTTTCTGTCCGCGAGGAATGAGTGTGTCATTTTTATTGTTCTTCTTCTTAAGTTATCTGGAATAACTTATCTTTTCCATGATAATGATGATTCCTACTTTCCTTTGCCAATTTCTTCACACACCACATGTTGAACTACTCTATAAAGAAAATATAAACTGAAATGCGTTTCTCATTTTAAAATGAAAACATTTAAAAAAAAATGACTCTTTTATGACATTCTGTTCTGTACAGATCAGGATGAAAACAGTCTTGTCTAATTTCTCTCAACACTAAAACTTACAAAATAAAAGAATAATTTTTTTTATATATTTGTCAGACGTCATGTCTTCATGTATGATTACCTCTCATAACCTCCACTTCAGTTGCAGGGTGTTAGATTGCATTCCTTTTCCCCATGAATCTTCAGCAAGCTCTCAAATGAGAAGAGCATGTACGGGTGGATGGACACTGACTTCTGGCCTTCGTGCTGACTTGCTGCAGTTGCCGCAGTCCTCATTTTACCTTTATCGACCATAATTGCTGAGGACTTGGACAGCTTGAAATGCTGAAATGTATAACACTACACTGCAGAAAATCCTAATATTTACAGTTTTAAAATTGTCGAAAAAAGGTTTTTAATCTCCTGTTCAATTACTTTTTATAATCTTCATATATTTGTAAAAGGCAATGACGTAAGACCCCTTTCTACAAAAACTTTCAATTTACATGACTGTATATTCAATAGCTGCTCATGAAATATGTAGATCTTACTTAAATGGATATCCTCATATCCATGTTTGTTCTGAAATGTACATTATGATGGATAATAACACAGAAAAAAAATTGTAGCTGCTTATTGATGAATTATAAATACACTGTTATTTAAGATCTATTATCTACATCACCCAGAATAAAAATTATCAACCCATGCAATATTTCTGCATGTTCTATACAAAAAATTTGAATTCCTTAAACCATATGCCTTACACAAGGTCTTAAATTATAGAATAATTAAAGTCTTTATCATACTATAGGATAACTATCGTGTAAATGCATCAAAGTGATGAGGAGGAATGGGACACTTCAATATGGATGAAAAAATAAATTTAAAAGAAAATGTTCAAATTTTGCCCCAAAAATGTATTTTAAGAATTTTCGTCAAGGTAAAAAAAAAGAAGAATCTCATGTATATATTAATTTTTCAAACGATGTCTTACATCTCAGAACCTGACTCCTAATCCTAACTGAGCAGCGAACTACACTTTTAGAAGGGTGATTTTATCTCTCAATTTATTTAAAAAAAAAAGCATAAAATTTATCAGTTTCGGGCAGATTTTCAGGGGAAAAAAGATCAGAAAGACCGAACATTAAAAAAAAATAAAAACTATGGGAAAGAATAAAAAAAAAAAAAATGCTATCATGTAAGGCAATCTTTAAAAAGAAATTGATTGTTTGTCCTCTCTTGACCGAATGAAAAAAAAAGGTCCGAATAAAAATTTTTCTATTCTGCTGGAATTTTGTTTATCCCGATTTTTTCCCACCCAGTAATAACTATAATTTTCACTTCAGTGTTTTTTAAGGAAAAAAATCACCAACCTCCTTACCCAAATTTCTTGAGTCGGGCTATCAATCCTTTTTTTTTTAATTAAAAAAAAAACTCAATGTTTTAGTATTACAGTGACTTATGTTAAATTGAAATCTTCAAGCAAAAGGAAAATTCCATTTATTATGCTTACAGACTTACATGTACTATTTTCATATATTCTTGGAAAACATTTACCTTTACGCTGATAATTTTATTTAATGGTTAACTTTAATTATAATTGTCAAGATTTTCACAACCGTATTGTAATCGAGATCAGTGTCATATTTTTGTCACAAGCAGTGAATATAAAGAAACATGAAAATGTTGTTGTGAAAATTAAATAAAAAGAAAGTAATGATTGAAGAAGGTTTTAATAGCCCTAAACTCTATTTTAGCACCTTCTCAGCTAACGAACAATGACCACAGTAATTATCAGTAAATCTCAGCATCGACAGCACATCAACAGTATTTATCAGTATTTATCAGACTCAACAGTAAAGACGACAGTAATTATCAGTAATTATCAGAAACAACTAAAATTATCAATTACAACAGTAAGAATAACAGTAAATATCAGTATTTATCAGCAAAACCAGCACAGTATCAGCAGTTATCAAACATTAGCAGTAAAATTTGGGATTCTCAGCAATTTTTTCGTCCAGTAGTGAAGGCATCCTTTTACGTTTTCGCCGTGAGCGAATTGCAGTGATCGGAGACGTGGAGAAAATGTTTCACAACTTTAAGGTGAAAATCGATCACCGAGACTACTTGCGTTTCCTTTGGCACCCACAAAACAACTTAGACCTGCCACTGAAAGAGTACAGAATGACTGCTCATGGTTTTGGGAACCATCAGTCCCGAGCTGTGGCTACGTACTTCTCCGTCGATGTGTCGCTCACTCGGATCCTGATGTGATTGACTTTGTAACCAAGAACCTTTATGTTGATGATGGACTCCTAAGCTGCCCTAGTGAAGAAATTGCCGCTGATCTGATGAGGAGAACTCAGCTGGTTTTGATTGAAGGGGGCCAACTGAAACTTCACAAGATTTCTTTGAACTGCTGTTGAAGTTTCCAGCTGACGATCTCGCCAAAGATCTCAAAGATTTGGAAATTGGTGAGGATGACTTACCTGTTCAGAGAAGTCTTGGTTTATCATGGTATATCAACGCTGATGTCTTCACCTTCAAGATATCTTCAAACCAGAAGCCTTTAACTCGAAGGGTAGTTTTATCAACTATCAACAGCTTATTAGATCCCCTTGGTTTTGCATCTCCAGTAACTGTGCAAGGGAAAATGTTGTTCTGACAGATGCTATTAACCTCCAGTGAAGCTGATTTGGACAGTCCCCTTGATGACTCGTTCCGCTTGAAATGGTCAGCTTGGGTCAACTCCGTCTGTCATCTTGAGGATATCAGGATACCAAGGATGTGTTGCAAGTATTCTGTTTGTGAGTCACAACACAAGGAAGTGTACATTTTTACTGGTGCCTCCAAGGATGCAATAGCTGCAGTAGCATTTCTGAAAGATGGAAGGACAAGAGTAACAGTGATGTAGGTTTTCTTATTGGCAAGACTAAAGTGGCTCTAGCACATGCCATACAATTCCAAGGCTGGAATTGTGCGCAGCGGTTCTTGGGATTGAGATAGCAGAAATCATCAAAGAAATGATGGATTTAGAGAAGAATAGTTTCAGATTTTACAGTGTCAGTCAGATTGTTCTTGGTTATATAACCTACGATGCCAGACGTTTTTACGTCTATGTTGCGAATAGAATGAGTAGGATTAGGTCATTCAGTGAACCTGACCAATGGCGGCACATTGCTACAGACCAAAATCAGGCAGATTTGGGTACTCGATCGTTCGATGCTCAAGAATTCCCTCAAAGTATGTGGCTGCGAGGACCAGCATTTCTTTGGGAAGACAACCTCTCCATTACCTTTGTGGGAGCACATGAGAACATGAGACAATGCTCTCATATGAGATGATGATAGAGAAGTTGGAGCTATTGTTGAAGTCAACAAAACAACTGTCAAGGGAGAAACCCATAACTCTTTCGAGTCTCGCTAAGAAAGGTACTCCCAATGGACTAGACTAGTTTGCAGTATAGCTATTTTGAGGCATGTTTTGCTCACAAAGGTCTCCTGTGAACATTCAACCAGACGATGGCATTATTGTCCACAGTCTTTGAATTCGGACACCCTGAAATCAGCTGAGATTCATATTTTGAAAGAGATACAAAAGTCTGAATTCAGTGAAGAGGTAGAATGTCTCATCAAGGAGAAGCCCATTCCTAAAGATAGCAGTATCATTTCCTTGGCACCATTTCTGGACTCGAATGGCTTACTACGTGTTGGTGGTAGGATTTCTGCTGTACAGAAGTTAGTTGACTTCGATGTACATCCTTTAATCATACCTAAAAAATCCCACATAGCTACCTTATGATCTAGGTACTTTTATGAGAAGATGTCTCATCAAGGACGTAAGATTACAGAGGGCAAGATCAGGTCATCAGGGTTCTGGATAATTGGAGTCAAGCGTCTGATAGCGTCGGAGATTCACCACTGTGTCACATGCCGCAAAATGCGAGGATCCTTCTGCAATCAGATATAGCTAACCTTCCGAAGAATCGTTTGACTCCAGGCCCTCCATTTACGTTCGTCGCCGTCGATACATTTGGACCTTGGGATGTGACAGCAAGGCGCACACGAGGAGGATTGGCCACAAGCAAGTGTTGTGCAATTCTGTTTACGTGCTTGGTGTCAAGGGGTATCCGTATTGAGCTCGTGGAGGAATTGAGCGCCTCCTGTTTTATCAATGTGTTAAGACGTTTTCATTCTATAAAAGAACCGTCAATTCCGTTCGGATAGAGGAACCAACTTTGGTGCAGTAAAGGAAACAACAGATGGTTCATCAGTTTGGAAAAACCCTCGGTGCAGAGATTCCTGCAGAACAATGAGTGCTCATAGATATTTAACCCTCCACATGCATCCCACTTTGGTGGAGCCTGGGAGCGATGATCGCAGAATCTTAGACAGCATGCTTCTACAGACTGGAATGAAAGGTTTAACCCATGATTCACTTTCTACATTTCTGGCAGAAGTTTTGCTATAGTGAATTCGCGACCACTTACCGCCATTACAGAGGATGCCAGCGATCCATCTTTTCTTACACCTGCAATGATACTCACTCAGAAGATAGGACTCTTACCAGAATCATTGCCAGACATTGACTCCAAAGAATTATACAAGTCTCAGTGGCGTTACGTTCAAACTCTTGCAGCTGAATTTTGGCGAAAATGGGAACGCAAGTATTTGTCCACCCTCCAAGTTCGTCGAAAGTGGACGTCAGACGAACCAAGTTTAAAGAAAGGAGACGTTGTTATGTTAGAAGAGTCTGATAGTCCAAGGAATCAGTGGCCAGTTGTGCGTGTGAAGAAAACCTTTCCTTCTGCTGATGAACATGTACGTGAAGTTGAAGTTTGTGTGGTCATAGGGGACACTATATCTCATTATATTAGACCCATTCATAAACTTGTGCCACTAGTCTTGTCTTAATCGTTGTACATGAACATTGTAAGATACATTTGTTAGGTTTACTATCCTAAAAGACATGTAACTGATATAGTGATTTCTTATACAGAAATCAAAGGAGGAGTGTAGTGACACGGAAATTGTCCGTGTTGGCTTTGAATTTTATGTTATCCCTGTTCTGTTTATGTTGTATATCCGGGAAGACCACGCGTTTCTTTTTGTAGGCATAATTGCCATTTCTGTGTTGTTTGCAGGCCCCAAAGAGTAAGTTTTTCTTATGCAAAATGTTAATCACATTATAATTATTGTATACGCGAAGTCTTAACATTTGTCATTACTTTATATTACTTTATCTTTGCATGTATTTGTTATAAACCGTAAAGCACATGGCATTTGGCATCATATTGTCACGACATCCTATGCTTGATCAGTGATTACAAGATTTTTTCTATTTACAATAGTACACACATATATATATAAAATATGTACAAACATACAAAATGAAAGTTAAAGAATTTCAAAATGTCTATTAGCGTTCATCTTGGAACCACGTTCCTATAACCGTCTACGTCCATTCCTTGTGTTTCCGGTCCATGACCTACGGCTACCACGCCCTTGCGCTTGCCACAACCTCCCCTACGTCAATCCAAAGCGCCTTAGGAGTCCACAGAGTCCACAGTGCTGACGAAAAACCAGGAAACCACGTTTCCCCATCCGACCTCGGCCTAGCGTACCTTGCCTCGTGTAGTAGCCCAGGTTGCCACCGTCGACAGCACCAAAGCATCGTGTAACCACACTTGTGTACATGTATCTACAGGAACCTTCAACAAATGCTTGTAGACATATACATACCAGCTTGACCCCAAACGGGCTGCCTTACAACACATAAATGCTTACGCATGTTATTGTTAAAACATACAGTTTTAACTAAAATGAACCACACCGTTTTATACGGCAAAGCAAAATAATGTACAATATAACATTACACTCTAAGTAAAGGACTAAAATAATTACTTTACGGTTAAACTCACGGCATGTGCACGTGGTAACATTTCCCGTATACAATTCGAACACTGACAATCTCGTGGATAAAAATAGAGTTAGCTCATTTAATATAAATACAGTGTATTACTTTTCAATATAATAAATGTAATTAAATTGCACTTACCCTGATTGGAGATTCAGTCACCACGAATAAACCTAACTAACCTTCCATGGACATGAGTGATACTACTCTCACTGGTCAAGGAAAACGTGCGCTACCCAAGACAAATCTGACATCACCAGCGACTGCGCGGGTATGTTAAGGCAGTACCCAGATCATATTTCGGCGAATTTAGACTCTTTTCGTAAAATGTAACATTGATAAATCGGAAAAGTCATAGATAAAACATTTACTATTATTATCCCTTGTATAGACGTCACTGAGTCTTAGGCTAAAAGAAGCACTCCACTACAAGATCATCACGTGACGTCTATAAATAGAAAAACTGCCTTAATGAAAAAGTGAAAAGTTCAACACTACCCCGGAGCTAATTAATTTCTTTTAGTGAAAATTATTATGTAAAAACATCACTGGGCCATGAAAAGTGCTGCTAGAATCCTACTCTCCCGACACAGAAAAAAAATATTCAAAAGTTTCACATGAAACCTTACCAAAATTTTTACATTTTATACATACGATCAAGGAATTGTTATCAATTCATGTTAACCACACGATTCTAGCAGCACTTTCCAAGTACTAAAGAATACAAGCTTTCGATACAAACAAAAAATATGTTTCAAAGTATGCGGCGTAGTGTTGAACTTTTGCATCTTTGTTGTTCTAGAACGACAGAGGAAAGGCTGATCGGACTTTCAAAGCACTGCCTGTGTTCATTTTAAGAAAACATGATAAGAATATATCAGCGTACCTGATTCTTAATCTTTAATTCTTTATGAATCACACATAACATTCACGGTATATGCTTTAAAACTCCCATTTCATCTATTTGTTTACATGAATTCTCGTCACGTTTAACTTCACTCGGCAAATATTTGATCAATAGTTATGACGTCATGGGTTTGGTATTTAACCCCCGTGCTAAATACTTAGCTATTAATATCACCCAAAAACGACAAGATTTAGTTTATATTATGTTTTGAATGATTCCATTCATTTCTTTAACCTGAAATTAAACTTTAAATATAGATATTAAGAAATCATTATTTCTAAAGTTCACGTCATACAGCTTACTATGACGTCACATTATAAAGGCAAGCAGGATATCTCTGGGTGTAGCCTTAATATACCCGCTTGGCCAAATATTTAAATTCAACTGAGCGTCACAATGGGGCTCCTTACAGGATAAAACACTATAATACAAACAAGGGTCACCACAGGATAATACTAATAAAATAGAAATAAATATAAATATAACAAAATCGACATTGATTGTGACACAATGATATAAAATCTGGATACATATTTTTATGTAACAATACTTCATTACGTTATATTATGACCTATTATTTTTTTATTAAGTTGAAAAATCAAATAATATAGTACAGTATGGACATTGTCATGGTGCAATCTCGTAAATTTTTCAACTGTTTATGAATTGTCTGTTTGTGGAATTATTTGTAAGATAGCTCTTTTGTTGTTGTAGCCTTTTATCCTCATGACAGGAGGCCAACAAACACCTTTAATAGTCATTGAAGCTTGATTGTGCACAAACAGATAATTTAAAGCTCATCGTAAAACGCCTTTGCCCCCCCCCCCCCCCAAAAAAAATATATTAAACTTCAAAATGATCACTATAGCGTCAAAGTAAAGTAAAGTGCCAAGTAATTACATGTTTATTAATGTAAACAAAGTGGAAACTATGAAAATTTAAAGATCCAAAATTATTTCTACAGTAATTATAGACCTTATTTAGGTTCATTTCATTCCACAATAATATTGTTAACCAGTTTTATGGATTTTTTTTTTTTCAAAATCTAAATATATATTATAATTTTTTGAATTTTATGTACATTAAATTTTATTTTCAGTTTAAGATACTGCAAATTTCTCTTTTTTTCGAATGTATAGTAATGACAAGAAGTATTTTTTTTTCACATTAATGCTGTTTTCCCCCAAATTCTATGCAATTGTGACGGAACATATTGTCGTTCTGCACATTCTGTTTTCGGCGACAATATGTACCTACCTTCACTACACATTTTGTCGTCCATCAGCACATACTGTCGCGGGCGACAATATGTACCGAGACAAGCCTTTTTTTTCCTCCTGCATAATGAACGACAGAATGCACAGTTACGCATAGGCACATTTTGTCGAGACAATATGTACTGTGAACATTTTTACATTTTGTCATCGATATATTGTGTTGAAGAATATTTACTAAGGTCGTGGAGAGAGAGAGAGAGAGAGAGAGAGAGAGAGAGAGAGAGAGAGAGAGAGAGAGAGAGATTGACACAGACATACAGACAGACAGATTTTGAGCATCTTGACATGATATGTCGAGATCCGTGATTCTTGAGATATCTGATAAATCAGCCTATTCTTTTTTTCTCGTTATATATACTTGGAAATTGAATGCGATTTTTTTTTTGTTCAGTAGTAATGATTATCTGGAATTTATTTTTTATGTTAATCTTATATATCTGCCGATATAATTGCTGTTGGGGGTGACATTTGTAGCTCACAGGAGCTGGAAGCTGTAGTAAACTTTTCTGATCACATTTTGTCTGTCATCCGTCTGTCCGTCCGCCTGTCTGTCTGTAAATTTTTGCATTTTCGGCTTCTTCTAAAGACCTACTGAGCCAATTTAAACCAGACTTGCCAGAAGGCATCCGTGAATAAAGGGACTCAAGTTTGTTCAAATGAAGGGCCATGTCCTCTTTCAAGGGAAGTAGTTAAGAATTAGTGAAAATTTAGTTACATTTAAAAAAAAAATCTTCACAAGAACCATTGTGTCAGAATAGTAGAAAGTGATGTGAAAGCTTCATTATAAAGTATAGATTTATTCAGATCATGTTCCTCGCGGAATGGTGGGGCTACAATAGTTGATCAAAGTTTTTCATAGAATAAATTTGAGAAATTCTTTCAAAATCTTCTTCTCAAGAACTACTGGGTCAGAAGAGCTGGTACTTATGTTTCTTTACATAGAGGACGCACCTTCAATTTTGTAGGTGGTGGAACAAAAAATCACACATTGTTCAATGGCTCTGAGTGCCAAGTATAGGTCAAAATTTGAAGTCCTCCATCGGCAAGTGGTACGTCTCCATATGAGGGAAAAATTTTCTAGAGGAATGTTAAAAGAACAAACAAACAAACAAAAATAAAATCAGTGATGTTCAAATCGTTAACCCTAGGCGTAAGGTGGGGCAACAATTGGCGATCAAAGTTTTACATAGGAATATATAGAAAAATTCTTTAAAAAAAAAATCTTCTCAAAAACAGCAAAGCAATAATAAGTTATACCTACAGTAAAACTCGGATATAACGAAGTCACTGGGACCTGTGAAATTACTTCATTATATCCATAATTCGTTATATCCATATAAGAAATTCGTTAAATTTATATAGCTAGGGATCCAAGAAAAAATTCGCTATATCCGTGATTTCGCTATATCCGTGTTCGTACTTAACGAGTTTTACTATATGGAAGCATTGCTATTCAATGTCATGGGAAATGCACAGATGGACGACAATATGCGCAGTGAGGGTAGGTACATATTGTCGCCGGCGACAATATGAACAGGGCGACAAAATGTACCGTCATAACCATGCTGCATGAAAAAGCATACGAGAGGCGTCAAGTGATTTACATAAAAATAACATTCACAAAACTACCAAAAAACAACAAAAACATCTTTAAGCAGCAATATCTGTGGGGCGACAATTTGTGCAGTGAGGGTAGGGCACACATGTCACTGGCGACAATATATGCATGTGTAACTTTTCAGTCAGCGACAGTATGAACCGAAGGACGATAATATTTGCAGTGAGGGTAGGTACATATTGTCTCCGACGACAATATGTATGAAACGGCAATACGTATCATCACAGGCAATCCCTACATTTTTCCTATTAGTAAGTCACAATATATATATATATATATATATATATATATATATATATATATATATATATATATATATATATATATATATATATATATATATGTGTGTGTGTGTGTGTGTGTGTGTGTGTGTGTGTGTGTGTGTGTGTGTGAGGGTGTGTGTGTGGGTGTGTGGGTGTGGGTGTGGGTGTCACCTTATGCCCAATTATGAAAACTGCATTTTAGAGTGAAACCCTAAAGTAAGACAAAATCTAACAATAGTGACAATATGATCAATAAAGTGAAGTAAAGATCACTAACGTAATTTTTCAGATGACAGCTTTTAAAGTTACATGTATCACTATAGCGTCATAGTGATCACTATAGTTAATCAAAATAAGCAGTTATCTCTATAGTAGATCAAAGTGTCAACGTTACACAAAAGCTAATTAAGTTTTCATAGTGTCAAAGTTTTCAAAATGGCTTACATACAATCACCAAATATGTTCATTAATAGATCAATAATTTGTAATTATAATTAAATGCACTTATAGGTTACGCCTCCCAACTAATTTGATACTTAAGAACATGCTCTAAGAACGATTAATTTTTATACCGAGGCAGGCTACCAATGAAAAATAAGTTGGTGTTACAGGAATTTCACCAAACCAGTCTGAAATAACCATTTTGTTATATCTATGGTTTCAATAATACCCTTGTTAGTAATACAATATATCAATGGGTAGTATATGTTTTGGCTGAGGTTTTTCATACCAAATGTAAGGCCATTGTCTTAATATTAAATATTACTACAGAATTTCCGTCTAGCTGATCAATACTTATGGTCCAAGGTAGTTGTGACCGGTCTATAGAGGATACTTACTTAACTAAAGCATCTAATTCCACCTCTATTGTATTGTTAATACATGTAGATTTATTTGAGATCAATCACTCTTTGTTATGTTCGCCTTTTTTGTTTAAATGCTATCTCTATCATAATCATACAAGCTTATTCAGAGAGTCTATGCCCCCACTTAAGATAAAAAGAGCATGCGTGCGGATCTAGAAGGGGGGACTTTAAGAAGGGCGGGGAGGGCCATAGGGAGTTATGTATTAAAAATTTCATTGCAAAAGATCAAAGGCTTCAAAAGATCAAATCGCCCAGAAATGAAAGTTTTACACACACAAAGAATGTGTGAATTGATAACCTTGACCTTTGACCCTTTGAACTCAACATAAATAAGGGTCTTTCTTAGGCCATAGGGAATTGTGGTATAAAATTTCACTTCAAAAGCTTAAAGGCTTCTTGAGATATCGCGTGGAAACGAAAGTCTTTATACAGACAGAATTTATGAATTTATGACGTTGACCTTTGAGCGTTTCACCTCACAATTAATGGTGATCTTTTATAGGCCATAGGGAGCTGTGGTATAAAATTTCATTGCAAAAGATCAAAGGCTTCATGTGATATCGCCCAGAAATGAAAGTTTTACACACACAAAGAATGTGTGAATTGATAACATTGACCTTTGACCTTTTGAACTCAACATAAATAAGGGTCTTTCTTAGGCCATAGGAAATTGTGGTATAAAATTTCACTTCAAAAGCTTAAAGGCTTCTCGAGATATCGCGTGGAAACGAAAGTCTTTATACAGACAGAATTTATGAATTTATGACGTTGACCTTTAAGCGTTTCACGTCAAAATTAATGGTGATCTTTTATAGGCCATAGGGAGCTGTGGTATAAAATTTCATTGCAAAAGATCAAAGGCTTCTCAAGATATCACGCGCAAACGAAAGGGTTACAGACATATAGAAATACAGACGGATGGACGGACAGACAGATTAATCTTCCCCATTTTCAGTAAAAGCGGGGTACAATAAGCTCCGAAAATAAGGCCAAAAATGTTTGTGAATAAAAGTCAATACTAGTAGTATGTTTCTACCGTCAAACCTTTCGTGTCTTAGGATAAAACCGCAGGTAGACATTAACTGGCAAGATTGAAAGGGGAGAAGTCAGATTGAAATTCAATACAAAGTTGATTTCCAATACCTGAGCTATTCTCCTACACATAAAGTTTATTGTTGTGCATTCAATTTATGAATAATTTGATTTTGATACAGGCCATACTTTTCTATCCAATATTTGAAAGGGCTAAATATTTTTCAGGGGGCATTCATTTGATTCTGAAATAGTGTGTGTGTATACGGGGGAGGGGGTGGGTTGGGGTAGACAGATTTTGGAAATGCAATATTCCCTCCAATGAGAAGAAAATAGGAAATTTTACAGAAACTGGAGTGGCTTCCTCATACAACATTTAATACAATTACACAAAAGTTGCCTCCGACCTTTCAGAATCAAAGGGTTGTCAAATGAAAGATATGTCCTTCTATCTTTCACATTTGCGTGTCTTTCGAACAATGGGTAAAACATGTAACATTCGTAGAGGACGAGCAGGAATACCAAAGAAGGAAACTAAGCACTGAATGCTTTTTGTATGGTTGTAATGACATAGTTGATATTGTCAGTCATACTCTTTTTAAGTCTCCACGTTCTGAGGAAGACATGAATTCTTAAGAAATCTCTTTGTTCCTTAAACTTAAATGAGAAGTTTTGATAAGACTGTTTTTCGGCCCAACATGAAATGTTATCAAAATTTTAAATCTGATATATTTGATATTTAAAAAAAAAAAATTCTTATCAATCAAAAACACGATATATTTCATATTACGCATTTTCCAATTACGCAAAGCTTGAAATTCCAAGTTAATCACCATCCCCTTATTTTTTGGGGTCAACAACTATAAAACCGGGTGATAAAGCATGTTAAGGACATTGGCAAGTCAGGGTATTCCGGAGAAAAAAAGGTTTAATACATGAGTTTTTTCACATATAAATAAGTGATTGAGAGCGATCTCCCGTGTAGAATTGTCTAAGCGGTGAACACCAATAAAGCGATTGTTACAGAGGTAAACAAAAGCATGTGTACTTCCATCAACGGGTAGAATTATCTATACAGCAAGAAATAAAAGTAGCAATGGCTTTGTTGTACGTTGTATATAGGGGACAAAGAGCCAACAGGTCGTCATTTACCATAGTTATGCTCAGTATGCTGGGAAGGGCAAAGATGTGACATATGCTGAAAGGTAGACCTACTGAGATCAGTTATTAGGTCGTGTGAAGGAAGCAGCATTTTGTAACTACGAATGAAAATTAAAAATAAAAGATCCAGAATAAGCCTGTTTATTGCAATTAAACCTACTCAAGAGTTCTTATAAAATTCTATACGATAACTAGGAACCCTGCCGATGTCCTTTATGCCAAAAGAAAAAAAAAATCATGTGTAAAATAGGATATATTTCATTTAAATATTTTGTATGTCAATAATTCTATTACACTCTGTTTATGATTTTTGATTTTTTATTGAAGGTGTTTTTTTTTTTAAACTTTTAACAGGGAAATTTTTATGTCTCTCTAAATAAATCTTCAATTCTCTTGATATTTCCTATCAATAGTATGATAGTGCATGCATTTGTGAGTTCTTTTCCCATCTTGTATTCTTCAAGAGTCCATTTCCGTCGCTGTGTCAAAATCACGAGAAAAACAAGTTAATACATAGCCAATGAAATGCATTTTTATTGATTCACTGATTTGTGAGTTTTATTCATACATGTGTATATTATATATATTAATTGATTAAAAAATGCATAAATTTTTATATGAATTTCACTTCAAGGAATTGATTTTTTTTTTTATTAATTTTAATCTTTTTTTTTATATTTATTTATTTTTTTTAATTTGTTTATTGATTAAATTGTTTGTTTATTTATCTCTTAATTCATTTTTTAATTGTTTATTAATTTCATTATTGATTATTTATTCACATGTTTTCCTCTTTTTTTATTTACGACAATGGTTATTTTCTCTGAAACATTTCTAATTAAAATAACAATTGCACCCTTACTGGGAAAAATTTGTAAACATTTAAATACGCAAGTTGCTTTGCCTTTTTAATTATAAAGCATATTACATGTAAATAGAATACTCTTGATATAACTTGCGCTTTAAAAACACTGATTTTTTATGAAAAAGTTTTAAACGTTTATTTGCTGTGGTGGTAAATACTGTACTTTGGTTCTTTGATTATCCATGAGGCCATCAGGACAAGTCCTGCCATGTCAATAAAAAAAAATGGCTCATTGTTTGAAATTACATGAACGGAAGAATAAGTACAGAAAAATACTGTGTATATTGACTTTATTATTGACTTACCATGAACGATTTGATCTTTATGCAAATACTTCATGTCAAACCAAGTGTTTTTTTTTTGTTTTTTGTTTTTGTTTTTTTTTTTTTGGTTTTTTGGTCTTTTTTTTTTTTGATGTTCCAAAAAAAAAATCAATTATTAAATAATCAAACTTTTCCATAACACCCTCCAACCCCCCACCCCCCCCCCCACCCCCCGTAACAATTTAAGCTATCCAACCTTTTTTTTTCTACGAAAAGTATATTAAGCTCTTTCTTTAGAAATGAAACTTGATTTCAGTGGTAAGTTGAAAAAAAGTCTTAATCGATAAGATTTGCTAACACATGTGCAAAGTTACAATGTATATATATTAAGAAAAACAGAAAATCTTTATTTCATTCATAAAAAGGGAATAACATTTTAAAGTGGATTATACTTAAATATATCCATAAAATTAATGCATGCATGTACATACATGTGCAGTTAACATGTAAAGGGTTTATTAACTCACTACTTTTTTGGTTTTCCCAATAACGGAATCAGTTTAACGATTTTTTTTTTCTTTCAATATTTCATTTGTTATTGTAATAGAAATTCTTGTAAATCCCTTATCGACCCTTTTCACGGAAACCATGCAATTGAATTTCCACATTCTAATTTTAGTTTCAGTTTCGTTTTGTTTGATTAGCTACAGACCGGTAGGTATAAACATTGTCTCCTAATCATACAAAATAACTCTTTAAATTGAATTTAATTACAACAATGGTAGGAAATTAATTTTACAGTTCTCAGGCTTTCTAAAGATTCTACTTTTTCTTTGATCCTGTTTTCCCTAGTTATCTTTTTTAAATAATTTTAATTCGGTTAATTCGGCAGAACAAAGTATACACAAATTGAATGTAGCCATATTGAAATGCTTACAGTGAATAAGATTAGAAACATATTTTACGGGATGTATTAATATTATGTTGTTTATCTTATGATATCGTATAAGCATTTCCCCGTCCCTGTGATTGTCAAGTTTATTATACAGTCAGATATTAGAATAACCTTTTGATTGAATAGTACATTATCATGTAAAATAATAATCCTGAGATATGGTCTATTTCCCTTTTTCCTGAGTAAAATTAGACTTTTCCTGTCCTTCAACCACTAGTTGTACCAGGATAACACTCTTCCCCCCATATTTTAGCATAATGTCTAGTTAAAAGCCCGTGGAGCTCTTCCATTCCTGAATTTTGGAATATAATGTCTCTGTTTTTGACTTAAATTGCAATGTCTTAAAATACTGTATTAATATTGGATGACAATGTATGGCATTTATATAATTCTAATGCGGCACAATGTACATGTATATGAAAATACAAAAAGCGGTGTTTCTACTTTTTTTTTAATTTCGGATAACGCGACTATTTTTTCCATGTTATGTTGCAATAGTTTTGGAAAATGATTGCTGTATGTATATTCATCGTAAATATATTTTCATGGAATTCAATTTGAAATTATGTAGAAAGTAAACTCGATACCTATATACATGTAATAATATTATTTTAAGAAGACCCCTAGAGGATATAAATTACCGTTTTCTGAGAGATAGTAGGCAATCTGATGTTAATACATTTTTTGTCTTGTTTACACACAAAAAAATTCCCTGATATAATTTATTTTACCAAGCTTAATTTTATAAAGCAAGTAACTTATTTCTCAAATTTGAGAAATCTGTAGACAAATTTTATTAACTAGATCTTGACATTTTATAATCTGTAACAGGAAATCTCTCATTCAATGTGGATATTCTTTTTTTAAAAAATTAAA
Source organism: Saccostrea echinata (assembly GCF_033153115.1). Lineage (NCBI taxonomy): Eukaryota > Metazoa > Mollusca > Bivalvia > Ostreida > Ostreidae > Saccostrea > Saccostrea echinata. The sequence continues at coordinate 3,510,745 of NW_026889789.1, forward strand.
TCAGAGATATTAAACGTCCTGGTATACATGGTTTAATTATAAACGCGATGTCTGAGTATCATTAATTACATTACAAAGTTTAATATATGTAATACAGGTACATAATTATAAAATTTTATTATTTTTTTTTTCCGAGTAAAAATACCCAAACCCTGAAAATGAAATAAACAGATAAGCCACATTGTGCATTAATTTTGATACATAACAGCTCAATCATGTAGACTTACGTGTAGTACTTTGAAATCCTCCTATAATTCTGTTCATTTTTTTTTTATTTTAATTTCTGTGGAAATTCTGCGTTTTTAAATTTGTTCGGGATATTTGGGGGGAAAAATATTTCAGATGATTTATACGTCACATCATAATTTTTGAAAGTTATGAACAAATCCGACACATTCCAAGTTAATCCATTTTTAACAATCTTTCCAACTTTCTTATGAAGAGTATTTTTCCCGCTTTCCCATATCTATTTCATGAACACAATATATCCAAGGGGGGGGGGGGGGTGTTACTTTATCAACCCACTATTGTTGATTTTACATGAAAACAACCTCCAATTCTGGCGTTACCGTTGTTTGAACAGTAGAGTCATTCATACTGACTTTAGCTTCGAAAACCTTGACCTGACTTCCATTGTCAATTTCAGAGCCAAATAAACATTGTGTGTGTGTGTGTGTGAGGGTGTGTGTGTGTGTGTGTGTGTGTGTGTGTGTGTGTGTGTGTGTGTGTGTGTGTTTGTGTGTGTGTGTGTTTCCTAATTCATGGAATTTTAAAATAGGGTAGGTAGGTGCATTTTTTTGGTACGATATTTGGGTGGGGTTGGAGATTCAATATCTATTCAACGTAATGAACAAGAAATAAATCTAGGTCTAAACAAGGTCTTTCCTAGCCCTAAAAGTTAGGTCGTCTTCAACTCTACTTCAGACAAATTAGGGAGACGCTCTTAAAGTTAAAAGACCGTTCACGGTAGCTCAGTCGGTAGAGCGCTCTCTCCGTTATCGGGAGGTCTTGAGTTCGAATCTCGGCAGCGATAGACCTATGTCGATACCATAAAATAGGTAGCAACTGTTCCTTCGCCATGCGTTCGGCACTTTGTAGTGAAAGTAGCGGGTCCTTCGGATGAGACCTTAAAAACCAAGGCCCCGTGTCACGGCAGGTGTTGGCACGATAAAGATCCCTCACTGCCCAATGGCTGTGAGTGCGAGCAAAGGTAAAAATTTGAAGTCCTTCATCTGTATGAGTGTAAAACTCTCGAATGGGACGAAAAACAACATACAATCAATCAATCAATTAAAGTTAAAAGGATGGGGAGGCTTGATACACCTATGATTTACTACTTTTACTTCCCCCTATTCCCCCCTTGTTTTTTTCCTCTCTTTTTTTTAATATTTTGAAATTTGAAATACATTAGTGTTTTATTCAAGTGATTTTTTAGTCTTACCCAAATCTATTTACAATAATCTAAAGAAAAGAAACCCATTAGCAGGTGTTCGTTCATACGTATGTTTTGAGTAGAGTACAGAGTAGTATTTACATCCCCCTGAATCTAGATCAGTTTTCAGTACCGATAGTCAAAATGTTGAACTGTTAATAACATTGAATTAATATGTAACAGTGTTTGTCTTTACTATGTAAATGCATCTATTAAAGATAATAACATTGAGTAATACGCACGGATGAAAACAGTGCACCTCTCCTGCTTTTCAGCATTAAATGTTAGCTATAGAAATTCATTTTTCATTTAAGCTTTAAGAACACCAACAACTGTGTTAGTGATTGATCCTTTCACCGCATTATCTAGAAGACAGTCTATATCTCCAGTATGTCCCTCTGATAATAGAGATTACATTCCAATGTCATTATTCCAGACAATCCAAAGAATATATGGCTTTCCATTGATGTGATTTAAGCAAGAGTTATTTCCCCATGGCCGCCATATTGTAGGTCAACATTCCCAGATCCCTTCATTATTAAATTAAGTTCAATTTGTTATACTGGGCACTGAGGTGAAGATAACACTGTTTTTCTTATGAATCTACGTTTGTTAAAGCCTCTATTGATTCGTATTTTTAATATTGTATATATTTTTCCCAAATATTTGGAATATGGCATGCATGTTTAAAATTGGTTGGTCAAAGAGGAAAAATTCACTACTTTGACCTACAAGATGGCGGTCAAGGGGAATAACTCAGAGGTCACAAATATTTTTTTTCTGTTTTCTTTTGCCAATATTTTTAATAGTCACATAATAATTTACCTAAAACTTTTGTACTCAATTCTTTAAATGTTAAAATTGATATAGACTTTTTATCTCTTAATATACAGTTCTTTTAATTGTTACAGGAATTTCTCATTTTTTCAGATGCAGAGTTTTCTTAATTATGTTTTTTCTCTTAAAAATATTTTGAAGAAAGATAACTCCTGTAGATGGAACGATAACTCTTTTAGATTGATGCTCTTTTTTACAAGCAATGTGATACTCGTATTCTGTTTTAAAAATTAAGCAACCCTTCATTATGTTTTCTTATATGAATTTAATATATATGACAGTAAATATTGTTTTCATATATATCTCATATTTTCAATTTTATGCTGAGATAAAGAAAATTTCTGATCTTTCTAGCAAGAAAGATTAAATATACAATAAGACATTGAAATTAAAAATGCTCCCAATCACATTGAAAATAATTATTTCTTTTGAAGGGGGATATGTACATATGCGGTGTGTATACATGTATAAGCCATTCCTCGTTAATTTGAATTTTGTACTATTATAAACTTAATTATTGTATTAAGTTTAAAATAAGCGTCTCAGCTGTATATTCTTCAAGTTTAATTTTTCAAGGAAGCAAATTATTATTGTAATATAATTATTTTTAAAAATCTTAATATTCGCATAGGATGAAACTGCGCCATTCAGTCGAAAGTTCACTGAAAGGTCTAGAAAGGCGAACTCTGCCATTCATTCACTCTAACAAGAATATACTATAGTTAACTATAGTAATTTTTTGTTAGGCTTATTAAACTATTAAACTGAATGACAGAGACTCATCCTTCTGCGTTACCAACTGTTGCTCTGTGCCGATGAGTAATTATATTAATTTTTGTTTACATAATTATTTGTACTTTCCTCTTCACCAGAATCAATAAAAATTCCTCGACTAAAATTTCAATTAATTCTTAATTATGATTATTGTGCTATATTAAAGGGCTGGGTCGCTACCATTGTAGAGGGTTATTATATCTAAAGATTTTCTCTTTGAAATCTTGTAACTCTTCCATAGTTCTGGAAGAGTTAATGTTCTCTGAATGAACTCTTCATCCTAATCAAGGTAATATCCATAAAAAAATTTATCAAGATAATCTGTCGGAAACGTCAAGACAAAACTAAGCAGTTTATAAGTGGTGGAAAAAAGAAACGGACAAAAGATTTATACGTTTAGGTAAACAACAATGGCAGCGACAGCAGTGATTGTTTATCTTCATACAGTCTGAAGTGCATGACGTACTGCAAAACCATGCACACTTCTCCAAAGAGAAAATACATGTCCAAGTATACTGAGTTTTTTCAGTGGTTGTCAACGGTATTGTTGCTTAAAACCTGGAAAATATTGACCAGTCTACAGTTTCAGGTAATACGTTTGATTGTTCTTCCTTTGTATTTTATCAATTATAAACATGTTTAAACAGACAAACAAGCCTTCCTAAACATCTAATTGATATATATGTATACTAGGCAATTTTCTAGAATATTATAGGAATTATTCAATGAAAAATATAAAGAATAGTACTCAAGTATAAATAATTATAAATTGATATTATATTTATTCCATGAAAAGAATTTCAATAATCCTTAAGGCCCTGGACATATTACTTTACCAGAGCAGATATGATATTATGTTATACGCATACTTAATGTCCTTGGTACACAAAAGTTGTTAAATATTTTGACATTGTTAATTATAAAATATAAATAAGGGCCAAATTTTAAAATTTAAGATACTTAGTGAATAATTAATTATATATGATATGACTTGAGATTAAAGATGTATTTTTGAAGAATGTTGTACCTATGATCAATTTATAAGCATTTATGTGTAATTTTCAGAAAATTCTGGGAAAATCAACTGGGGCAAAGCTGACATGTTCTTGACACTGCACGAAAAATCGCCGTTTGTTTATCCAAAAGATAGCCAACTGGCCAACTTTTGTTTACCTTTTTGCAGCTTTTAACCTTCTTTTATATTTTAGGAAAGGTACAAAAGTTAATTTTTTGTTTAACTTTTGAGCATGAAAAAGATATCCAAATGGTCAAATTTTATAAATCTTTTAAAAATAGAAATGCAATCTTGTATCATCTTTTAACATGAAAAACCCAATCTTTTTACATCTTATCAACTGATGCAGTATGGACTTTTTTGTCTTTTTTCTTTTAAAATGATCTTCATCTGTCAACTTTCCTAAATGTTTTGGGTTTTTTTTTAAATGCATTGTTCATACCTCTGCTCCACCTTATGATATATTATATAAATACTGCATGTAGTTGAGTGTAACATTGAAAATTTTCACCCCAAGAAAACCATTGTCAAACGAAGCGCAGCCGAGGTTGACAATGGTTTTCGACGGGTGAAAATTTTCAATGTTACACTCAACTACATGCAATATTTATTACATTATACTGAACGTATTATACATACATAATTTTATATAACAGTGAACCTAGCGCGCATAAATTCTGCGCAGTCACTTTTTTGGAATATCACCCGTCTTCAAGCAATGTTGACTCTTGCTACACTGAAGGGCGTGGCTTCATCATTCAGCGGGTAATGTTTTCTAACAAAGGTTTCTCGACGAATCAGATTCAACTAATTTAAATGAAAGTATAATATTATAAAAATATCACCTTTAGTAATCTTTAATTCATCTTTTATATCCATTGTATGTCTTTTGATCACCTTGTATTATAAAAAAAATGTCACCTTTCGCTACCTGTACTTTTCATTTATACTTTTGTATTACCTTTATGTTTTACAAAAGTTTGTCTTTATGCACCATGTATTTTCAATACTTTCTACAGGTCTTTAATATGCCTTTTGGCAAGTGAAATGACAAGGAGCACACGGCGGGTGTGACCGGTCGGCAGGGGATGCTCACTCCTCCATGGCACCTGATCCCACCTCTGATGTTTAGAGGTTCGTGTTTGCTCTGCTCCTATTTTGTATTGTTTAATGGACTTTTGAGCTTGAATACTGTTCGTTATCTCCATATATTTCATACAATGTATCACATTCAGTCAGTTTTGATTCTCCTTTTTAATAATTCATTTTGATTCATGCTTTATAATGACAAATTATCTTTGTCATTCAACGTTAAACTACTTACAATATTAATAAATTTAAAAATGATCGATTGTACAACGAATTTATTCAACAAAATAAATAAATGTATCATAATAACATTGAATAATGACTAGATTGTTTACATTTTGCTTTTAAATGGCAAGAATACACAAACATAATTTCAATATAAAGCATTAATGTAAGCATTATCATGGAATTTGTTTTAAAAAAAATATTTAGGAGGTTGGATGATCAATATGCCACCTTGAAACTTACAAAATATATTTCACTATATCACAGTGGAAATTAATTACGAGGGCTGTTCGAAAATTATTGAGACAAATACTTTTACTCCTCAAAGGACAGAGATAAATTCATGAAAATTCGTCAACGTTTTTTAAAGAACACATAAAACAAATGTACAAAATTTCTTATTTATAGCATAATTAAATAAGTTCCGGTGAAATTATAAACAAGCATATGTCTATTGACCTGGAGCAGCATCGCTACGTCATTTTAACGTCAGGTCAGCCGATATATTCTCCTTGTGAAATGACCAGGAAGCGTTCAATCTACTTTCTCTGTCATTACATATAACATTTCAAAAATCAAACTGTCTCTTATAATTCTTAATCGATTCTTTAAAAAAATTAAAAAAAATAAAACGTGTGCTGTTGCTACCCCAGTGTAAAATATACACAAAGTGTCAAATACAGGTTGACTTAACATCATGCAGACCGGGTCAACGTTATTTAGTCCGTAATAATTGATTGTCGTCCGAAGCTTTTGTTTTTACTCTGGTTGAATTATTTGTAAGAAAATAATACATACCAATGAAAAAATAAACCCTTAGACATGTTTTATTGCATTGTTATTGTTTTAGCAGGTCGTTTAGTCTGGACAAGAGTTCTCAATACCGCTACACAAAATTTTAGGTATGATCGCTGCTCCGCCTTGACGTCAAAATCCGTTTTGTAGTCGTTATCAGATTGCTATACCGCGCGTAAATTTTTTAATGATCTCCGTATTTCTGAGAGAAATTCTAACAAACTTGCACAAAATAAAGTCAAAGTTAAATTGAAAAATTATATGCATAATTTGAATTATTTTCGTTCTTACTATGGGTCTCCTGGGAGTTTTAACATTGGTGTTACATATTTTCAATATCCGATTTCGTGACTGCGCCGGGTATCCCTACCACTGACACATTAATATATCATTGAAAAGATGAAATAAAATATTTTTAAAATATTTCTTGTTTTTATAACTTCTTAGAGTTTGTCAAACGTATATGCAAATTTTCATTAGAAAGAAGAATATACACAATGTCTCAATAATTTCCGAACAACCCTCGTACTTGCATAGTTAATTATGATTACTGATTCAATTACACATGCAGTCCTTTTGCTAATTAAAAGTTAAACTTGTCTTAAAGGGAATTGGACACAGATATGAAATTAATATTTTCTAAAAATTTCAGCATGACTTATATGTTGCTAGAGCATTTCACGCCGAAAAATAATAAAAGCATGTTTAGAAACGTCATTTATCTGGAAATTATTGAAAATACGAATTTTGGGACGCTCTTGATTGATACATCCTTGCACTTACTTGAAGTAAACTTCATACATAAGAAAAGTAGAAATTTTGTTGTTTATTAATGAAAAATGTTAAAACTATTATCCAGAAAATTCAGAGAAGAACGTGGAAAGGCAAAAATCAACCATCAGTATTGTCAATCCATGCTCAGTGATATATGCAGAGTTATAAATTGAACATACTCGGTAAAACATAAGCATTAACAACAGAGCTCGTGTCCTGATACAAACACAGATGTTTGACTTGATGTAAAGAATGTCATTGAATTCTAAGAATATTCTTGTATTAAAGTTCAATTCATTAAACTGAAGTTATTTTTGAATAAAAATTGAAATTTAAAATTGTAAACAATGAAGTTTTGTCCAGGTCCCTTTAAATTTGTTCAGAGTTAACAAAAATGAAGATAAAATTACCCCCTAGTCTAATGAATATGCAATTTTGACTAAATTACTTATACAATATAATTTGATATATAACCGTTATGCTTTACAGAAACAGAACCAATGAAACAAAAAAAAAAAATAAATAAAATACCAGGGACCTTTACACTAGTTAGTATATAGATTCCTGAAAATACTAGCAAGTAAGTTATATACAGGTACAATTGTACATTTGATGTTTTTTCCCCCAAATATACATGCATATTGTCTTCTAACAACTCTGGAAAAATATTGTTGAAGCAAAAAAAGAAAAAGAAAAAAGAGAGAGAGAGAGAGAGAGAGAGAGAGAGAGAATAAAATGTTTTCTACTTGTACAGTGTATTTTATAGAAAATTAGCAAATAAAAATAATTTACATATGAATGTACCTGATACATCTTACAACTGACTTAATTAAAAAAAAAACACATGTGTGTTCTTAAATTCAGTTTTTCCATACATGGTTTTATGTATATTTTCACGTGCTTATTTAAAAAAAAATACTCAATTGATTTTATCAAGTTGGCATCAATTTACAGAGAGCATTGAATCTAATAAATTTTAACATAAATGACATGCAATTCTTTAAAGGTATATATGGTGTATCTATGCTAAAAGTTATCTTTGATATGAATTAGTGACAAAATGGGTTTTGAATATCAAAATTTAACTTTTATCACACAGTGTGGACTCCAGTAAATGCCTTAGCTACCATCAAAATCTGTATTTATTATATTTTTGTTGTTTAACTTGACATGCTCCTATGATAAATTTTATCTGATTTAATAAAAATCCCAGTACTTTATTGTCCTGGATCTCTCAATCGATTGTCTCCATTGTTGTTGTTGTCAACCAAAAAAAAAGAACCAATTTAAGACGAAGTTATTCACAGTAATTGTATTTTTTCAAGGTTGGAAAATGAAATAAAGATTTTTTTTCTTCAAAATTTTGAACTGACAAGAAAAATAACACCATATATACCTTTAATAAATCAACTAATCTTTTTTCACCATCCAGGGAAATACCTCTGGGCATGTAGGAGTTGGCTTGATGTTTGTTGCCCCAACACTCCTAGACTGTAGCATTCTTTTACTTTTAACAGAGCAGATTTCTAAGAATTTTTTGTCAAGGTGGGATTTTACTTTTGTCAGTTTATCACTTTGCCAGGAAAATGGATGGGTGATGAATCCACCATTGCATTCTTCATCGCTGGAGGTTAACTCCACCTTAAGAATGTTTCTCGCCTGTGCCCTCCTCATTTCATTTTCCCACCCCCTACTGGCTAGGTGGTCTAATGCTTGCTTTCTCCTCTTTGCTTTCTGAAGAAGATTGAAATTAAATGTTTTAATTACCTAAATACAATTTATAAAGTGATGCAGATTAAGGGTAAATATTCCAGTAACAAGCAAGCTCAACTAATTGTGGTCCCCTACATTTCGAGTCTTTGTGATTGCATGCAGGAGCCAACTTTAAGGTATTTCCATCCTCCAGAGATATCATAGGTTTTTGTTAAATCTGTTATTAATTTAATTCCATATTAAGTAGAAATATATCTTTTGGAAGAATGTATTTTAATAGGTATAATGAAAAATATTGTTTAGTATAAGAATAAAAAAAACTGAATATTTTCTTTATTTAATCAATTATTCAATCTTTTAAAAAAGTTGCTAAGGGCAATAAATCCTTTACATGTATCTTCATTAAGACATTTTCTTTATTGTACTTCTAATGTAAAGTGGTTTCCCTGATATTCACGATTGAAACATATTTCAGGGTTGCAAATGATATTTTAAACCTTATGGGCCATGTGGGGCCCCAACTTCACAAGTTTTACTAGCCTACATTGAAATTTTGGGACCCACAATTTTCTGTTCACTTAGTAAAGAATTTTTTTCTCATTAGTCTGTCTTATTAAGATCTCACAAAAAATACTTTATTGTCCACAGCATTTCTTTCCAAATTTTCCTGCGGATTTCAACGCAACTAATGTATGAAATGTATAGGATTAAAATATATGATTAATTATCAGATACCATTCTTAAAGTGGGAGAAAACATAACAAATAATATTACCTGAAGTAAGCAGCAAAATGTGTCACCGTAAATCGAAGGTTTTAACAACGCTTGGATCTGTAGCTCTCTGCTTTATCTGTCTGAATTTTCTCAAGCAGAGAGCTACAGCTCTGCAGCTAATTGTAAGCATCTTGATTGTGTGTCCTTCAAACTTTTAGATCAAGAACATGAAGTCAAAAATGATATACCTTTCTTAAAAGTGTTGTCATAGGTTATGTACATGTAAAATATGAAAGCCCAAATCTTTTCTTATTCAAAAGTTATGATCAAGGTTAAAGATTTTGTGACAGACAAGCAGATGAATGAGATTTAATGTCCCATTGCTTCGTGAAAGTGGGGGACAATATATAAATCAAATGTTACCTCCTTCTTTTTCTCATATAAAACTCTCTTTTGCTTCTGTTCTTGAAGCTTGTTCTTGGACTTCAGGACTGCCTCCTGCTTCTTTGAGATAAAGTGTCTTGTACTGCCACCTATTCAAACACAAGAAAAAATTAAAATACATCCGGGCACAATATACCATAAATTATCTGTCAGAGTTTGCAGGTGACACCAGGATTTTAGTTTATTTAAATAAGAAGGTCACAACTGTCATTATTTTTTTGTATTTGAGAGAGAAAGTAATTCTTAAAAAAGCAAAGAAAGTTAGACAGACAAGCAGATAGAGGGGTTTAGATATTTGTATTTTTTATTTGGAAGACAAAAAAAAAATACTATGCGGCAATTTTTCTCCAGGTAGTGGGCCAAAAAATCTTCATTTGCCAGCTCGTAATAAAACACTTGCAATTACATAATTACAAATAGAAATTGAACATTTACAATTATGACGGGTTATCAAAAAGTTCGTGGACTGATGCCGTAAAATTAATAATATGCAGTTGATGCTTACAAAATTAATAAGAAACATCAAACAACAAAAGCTTAAAAAGTGTTGAAAATATTAGCTAGATATATTGATAATTTGCCAAACTATTGTTAAGAGAGCATGTCAGTAAGCATTGAGCTTTCTTTGGAAAGTCAAAAATATGATTTTTTTTTTTTAAAAGTGTGTATGGATTATGTCTGTCTCAAATAACAAAAAAAAAAAAAAAAAAAAAAAAAAAAAAAAAAAAAAAAAAAAAAATAATTAATGATTTCAAACATAATCACCGAGTCGTATCCAAGGAGAAACATTTCCTTAGTTACCAGAACAATTTTTCACATTCAAAACGGGCAAATACTGACATAATTAAATGTATTTTTCATGCAAATGTTCTCAAAAGATGGTTTAAAACTACCCATCTTTTAAAGATGACTAAACTGATAGTTCTACTTTGCCTGATTAAATTGGATTAAGTCCTTCTGATACGTTGCTATGGCAATGGGAAAAAGCGACAAGTTTAGCATGAAAAACAGCTGAATTTAAGACATTTTTAAAAGGAATTTGACAAAAATCTTATAAACTCTATAATGAAATTTTGAAACTGTTTGAGTATGCAAAAAAATTAAAAAATAAAATTGGGTAGACTTTCAAAAACATTGTTGCCATGGATATTCAAAAATATGCAAATTTGGGCATTTTAAGATGATTTCCTGTTAACAATTCAGATTACTAGAAGTAATTTGTCCTTTCAGAAACAAGATATCCTTATTCCACATGGGTGCACTTGTAAAAGGAAATGAGTCATGCACTACTATGACCTTCTCCTCACTTTGACCTTTGACCCCAAGGTCAAATTATTCTGTATTATATATTCTATTTCTAATAATTTCTTATCTAAATCTACATGGTTCTTCATATTTTGAACCTTCCTCCAAATATTTCATACATTGATGCACAGTGTATATTGTTAGACAATTCAAGAAGATAAATTCATGCTCTTCTGTTGACCTTGACCCAAATGGCAAGGTCAGTTAATTAACTGAGGTCAAAGTTAAAAATTTTATCTGTTATGACCTGTTCTTGAAATACATGTATTCGAAACATGTGCAAAGTAATGCATCATGAACAACCCTCAGTCAACACTAAATAATGATGCTTCAACATCAATAATGATTAAAATGACCTTGATGTTCCCTAAAAGTTTCCTCCCCTGCACTATGTAAAATTTTAGCCCCATCCATACCTAGAGGTTGACAATCTGAGGGAAAAAAAAAACTAAATCCACTAACTTGGGAATCTTTGTAAATTAATTGATTTAGTTTGGTCTTGCTATTCTTGAAAAGAATATCTGAAAATGTGTACATGTATTCTCATTTAGTCTCCATTTTAGCCTCATCTTAGCCCCTGGGACCACAATTAGTACACAATAACATCTGCACTACCCGAGAATTCCTTGCATAATATGACAAATCCTGGCTTCGCTGTTTTTATTTTTTGCCTATATACTTTGATTCCCTGTTGTGGTTTAACCCTAAACCCAATGGCCATTATATTATATATCAGGAAGCTTTCACATCATCTTTTTTAAAGATTTATGCAAATATAAATGACCCCACCCTATTTTTGGCTTTCACTGATTATCTCCTCTTGGGAAGGAGCTCGGCCATTTATTTGAACGAACTTGAAATATGCCCCTTTACTGAAGGATATTCGGTGTCAAGCATGGTCCAATGGTATTTTCAGTAAAGTTAAAGATGAAAATGCAGAAGTGTTTAAGATGATGAAAACAACAACACAATTTTTTTAACAGAAAAGCCCATTAAGTTTACAGCTATGGTTAATGTCCCTTTAAAAAATTCTCCTTCAACAGTTCCATAAATACAAAAAAAAATTTAAAATACAAGATATTATATGATAGGGCTGAGATAATTCAGGGTTCAAACGATTTAATTCGGTTTCGGTTCAGAATGATACGTTTTTTTTTTTGTTTTTGTTTTTGTTTTTGTTTTTTTTTTTTTTTTGTTTTTTTTTTTTTTTTTTTTTTGTTTTTTTATTCGGTTTGATTTAACCTAAAACAGTCTAAATATTTCTCATCATAAATACAGAATGAGGTAAAACTTGCAAATTTTACAAAGCAATTGTGCCATACCAAATGAGTGAATTTAATGATGTACAACACACCCACCCCCCAAAAATTCCTGTCGTTTAATTATCGTTATTTTTGTGTATTTCATACATGATTATATCTTCTATGTGTATGCACATTTTGGACAAAATCGTTCGAGTCGTATTTGGACAGGAAGTTCCAAAAGTTACCCCCCACCGCATTTTGGCAACTTAAATGTTTGAAAATTTTCTCTTCTTTAGCGATTAAAAAGCGTCAAACTGAGACAGATAACGAAAACTGATTGATAAAATCCATATGAACGGATTTCCATATTTTCGTTATAGCAAAACGTAAGACGTATTTTGGACTGAAAATCCGTACAAAATACGGCGAAATCGTAAGAGTAAACAGGTCTGGGATAGCCTGGCTGTCAAGCTTCATCGACTAATTTGTTTGACCATGTAACACACAAATAAAGTAATTTTGTAGAAGTATATATCGACACAAATTTTTTTGAAGACCTAAAACTGAAAAACTATGGTTCATCTTAGCCTTAAAAAATGCGTATTTTTCAATTTAAATATTATATATATATATATATATATATATATATATATATATATATATATATATATATATATATATATATATATATATATATATATATATATATATTATTTTATCAGAGTTTTAAAATGCAAATCGCATTTAAATGTAGACTCATAGGCACTTTTTTACTACGACCCCACCCCCACCCCCCCCCCCCCTTACTTTTTTTTGTGACACAGACTATTCGAGCTTGATGAAACATCGCATACATTGTAGATATATTTAGTCCATTGTATTCCTGAAGTACTAATTTGTTTATTCCTGTGTGCATATGAAAACATTGACTGCTAAAATATTTTGATTTAAGTAAAACTTACTTTGGATTTTATGCCCATGTGTCCGGTATGTACATAGTCCATACATATGCTATCTTATTTCATACCAGGATATGAAATTCAACTGACATTGAAATTAACTTTTATTTAATCAATTTTATTTCTTGATAAAAGTGAACTCACAATGGCTTATGTCCTTTGATATAAATGGAATATTTATAGTTTCTTAATATTTTCAAACAAAGGTTCCGGAGTGTGTGGGGATAACACCCCCCCCCCCCCCCCCTCGATATTGTATGCATACTTCTGTTGCTTCTATAGAAAAAGAAGGAAATTTCGTTTTCGTCCATATTAACTTAACCATGTATTAAACTTTAAATTCTTTATTTTTTTAAAATGATTCATGTGTAAAGTGATATAAAACGTTTTGTTTTGATTCGGGGAAATGCGGACCGACACTGTTCACAGTGACAGAAGGTCGGACAGTTTGCTGCAATGAGATATTCATGAATTCAAATAATTTCTGTAAACAAATCCTTTTCACATTCAATACTTACTTTGTATTTATCATAGTATTCAGTTCCCGATTTCACCAGGCCGGTTTGACTGTAAATGTATCTGTGTATTCCTGAAAAAACATAATTGTTCGGAAAACAAGAGGAATAACTCGACTAAAGGGAGGGAAAACAAACATATCCCACATTTTTAGAGTTGTTCCCCTTTGACCAGTGAGCTTCTGAGAATGGTATCGATAATCACATTGTAAAATATATTTTTTCCCTTATTTATTTATTTATTTTATTATATGTAACAATAATTTATTTGGTGAATGCATAATTATACGATAGACCTGAATCAGAATTTTATGCATCCAACTGTAACGTACAAAAAAAATGTAAGATAAAAATGTTCAGATGAAAAATGCCACATACTTTGATCACGGATACGATTTACATAGTATGACATTAGAGAAATTTAAGTGGTAATCTTTCGTTTCTTCCCCTTCATAGAGGGGAGGGGTTTAATTAAAGAAAATAATCAATGATAGAATTTAGTTCAAATAAAGAAATAACAATCAAGCCCCCAATCTCATTTTTCTGTTTCTACTTTTAATACATCGGGATCGTATCGCTCGTCATTTTGACGCTTTATTATTAACGTCAAATTTGACGTCACGTTAAACGTTTAAGTGAAATTGCAAGAGTTATCTCCCCCACCGTGTTGTACGTCTTTAAACATGGTTATTGGATGACAAATGTTCATATGAAGATAGTTTTTCTCCATTAGACTTGGGTAGAAATACATTTTTGAGTTGTGCCGCCAGGTCATATCATTGCTTACAAAAACTCAATCAATTTATTAAAAAACAAAACTTATTTATGAATCTTCTACAGATAGAAAAGATGATGCTTATTAAATGTGTAAAAAATCATTGATGTACCTCATGGCCGTAGGAATCCCCCCCCAATAATTTTGCCGATATATAGATTACTATAGAAAACTTAGGTACCGTATGCTTGTGCCCCCTCAATAAAAAAGTCTGATGACTTTTTTTTTTTTTTTTTTTTTGCTTGTCAAAGAATTTTGGTAGTTGATAGTGCCCCCCAACTGAAAATTTTTGGCTGTGCCCCCCCCCCCCCAAAACTGAAATTGCTTCCTACGGGCCTGTACCTTGAGTGGTTTTAATTTTATGGCACTAATCCACAAACTTTTTGACAACCCCTCGTGCATGAACACATGTTTGTAAAAGTTACAGTGGATGACCCTCTCTTCAACATCAGAGTTCCAGCCTTTGATGAACATCAACATATGCCTGGTTATATCTGTGTTTTCATCATCTTGCTGCCTGAAATTATTGGTTCATCACAAATACAAAATTTATTTTTTTTATTAGGATTTTAAATTTCTCTGATAAAAAAGTAAGATATATACTAGTACTAAGAATGATTTCTTCTTTAATTTCTTCATAATTTTAACCTTTACAGTAATTTACAAAAAGTGGGATATATTTCAATAGTCTCTATTCTGACTTCTTTTTTGTCAAATATCCAAGCACATCCACGTTTAAGGCCATCGCTATAACCATCCCTAATTGCATAATGTATAAAAAATAAATATGATAAATAAAATTATTGCCATTAATCTGTCGTGAAATTATAGATCTACATGTAAATCAATTACAGAATAATACATTTACTCAATATTTATTTACCCGTATACTTGGTGGTACGTAGATTTTCTCTTCACGTGTTTCTTCCTTTTCCTCTTCTTTTTTCTCTGATGTCTTAATACGTTGAAGGATTTCATCTTGTTGGAGAAGGATTTTTCTCCAATAAACTTCTAGTAGCTAATTTAATAATAATGGAAGTTAGTTTTTAGGATTAAGAATGTTCACAAACATGTTGCATTTCATTATATATATATATGTGTGCGTGTATTCAAAATGTACATGTAATGTACATGTATATTTACTCTGCAACTTGGACTTTTGCACTGTGTGCTTTACATTTTCAATTTAAATAATTTACCTATTAGGAGACCTCAGGTGTCAACAAGATGATTGTAAAATTATGTGAATAAACAATCTGTACAACATCTTATTCCATGCTTTCATTTGATTAAAGAGACTGAATTTGTACAAAATTAAGGCACAATACATATATGCATATAATAAAAAATAAATTCATAAGAAGGTAATTGTGTTACCTACATTTATATTGTTCATAAACAGGGGTTTCATTCACTTTAACCCTTTTGCTTGACTGCAGCTGGTGACTAGTACTACTAGAAGTCGGTGTAAGAGCAGCACTACTGGCTCTCGAACTGTCATTTCCCTATGTCAAAACATTCAAGAGAAAGTAGATTTTTGGAACCTCTCTAGAATTTGTGATGAAGCCCGTTTCGCTAATTTGTCTCATTTGTGTATTTTGGTAAAAAAAAAAAACAGGCGAAGAAAAGGTGGAAATACAAGTAAGTCGCTCTTAAACAGTTTTAATATAAATCGCATTACTTTGCTAGTAACTGTACTGTAAAGTATCCATTAAATTCGAAACTAATGTTGTAATATTGTATACTTCCTTCGCTACAATGTAAACAATTGAATTTACAGTAGCCAGCGATCATCACGATCACATAAATATACTATCTTTGATTCGCTTTCTAAATAATCCTGGATTTACTGTGTGATAATGTGCAATGTATATGCAGCATCTGCATTCTTTAAAAGTTTTCAAGAGATGAGTATTGATGAGAGAAACCCTATCCGATAATTTTCTTCGTCACTTTCCTCTTCCTTCGACAAATCGAACATGGTGGGCAGAATTCTGCGTCTTTTGGGGGTCTTTGCAGTTTGGCCTGAAGTACTGCAAGCCCCGTTTGTCGCCTGTTTTGTCGTGGAACCCCCGCAGGAACGTACGACACTCTATTTATCATCATCACTGAAGATTCTTTCACTTTCCGAATCGAGAGGAAAGCTCATTTTTGAACAAGTTCAGTGACAGTGATACTGACGGCAGCGACAACTCTCCAAATCAATCCCGCCTCAGAGAGGATAGGCGGGAACTCCAGTTAGTCATGTGCACAGGAACCCCCTGAAACCCCGTATTTGATACATGTGCTTCGAAGCTGTCGAGAGCATCATTGTTCAGGACATTTCCAATTTTTTATTGGTAATGTAGCTTAGTTTGTCTTTCAAATTCACATATTTTTTGTATATAATTGATTCAAAGATGAAAAAAGTTTTTAAATATGGTAGAATTGCATTAATTAAAAAGGAAAGACAGTTGAAATTGAAGAGATTTTTTGACCTAGAGCATCACGCTATCATTGGAGTGCATGTGTATGTATTTTTACTAGAAATTGTATATTAGTCATTTAGATTATGTAACACTGTACACTGAATTGATTTTAAAATTTTTGCAATGTGAATAGTGATTTTGTTACTACATGCTATTAGTTCGGTAAACTATTTATCTTTTGTTTATTCATGTTTAGGTACATACAGTAATACTTGTTACATTATCTGGCTAATTTTGTTATGAGAGTTATCCCCCTTAGATATTGATTTTCTACATATACTTGGTTTGAGTATGCGCAAGGCGCCAGTTGTAATTTCCGTTCTGAAATACAGAGACCTGTACAAAACGTGCTCCTCGACTTGTTATCATTTAGGCCTATCGGTGTATTGGATCTTTGCTTACATACAAAAAACATAACATGGTGTCAGAAGTCTCGTAAAAATGGATCTTACAGGCATCCCAACGCCATGCTTAGACTGGACATTGACAAATTTAGTCGATGGCTGGAAAAAGTTTCAACAGCACGTGCAACTCATCTTCGACGGTCCCTTGAAGGAGAAAGACGAGACTGTCAAGATAAGTTATTTACTTATTTGGGTAGGCGACAAGGGTCGCGATGTGTATAATACTTGGAATTTGACGAACGACGAAAAGAAGAAGCTAGATACGTACTACAAACGTTTTAAGGCATACGTTCAGCCTAAGCTTAACCCAGTGTTTAGCAGATTTAAGTTTAATAATGAAGTTCAAGGTCAATAATCTATTGAACAATTCGTCACCAGACTTCGTCTGTTAGCTAAAGATTGTCAGTACAACGATACAGACGAAATGATCCGAGATAGGATTGTGTTTGGGACAAATTCTGCAAAGATTCGTGAGAAACTCATTAATGAAGGGGAAAAGTTAACTCTGGATAAAGCCATCCAAATCGCCCAAAACTATGAATACTCGCAAGAGCAGCTTAAGTCAACGGGCACCACATCACAGGAAGTTCATGCTGTTACATCTAGGCCAGGAAATCGCGATTCCCACAGGACGTCCAAGACCGGACATGGCACCAGCCAACCCGTACCAAGACCGTATAGTGACACAAGCACAAGCCATGCGTCCAGTAAACCCGTACATGTTTGTCCAAACTGTGGATACAAACATAACAAAAAGGAAAGGTGTCCTGCATATGGGAAAACTTGCAAGCTTTGCAATAAACGGAACCATTTCGCCAAAGTTTGCCGTAGCAAGAAAGTTCATGAAGTTCGTGAGCCAACTGGAGCAGATTATCCTTTACACAGCTCTAATGACAATTTACTGATTTGTTTGTTGATTGTATCAGTGTAGTTCATGCTCTTAACAAACCTGATGTTTTGTATGAACAAAATCAAGCATTTACACATGTCACATTAGGTCCAAATAATGTACCAGTCAAATGTAAGCTTGACACTGGCTCACAAGTTAATGATACCAATATCTACTTATAAACAACTGGGTATTGCTGATCAATTGAGTCCATCATCTGATTTGTCGGGTTATGCAGGGTTCCCCGTTAGAACGCTAGGTTCTTGTTAAATAGCTCTTAAGGTTGGGGACAAGATATTTCACACTCAATTTCATGTTGTTGACCCTGACGGTAGGCAAGCCCCACCTATCCTTGGACTTTCTTCATGTATGAACATGGAACTTGTTAGATTTGTTAATTCGGTGACAGTAAACTCGACTAAAACAGACTCCAACGCAGACAGTGTACTAGACAGGGAGACTGTTTTGACACAGTTTAAGGATATCTTTGAAGGGTTAGGGTTATTTCCAGGGGAATGTACTATCTATATAGATTCTGATGCTATACCTGCTGTCCACCCCCCTCGTAGAATACCACAAGCTTTGGGTGTCAATGTAAAAACTGAGTTCGACCGGATGGAGAAGTTACAGGTCATCACTAAGTTCGATACCCCCACATGTTGGGTAAACTCCATGGTTGTTGTGGAGAAGCCATCTGGAGCTCTACGAATCTGTCTTGACCCTAGAGATTTGAACAATGTCATTCATCGACCCCATTACCCCCTTAAAACTCTCAATGATATTTTACCTGAGCTATCTGGTGCACGTTATTTCACCAAACTTGACGCACGATCAGGTTATTGGCCAATTAAGCTTGACAACGATTCTAGCTACCTTACCACTTTCAATACCCCCTATGGTAGGTATCGCTTCCTCAGGTTACCTTTTGGCCTTAAATCTGCGCAGGATGAATTTCAGCGCAAGATTGACTATTGTTATGCAGGCCTCAAAGGTTTTGTTGCTATAGTCGACGACATTCTTGTGTACGGTAAGACCCGTGCTGAACACGATAGCAACTTGAAAGCTGCTCTACAGCGTACAAGAGAAATGGGCATCAAGCTCAATGATGAGAAGCTCGACGTAGGTCAGTCGCAGGTCGAATACTTTGGTCACTTGCTTTCTGCAGATGGCATCAAGCCAGATCCTAAAAAGATCTCTGCGGTTAAAGACATGAAACCACCTGAAAATCGTAATGAACTTGAAACAGTGCTGGGTATGGTAAACTACCTATCCAAATTTGCACCAAACTTGGCTGGTATTACTAGCCCCATGCGACAATTATTGTTAAAAAGGTCTGAATTTGTTTGGGGCCCAGCCCAAGAAGAGTCTTTTACTAATGTCAAGGACATAATAACAAGGTCACCAGGACCAGTATTGGCTTATTTTGATCCTAGCAAAGATACTGTATTGCAAGTTGACGCCTCCAAATTTGGTCTTGGAGCTACTCTCTTACAAGAAGGCAAGCCTGTTTCTTATGCCTCTAAATCACTTACCCCATCAGAAATTAACTATGCACAAATAGAAAAGGAAATGTTAGCCATTCTGTTTAGGTGTAAGCATTTTCATCATTACATATATGGGCGTGAGGTGTGCGTTCAAACAGACCACAAGCCATTCGTATCTATTTTGCAGAAGTCTATACTTACTGCCCCTGCCCGCTTACAGCGCATGATTCTGCAATTACAGAGATACAACCTTAAGCTTGTTCATGTTCCAGGGAAACAGATCCCTGTAGCAGATACACTTTCTAGGAAGTACTTACCTTATACAATGCTAGAGCTCTCCAAGGGCATTGAGGCTCAAGTACATTTGGTACATGAAAACATTCAGGTCAGTGATCGTCGTCTAGAACAGATTAGGTTGTCTACAGAATCAGACCCCCAGTTTCAAACCTTAACCAAATATATTTTGGAAGGATGACCAGATTCGCGCAGAGATTGCCCGAACACCATTAAGGAATACTGGAACTTCCGCGATGAATTGTCAGTAGAGATTGGGCTCATTATGAAGGGTTTTAGAATTGTCATTCCCCGTGACCTCAGGACTGAGCTCTTAAAAATATTACATGTGGGACATACTGGTGTTGAAAAAACCCTGAGAAGGGCTCGTGACATAGTTTTCTGGCCAGGACTTACAAAAGACATTACAGACCTAATACTGAAGTGTAATGTATGTTTAGAATTTAGGAATTCCAACTCTAAGGAACCTTTGCAGTCTCATGAAATTCCTTCATACCCCTGGCAAACAATTGCCTCAGATCTCTTTCTTTGGGATGACAAGGCCTATGTTCTATTTGTTGACTATTACAGTAGGTATTTTGAAGTTTTCAAACTAACCAATACTCATAGTTCCACCATCATCTCGAAATGCAAAGAAGTCTTTGCAAGACATGGTATACCTGAAAAATTTATTTCAGACGATGGTCCACAATATTCAAGTTATGAATTTGCTGATTTTTCTAAGGAGTGGAATTTTCAGCATGTCACTTCAAGTCCAAGATACCCTAGATCTAACGGTCTCGCTGAAAGGACAGTACAAACCATAAAGGGCATTCTTACCAAGTGTAAGGCTGACCAACAAGACATTAATTTGGCCCTTCTGACATACAGGACTACTCCTTTGGACATAGGGCTTTCCCCATCACAACTATTAATGTCCAGAAGACTTAGGTCTAACATCCCTATTGTTCAAGAAAGTCTCAAACCCTTTCATCATGACACAAATAAGATAAGGGTTAAGCTACAAGTCAGTCATGACAAATCAAGGTTCTACCATGATAGATCAACTCATCCTCTTAAACCTCTCAATGCTGGTGATTCAGTTAGGGTTCAGCTGAATGATAAAAAATGGTCCCCAGCCATTATAATGCAACCACATGGGAACAGATCTTATTTGGTCAAAACATCTATATATAAACTATAGCTAGTCTTTCTCTATAGACTAGCAATCATTTTTTTTTTGAATAAATGTATTACAAGAACTACATTTGTTTTCAGAACACTGTTTTATTCAGTATTTTTATACTCCACACAGACTATGTTACAGAATATGTTTATAAGACAGTTTTTTTATGTTTACAGATTTCAAAGGGTAGTTGCTAATGGAGACGAATATACATGTAATATTATCAGCAACACTAATGTTTGGTACATGTGCACGTGGTGCAATGCAATCAGGAGCCTTCTCCCATTCTTCTGTTATGAACATGAGTTTAAACATGCATGTTATGGATTTGTCTCTGATTTGTTTTGAAAGTTTTGGGGATGACAAATATCTTTACTTTGTGGAAAATCAGATTATTTGTTCTCATGCTTGTATTACAACATGTCATCTGCAGCAAAGCGTCCACGGAAGTTTTGTACAACATGTGAATTAGAGTTTTCAGACCGACATTTTCGGAGACATATAGAAAACTGTAGCAATGATCTTTCTTCTGCAAATGTATTTACAAATATTGATAGCAATACAGGTTATACAGATGATGATTTTCATCAAGAATCTCCACTTTTCTCTGATGATGAAGTCATGTATAGAAACTATGACTGAAAGAAAAAAAACATTGCTCAAAATACTTGACTTTGAGAAATGTAGTGAAAGTTAAGAGACCAATGACTCTGATTCTGATATTGATGACACTGACATCAATATTGACACAGAAGAGCAGTTGGAGAGCAGAAAAATGCTGTAGTATTTGAATCAGAATCCATTATTTTTTTTTTTTTTTTGACACGAGTTGTATGTACTATTTTAGTACTGTGGCAGTCAGTATACAATGTTTCTGATTCAGCTGTTGATGCATTATTAAAACTTTTTTCAACTGTATTTCATTTTCTAATTAATTTTTCAGCATCACTACAAACATTAGTAAATGTTTTCCCACAGAATTTGTATGCAATGTCAAAAGTTTTAGTCAGTAGCAATTAAGATACAGTTTTCAAGGTTTGTTGTATGTTTTTTTGTTTGTTTGTTTGTATGTTGTTTAACGTCCCTCTCGAGAATTTTTCACTCATATGGAGACGCCACCACTTGCCGGTGGAGAGCTGCAAATTTTGTCCTATACTCGGCACTTACGGCCATTGAGCAGTGAGGGATCTTTTTCGTGCCAGCATCTACTGCGACACGGGACCTCGGTTTATACGGTCTCATCCGAAGGACCGATCTCCACGTCCCGCAGTGGGATTCGAACCCGCGACGTAAGGATCAACTCCTTACTTCGCGACTCTAGAGCAGACGCTCTAACCACTGCGCCACGCGGGCGACTTGTTGTATGTAGAAAGTGTTTTAAATTGTACGACTTGAATAACTGTTTCTTGAGAGTTGAAGGCAGACAACGATCACAACTCTGTAATCATATGTGCTTCCCAAACCATAGGCGTGTATACATGCGTAAAAAAATGTAAAGAACCTTTACTAAAAGATGTAGGAGAAGCAGGTGTTTCCAATTTTGTACCATTTAAAACATATTGTTAAAATCATTACAGTCATCACTTGAAGTTTTTGTAAATCGTGAAGATTTTGAAGATAAACGTGAAAGATGGAGATCTAGACAAACCCAAGACAATATGCTTCATGATGTTTATGATTGAAATATCTGGAAAGATTTTAATGGTAGAAAATACATTTTTTCACAGAAGAAGGTAATTATGGTTTAATGCTGAATGTAGATCGGTTTCAGCCCTTTAAGCATACCAATTACTCTGTAGGAGCTATTTACTTATCAGTTTTAAATTTACCACGAGAAGAATGATTTAAAAGGAAACATTATTTTGATTGGTGTAATGCCTGATATGAAGAAAGAGCCACCAACAAATACATTTGTTCAACCTTTAGTTGATGAACTAAATGAGGCTTGGCGTAATGGTTATCATATTAAATCTAGGAATTCAAAAAATCAATTTAAAAAGTTTAGATTGGCTCTCCTCTGTGTAGGATGTGATGTTCCTGCATGCAGGATATTATGTGGACTTTATGGTCACATGGCCAACTTGGGCCATAACAAATGTAAAAAAGAATTTTCCAGGTGTTTTGGGTGAAAAAACATTTGGTGGTTTTGACAGAAGCACTTGGCTGAAAAAGAAAACCTAGAAAAGACGCATGGAGTTAGAGTGTCGTGTCTGCTAGATTGACTATTTTGACCCAATAAGCCCAATGCATAATCTTTTCCTTGGAACTGCCAAACATATGAAAAGTATATGGAAAACTAAATGATCTTAAAAGAAAGTGATTTTTTAATAATTCACGAGAAGATAGCAAATTTTTTCTGTCCATCTGATGTTGGCAAATTACAAAAAAGTTTTCATCCTCTTATGGATCATTTAATGCTGATCAGTGGAAAAATTGGACTTTACTGTTCTCAATTTATGCTTTAAAAGATTTCATACCTGATGAACATTTATAATGCTGGAGAAAATTTGTATTAGCACGCAGAAGGTTGTGTTTTAGATACATTTCAGTAGGAAATGTAAAAGTACAATGTAGCTGATGAATTGTTAAGTACTTTTTGTAAAAAGTTTGAACAACTTTATGCAGTAGATTTTGTAACATCAAATATGCATTCACATGGTCATTTGTTTGTATGACGTTGGCCCAGTTTACTCAATTTGGCTGTTCAGTTTCGAAAGAGAAAATGAAATAACTTGGTTCTTATCCAACTAACAGAAAAAGTATTGAAACCTAGATTATGAAAAATTACCTGAAAGAAAGTTGGGCAAGGGAAAAACAGTCAGATTTTTATGAGAAATTTTTGTATTTATATAATGACCTGACCAAATTTCATACTGACAGTGTAAGAGGAACCTTACATTAGCAGTTAAAATCACAGCATACCTGTAATGTAGAAAAAAGCCTCCATTGAAACAAATATGCTATCAGTTGACAGGAGCAATAATGATGGTATCTCTACCAAAATAATATAAGGGTGAAACATTAACTGATGTTGAGATGATTCAACTTCAAAATATGTAGTCATTTTTGTATGTTGATAAGCAATTGAAATTGTGTACTTCTGTGAAAGTAGGAAAAGAGTTGTACATAAATGGGTCTGTTTTAGGCTCAAAACACAGTAGAAGTGTTCGTTCCTCCTTTATCTTAGCTTTCTGGTGTGGAGATGATGGTGAACTTATACATACTAATAGTGATCTCACATCCCATCCAGGTCAAATTGTCAAATTTTTGGAGCACAAAGACATGATCGATGGTGAATTAAGAAGACATTTTTTGGCGAAAGTTGAATGGTTTAAACGTCAATTTTCATTTGGGAAAAAAACTCAGTTGTAATATGGTATAGGATGCAATTTGATCAAGAAAGTTCATCAATGTATATACCTGTTCAGGGAATAAAAAGTAAATTTGTTTATGCTATTGAAAGTATTTTAGGAAAAGATGCTATTGTAGTTTGTCCAAGAGAGAGATATATTGTATGAGCTAGATAAGTACATACATCTATTATAAATGTGAGCGTTTTCTCGTCGTACTCGAGTTTTAACCCGGGATACGAACCTCTTGATGCGCACGCAGAGTTAGACGAGAATGACTTTACTTGACTCATGAGACTCTCCAAAATGGAGACAGTTATCAAAGCACAGCTGTACGAAGATTTATTTATTGAGGATGATGTGGACATTTTATTTTTCCTTGCGCTAGAGCAGACCTGGATCACCCAAATTCTCTTAAATCTAGAGCGGCGTCGTTGTATTCCAAGACTTGGAGGCTTTTCCGAAAATATTGTGCCGCTGTTTGACAGCAAGCAATTTCTAAGACATTTCAGAGTGAGCCCAGAAATTTTTGATTTAATCATGAACTCAGTTGTACATTCCCTCACAGATGATAATGCATGGCCCGGTGGGTCAGAGACTATACTGCCTAAGAAAAAACTTTTAGTGTTTCTGTGGTACATGGCGAATCAGGAAACATTAAGAGAAGTTAGCAATTCATTTGCAATAGGGACCACAACTGTTCATGAAATTGTAATGGCTGTGTCAGGAGCAATAAACGAAAACTTAGTTAATGTAAGTGAATATTTGTGGATAAGATTATTTTAAAAAAATTATTTTCAATTTCCTTATAAAAAGATCAGTAAAGGTTTTCATCCATGCATGTTGTTAATATTTTAGGTGATATACTGGCCAGATGCTAACACACAACAAGCTTTATCAAGACAATTTCAACTCCAGTCCGGATAACGTGGTATTATTGGCTCTTTGGATGGAACACAAATTAGATTATCTTCAGCTCCCGGTGGCGACAAAGATTATTTTAACCGAAAAAACTTCCCTTCAATCCAGTTACAGGTAAAGCATATTTTTACTGTGTTGACATGTAAACTATTTTTTCATTCAATAAACCAGGTAATTAACTGTGTAAACTGTACGAAGCTCTTACTTTTATTCGTTATTTCTTGTGTAGAAAAAAGAACTAAAAATTAAATTGATTTTTTTTTAAATATACAGGTTGTTGCAGACTGTGACATGTTGATAAGAGATGCTTACACGGGTTGGCCTGGGTGCACCCACGATGCACGCATCCTCAGAAATTCCTCTTTGTTTGACAAAGCCGAAAACGGACAGTGTGTTATACATGGAAATTTTATTATTGCAGACAGTGCCTATCCATTGAGGAATTGGTTGATCACACCTTTCCGAGATAATGGAAGACTTAATGCACAGCAACGCAGATTTAATCAGATGCTGTCCTCGGCCAGACAAATTGTTGAACGGGTATATGGACACTTAAAAGGAAGATTTCGGAGACTTCGAGAAATAACTTTTCGAAAGCTGTCTCGTATAGTTTCACTGATTATTTCAGGATGCATTTTGCACAATTTATGTGTTTTGCATCATGATGACGTTGAAGCCTTTAAAGACAATGATGACGATGGACATCCTAATGCCTACCCTAACATTTTCGTTGATGGAAGGGATGGCGCATTATTCAGACAGCAGTTAATGAACACATTGCCATTGTAAATAATTTCATTGACACGGATTTTAAAATGATTATCAGTTTTCTAGAGTATGTTGCACACACAAATTATATTAGGGATATTAAATAAAAGATTTTTGAAATGTTGTCAATCTTTTATTCACTTTTTGTGAAAGAACAAATAAAACAAAACAGTAAAAAAAATGTCAACAATACAATGCAGATTTAAACAAAATAAAAGAGGCCCAGGGCACAATTTTGTTTATTAAGACATGTCTTTCTAACATGTTTAATTGGTTGAGCCCCACTCAAATGTATTTTCACTTGAAAAATCGGTTTAAAGCTTATTTTCATAGCATCAATATTTTGAAAAATCATCATATTTGAATTACAATAGTAATCACAACCACTGCAAAAATAAATGAATGACGTGGCGTTCAGCAAAATTTAAGCAAAGTTAAAACTGCACAAAAGCATGGAGTGGATGATTCAAATAAAACCATAAACCTTGTACATTGTGGAGATAATTATTTGTCCAAAGACTTTTCCATTAATTCCAGCATACGATCGATGCGTCGCATTTTGTCTTCATGCTGTGTTTTCATGGAGTTCATAAGTTCCCTGTATTGTTCTTGGATATTCTCAATTAATTTGGTGCTATCGGATATCTTGCGTTTTGTAGATTTTAATTTCGTAGTTTTAGTAAGAGTTGTGGATTTGGAATCTGTGTCACTTGACGTAGACTGCTATTCTTCTTCAGGAACAGCTATGTCTTCATCCTTGTCAAATGCTCTGTCGATTTTTAGTTTATCTCTGGGGCGTCCTGTGTCAAAGGACACGGCTACCTTTGTGGAGGCCTTATTGCCATAAACCTCACTGAACTGCTCTAAATATTTCCAAGAATGTTTTTTATTGCCGGTTTTGTTATTTTCATCATTTATTTCCTTGTATTTTTTTTTTCAATGCCTTCCATTTATTGATCAATTGTGTTTTGGAAACATGTATACCAGTTTTTTTTCATTTCACTTGCTATTTCTCCCCAGAGAATATCATGAGATTTTGTGCCTGAAAATTTGTCCTCCCTCTGAAGCCTTAAATCAATTAAAAATCGTCCTTCACTTTCCTTCCACACATGCATTGTGTTCTGTAAGTAAAGTCAGTTTTTCAGTGAGTAGACTGTGAAACTCATGAAAGGTTAATTTGATTTCATTGGATACTCTGATTTCAGAACATGTTAGATCAACATCTTTTTCAGATCTAGAGAATAAATTTGTAATAAGTGAGAAAAAGCACTTTGTACTCTCACAAGAAGACATTAATAAAAAGTCAAGATTTTTGTCAGGTAAATTTTCTCGGAATGATTTTCTACAAAATTCCAATCTACCTGTGAGTCAGAACTAGAAGTTGAGACACCAGAGGGTGTAGAAGGCCCAGATGCAGATTCCGATGAAGCTGAGCACGAAGCCGAAGGGGAGATCTCAAATTCATGGGTGGAAGTTGATACCCCAGAAGTTGTTGATGCATCTAGGGAAGTGGGTTTTTTAGATAGTGCCTCCCGAATGGCCCTTTTTGTCTCCGGATCTGTGTATGAAAATGATGTTATTGACATGAAAAAAAAAAAAAAAATAATAATAAACTAATTTAAAAAATATATATATTTTTTATTTAAACAAAATCTTAACCAAAATATAGTTTTTTTACCACTGACTCAAGAAATTTAGTCTGTTAAAATATTTTATTGATCTTTTTATCATTGATTTTTCAAAATCATTTTATGTCTATTTTCAACGAGTAAAAAAAAATCTTTCAGTACAAATAGTCATAATGACATCTTGAGACGCATAAAGTCTGTTACTGATTGAGATATATATTTACGAAATAAAATTTAAATTGTATACATACCGCCATCTTCTGAAAGAAAAATGGTAGCCAGACTCTCATCTAACAGACAGTATTGTCCATCTATCTGTATTTGTACCCTCAAATGGATAAAAATAAGATCTTTTAAATTTATTAGTTACAGAACTGACATGTTTCTTGCCCAGGTCTAAAAACCTTCATGCATTTAATACAGAAAAAATATTTTCGGTGGCGGATCCAGGAATTTTGTAACGGGGGGGGGGGGCGGAGTAGAAAGCATGGGGGGGGGGGGTCTGGGGGCTGCATTGAAGCCCCCAGTGGGTCTAGGGCAAGGCCCTGGTGGGCCCCTGGAAGCTGATAAATTCTTACAAATAAGAGATGTTTTTTCTTTGATTTAAGGATAATGGACATACAAGTTCTACATACAAAAAATACAAACGGGGGGCACACCCGGCGCGCCGGCCCTGGATCCGCCTTTGACTTTCAACCTACATGTATTTATTAACATTTTTAATTGTTTTTTAATCTTTTTTATGCGACAGCTCTATTCATCAGTACATATAACTAAATATCAGGGTATGAGACGACATTACGTTGCCGATTATTTTTGAACACATTAAAAAATATTATAATAATATCAAAGTTCTGTATTACGATTTAAAACTTTTCAAAATCTTTTTGCCGATTCGAAATATAAGAAAAAAAGATATTACTTACAAGTGGTCATTACCGCGTGACGCCATCTTTACTTTATCAAACCCAGCATCGTGTGAGAGTTGAACTCGATTTAATCCCGCGTTCAAACTCTCGCTGTTAACGTTGAACTCTCCTGACCCGAGACGAAACTGGAGTTCGAGGTGAAAACGCTCTGTGTAAACCATGTCAATTTTTTGTCAGATAATTGACATGCATTCATTTTGGACTTGACTTTTAATTTACAATAAGATTAATTCAAATTAATTTATATAATTATGTGTAAATTTTATATGTTAACTACTGTTTCAGCAAACATGTCCCGACTTTGAGGTATCAGTAAAAAGGAAGAAACTTTTTGCAAAAAAAAAAAAAAAGGACATAACCAAACAATTTTATCAGTAAGTTAGCTGAAGTAATGCTGAATCATTTATTTTTATTACAGGCATTTTTCAAGTTTGGATATCAGCAGCAGTTTTCATTTTAACTTAATTTGTTATGTGTTCAAAATGCATGCAATGTTTTTCAGTCAGGAACATCATTTTGTCTCTGAAGTTCTGTATTGCTTTAATTTTGACATCATTTGAGAAGTCTGTTTCATAGAAAGATGATTCTCATATGGGTACTTCCTCTTTAAGATCTTATACACTAGTATCGGTGATTTTGGAGATTTTTGCGATTGCATAGTGTAGTTTTGAAATATCCATAGATCAATTGTTGGAGAAAAAACTAATCACAACCTGACTTTTGAAGATGTAATCAAAGCCTTCAATGTTTTTTAAAAAAATAAAAATAATGACGTTCTTTTAAATTGTTTATATCACAATTATATTGTCAGAAAATGTACTATAAAGTATAGCAATAAATTTTGTAAATATTTTATTACTGTGCAAAAATATGGATATCAAAAGTCGGGACATGTTTGTTGAAATACCCTGTACATGTATTAAAATACAAAGATATCAATTTGTTTAACAATGACTTGTAATGTGTTTGTTCATACATGACTGCATGCACAAATTATTTGGTTATTTGAAATAAATAATCAAAAAAAAAAAAAAAAAAAAAAACTGATTCTTTGTTTTTTACTTTATGGAGATATTAATTTTATTTGATGATTTTGAGATAAATAATTGGAAATAATGTGTCAATATACTAGTTTTCACGTGCACAGTTGACAAATTTAAAGAAGAACACATCAAAAGTAAAAATTGTGATAATTATGTTTTTAAGTAAGGAATAAGTGATTTTATCTTTTCCAAAAAAGAAAAAGAGATAAAATAAAATAAAAAAAAATTCAAAAAAAAAAAAAAAAAAAAAAAAAAGAAGAAAAAAAAATGGTGAAAAATCAACTTTTAAAAGATATGTCAGCTAATAAAAGTTCACATTTTTCCATCTTTCAAAAACAAAAGGTTGTAATTAACCTTTTTTAACATAAAAGTTGAAAAAAGGTGTTCTTTCTTTACCTTTCAACAGATTAAATTTGAAAGATCGTCTTTTGAAAATTTAAAGGTTATCAAAGATTCAACTTCATCTTTTGTTAACATTTTGTCAGAAATTACATGTAAATGTAATAAAAGGCGTTTTTTTCGTGCAGTGTGAGGTAGCATTGCTATTTTTGGAGTAACAACTATGCTGAGGATGCAGTACAAGCCATCAACCATTGCATCGAAAAGACTTTTTCCACTTTTTGAAGAATTTTTTTTAGGGAAAAAAATTCTTCCAAGGATTACTAGTCATAAGTCTTCAGTACCTAATGGTACAGAACATCCAAAATTATAAACATCTCATCTCTTTCATATTTAGTTGAAGCAGAAATTTAGTCTGATTTTGTGCCTGAGAATATTGCAGATACTTGCTTGTGGTCTGTTTTTAACATTTGAAAATGCTGTGAGAAAGGAATGCCATTGAGTTTCAGGATATTGAAACATCATTTAAAGATCAAATTTATGGAAAACCCGGGTTTAGAAAAATAAAAAAAATCACTAGTAATATACCAAATATTTTGTTAGAATTAGACAGTTTTATTTCCATTTCTCAAAATTCACCAGCAGAATTTTTTCTCTATGTTTAATTTATATTATACATATATTGATCATTATTATGTACATGTAACAATTTAAACAAAATTCTGTGGTTAATTTTTGTCTTAAATTTGAATAATTGCATAAATGTGAAGTGTGTATTTTTACTAGATTGTCATGTTTATCTAAAAATTTCATTGTAATGAAGGTTATTTTAATAGAATTTATTTTACTTGATGTAATTGTTATGTTTCAGCCACTTTCCACTTTATATACGTTTTTCATATTATTTTATGTTTTCATGTTGACGTAATGTGCAGTATACTAAGATGCGATAAATTCGAAAATTAAGGTTGATTGTGATGTTGTCTTTTATACTTAAATGTAACTGATGATAATATCAAGTATTTCTGCCAATTTGATCAAATTTGAAGAAATTTTTGTTTGGTCCCTTAAGGAGGGATGTTAGCACATAACAAAGCTGGTAAAAAGATCTTTTGCTGACATGAGGACAGTGTAATTCAGTGAAAACATGGATAAAGCGGAAAATGTTAATTTTAAGTGTTGTCATCTGCTAAATCTAAAAAACAATGTTAAAAGCTAGATTTTTCGAGTGTTATTAAGCGGATAAATTTTGTGAATAGTGAAAATAGATTTATAAAAAAAAAAAAAATAAAAAAAAAAATAAAAAAAAAAAAAAGCCTGTGTTTGCATAAATATTAAAGTCTATTATATTTATATTATATTTGATAGTACGGAAATTGCAAGGGGAAAAAAAAAACTTGACATTTACTTTGTATCCTTTGGAGATCATTATGTAACATTGTAGATGAAAATCAATTTTGTACACTGCACTTAATACTAAAGTGTGGTGTATCTCAAAATGAAACATTTATTCCTTGGGATTTCCCAATCAATTCAGTTTGAATAATCGTCAAGTGTACATCTTCTCAACATCATGAGATGTTCAAAAGGAGAAATAACTATTTTTGTCAAATTGATAACCATGCGGGCTTTATTCATACATGTGTATATCCGAGAGTCAGTATTGCAGTTCTTCTATAAAGATTAAAAAACTCTAATTATTTTTTTTTTTAAATAATAATTGTGCGACGACGACTGGGTTTAGTCGACCAACAAGGACTCGTCACTACATGTTGTCTTTATATATGTATTGTTGAAATAAAATTACCACGATGTATTAAATCAAACTAGCTAAAACACAACTTTAAAGTAAAACTCTCAGAGAGACATCAAATCTCATCTCTTTCCCCCAAACTCCTCCCAAATTTCTAAAATAACCAATGAAAGGGTATAAAATCAAAAGTAAAATGATTGATTTTAATGTAGGTAGAATTCTCAAGACAAGAAATACTCAACCTTTTCTCTCTACGCTGAATCCATATACGTAAAACTAAAAATACTGACATTGAAACCATGGGACCGGAGGGGGGTGGGGGGGGGGGTGTTAAATTGATAAATAAAACACATATGCTGAAACATCAAAGTAAAAGTAAAATATACAGATTCACCCCTTGACAAATGGCATACATTCCTTATAAAAGTTGACAACGGCACCTTGATACTAATGTTTTTAGGAAGTTAACTCGATTTACATTTTTTTTCTTTGAAACCTTTCTGAATAAAATAGCAATAACATCTTGAATTATAATAAATTTGGAAATATTTGAACGTACAAGTTGTTTGCCTTTTGCTGTACAAGGTCAAAAATAAAAATAAAACTTTTAACTTCTACAAGAAGTACATAGAACACTTCCTTTAGAAAAATACCTTGATTTAGTAGCAAGTTTAAGAGTCATTCTCTGTAAGCATCAAAGAATTTAGAAAAAAAAGTTGGAAATGGTACATCACAGATTTGGCTGATATTTTGCATGTAATGTAAAAACATCATGTATAGATCATATTTGGGGTCAACAGACAAATTTGAGTACCGGTTGCCATGGTTACCGAAACCGCCATTTTTAGCTCATAAATGAGCAGCATTCTACTAAAATTATATCCACTTCATCTTAATTTTTTTTATTTTCTACACATTTCATACAGGATTAACAGTTATCTATTCTGATGTATTATTTATAGGAGTAACTACCGCAATTAGTGTATTAATTCAGTAGTTGGTCATGAATGAATGATCTTTGAATGAAAAGTGTCAATTTTTACAAATTTAACAAATTTTTAAAAATGCAGATTTTGGGCATTTTCTATAAATAATAGCAGAAAAATGCAGGCACTCCATAACAAATGACCACCATCATGTAAAAGTTCATTCCATACTCAACAAAATATAAAATTTCTAGAGTGGTAATATTTCTTAAAATAAAATAAAATGAAAACAAAAATGGTTGCTATGGAGAATTTGGATTAATTTGTAGATTCTACATTTGACTGATTTTTTTTAAAAATTTATGCTTTAATTAAATCACTAATGAAAAAATATTTCACATAATTTACCTTTACATTTCACGTAACATTTAAACAAAATAGAAATATAAAATAAAAAAACCACGTTGCTATGGCACCCAAATAGTTCAGGAACTATTCAAATAATTCTTGATATTAACAATATAAAATAACCATAGCCACATTGCATTATTATATTTCTACTTCTGAATCAATAAATAAATCAAATGAATCAACTTTATCATTTCACTTAAAGAAATTCATAATTAAAAAAAAAAAAAACAGTTGCTGTGGGAACCAAATAGTTCAGGAACAATCCCTATTATTATTGATATTATCAATGTACACATCGTTGAATGTTATGTTTCTTTTTCAATAAAATTAATCATGCTAATTAACCTTGTCATTTTACTTGCATTAAAATAGAAATTCATTTAAAAAATACAGTTGCTTTGGAAACCACATTTAATTTATCATAGTTCAGGAACAGTCCCTATTATATTGATATAATCAAAATACAAAACTAGAGACTCAGTGCTTGATCAACTTCTAATCATGCACTTACCCTCACATACACGGACGAACACTTAAATTGATAAAATACAAATGTATCAAAATTACTGCAACAGGAGTGGTTTTGCACTATGTTGTTTCCATGGAAACAAACAATAAATGGATGTATAAGCAATAACTGCCCATATGAAATTCAATGGAAATTCCCTTTCCCTTCTTTTTTTTCCAGTAGCATATATATATAGTGTGACACACCCCGCCCCCTTTGAAAGTCAATCTTATGTGCATCATATTTTGCCATAAACAATATGCTTAGGGATGGAGGGCAGAAAGGAGAATGGAACTACCAAAGATGCACATGACAAGTTATATAATTTTTCATGTGCATCGTTGGTTGTTCCATTCTCCTTTTTTGAAGGACGGCAGTAAGGAGAATGGAACAACCAAGGATTCACATGACAAATTACTAGTATATAATTTGTCATATTCATTTTTGTTGTTACATTCTCCTTTCTGCCCTCCATCAGTTTACTTTTTTGCTCATGTAAAAAGAAACTGTTGAAGATATAATTGTCTATCATCATACACTGATTCAATTAATTTCAAACATTTCAAGATTTTGTGATGTTAACCCTCCCTATTCATTGCATTGCTATTTCATTACTAATGTTGATTATACTCATTGACTCTGACATTGACCTTGACCTGATTTTGCATTGACCTTGCGACCTCGAATTTCATACAACTTGAAGACAGAACTTTGACTATGCTAATGTTCGACTCTGAAATCATTACTCATGACTTTGACCTATCCTGATCTATTTTTCTACTGGCCAGAGACTACCTTCCCTGCAATAAAACTCAGTACATGAGTAAACTAAATCAAGAATCATTCTATTTATAAGAACAAAATTTTAAGTCAAGGAACTAATTTTCTCTTTTTATTATAATAATAAACTAGTGGTCTTTTTAGAGACATATTGTACATGTATTTTGATTTTAGGCAAAAATAAAAAATAAAAATAATAGTCTTGTTTCCTGCTACCAGCCTGAAAAAAAAAATAGGGTAGGTAGGTAGGAAAATTATTTTATTTTATTTTTTTTTTCGACTTTTTTTTCCAGATATGAACTAATACAACTTTAGGGTTGGGCGCAAGAAAAAGGGTCGGACGGGTAGCAGGAAACAAGACTATTTTTTTTTTGGCCCTAGTTAAAATTATTAAAGTTATGTTAAAGAAAACTACATATTCTTGCTGGCATGCCAAGAAACAAGAAACAGAACAATATGAAATTTAATGAAAAATTACTCTCATGAACTAGAGGGTACTCTGTCTACCCAAAGATATTTTAACTTGTCATACTCAATAAGGTCAACAACAACAAAATCCTGTATCAACATACTTGATAAATCTGACAAACTTATAAATTCATATTTTGGTCTAGTTGACAAATCATCAAATTTTACTGTGTAAATTAAAGATTTTGTTTAGTTAACCACTTAATACCAACATGTATTTACTAAATAATACAACTAAAACATCCTTCACTTCTAATTAGGCATCAAGTAGCATCCCTTTTATGCTTATTGTCAATAATGGTTGCATAATTTCATGAAAAAAATTATTTTGTGAATCTTCAATATTATTATAAAAAAAATCTCTCTTTTCATCTGTCCTGATTCAGCATTTTAAGATGATTTCAGTTTACATGTGCAATCACATAATGTCATTGCAAATTTTTTCTCGGTTTTGATTATTTCTCTGTAAAATCACCATATTAAGCATAAATTTCTCAGTTCCAAATAGCATTCCAACAATTTTGTGCATTGTTTCCTAAAAAAAAAAAAAACAACATATAGATCAATTAGCATTTACATACATAAACACTTTAAAAAAAAAAAAAAAAAAAAAAGAGCCATTAAATGCAAATAATAAGCCCCCCCCCCCTTAACCTCGTATAATAATATGCAGTAAGATCCCTTCTGTTCTCGCAAAATAAAGTCAGGGGCAACAGTCGCAGCATACATTGACAACTGCATGCATCAAATTAATTAAATAAAAATATAGCTTCAATCATTCCCCTTTCTTCTCCTTATTTTAAACAAAAGCAAATCTTCACCACATTGTACACTCTATACACCAGATTATTTGAAGTTAAAACGAACAGCCTTTCAGCCTTTGCATTACCGAGATACAAAAATTTTTAGTTTTATTCTTTATATCAAATTTAATAAGGATACCACATTAATTAAATTCCATTTATTAATTATTACAGCATTCTATCAAGTGTGAAGTAGTACTGATTTAATAAT
Source organism: Saccostrea echinata (assembly GCF_033153115.1). NCBI lineage: Eukaryota > Metazoa > Mollusca > Bivalvia > Ostreida > Ostreidae > Saccostrea > Saccostrea echinata. The sequence continues at coordinate 3,546,897 of NW_026889789.1, forward strand.
AAAAATTTCTTTCTATATTCTAAACTTTCTTAATATTAAGCAGTTGAAATTATATAATGTAATAGAAACAAATTTCAAAGTTTTTCCAATTTTATATAATTAGTTCTTAAATGAAATAGCACATGACACTACCCCCCCCCCCCCCCCGAAAAAAAAAAATCCAAACAAACAAAATTAAGCCCTGGACACACTGAAACCTACAAAACCTGCAAAAAAAGGCCAATGTTGTGCTTTGTTTACATTCTACCTGGATCAACATGTAAAAACAGTCAATGATTGAATGAATGCAAGACAGTAACTTAATTGTTACCCCCCCCCCCCCCCCCCCATGCAAACACACACTGAAATTTGATGTAATGTTGAAACCAATTTAGATTTTATCATATTTGCTGTATGGTTAACATACTTTTCAACAACAGATATTTATTAGTATATATGTATTTTGAAACTTAACGATTATTAATTATTTTTTTTTAATAATTGAATTCAATGTCATTGATGTTTCTCGAATACTTTGATGTTTCTTTCTTATGGATATTCATACATTGTTATTAATTAATTTACTTATAATTAACAAACATGCATGAGTTAAGAGTAAATATTGACAAAGGTAAATATTTTTTTACAGGTTTTTGTACTTTGATACTTGCCTTAAGTGACATTATTACTGCCAGATATCTTTCAAATCAACATCACGGCCTTATCACCAAACGCAACTTAATTGTAGTTCTGGAATCCATGTAACTGATGTTGTTTTCTTGTAAACATTTTGTTTCCAATGCTTCTATTGTTCATGCAGTGCATTTGTACGTGTAACACTCAGAATTTCAATAGGTGAAATCCATTTTCAGGCTTGTCACGTCCAAACACATATTTCTCAGGCACAGCAAGGCCTGACCAAACATTTAACTTCCAGTAATACGAAATACTATACATAGTGGGTTTAAAATGACTGAAAATATCCAAAACAGACAGAAATAATTTTAAAGATAAAAATAAATATTAGTTATCTAAATTAATAAAATAAATATTAATGGGGTTAAATGACCTTTGTTGTTATTTCCCACATATTTGCAAAAATAGTTGACCAGTTGCCATGGAAACAACGCCAATTGATCATTTGCAATACTATTTTTTTTTAAATGGACTTATAGTGTAATTATATCACCAAGTTTAAACAAAATCGGTGAGAGTCTATTTCCAGCCCATTTTGATGCTTACAGAGAATGACTCTTAAGAACAGTAAAAGAGGTGTTGTGAAATCGGAAAAGAACTAAAGCCAGAATGTACCAAAATCCGCCCTGTCACCAAAAGAGATAAAACTTTCTCAAACAATGCTCTTAGATTAGTAGATTATAAAACATTTTATTTTTAAACAATATCTTTTCTAGTTTTATTTTTACAGCCGTTTGAATTTGGTATTGTTTTCCAAATTAATTTTATATAACGTCATGACGTTGACGTTATTACTATAACATCATATAATGTCCATGTTATGTACTACAATGTATAACGTCATGGTGTTAATATTATTAATTATAAGCGTATAATACGTATACAATAAATGAAAAGAAACCAACAATCTTATAAATTTAAATTTATCATGGCTTTTTCCAAGAAGTTTTGAAACATAAGAAAATCTAATATGCTTTTCAAACAGCAACTTTAGATTTAACGTGAAAAAAATACTATTGTGTGTTCATCTGCACGTAATCTTCTGGGTGAAAATGAAGATTTAATTTTTCTACATTGAACTAAAAATAAAATTCCAAATTGATAGAAATATTTCACTTGAACCTGACTTTGACTCAGGAACTTGTGTGTTATATGAACATAAAATTCAGGCATAAAGAATCGGGGTTGGGGTAGGGTGGTGGTTCAAACTTTTTTTCCGAACTTAATTTTTACTTTTCATCAAGTATGAAAATATTCATTTATAGGATTGCTCCCTCCCGTAAATGACAGCCCCCCCCCCATATAAATAAAGTTTTTGAGTTTTGAGAATTCTTCTCGTTCTTGTTTGTTTTGGAGGGTGGGGTGGGGTGGGGGTGGGGGGGGGGGTAATCCAAGATTTTTTTTCAGGTTACTTGTCATTTTTTTTCTATTATAACCCCCTCGCCCTTTTCGAAATCGATCCCACTTGCCTTACATTTACTTTTCCTACATTGTACCTAATATAGATATAAAAATTCCGAATTAATACAACTGGATATGTTTATTTTTTCTCCGTTTTTCACATTGCATTTGCTAGAACTTAAGCAAATATTCAATATATTTACATGTGTATATTGTACTCCTAAGGTGTTTTAATCATCGTATTGACCTCAACAGCAATGATTGTACAGTCATAGAGGGTATTCCGAATCACCTTTTACATTTTGACTGCAAGCAATTTTATAAACAAGTTTATGAACGGTTGTTTGGTATTAAAGGAAATCCAATTGTATGAAAAATCAGATCTACTTCATATGGCCAGTCTATCTTCGATACAGCTACCTTGACTGGGGTTATATTTACAACACCTTTTTAGTGTATTGCGTGTCACTTCCGGGTATTTCGAATCACCAGGTAAATAGATTAAAAGGGTCAGATAACAACATTATTATAATTAATGAATTAGTGGCATTATTTACCAAAAGTCTCCGAAAATAAAAAGATTTATTTTCTTGTTGATTGTTCAGGCCCGTAGCAACGGTTTTAAAAGTGGGGGGGGGGGGGGGGGACTGACAGGCCAAAAAAAAAATCATAAACTTACCAAATGTTTGGGGGCAACTTCCCAAAATTATCTGACAAGCAAAAAAAAAAAAATTACTGTCCGAATCTTGAAATTTATCAGTGCTCGACCTTAAAACATCAAAAAGTAGGGGGGGGGGGGGGGGGAACCTGCATCTAAAGGAAAAAATTACTGTAGCAAAAAAGTATACTCAGAAAAAAGTGGGAGGGCGCCCCCCCCCTCCCCACCAACCCGCATTCTACGAGCCTGTTGTTCCTGTTTATTTTAAAGTTATTAAAGCGGCACTATAAAACAGCGTTTTCTGACGCTTATCATGCAGTAAAGCAATTACCAACAAAATAATGGTTCCAGAAATTATTACATGACAATAAATTTTTGTCCTGTAAATATATGTCATTATTTTTACCCATGTGAATTTTTCTTTAATGCAAAATAATTAACATTGAAAATGTAATACTTAATCATAATTCTACGGGTAGGCTTCCCAAAAATGATAATAATGATGAAAAAAAATGCATGAAAAGGAATTAAACCAACTCATCTTTGAATATCATGATTATCAAGTATGACATACCTGTATATCACTGCTTAACATGTATGTACACATATACATATATACCCTAAAACCTTGAAAATTAGCCGGATTTAATAATAAGCCGGTTTTGAAAATAAGCCACCTATTTCTTGCATTGAAAATTACTCGAAAATAAGCCTGATTTGAAAATAAGCCGGTAATGATAGTTCCATTTAGAACACAGTGTCATTTTTAATTACAATATATTTTAATTTATTATAAACATTCTATGACATTTATAATTTTATTCAACAAAGCACAAGATATTAAAGCACTATTATTTTCTTTTTAGCTCACAGAAATCTTGACATTCATTACATGTCGTCTTTATCCTCGCAGAAATAATTTTATTTCAACAATGCACGAGAAACTGTTGAACTTCAGTTTTATTAAATCGATTTAAATCTTTATTTTGCAACGGTAATCATGACTGTGCATCGCGGTAATCTCTTATTTTCAACAGAGCTCGAGTTATTTTAATAATTAAGTTTTAACAAACTTGATATTTCTTTTTTTTCAAATTACTATAATGGACGAATGTTATAAATCGACCCCAATTATATCAATGAAAATAATCAAAGCCATTGATAATAGGGGTGATGCGAAAATCATTAAACAAACATGTACACTCCTTCACAACAATGGCTTTCATTGGGACGTATACGGGGGTGTTTACATGAAATTTCCACTGAGTTATTTAAAATCAAAATAAACTTATAAATTGCTTCTTTTTTTTTTTTTTGAAAACCGAGTGTCCTCCTGATTTGATACATTACGCAAGCACGTGGCGGTAAACAACAAGAAATTGTCTATGTCTGTTGGTAATGCTACAGTATGTCCGATAGCCGTGCATATTATACTCGGCCAAAATCGATCGATTATAATTTATTGTTTAGATAATAAGCCGTGGTTATGCTCTCGTCGCTTACCGGTTTTTGGTTTTGATAATAAACCACGATTTGAAAATAAGACGGTTTTGAAAATAAGCCCCCATGTTCTTACCAAAACTTAAAATAAGCCGCGACTTATTTTCAAGGTTTTAGGGTATATACATATATGTGTACACATGCATGTCCGTATTTGTATATATGATAAAAGGATCAACACTGATCAAGTGTATACCCACTTTTTTCTGAGTATAGTATTTTGCTATAGTAAATTTTCCTTAAGATGCTGGTTGCCCCACATCCCCCCGACCCGTCCCCCTTCCACTGTTTGTTGTTGTAAGGTCTAGTTTTTTTTTTTTTTTTTTTTTTTTTTTTTTTTTTTTTTTTTGCTTGTGACAGAGTGGACCCCCCCCCCCCATTTTTTATATATAATATATGCGTATCTTGCTATTTTTACATTCATGCTGTCTTTATGTGAACAACGACTTTATCATGTTTTATTTTGAACATGTTGAAGGACATCATAAAATGATATATATTTTTCTTGAATAAAGGGTTCCGACTTACAGTTAATATTGCTAATCATATTGGATGGGATAAAATTAACGTACCTACGTAATTTTATATAAAAAAAGTACATGTATAAAACTTAATTAAGGCCTATGCTGATCTATACGCTACATGTACATATTTTAAAACAAATGCATACAGAATTTATATTGCAAGACGCCGTAAGCAAATTAATCGTAAATCGAGTCGAATTCAAAACCTTTAAAATTGGTTGACCTCATAATAATGATTTCTTTTTGAATATCTCATTTGATATAACTAAATCTATTTAAGTTTATTCAAAGATTCCACCACTGAAGAAAGTATTCCGGAAATTAGCTTTACACAAGGCATGTATCAAAGTACTGAAAATATCAATTAAAGTGTGGCGCCACCCCTGAACCATCACAAAACAAATGAATTATGAATCAACATGTATCAATTTAACTGTGTTTAAAATTTCATCGTGGTTCAAGGTTGGCGCCTACAAAAATTCATTTAAAAAAGTCCAGAATTTCTGTGAGAATCGGTATTTTTGCAATATACCATATCCGATTTTGACGTTTATTATAACGCACGTGCCATTTCCTTTCCAAAAGTCGAAACGGAATTTATAAGTCCAACATCTAATAAAGATTTAACCAAAGATTCGCTGCATAATATTGAAGTTTGATTTTCAGGAATTGACATGGCCGAATTAGGCAGATTTTGGCTTTAGTTCTTTGTAAACATACATACAAGCTACATCTATTTATGAAAAACGAATGAAATACCCAATAAAAAAATTCCTTTTCATTTAAAAAAATGAAGTGGTTTTTGCTGAAATGAACAATTCTTGAATATGTACATATACTAAATGTGTGTACTAAATACGAGGGTTGTCCGTAAAGTTTGTGGACAACATTGATAATTACTGACAAACATTGAAAAAATATATGAAATTATTATTTTCATTAAATTCATGTTTCAGTTTATTAATATGCAAGCTTTAACCAGAAACAAAGCACAAATAGTTATATTTTATCAGATACAAAAAAGATACACAATCATACCCGGTGCACTAAAACAAAAATCCCTGACGTTACTCGACGTCAAAAGCTAAATACATTTAAGTTTTCTTAACGTAGTCACCGTTTAACTCAACACAATTCTTATGTCGTTTCAATCAGTTATCAAAAATGTGCACAAACTGTTCTGGTTTTATACATGAAATAATATTTAACAGTTCCTGTCTCAGATCCTGCAAATCATCAAACCTCTGTCCGCGTAAAACGACCGTATGCACGGAAAGTCACGTTACGAACTTCATTTTTTACAGCACTACAATCTCGGAAAGATGGTCTTCCTTCATGCATGTCATCTAGTAAACTGTCTCTTCCGTCCGAATATCTTCTGTGCCACTTAAGCACTAAAGAATAGATTACTATACTATGATTTCCCGACTGTTTAAGGAATTTATGGTCTCTGTTGGTGTTTTTTTTTCGATATGTCTACACAAAATTTTATCACTACTGCTCCACCTTTTCCGAAAACGTCCTTTTTTTCGAAAAATGACGATCCTGTCTTAATAAACTCTGACCTCGATTTCTCTGCCATTTCGAAACTTTGAACGTTCAAATTTTACAGGTTTGACGTTATAACTTTTGTCAACCTTATAATGTAAAAGCCATCCAAATTTCCGCGGAATTTTACAAAATACAAATGAAATGTATAAGGTGATAAATAACTTTTTAATTAAAACTTTGTTGTGCTCCGGGTCACCATCCCAAGTGTAATAATGAGGTCATAATTGTAATTTAAACACTTAAAATTGAATAAAATGTTTCATTTTATAATTCACATATAGTAAAGGATTATAAATATGCTAAAAATAAATATCTATGACGCAACTTTTATTTAAATTTTAGCTTGTCCACGAACTTTACGGAAAACATTTAAGTTTTCTTACTTTTTCTGAAATGTCAAAAAACTCTACAGACTCATAACGAAAACGAAAATGGAAAAAAAAAATCATCGTTCTAATTTTAGTCTTGTTTCGGTTTCGACCACCTTACATGATTGTAAGTTTTTGTTTGTTTGATAACTACAGAGCGGTACGTATAAACTTTAATTGTTCCTTTAATCATAAAAATTATTTTATTTATTGAGATTTACTTGCAAAGGTGATAGGAAATTAATTCGTAGTCAGAGATTACATTTACCTCTTTAATGAGTATAGTCAAATAATAATCACGAAAAGATTGTCTATCTACTACCTTCTACCTTTCCCATGTCTTTAATCACTATCTGTAATAAGTTTTCCTATTTTTACGTCAAGGTAAAGTAGTCTCCGTTAAGATGTAAAATATTTTCTTTTATATAATTTATTTATTTATTATCCTTTTTTTTCTTGGCTTAATTCTTTAACATTTCTTAATTAAAAGATAATGTGGCAAAAAGTATTAAAATATATATAACCGCAACAAATATGCTACAAAATAAAATCGAATCACGATATAACAATGTTTTTACTTTCCTTTCTGTTTCGGAAAATGCAGTAAGTTGTTGTGCCCTAGTTATATGGCGTTATTTTTGGAAAATGGTGCCTATTTTGAATTAGATATGAGCTATGAATTATTATTTACGTGCTACCTTGTGTCATGATTTGCTGGAGTGAATCAAAGGAACTTATTCTGTATAGTATATCAATACACAGTTTTATAATGAAAATTGAGGCATTCAAAAAAAAAAAAAAAAAAAAAAAAGATAAACAAAGAAACAAACAAAACAAAACAAAAAATAAACCAAAAACAACAAAAAAATAATAAAAAAAAAAAACAAACAAACAAAAGAAACACACACACCCTAACACACACACACACACCCTCACTAACACACACACACACACCCTCACACACTCACATGCATCACCGACCATTCGAGGACTATGACACCCCACATTCCTCCGAGGACTATACTTTCTAATTGAGATATTTTTTCAAGAATTGGTATATTTATAAGGTTTGGCACTAGATACACGATGGGGGGTTGCATTATGTTGTATTTTGAAAATTAAAGCATGATTTTTTCACTATGCTTTAGAGGACGTTGTGTTAACGTCAGAGGACGTTGTGTTAACGTGAGAGGACGTTGTGTTAACATGAGAGGACGGTGTGTTAACCTTGAGAGGACGGTGTGTTAGCCGTGAGAGGACGGTGTGTTAACCTTGCGAGGACGGTGTGTTAGCCGTGAGAGGACGGTGCGTTAACCTTGCGAGGACGGTGTGTTAAGCTTGAGAGGACGGTGTGTTAAGCTTGAGAGGACGCTGTGTTAACCTTGCGAGGACGATGTGTTATCCGATAGAGGACGTTTTGCTTATGCCCCACAAAAGAGATGTAAACAAAGTTAGGAAATATATTTTCTGTTTTCAATCATTCTTACGGTGCGCTGTAAGAACGTGCGCCATGTGTGTTTACAATAAGGGTCATCATTCGTCATACACAGGCGGGGGGGGGGGGGAGGGTTGATAGCGTCGTGAATCTTAATTTACATAGTTTTAATCAAGGCCTTCTTCGACCCTTCAAACACATAAAATATTCATGTAGACCTCAACATTGTTACAACCAGCAAAAGTACCGACTTTGTACGGTAGACCCCCCCCCCTCAAGTATTTCCCGGGAAAATGGTTTTAGAGGGGGAGTCCCCCGGAAAAACTGGATCTAGAGAAGGATTTCTACTAAGGAAAGCCAATATTTTCGAGAGATCATACACAGCTTAAAAGCTATAAAGTGTGACTACCCCTCAAGCCAATTTTCTCTCCACCTAAAATTTAGTTTTCGGCTTTTATTTTATATTTTTTCATAATTTTTGCCGATTAAGGAAAATAATAGAAGAACTTCAACACCCTTTTTTATCAATGCCGTTCCTTAACAGTACTACTCTAATAATAAGTGAACTTACAAAGGCTGATGATTTTAATGGCATTTGGCCCAACAAAAAGCATTATAGAACAGATATAAAGAGCTAGGTTTCCATAGTGTTCTTTTTCTTCCTTTATTTACATTCATGAAAATAGATATCATTAGATCATACATTTTATAATACAAAAGCAAATCTTTGAAAAGAAAATATAAATCTTTTATGGACATGCACTGCCATGTTTATCCTCGCAACAAAAGTCAATACACAACCCCCCATGGCAGTACATTTTGTCATTACAAAAAGTACTGTATAACAATAACATAGGTTTCCATAGTTGAATGTATTTACAATGTAGAATTGTCATATAATTTAATGTGGTTATATTTTCTCCTTTTCTATATAGATTACAAACCTCTCTACGCATAATTACGAGAAATCATGTAAAACTGATTCATTAATTACTGGTTATCAAGTGACATGGATTGATTTTTTACTCAAACTACAAGTATACTTTGGCCCCATGTTTTTTGAGAATTTTTGTTCCATCTTTTAAGTTAGGATGAACTTTCCCTCAAAATGAATAAATTATAGTTACATAATTTAAAAAAAAAAACACCAAGGAAAGAAATAAATAAAAATTAACCCCCACCCCACCCCAAAAAAGTCTTTCTTAATATTACATTATAGAAATTGATAATGTGAAATATTGATGATAAGAAGCGATGCGTAATAAACTTGTAATAGGCGTCGGAACCGGAGGGAGGGCTAGAGGGGGCAGCCTCCCGAACTTATTTTTTTCAAAGATAGACATAATATAGGCTTTGAAAATTGGGGCATAGTCCCCAAACGTTTTTGGGGGTGGGGGTTGGTTTAGCCCCCCCTTTCAAATTAGCCCCCCTTTTCAATTTTTAAGTAAATATACTATTATTCTAATCTTACTTTATTTTTCAAAAGAACGTTCTTCATTGAAAAAAAAAGAACAAGGTTTCAGTAAATATATTCTGAAATTAATATATGTATATATAATTTAGTAGACAAATGATATAGAAAGCTGTATATCACAGTACAGAACTATACATGTACATAAATGTGGGGGTAATGTGGGCGTCAATATCCAAAGGAGATGGGTGAACATGACGAGCGATAAGCCTATATTGTGACAAACATGAAGATGAAAAATTAAATATCAATTATATCAAAATTTTCCTTGATATTTCGTCCAACATTAAAATATACTTTATGTAAAATCTCTACAATTTGCAAAAATCCCTCAAAGATTGAAATTATTTGCCTGTGAAATATTAGACACACACTAAATCGGGAAAAAAGAGTCATTTTCGCATACTATAACACTATTTTTCTATATGAGTGGGTCTTCGCTCCACCTTTTTGAAAGTTAATCATCAAAGTTTGCATAAAAATATACATTTTTTGGTTACCAAAAATATGGAGCAATGACCCACTATACCTTAAAAATATACTTTTATGACATAACATTCGCATCTTTTCGAGAAATACTTGAAGTCCATTAAGTTAAGGGTCATATCACAAACATGATTTAATGCCACTCTTCATCAGGACTTGTGTAGTCTAGTGGTTAGCGTGCTAGTCTCGAAAGAAAATGATACTCGGGATTTTTATTGCTAGGGTTCGAACCCCACGAATACCACATTAATTTTTTTTAATAAAAGAATAAATTTTGCCGAGAAAAATTTCCTCAAAAAAGTTTATCACAATTTCATAAATTTCAATAATGAGAACTTTTCTCTAAATATTAAATTCACAAACTGAACATGATTTTTATATTTCTGAAGCTATAGGCTTTCTGCACGCTATGTTCGCCCATCTCCATTACGTTCATTCATGCAGTTGCTACATGTAAGAGATATTTCCTAAAGGTGCTAGATGCTAATTCCATGCAGGTGCTATGTGCTATTCTGAGTGCATATGCTACACTAACTTTTAAAAAAATCCAAAGATAAACAAATAAACCATGTGAATAAGTGCAAGCAAGGATGCATATTTATAAAATATGCCAGAGAAGGTGAAAAAAAAATAGATACATACTTTTGGAAGAAAGCCCTACATGTAGGTGTGAAATCATGTACCCCATAAATTTAGACAGACCGCCTCTTTCAAGGAAACTGAAATTTTAGCTTAAACTCAAAAAAATTCATGTGACTGAATATTGAGTGTATATATGAAGAAAGAATAAGGAAAAATGACAAATGGTTAACAGAAATTAAGAATGCATTGGATCAACCTTGCAAATGCCTAGCAAAATAGGTGTCTCATTCCTCCTAGTTAGTCTTTTAGAGTAGGCTTTTCCTCTCAAATCCCCCTCACCGCGGAAAACTGGCTCTAAAGTAGGATTCTCCCAAGAAAAAAATGACTATAGAGTTGTAGGATTTTCTCCACTGAAATAACTAGAATGGTAGGAATTCCTACACTGGATTCAGTTTGCCACTCCTTCAACCTATTAAAATATTCATCTAACCAAAAGCGCATTATTGGCTAATTGAAATTTTAAAAATGCCACCTACAAATAATTTCGCTTTAAAAGTTCAATATTTTTTTCTATTTTGTTTTTGATCAATCAGAGAGTTTAATTATTTTAGTCACTATATCTTCGAAGTTCTAATAGCTATCAAATGAATTTATCACACTTCATTTATGAAATCAATGTTATTGTAACATGATATCGACATATATACAATAATGTTGATAACAATAATTGATTTATTGTCTTTCCTAGAGTTTTTTTTTTATTTAAATAAGTAAATGGGTTCCTATTACATGTAACTGAATGCCTGTAGGAACCTATCTATATTTGCAATTAAGAAAAGAATTTTAAAATAGATATTTCCGATATATATATATATATATATATATATATATATATATATATATATATATATATATATATATATATATATATATATATATATATATATATATTCCTTGCACTTGGCGTCATAAATTTCTCTCTCTCTCTCTCTCTCTCTCTCTCTCTCTCTCTCTCTTTGTCAAAGAATGGTATGTTTTTCTAGAGTTGCAGGCATGCTTTTGAAGCTTTCCTGGGACGAGCTTACGGCATATCATAGGGAGGAGAGAGATGGGGGGGGGGGGCAACGAAGCTATCCTATCTTAGGAGACTTCCTTATCTTTGCCTTAACTTCAAGACGACGATGTGCTTATCCTAAGACATATCTAAATGATATCAGAAGCGCTGGTGCCAGGAAAACAACTAGAATATATTGAATTTACAGAGCTTATATAATTTAATCCAATAGTTTTTGTAAAAAATATTAATTTCTTTTATGAATTAAATCAATTAAGTAGACACTGTGCCGTGTCACTGTATATGTATGCATTTAACCGTACAAATGGAAAAGAGAAAGTGATAAATGAAAATACATTTATTAATTGATGAATGAAACATGTAGCAGGTTAAAACGTTCATAAGCGTGACTACGGCGCGGATGCAGACGGGCACTACCTCCAACCTTTCTACAGAGGGGGGGGGGGGGGGGTCTGTTACATCTGGGGACGAACAACCACAAGAAGTGGCATTTTGAAAATAAATCTTATTACTAATCTCAATTGTTCCTTATATGTGAATTATAAATATATCACAATGTTATAATGTTAATTTTTATTGTTATTCAAAAAGGGAATGCTTCAATTTTTTTTTTTTTCAAATTGACTTATCCATTAATATAAATATGTTTTAAAAAATTGCATATAGATTTTCTTTTCTGTTTTTTTTTTTAATTTTATTTCTCTATTATATCTATTACAGCTCAATACATGAAAACGGGATAAGAATGGACAAACCTGATAAAAAATTTGAAATGAAAATCGAGGAATAGCGATTATTTATAAAATTTCTGAAACATTTTATTATTACCAATACCAATCAAGCTCGGATACAGGCATTTTCCGGAGGGGGAAGGAGGGTACAGAGCCGCTCACTCAAAAAAAAAAAAAAAGAAGACTCAGACATTATTGTCAAGCAAGGATAAAAAACCATAAACTTATCCATACCTTATATAGCTATTTCGTTTTGGAGGGGGAGGGGGTGTTAAATCGCTTTGCCTTTATAGAAATACAGAAGATGTATTAATGTATGTGACTTTCTATGCCATTGTAACAGGGGTCCATGTTTTCTAGAGGGATTGTGTTTACTATTAATATCATTTCAACAACTCTAAAAATCCCAAGGGGACCGGATCCCATGACCACGCCCCCCCCCTCCCCAATTACGACATCTTAACTAAAGATATTCCTAAGATGCTTTTGTTTTACATCCAAAGACGTATCTTAAGATAGTCCTAAGATATGTACAAAGTATGCTGCTGGTTCTGAGTTGGTTGGGGAAAAGCCGCATATGATTTGGTGATAGAAAGCGAATTCGTGTCGGACGTCTGAGAAAAATTGATTGAAATTCTAGCTTGAAGTTAATTTTCAATCCAAATTTGCTTTTCTCATACGCTTGATGCAGAAGACAAATAATAATTTCAATTTCCAAATAGTTTGAATTTAATTCAGATTAGAAACTTCTATCCAATCTATTCTTTTAGAGAAATCATCAATATCTTTTAGGGCACGACAATTTTCATTCTATTGGGGGGGGGGGGTAATTAAAAGGGGGACGCTGGCAGATTTTGGAAATAAAGAATCTGTTCTTGAAAATACATGTATAAAAAATCTCTCCTCCAGTGACCGAAATCAGTGGTATTAAGCCGATATCAGTGCCAGTAGGTACGCATACATGTATCCTCAGATGTCGAAAAGCTCCACAGCTTCGAGAGTTTACATCTATAGATATACTTATATATCCCTTCAATCTGTTGGTGAATTAAAATGATTTGAAGATATATACATATAGTCTTTAAACCTATAAAGCAGAGAGAAATTTGCAACATATACCTTTATACAATACATTAAATCAAGCGCTCAAAATCTGAATAATCACCAAAGAAAACCCAACATTTCAAGAAAAAGAATATGGGTCACAATGTAATTAAATATTTGGACTTCATCAAAGATTTAAGCATACACTTCGATATTGTGGTAGGTGAAATAATGTACGTTCGAATCTCCAAATATGTTACGGCTCCTCGAATATATCTGTTTTTGCATCTCTTCGTAGCTTACAAAAATGTATATAATTATTATTTTTGCCTCATTTCTAAACTGTTTTTACAATGTATGGATTATTTCCGTACTGTATAAGGTGGAGACCGGTCCTTAGGATAAGACCGTATAAACCGAAGTCCCTTGTCGCAGTAGATGCTGGCACGAAAAAGATCTCTCTCTGCTCAAAAGCCGCAAGTGTCGAGTACAGGTCTAACTTTGCAGTCCCCCACCAGCAAGTGTTGGCGTCTCAATATGATTGAAACATTCTCGAAGGGACGTTAAACAACTAAGCAAACAAACAAACAAACATTTTTATACATTGTATTTACCGGTACATGTAAAAGTATATGTATTCTTTCTCTACATAAGATTTGGATTTGGATTCATCTGTCTTTTGCAGATACACCTGTATGCATGGTATTATTTAATCTGAGACCCCCCCCCCCCCAACCAACACACACTTTTCTGTGGTAGCGTTGAACCGCTTGCACCGTATTGTACAGAATATATTTCGTGCAGAAAAGAAAATGAGAGTATTACACCACCCCCCTCCCCCTCCTTTCTCAGTTTTAAGAATTTAAGTTTTGTAAAATAGTCAACAGCCTAGCTATTTCCCTTTATTGCTTGTAAACATTTTGCTTTTTTAACATTTGAAAAAAAAATCCTGAAATCCTGACCAATCCCGATCAAAATTAACAAAAATAAGATGAAATTATTGCCTTCTTTAAGTATTTACCACTAAGAAATTTATTTATTTATCAAGTTCAATTACTTTTTAACGCGTATTACACCTTAACAAACTTGTATTTCTTCTGAAAATATTATCTATCATCAATTATTATAAAATTCTGGTTGGGATCAGTTTAATTTCGATCGGGATCGGCTAAAATTTGTAAAAAAATAATTTCTTTAAAATTTCGCAATTTCGTTTCAATTTCTTTTTCAAATATGATTGTCTAACATATCCTTTGTAGCTGTGACTTGTTTTTTGAATAATTATATTATCCATATGTTTTGAAAATATTCACAAATAATGTACTTTTTCGAAAAAAAATTTTAGTAAAAAAATTAAAATGTCTATCTGGCTTTTCTTCACATATTTTATGAGATATTTATATTATGCATTCATTAACAACAAATTTTTAACTATAAAGCATCTTATTTGCAAATAAAACATTATTTTTTTTCATTTTCTATGAAAAATTGGAGAAAATTTTTATAAAATATTTAAGAGCTAGGCCTTTCAATGCTGAAACCATGACTTAAGGAAGCTCTAAACACTGCAAACTAAAGAGTTCTATTTGTAGGGTAGTTTTATTGGGTGATTTGCCCTTAGAAGAAAAATAGTATAAATGGGAATCTACAGTTAATGACATAATTTCTTATGAATTAAAGTATTCTTAATGTTATGTTAGACCAAGATTAAGTAATTGAATACATTATTTCCATTAATTTTCCTGATGCAAGTAAAAAACAGTGATTTCTGTTCACAAATAGTTCATTGTCTTTGAACATTTTTTCTGCAGAAATAAGGCAGGTACCCTATGTTGAAAATGAACTTGATACACTAAATATGTGCACCTTTATATGATATATTTTCCTCAAAGCCCAAAAAGCATTTTTCATTAGTGTTTAGAGCTTCCTTAACATGGATGTCTTAAGACCAATGGAATTAAATTTTGGTGTGGCATTCCTCCTTAAGGAAGTAATTATGGGTCCAGTTCCTAATGAATAGAAAGCCTCATTTGCGGTTTGTATAAACAAGAGCATAAATTATTGATATAAAATTTTATTCAGAAGAGAAATCACAAATAAATACCTCACCTTTAATATCATCAATGTTCATTTTTGCATACTTAAACATACATCAATAACAAGATGTGTTTGTGAAACACTGATGCCCCCGTATGGCAGCTTATGGCGAAGGTTAAAGTTTCTCAAATGCAAGTCAAAATCCAGGCCAAAAGATAAAAAATGTTAAATTTGAAAGCCCTAGCTGCAACTGTTCAAAAGTTATGGCGAAGGTTAAAGTTTTTTAAAAGTCAGTAAAACATTAAGGTCAAGGTCAAAGTTGTTGGTATCCAAAGGAAGGTCTTGTCACAAGGATTACATATGTGAAGTATGAAAGCCCTAGCACCAACCATTCAAAAATTATGGCCAAGGTTAAAGTTTTTCAAAAGTAGTTCAAACTCCTATGTCAAGGTCAAAGGGTCAAAGTGGTTGGTATTCAAAGGAAGGTGATGTCACAAGGATTACATATGTGAAGTATGAAAGCCCTAGCTTTAACCATTCAAAAGTTATGGCCAAGGTTAAAGTTTTTCGAAAGTAGGTCAAACTCCTAGGTCAAGGTCAAAAGGTCAAAGTGGTTGGTATCCAAAGGAAGGTATTGTCACAAAGATTACATATATAAAGTATGAAAGCCCTAGCTCTAACCGTTCAAAAGTTATGGCCAAGGTTAAAGTTTTTCAAAAGTAGGTCAAACTCCAAGGTCAAGGTCAATTGTTGGTATCCAAAGGAAGGCCTTGTCACAAAGAATACACATGTGAAGTTTGAAACCCCAAGCACCAACTGTTCAGAAGTTATGGCCAAGGTTAAAGTCTCATAAAATTTTGCAAAAGTGGGTCAAACTCTAAGGTCAAGGTCAAAAGGTCAAATATGATGGTACCCAAAGAAAGGTCTTGTCACAAGAAATACACATGTGAAATATGAAAGTAATAGCTCCAACCAATCAAAAGTTATGGGCAAGGTTAAAGTTGACAGACAGACAAACAGACAGACAGGACAAAAACAATATACCCCCGGGATCTTTCGATCCGGGGGCATAAAAAGAATTGTTATTACTTTTAAAATATGTAACTATAAAAATCAATACTAAAAAGTCTAACATTTCCAATGTTTTACTGAGCATTGATGTTTGACTGCAGAGTGAGATATTGGACATTGGACCGCTTATGTCACAATGTTGGCAGGATCAGCTTAACGAGGTTGGATCCTGATATTTAAAGTCTTAAACTTTTTTTGTCAAGTATATTTTTAGTTTCTACACACATAGCTTAATTAAAAATCAAAACAAAAAATGGGTGTCAATATGCTTCTTTTGGCGCTACAGTACATTTAATATGACCTTTTTGCACTGAAATTTGTGTCTTAATCAAAAATCACATCTTCGCACGTTTTTCCCCCAATGTTAGTATCCAAATAAATCATGGGGCAAAATAAACTATTAGTCTATTTAAAATAAGACACATTAAAATTGTGACTAAGTAAAAGTTTCAAAATTGCTCAGCATAATCAATTATTTGACCTTTCTGCACTCACAAAATGTGATTTTTCTGGCATTAAAATTTTTAACAAGCAAGAAAAATATTTTAAAGTCTTAAACTTTTGCTGACTTTAAGCAGATTGATCAAAGTTATCTTATATATTAAGAAAAGAAAAACAAAAGTGGCGGTCTATGATGTAAATTTTTAGATATTACTAAAAATGTGTTAATTTTATGTTAAAATTGGCTTAATTTTTTCCTGGACTTTCAGAATATATTTACTATATTTGTCACAATATAATGAAAGAATTCGAAAGAAATAGTTTGATAGATATTTCAGAACCAGAATAAAACATTTCACAGCAAAAATCAGCTCTGTTTGCAACCAGCATGGAAAAATTGGAATCTAAACTTAACAGTACTGTATATATTTCAAAAGGGAAAAAATTGATCATTTTCTTCTACAAAACCTTCCGCCACAAAATATAGTCCCTAACTTAATCCTATTTGAATGGAATTTAATCGCGGTTTTTTCACTGAATATAGTTTAATTTGCATTGTAAAATCCAGATTTAATGTTAGAACTTAAAATGATGCAGAATTTTAGAGACAAGAAGTCTGTGAGCCAATGCTCACTAATAATACCCCCGCTCTGATGTGAATACACAAGTTCGGTTATGGACAAACACAGTGATAATCAGGAAATTGAAATCGGATTTGTAAAAACTGAATCCCAACATATGGCATGCCTAAACAAAGATTGTGGTAAAATTTCAAGCATCTGCAATGAGTAGTTGCTGAGAAAACTACAACTAAAATTTGCTACGTATGGTACGGACAGACGCATGGATAAACAGGAAGTTGACATCGGATTTGTTCCAAAAATGAATCCAATTATATGGCAACGCTTAACAAAGACTGTGCTAAAATTTCAAGCATCTGTGATGAGTAGTTGCTGAGAAAACTACGACCAAAGTTTGTTATGTGTGGTGCGGACAGACGCACGGATAAACAGGTAGTTAACATCAGATTTGTACAAAAATGAATCCCACCATATGGCATGCCTAAACAAAGAGTGTGTTAAAATTTCAAGCATCTGCAATGAGTAGTTGCTGAGAAAACTACAACCAAAATTTGTTATGTTAATACAGACAGACGCACGGATAAACAGGAAGTTAACATCGGATTTGTACAAAAATGAATCCCACCATATGGCATGCCTAAACAAAGAGTGTGTTAAAATTTTAAGCACCTGTGATGAGTAGTTGCTGAGAAAACTACAACCAAAGTTTGTTATGTGTGGTACGGACAGACGCACGGATAAACAGGAAGTTGACATCGGATTTGTACAAAAATGAATCCCTCCATATGGCATGCCTAAACAAAGAGTGTGTTAAAATTTCAAGCACCTGTGATGAGTAGTTGCTGAGAAAACCACGACCAAAATTTTTTATGTATGGAACGGACAGACGCACGGATAAACAGGAAGTTGACATCGGATTCATACAAAAATGAATCCCACCATATGGCATGCCTAAACAAAGATTGTGCTAAAATTTCAAGCATCTGCAATGAGTAGTTCCTGAGAAAACTGTGACCAAAAAAATTTGTTACGGACGGACAGACAGACAGACAGACAGACAGACAGACAGACAGACAGACGGACAGAC
This sequence comes from Saccostrea echinata, assembly GCF_033153115.1. Taxonomy (NCBI): domain Eukaryota; kingdom Metazoa; phylum Mollusca; class Bivalvia; order Ostreida; family Ostreidae; genus Saccostrea; species Saccostrea echinata. Next base: position 3,565,615 of record NW_026889789.1, read on the forward strand.
AGACAGACAGACAGACACACAAGGGTAAAACAGTATACCCCCCTCTCCTTCGGAGCGGGGGTATAATAAAGGTCCAGACCAAAATCTGCTCAAAAGCTCAGGATCGAACCTCCTTAATCTTATTTTCATCTGTTGGTGTTCGACAGTAACAGAATTGACCAAGTTTAACGCAGTGCAGGTACAGGAAATTAACATCATAGAAGCCAGCAAGAGTACAGTCATAACTGAGGTACAATGTGTAGTAGGCCTCTTGGAGTAAATAGAGAACAAGTATCAGCTGTCAACATGCAGTAGACCTGAAACAAAGTGAGAAAAATTATTACATCACTTATGTCAGCTAAAGGTGCTGTGAGCGAGCTAACAAAATAATAAGGTTATAACCCTGCTGCAATTCTTTTATTTAGAATGTGTAAATGTGACCTTGAACTTACCAAAATGACTTTGGTAAAAAAAAGGACAGATCTTTGGACATGATTAATCTAAGAGTGAAATATGGACATCAAATTTTTCTCCATTAATACAAAATAATAGACTTACATTTTTTCTGCCAGAGACCTTGAACTTGTCACAATGACCCTCAGGTCAGAAAAAAAATTTTTGTAGCAAATTAAAGCTCAGTTACAAAGTTATTGACTGGACAAGAATGTTATCTCTTATCTGCCAGTGACCTTGAACTTGCCAGAATGACCTTGGTCAAGGTCAAGACTTCCAGGTCATAAACAATCTTTGTAGCAAGTAAGATCTTCCAGTGATTCTCCATTACAAAGTTACAGCCTACACAAGTGTTTTATACCTTTTAAGCCAGTGACCTTGAACTTGACAGAATTGCCATGGGCCAAGGTCATGACACACTCTCAGGTCTTCAATAATCTTTGTACCAAGAATGAGCTTCAATGATTCTCCATTGCAAACTGATATCCTGGACAAGAAGTTTATATCATTTCTGTCAGTGACCTTGAATTTTGACAGACTGTTTGATGGGATCCCGCCAATCAAGTCGGGTTCATCATGACATTTGAGCAATATAAGCCTTAAAGATTCAACAAACTTTCATAAAATAATTATCGTTAATATTAATAAATTAGTTTAAAACTATACTAATCATAACTATTTACATCATATTGAAACATTGTACTGAACAAAAGTAGTTTTGCCCTCGACTTGTTAATAACAGCTGTGGCTAAAAATAGTGATTGGGTCATGTGGGGATTTTTTCTTTACAGAGCAATGACTGTTTACAATCTAACATATAAGAAAGGATAAGATAGGCTAAGATCCCTTTTTGGCCCCTGGTTTGGGGTGTCTTTTAGAATGTTGCAACAGTTTTTCAGTTAAAAACCTGTTGTCACCTCTGCCATAAATTGAGTATTGTTTCTAAGTTATGGGATACACAGAGGCCACAGGAAGGTCAGGAAAAATGTCAGTTTCCGAATTTTCTCATTTTATGCAAATTTTCATTGGTTTTACAGCACATTTTGGTTCAGAAAACATAGAGCACAAGCTTGCCTATCTACCAAATTTATATATTTCATACAATAGTATCAGATGCATCTTATGTATAAAAATCTCAGATAGGCAGCCTTGTGCTCTATATTTCCCAAAGTGAAAAGTATCTCAAATTAGGGGTTTAAATTTTCCTGGAAAACCCACTAGCCCAGGGGCTATTGACCAGTAAAAATTACTAGCCCAAACCTCAAACTAACTAGCCCAACAACTTTTTCATGCGAAATGAAAACATAACAAGTAAAAGTTTTAAAGGCTGTGGTGACAGAAACAAATTAAACTACAATGTAGTTCTCAGTCTAATGAAACCACTCAACATAGAAAAGTGAAAGTAAACTGTTGAGATTTTTTCCCCATTCTGCTAGTCCGATGGACTATCATTACATCTGAATTAGCTAGCCCGAGTCTTAAATTGACTAGCCCCGGGCATCGGGCTACCATATATTTCAACCCCTGCAAATTTGACAAAATGCAACCAGAATTGAGGAAATTCTGGAAATAACCTACTTCTACACCCTCTTGTGGCCTCCGTGTAAGCTTTGAATCAAAATTAGTGCTGGTTTTAAAACAAGCATTATTTTTAATTCTTACCTGCAAACTATCATAATTTTAACTGTGTTCTGATTTTTACATCAAACAAGGGGCCAGATTCGGCCGTTACCATACCTTGTCCTTTCTTTAAAAGTTTTTAGATTATTTATTTGAAGGACTGAAATGGGGGTTCAACAGTTATTTTATCAATACGACCACTTGGTCTTTTACACGACTGGACCACTCATTTACTAGACTGGGTCAAACATGCCTTAGTGTCAAACCCTGTTGAACTAGCCGGAATGACCTTGGGTCAAGATCTTGACACACCAACAGGTCATAAACATTCTTTGTACAAAGTTTGAGCTTCCAATGACCAACAAGTTGGCACCGATAGACTGACAAGGTGATTTTTATATATTCCCCCAACCTTTATTGTGGGGGTAGAAGACCAGCATGATGAATATAAGACAGAACATTCAGGATCTAAATGAAAAATGGGGACTCCTGATACACGTATCAGAGTGGAAGGAGATGCTCAATACAAAATTGCCACCTTCAGTGCCATTGGGAAAACCCAATTCTAAGCTGCTACCCAAGTGACATATACTGTGTTCTTAGAGGAAGAAAATTGTAGCAGTGTTCTATGGAAATAAATTTTGTAAGAAAGGTGAAAGCTGAGAAATAAAGGAAAGGAAGTTACCTGCCCAGCCATGAGGACTGCACTGTCACCATTCCTCCAAAGACAATGATTGTGGATGAGAAGAGATGGGCTGCAGAAAGTGAAAGTGAGCTGCAAAGTGATGACCATCCACTAGTCATCTATTTCACCAGTGGTGGTTAAGGTGCCACTCTATACAGATTATCTGAAAAACAAGGAAATTTCATTGAAAACCTAAAAGATCTGCTGCAATTCTTTAATTCTCAAAGAAAACAGACAGCTATGGCTCAATTAGCAGCCACACATTTCTGAGAAGAATAAAAGAATCCACACAAAGAAAATTTGCCTTTGACCTAAAGCTTCAATGCAAAACAGAGTAAAAAAAAATATCAGTACTATTAGCACTATTCCATGAGATTTACCTTTGATTAAGTGGGCCACGTCTTCTACCATCAATTCAATCATAAGCTGCTACCAGAAACAGTGTGGAAAGTCCTGTCAACTTACCGGTAATTCCTTTTCCTGTCGATGACTGAAAAGCAATGAGTGGAAATTTCAGTGTTGCCTAGTGACTATGAATTAAACATGACAGAAGAAAATGTTTGTTAGAAGATTATTAACTTGACTTTTAAGTCCAAATAATCTTGCTAGCTAAAATTAAAAGAGTGTTCCAAGGAACACGTGTCGCCTGATGAACAGCATCATTATTTAAGATTAGAAGAAAATCTAAGGGTGGTCAAATATTATTTGATACAAGCATTATGAGGGCTGTTAAGAGATTATTAGTACATAGTGTTTATTTTTCTTTCCAAGTAATGCCTTTTGGTGAAAAATGGCATATATGTTTGACAAACACTAAGAATTAATAAAAGCAACAAATATTTTACAAATATTTTATTTCTTCTTTTCAATGGTATATTAATGGGTAAATAGAAGGAATACCCGGTGCCGTCACGAAATCATATATTGAAATATGTTATACCTATGTTCAAACTCCCAGTGGACCCATATACAGCAAGAGTGAAAATAATTCAAATTATATATCAGTATTTATTTTTTCAATTTCATTTCAATTCATTTTGTGCAAGCTTCTTTGAATTTCAATCAGAAATACGGAGATCATAAAAAAATCTAAGCTAGGTATAGATATCTGATTACATCAATAAAATAGATTTTGACGTCAACGCGACACAGCAAGCATACTTATAGAATTTTACGTAGCTCTTTGGAGAACTCTTTTCCAGACTAAAAGATCTGCTAAAACAATAACAACTAGTGCTAACTGTAACGAGAACTGTTTCAGATGTTCCCCAAACACTTCCCCATTCTCTTATGGGCCACATTCATTACAGGCTTCATTTAATTATGCAATTCTTTTGTTTAATAAATCTATACTTTATTTTCAGTAGTATTTATTAAAAAACAACACTGGTATAGTTCTTTGAGTATTAAATTAGCCAATTGGATTTCAGCGCATGCTAGACCTGAGTATATCGCAAACTACCTAACAATGATACGGTCATGTGATATACAACATATACCATGATACAGCTGTCACCAATTGAATTAAGCTTTATCTTAACATATAATTCTTTGCTAACTCCACAGTTATAGAAAATATACAAAGAATATCTTGATAACCCTTATCAAAGTTAATAAAAGGTGGATTTATAGTCTTGATATTGTATTTTTTCTTTGCTACCTTTTTTCAGCCATTTTAAAACATTAAAATTTGTTAGGTTGAATGTAGAAGTTACAAACAAAACAATGAAAATTATCTTCTACTGTATCACAATACATACATGGCGATACGCGTATCATCAGCCCTTGCGATCAATACGATCGATGTATTGCTGTATTGTTAAACCTCTAGCGCATGCACATGCCCATATTTTCTAAATATTTCATATTCCTTCCTCGTGAAGAGACTCACAATAAATAGCTATGTAAGAAATCTAAAGATTTTCATTGAAAACTATGAGAGATACAGCCATATAAGTATTAGCAAATCAGAATCCACTTTCTTGCATTCAATTTTCATAGTAGCACAATGTAGGAACCCTTTACACCTATCTATATTGTAAATTCCATCCAGTTTTGTTAAAAACTAAGAAAGTTACTACTGTAACAGCCATTTAAAATTTAAGCCAATCAAATTGCAGCACACTTGCATGAGCGTGTTTTCACAATATCTCATATATTATATCAAAATGGAGAGCTTTTTTGTGTATGACTATGTTTTAAATTTCAAAGCATTTCATCAAAAAAAAGGTTATTGAAATTTTTTGTGTCAGTCAAACAGAGCAAAGCACACATGCATGCACATGCTTTCTTGCTAATTCAACCACCTCTTCTTGTCTACACTACTAATATAAGTTTATACAATGAAGTTCAAAGCATATCATAAAAAAACAGGAAGGTTTATGGTGTTTCAATTGCTTCAGTCATTTCACTCCTTGCACACGCACGCATGTGCATGTAAGTGTGGATAAAATGACCTTCCTTCTGCACATCTACACAACATGCCTGTTAACCCTAAAAAGGTTTCATCTCAATCAGTTGAGTAGTTTCTGTGATGACAGAGAAAGAAGCATTAAAGCTTCCAGACTGTCTCAACATGGTAAAGATCTATGGCTGGCATGAGATGAAAATGAAGAAGCAATGATGCTTTAGGTCAATAGACATATGCAAGTTTATAATTCCAATGGGACATGTCTAATTATCCTATCAATTAGAAATTTTGCATAGCTGTTTTATTTGTTCTTGTTAAAATGTTGACAAATTTTCATGAATTAATGTCTTTCTTTTATGGAGTAAAAGTAAATGTCTCATTAATTTCAAAATAGCCCTTATATAGCAAAGAAAAAAAATCCACAAATAGTAAACACCCATACAGAATAGCATTTATCATATAAAATCTGACAATAGATTACGATATATGATTCTCCACCCTTCAAAGCTAAAGTGAATTATAAAATTGAAATTAACAAGAAGTCTGTGAGCCAATGTTCACTAGTAATACCCCCGCTTTGATGTGAATATACATTCTGATGTGAATATACACAAGTTCAGCTATGGACAGACTCAAGGATGAACAAGAAGTTGACATCGGATTTGTACAAAAATGAATCCCAAAATATGACATGCCTAAACAAAGAATGTGCTAAAATTTCAAGCATCTGCAATCAGTAGTTGCTGAGAAAATTGCGACCAAAATATGTTATGTATGGTACGGACAGACACACGGATAAACAGGAAGTTGACATTGGATTTGTACAAAAATGAATCCCAACATATGACATGCCTAAACAAAGAGTGTGCTAAAATTTCAAGCATCTGCAATCAGTAGTTGCTGAGAAAATTGTGACCAAAATTTGTTATGTATGGTACGGACAGACACACGGATAAACAGGAAGTTGACATCAGATTCGTACAAAAATGAATCCCAACATATGACATGCCTAAACAAAGAGTGTGCTAAAATTTCAAGCATCTGCAATCAGTAGTTGCTGAGAAAACTGCGACCAAAATTTGTTATGTATGGTACGGACAGATGCACGGATAAACAGGAAGTTGACATTGGATTCGTACAAATATAAATCCCCTATATGGCATGCCTAAACAAAGAATGTGCTAAAATTTCAAGCATCTGCAATCAGAAGTTGCTGAGAAAACTGCAACCAAAATTTGTTATGTATTGTACAGACAGACGCACGGATTAACAGGAAGTTGAAATCAGATTCGTATGAAAATGAATCCCACCATATGGCATACCTCAATAAAGTGTGTACTAAAATTTCAAGCATCTGCGATGAGTAGTTGCTGAGAAAACTGTGACGAAATATTTGTTACGGACAGACAGACAGACAGACACACAGACAGACACACAAGGGTAAAACAGTATACCCCCCTCTCCTTCGGAGTGGGGGTATAATAATTAAAATAATTATTTTTAATAAATATATCTTTATCCCAGATATCTTCCAAAAGAGATTTCAGTCTCTATTCACTCTATAACGATACTTTTGGTATACCCATCCTGATGTCTTTTCATTGTATTTAAATTTCAGTTTGTGTGGTTATATTGCATACAGTTTCAAAGTACAGTGTCATGAGCTCATATACAGTAACATGTGATATAAATGCTAATTATCAAAATCCTGCCTCTCAAAATCAAAAAACAAAGAAAAAAATAATAATAATTCAATCAACCGCCAGAGTGATTTTATACAATCAAAGGTCAAGGTCAACTGAATTGTAATGTAACGAACTCACTTGCATTGAACTCTCTTTGTTTGAAAAATCGGTTTGTTTGAAATGAACTGGGTTTCTCCTAAAATGCTGGTACAGTTTCTCTGCATTAAATACTCGTTTAGATTGAAATCGGTTAACTTGAAAAACTCTGTTAATTTGAAGTGATTTTGGGGTCCGCTGAACACAAAGCTTATAGCAGTTTTGATAACGGGTACATTGAAGTTGCCAATTGCGACGCGTGGACTCAGGTGACTGACTATATATAAAGTCTAGCACGTGTTAATTTTTCACAGGTGATTTGATGTTCGTGGACCTGTACAAATTTAATTATGTGTTGTATAGATAAAACAATAATCATTGAGCATTTCTCACCGGAACATATTAGTCGCCATTTTTATTTTCTAACTACGGCATTAAGACCGACATGGATAAAATACGCAGCGGTGTCATGTGTACATTGGTGTGTGGAGAATAGGGCTGTGTATTGACCAAAATATTTCGATAAGATATTTTATAAAGCAATATGCTATATATTGGATTCTAAAATAAGTCTAGCAAAAAGGTCTTGTAAATCATTTAATGCATAAATTTGATAAAAACTGGGTGTTTTAATACCAAATTGGAAGTTCATATGTCTCACTGTCTTTACAAAGAACACTTCAAATTCAAACTTTTAATGACTGAAAAACTAATATGTTAAAATATAGTTGTATATGAATTTTGCAATAGTTAATTAAGATGTGCTATCTCCTTAATGTTTATTTTACCATTGACCAGTTTTAATTAAAAACAGTTAAAAATTATCTTTGGTGACTGAAATTCCCAACTTTTTCACAGAATTATAAGAAAAACAGTCTGCCCAATACGTATTGGAAGTTAGTTTGTCGATACGATAAATTCCTGAATATCGATATGTATTGATTAATCAATATATTGACACAGCCCTAGTGGAGAAAGTGCCAGAGTAAATAAATCCACTGTAATTAAGTAAATGGAAAATAAACTTCTTGAATTGAAGTATATGAAGCATATGTTTTCAATGCTGATGACACAGGGCTGTTCTATAGATTCGAACCTGACAAATCATTGCATCTATGCGGCAATGTTCAAGACGAACTTTTTTCGTGTATAAATAGTCTTGATAGTTTTCTAACACAGATCAAAAAAAAAAAAAAAAATAAAACAGTAAAAAAAAATTAGGACTTTTTTGAAAAATAGAGATAAGTGCATTTCTGAAACACTGCATGTAATGTTATGTAAAAAATATGAATTCGCAATTGTATATTTTTTTTACTGTACAGTCAAGCCTCGGTACCTCTAACTTGAAGGGACCAAGAAAAAACTTCGAGATATCTGAGGATTCGAGATATCGAGGGTAAAATACTTAAAGAATAAGTGGTTGGGACAGCAAATCACTTTGACATATCCATGGTATTCAAGATATAGTGTTCCAGATAATGAAGTTCAACTGTAACTACATTTTTTATGCAATTCATAGCACACAGATATAATGAAATTCGTTTACTTTTAAATAAATCTCAAGGTCCCTTAAATTTCAATGTAAACGAGTTTGACTGTATATGGTATTTTACAAAAGCCAAAGTGCCAAGCAATGCAAGTGCAAAGTATCAAATCCATTCCTCTTACAGTTCTCAGGATCTAGGGTATGACAGACAGACAGACACCATGTAAAGTGATCTCTGTGTCACTTTTACCAAAAATTTTTTCATAATTATTTTGTTTTCTTACCTCTTTGAAGAGCATGACAGTGGTTAAATAGGTGACAGGTAGAAATACATGTCATGGGATGTATTGGTGTAATCTTTTTAGTGAGCAGATTGCTTCATGAATTGTTTATCTGCCGTTGCTGATCTTTAACAAGGAAGACTTCTCCTGAAATAAGAAAAATTATTTTCAAAAGTGAAGTTACCTGTTACTCTTAAAGGGACATAGACACTGATTCGACATTTTGAAATATTTTCTCAAATTGTCTGTATTATATCAAGACATATATGTGGCTATAGCATTTCACACGGAAATATAATAAAAAACTTATTTTATCTGTAAATTATTGAAACTATGAATTTCGGGATGCGTTTGATTGACACATCCTTGCACTTTCACAAGTAAACTTCATCCTTAATACTTAAGAAAAATAGGTTTTTTGATACATATTAATGAAAAAATATAAAAAAATATAATCCAGAAAATTAAGAGTAGAAATGAGAGAAAGCAAAACCAACTAACCAGTATTGTCAGTCTGTGCTCAGTGATGTGTGAAGAGTTTAACAAATTGAACACAAAACAGTTTACGTTCCACATGTTAAATTGGGTGTGTTCAATTTGTTAAACTCTGCACACATCACTGAGCATGGACTGACAATACTGATGAGTTGGTTTTGCTTTCTCACATTTCAACTGTGAATTTTCTGGATTTTATCTTTAATTTTTTTTACTAAAACACAACAAAATTTCTTAAGTATCAAGGATGAAGTTTTACTTTGTGAAAGTGCAAGGATGTGTCAATCAAATGCGTCCCTAAATTCGTAGTTTCAATAATTTCCAGGTAAAATAAGTTTTTTTAATGATATTTCCCTGTGAAATACTATAGCCACACATGTCATGATCTAGTCGAAAATTTTAGAAAATATTAACTTCAAATCTGAGTCTATGCCCCTTTAAAGGTCATACACAAGAAAATAATTCACTATATTTTACTATAAAGCCTTGATTAAATTAATCAATTAATATGACCCTCACTAGATAAAAGATGAAGAAAAAATGAATGATGCTTGGACAAAAATTTGAGACCAGAAATAAAATAATTCCTTATGCAGCTTTTAATAGAGAAAATTGATATTATTGATAGGTAAGATACCTTCAATCATGTTGATTTCACATGCTGATAAACAATTTACACACCATCCAGGAAGTCGCATCATGAGCAGCTGAAAAAGGAGTATTCCTTAAATTCATTGATTGCCCATAAGTATAATATTCCTAATATTTGAGTAAAAAATAAATACTGTAGGCCTAAAATGAGAAACCGAAAAAAAAAAAAAAAAAAAACCTGAAAAGAAATTGTCTCTTTCTACAAAGAACAATAACTGACTAAGTTCATTTTGATTTGCTATTCCTGGCTCTAAGCTAAGCATGGCATAACAAGGGTCTACTGGAAAGAAACGGTAAATTATTCATATGGTAAAAAATTAACAAATCAAACTTTGTAAATAAATACCCAAGCATTTGGTTTTGTCTTTGATTTCGACAAAATGTTATTGATTTCCAAAAATTTTTGTTTATGTGTGCTGAGCCACAGTAAAATTTTAAATGTTGTAGAACTGTATATCCATATCTAGATTCAGTAAGAAATTTCTAGTCATTTGACAAGTTAATTTCACAGTTTCACCAAAGTTTGATTAACAATGTTATGGTTAATAAAATATTATCCAATTTAAGCTTATAGTTATATTATTAAAGTGCAATTTGTCAAAGTAAAAAATGCCTGTAAAAAGAACAAGTAGCCATGGGCAACAATGCTCACCCGAGTCACTATGGCCTTGCTGTTCTACTTTTTTTTTTTACTACACATGATGATGTATACTTATTCATATGTAAAAATTTAATTGTCCATTGTGGCCCCACCCTACCCGGGGGGGGGGGGGGGGGGGGTCATGATTTAAACAAACCTGAATGTACACTAAGTAATGAAGCTTTCAGAGAATTTTCATTTTCTGGTCCACTGATTCTTGAGAAGAAATGTTTTTAAAGATGCCATTAAATTTACAACAATTCTTAATTATTTCCCCTTGAAAGAGGGTGTAGCCCTTCATATGAACAAACTTGAATTTTCTTTACCCAAGGATGCTCTGTGGCAAGTTTGGTTAATATTGGCAAAGTGGTTCTGGAGAAAAAGATGAAAATGTGAAAAGTTTATGTCGCCGCCTCCAACAACAACAGTGACAGACAACAGACAAATTTTGATCAGAAAACCTCTCTTTGGCTCGCCTTTGGCTCAGGTGCTAAAATAAAAAATGGAGAAATAAAATTTATTGTTAATGACAGTTTTACTTATGTATATTAAAAGTCTTTCTCAAATACCATGGATATGTCTAAGTGCTCAAGTTCAGTGAGTTTATGAACTTTACCCTCTATTCTTGAAACCTCAATTATCTGTTTCCCAAAGGTTTTTTTTTTTTTTTTCAGCCCAATCTATTGCCATAATAGGCTTATCTCCAGGGGGTCCTCATGACTAGCAATTACATAAGCAATAATGTTTTTGGATATTAATATATTGAAATAAATAAAACTGAATAATTAAATGACAAGATATGCATTCGACATTGGGTGACACAATTGGGGAAAATTTTCTGGCATGTTACCCTCGAAGTAAGTGATTGTGAAATTTACTTGTCTGAACATAACTTTTACTTGTATAAAAATATTTCATAAAAGACCTATTTAACAATTTGAAAAAATATTGTACATTACAATAGTCTATAATACATTCATTGAGTCTGTTTTTGAGATTTTGAGTGGACACATCTATTGCAAATTACTAAACTATCATCCTATCCTAAAGTAGATGTAAATCATGTTATATAATTACATGTATGAAAGAAAAATAGTAACAAGAAATAGCTGACTATATGACTTCAAATTTTTCTTTGCCTTCTTTTGCTTATCCTTTGTAGCCTAAATTGTCTTTTGCTAAAGCTCTCCTGCCAGATAATAAAAACCCAAATTTCCTTCAGTAAAAGTACACGTTTCAAAGTTACTGTAGTTCTAAGTAGTCAACTTCCTGGTACTTTAAATATTAAAATTAAAATTGTGACAAATGCCTGAAAAACATCAGATATTTCAGACAAGTTTCGTAGTAACATTGTTCCTGACCAAGTTTGACAACCAGGGCCATCATTATTACGAGCAGGATCATTCAACATTTAACTATTTACAAACCGCATGCATGGCATGTTTTCATTTTGAACCTCCGATAAAAAGTTGACAACAAATTTTAATTCTTTAAGTTTTCATGCTCAGCTAAAAAAAGTTCTTCCTAGAAAAATATCCCTTGTCAAATCGGACAAGTGGTCAGTAATTATCACTTGTTCATGAAAAATTTTACTGGTATATGTACTGGACAAGTGGATGAGCATACAATATGTCGAGCCCAGGAACTCTGCCCCATTTTTTGTTTATATTTGCCTTAGGAACCAACAGCATTAAATCTCGAACCCGAGCTATCATAATATGTAGCATAAAAGCACACGAGGATGATCAAGAGGGTGTTACAACTGTTTCTGTTTTGTTGTATTTGTTTCTAGCATTTGTTATTAACTGTTTCTGATGTGATGTGAATTCTTCATGGTATATATAGTGAAACTATATTTGTGATAAAAACATGATAAAAAAAATTAATAAAAAATGTTTTTTCAAAAATGTAAATGATACTAGTAGTATAAAAACTCATTTTTAAGCATTTTAGAGTAGAATATAAACATCGAACCTAATGGGTCCTAGAAAAAACTTTGTGATATCCTACGATTCAAGATACTGAAGTTAAAATATGTACTTATAGCATAGCATAAATTTTCCATCTTTAACACTCAGTTATACCTCGATAAATATTGCTAATGAGAGGAGGAGCGAAATTAATATTTCTATCTTCATGATAACACAAATCTAAATAAGTCAGTTATTTTTATAGCTAATTTAGCCTTCATTAAGTTCAAAAAATTTCTTTAAATCTGTTCAGAATCAGACAAGTAAAAAATATTTATGCATTCGGACACAGGGTTTAACATTTATAAGGCATGTCTGATCGACACTGACTAGTAAAAGTTTGGTCCTGTCTAAAAATTGAGTGTACATCTGACATGTAAAATTAATATAACAAGTGTGCAGCATGTGTATTTTATTCATCTGCTCTCATGTACACACAGGATTCGAAATACCCAAAACTGTAGGGGTCTACAAATACAGTCATGACTTTAATGATTTTAGGTTAAAATTAAAAACAAGTAATTGTAATTGGAAGTATTCTATCAATACTAATATGTCAAGTTTCATCCACCAGTATAATGCTACGACATTGACGAGAAAAAACCATGCGTTTTCTACATGGGCATTTCTTCAATCAATTTGTTTATGCACCAGTATAAATTTATAAGAATCCTCTTGGGTTTTAATGTGATGGAGGAGGGTGCATTTAGTCATCAGGATGTTGTAACGCGGTCTTAAAACTCTTTAATAGCTTTGGGGCACGAACTACTTTTAAATTAGTTAAATAATCTAACTGCGTCTCCGACGAGCCCTCACCACACCTCTCTTAAACCGGGTCTGAAGCACATTAATCATTTTAATGATTAGAAAATTCTATCTACAACTATTTCCTCTTCCAGATGACATCAGTCTATTGCAGTGCAAACAAAAAATTAGTTTTATATTTTTTGGTTTTGGTGTTTGGTATCTACACTGCTTTACTGTTGTTACAAGGATTACAGCAAGTTAAACTATGAATTAAATTATTTTTTAACCCCACTAGTGATTGTACCAGCTAAATGACTGTGTATCAGTGTATCGTCCAAGTGTAGAATTGTAGATATCTTTTTATTAAAACTTTGAATTTGATAGATTTGAACTTAGGCGACTAACCGTATGTTTCTTACACATTCTTCTAATACTTCCACAACAAAACACTCGCCGCAACCATTCTTATTTGTCATCCTAAGCTTCCTCAGTCCTCGGTCGGAGCCTGTACTGCCATTTTTGGTTGGCTAAATAACCCGACCCACTATTGTTTCGTAATTAAATTGCCAACCCTTTTTTTTTTTAAATACAGAACATTTAATTCTAATAAATCAGATCTTATTTCCTCTGGTAATCCATCACATTTTTTCAGACCAGCTGTACAGCATTTCAAGACAGAATAAAAAGATAAATATTTATTTATAATTGCCATGTCGAACCTCGTATCAGTCGATGCTGAAGAAAGATGGTGATGAGGACGGAAATGCACAATTCATTTATTTTATTGATTAATCCTATTGCAAGTAATTGATGATAGTATCGTCATGATTTTTTCATAAATATGCAATACAGAATTAAAAAGTTTTGAAATTATTGGTAAATAAACATGATAAATGGCAATGTTGATAATGTATTTTTTATCACCCTGTACACATACTGAGTGTAGGGCACTGTATTACAGTATATCTGGTAGAGTTTGAAATGACATTTGTTTAATCATAAAATATGCTCTTAAAGTGAAGAAATTGCATGCGTCTAATTAAATAAACATGATAAACGAGAAAACTACATGCATGGGTCCCAACTTGCATTTCATTCTATGTTGAGGTCTCTTAGCAATACCCAGAGACCTATATAGTAATATACTAACAAAATATCACATAATTTATTCGATATATTTATATACACACCATCTTGTAAAATATTGTATCGTGTCATAGGAGATGTTCTATTGCACACCTTAAACATACACATAGCCCAATCACCCTGTTGTATGTGTTAAATGTCTATGCATATTTATGTGTTATGTGATTTACATTTCTTGTGCAGTACTTATACATTGTTTAAAAGAATTTTTAATTATTTTAAAGATAAAGTCTTGGGTCCCTGTATTTATTTTGGGGCAGACAATAGATACTAATTTAATTTAGGGTACGTGTATATCAGAAATTAAATTTGTGTCTATGATTTAGTTGCTTTCAAATTGGCTTTTAGATCAGTCTCTACTCCAGTGGAGAGGATGATTCCTCTTGATTCTGGAGTCAAAAGGTCAAAGTTATGATTGCGGGGTATGGATATGGAGTGAAAAAGAGAAGATAATGAACAGTGATCTATTTCATAAAAATTACAAACAATACAAATCTTTGAACACTGCATAAACACAGACCCCCTGAAATTCCAGAGGTGGGATCACGTGCCAAGGAGGATTAAGCATCCCCTGTTGACCGGCCACACCCACTGTGAGCCCTATATATTGATCAAGTAGATGGAATATTCAATAGTCAAATTTAGCATATAAACAAAGGCTTAACAATTGGTATGAAGCAAGTCAGCCAAAATACGACCCAGTGATAGGTTATATTTGCTAACAGGTAAATCTTTGTACACCCTTGATTACACCTGGATAACAAATCTTTATTTCCTATATAACCTAATAATTTCTCTGTAAACCCAATTCCACTAATATTTTAAACTATTGATTTACTACATGCTTCAATACATCGTGACATCATGTTGTATGGTGTTTATTTGATATAGAAACTATTCATTGTGATGTCACATTATTTAACCCCACCCACCCCACCCCAGCTTTAGCTGGGTGTAAGGAAATTTACACCCTGGTTGCTAACCAATCAGATCTCGTGTTTTAAGATACATAGGAAATAATTAAGGACTTTTATTGAAGGTTATATAAAGATTTTTCAATCCAAAGAAACATGAATTATATCAATTGAGGCAATGAAATTATAATTATTTTACCAAACTTTTTCATTTTTTCATAAATATCTCTAAAGCTTTTGAATATGTTCCATGTATACTGCCCTACTCATCTGCAAAAATGGGTACAAAACTGGTTGTTACAAAGAAACTTGGAAGTACTTGCACATGGACTACTTGGGAGCTACTTCATAGTTAGATTACTTTTTCTGTTTAACACGACAAAATGCTATAATGGTTACAACCAAAAGATTTACTTGAAATGCTTCACTTATATAGCAGCATTTATTATCTTGATACATCAGCTTTGTATATTTATTAGTATGATTGCAAATAGATGAACAGGCAGGCACATATGCTAAAGTGTTCCTTCACTTTGATTTTTTAATTATTTTAATACATACTACCTATTTTTGAAACATATTTTCTGATCTGTTCCTAGAACGAATCATAAAATTGATAAATGAATGAACTTCTTTTCTACAATTTCAGTACTGTCCAGTAAATGAAGCCAGGTTTCTCAAACTTTCCATTTTGACATTTCTGATCAATTTAATTTTATTTAAATTATGTATATAATATCTTGTAGTTGAATACATAAAAAGAGTTGGTAAAATGTATATAATTATGAACTTTTAACTAATTGTTAATTTATTTTATTTAAATTATATGTAGTAATTGATTAATGAGTGGGTGGTTGTTTAGAACTATAAAAGTTTGCATCAAAATGTGAAAACTTGTTGGTGATTCATATGAAATTCATCAAATGCTAAATAAGAAACATGCACAGTCAAACCTCATTATTTTAAAATAGATGGAACTGAAAAAACTTAGAGATATAGGAGTATTCAAGATATCGAGTGTTAATTTCTTTAAAAATAAGTGGTTCGGACTTCCAGTTAACTTTGACATATCCATGGTGTTCAAGTTATCAGCTTGAGATACCAAAGTTCAACTGTATTTAAATTTTCAGTGACTGAACACTTTTGGAATGCATCTGATACACCTGCACAAACAAAAGTTTCTAGAAAATAAACACTTATTTAAAATTGCAGTGCTTTCTCCTGAGAAATATTAGGATTCAAGGAGACTCATTTATAACTATGAATGACTAAAAAGGGTCAATAGTTCAATGCTGTAGTTCCTTATTCTAGCTTGACATTTGATTTTTGTTGTTGTTGTTGTTGTTTAACGTCCATCTCGAGAATTTTTCACTCATATGGAAATGCGACCACTTGCCGGTGGAGAGCTGCAAATTTTGACTTGTACTCGGTACTCAGGGCCATTGAGCAGTGAGGGATCTTTTTCATGCCAGCACCTACTGCGACACTGGACCTCGATATATATGGTCTCATCCGAAGGACCGGTCTCCATGTCCTACAGTGGGATTCGAACCCACGACGTAAGGATCAACTCCTTACTCCACGACTCTAGAGCAAATGCTCTAACCACTGTGCCACACAGGTGACGCTTGACATTTGAAATTCAAAGTAAAAACATTAATGTTTTATACACAATTTATAATACATGTACTCTAATGCTTCATATATGGGCAAAATGTAACATGAAAAGTATAATATTTTATCATCTATGGGACTATAGTCATATGTTGTTACCTACCATAAAGCCCTTTGGATTCCATGGGATTTGATCACATGACCAACCTGTATCTATAGCCCCATGGTAATTTTAAAGGGGATAGAATAAATGTGTCAGAAATACTTAAGCTTGTCCCTTAATAACCAGTCCTTTAGCTATAATATCTAAGTTTTCTTAGCTTTAAACCAAAAGAAATTTAACTTAAAAATCCAGCTGTTTTACAAAAATTATACAATCATGTATCTTTATAACCAAGTTGATTTGTAAAGGCAAAAAAATCAAAAATGTGCAGATAGTGAAAACAATTACAGGGTATGTGATATATGGTATAGGTCTAATTGGCGACTAATTAAGTCGCCATAGCACCTAAAAATTATGATTGGTGCCTAAAATTTTTCTAGAATTCGCCAAATTGGCGACCATTTTAAATTGGCTTGGTGATCATCAAATTACTGAACTATAAACATTTTCAATTTTTTTTTTTAGAAAGAGCCGAAAAGAAGCAATGGACATGTCTCTAATATTGACTAATATCAGTTTTTAGATTGGTGCCTAAGAAAAATTTACCTGGCGGCAAAAAAATTTGCATTGGTGACTAAATTTTTTTTTTTCATAAGGAGCCAGTTGGTGCCTAAATTTTAGAGGTCACATAGAGGCCTGTGGTAGAGTCAACATATTTAGTGCATGTTTATCAATTTACCAGTTGCCACGTGGCATAGAGTATAGAGCTTTTGCTCCAGAGTTGCAAAGTAAGGAGTTGATCCTTACTTCAAGGGTTTTAATCCCATTGTGGGACCTGAAAACCGGTCCTTTGGATAAAACCGTATAAAGCAGGTTCTTTGTTGCAGTAGGTGTTTGCACAAAATATCCCTTACTGCTAATATAAATGGCCATAAGTGCTGAGTTCAGGTCTAATTTTGCAGCCCTCCACAGGGAAGTGGTGGCTTCTTAACATGAGTAAAAAATTCTCAAAGGGACGTTAAATAAACAGTAAAAAATCATTTTACCAAGGAGAGAAATCAATTGTTAATAAATAGAACATCATGTTTGACATAAACAGAATAAAATATGAAATCTAATTCAATTTGAGCAAATATTTTTCAAATCTAAGAATTGTCGAAACTTCCTGAGGTATTGATTATTTTTAACTCTTTGAATGAATGGGATGTTTGAAATTCTTAGGAATCTTGACTTATTTTAAGTGCATTCTATAAGACTTATAAACTATGTTTCAAAGAGCAGTAGTATTTGGTTTATGTGACTACATAGGTAGTGCATATAGTCAGTGACAATTACTCCTATAAGAGGCTATCAAGTCATTTCCTCTGAGGCATGGAGATCAAAGTCACCTGCATGGTGCAATGGTTAGAGCATTTGCTTTAGAGTCGAGGAGTTTGTTTGTTTGTTTTTATGTTGTTTAACGTCCCTCTCGAGTATTTTTCACTCATATGGAGACGCCACCACTTGCCGGTGGAGAGCTGCAAATTTTGTCCTATACTCGGCACTTACGGCCATTGAGCAGTGAGGGATCTTTTTCCTGCCAGCACCTACTGCGACACGGGACCTCGGTTTATACGGTCTCATCCGAAGGACTGGGATCAACTCCTTACTCCGCGACTCTAGAGCAGACGCTCTAACCACTGCGCCATGCGGGCGACGAGTCGAGGAGTAAGATGATCCTTACATTGTGGATTCAAATCCCATAGCAGAACGTGGAGACCGGTCTTTGGAGGAGACCTTATAAACTGAGGTCCTGTGTCGCAGTAAGTGCTGACATGAAAAAGATCCCTCACTGCTCAAAAGCCATAAGTAATGAGTACAGTTTTAAATTTGCAGCCCTCCACCGGCAAGTGGTGGCTTTTTAATATGAGTGAAAAATTCTCAAAGGAACCTGAAACAAACATGGATATCAGTTTTGTGTTTTGAAGATGAAAGGTAAGGAACATTAAATGAATTGAAGTGTGCAAAAGTATTCATACTAATCTCGAGTTTTACAACAACAAATATAAACAAAATCCATTACCTTAATATTCCATTTATAAGTTTCTGAAAGTTTGTTAAGTTGTAAATACCGAGTACGGTTGGTCTTGTTTTCTTGATCACCACTGCTTTTCAGACCCATAAAACTTAACCATGTTTTTCCAAAAGAATAGAATATTTGTTTTAAATTTTGCTTTTCCATAAATTTAAGATTTGCATGCATGCTACTTTTTTAAGAAGTTAATCTACTGCTCAATTTCTGAAAACTATGTCAAAGGAACTATACATTGTTTTCGATTCCAAATAAAAAGTCTCTACAATGAAAAAGTGAGGAATCTAAGATTGTCATGTGAAGATAAATGATCGAAATTTTAGTTTCCCTTTTCAGTAATTTTGGTTCTTCCCTCTGTAAATTCTAAATTTACAAACTGCCATTTTTAATAATCCTACCTTAATTCGTGTGAATTAAGTTAACCAGTGCCAGGTATCATTGCTTGTACAAGTGTTTTGTCATTTTAAAAAAATCTTTAGGGGGGGGGGGGTATTATAAGCAAGCGTTTTGTCAACAAGTTAATGTCACCTAAAAACCTGAAAGGCTCATAGAAATGAACATGGTATAAACATATGTTTTCCGTACTTATCATTTCCCCTTCTTCATTGACAGTTTTTCCTCAATTGCACGTTTTTAAGTAGTCAAATGAGATCTATCATTTATCTGTTTATGTCTTTTCCTATTAATGTTCGTGTATGTCCTATCTGTTTACATCTACATGTAAGTACAGATACTAGCATTAAAATTCTTTGTTAAATGTCTTTTTTTATCTAAGATTATTTATTTTTCATTAATGAAAACAACGTTTAGTAAATATACTGTGAATACTTACATATTGAGACGTAAAAGTCAAGACCTTTCATCATTTCCGCCATTCCTATGCGCATGCATCATTGCGCATCGGAAATATCCT
Organism: Saccostrea echinata; assembly: GCF_033153115.1. Lineage (NCBI taxonomy): Eukaryota > Metazoa > Mollusca > Bivalvia > Ostreida > Ostreidae > Saccostrea > Saccostrea echinata. The sequence continues at coordinate 3,585,574 of NW_026889789.1, forward strand.
GTTTGGATGCGCGCGCATCAGCGCGCGTCTAAAATATCAAATGTGTGTTATGACAGACGATAAAAGCGTGTGATGGTGTAACACAATTTCACATCTTACTATTCTTCTGAGGACTTTCACCAAATTTCACCACGTGATGTAGTTCGATATTTTGTGACGATACAAGCAATTTTATTCCGAGGACGTGGAAAAAGTCCTCGGAAGAAATTTACGTCCTCGGAGAAAAGGTGTTTTTTCACACCATAGTCCTCGGGAGATCGGTGAAACCAACACACACACACACACACACACACACACACACACACACAAATAAATAGAAATAAGTTAATAAATGAAATTTAATAAATAGATAACTAACTCATATTAAATAATTTAAATTAAACAGTTAATTCATTTCTTATGCAAAAAGTGAACCAACCCTACATGTATTTTGACATAAATATTAATGTCAGTTCAAGTGTGATAATTGTTAAAGGAGCTAGGTTCACTTCATGCATAAAATGGCCCTTTCATTATATCAATTAATTGACTATCACCCTTTGTCCCATTTCATATATCAAAATAAAGTAGAGTCTTAGTGCTTTCATTTCCTATAACAAAATTTCTTTATGAGAATCTAGGTATTGGAAAAGAGGCTTTGAGAAAATGCAATGTTCTGGAATTTTGCAGAAAACATGCGTATTTGACTACCTTCAGCAAAGAATTTTAATATGAGCACAGCCCACGATCCAAAAATTAAAACATGTTTTCTGATCTTCAGAAGCAGATCTTTCATTATGTAATTGCATATTTTGGATCAGAGGTTGTGCTTTATATGATATATTGAAAAAAAATACCTCAACTTTTTGCCATTTTGAAGGAAATTTACAGGATATGGGAAAAAATGACGCATTTTATGACGTCATAATGCATTGCCTAGAAAGAAAATTACGCCATGTTCAATAGATACACGGTCACCAAGGGTCCAAGTTATAAATACTGCATTTTCAATCAAAACTGAGTAGTATCGATTTTTTTCTGAAATTCTCAGTGCCAAAAAAGGTCCTAAGTGGCTTTTGCTCTTTGAGCGAGGAATTGGCTATCTCTCCGAACATCTTTGTTTCCCTTTCAGTTAGCTACCTTTCATAATCGCAACTAAGGGCTTCACGTATCAACATTCTATTGTTGATTTTACATGCAAACTACCTCCGATTCTAGCGTTATCGTGATATGAATAGTAGTGTCATTCATTCTGACTTCATGTTCGAAATCCATAAGCGGACTTCCGTGGTCAAACATCAGAGCCGATACTATGCTGAATATATATATTATATATTTTTTGTCTTCATTAGAAGGAGAATTTGATTTTTTGCAAACATAAAATTTGCATTTTTACTGAAAAAAAAAAAATCCGATGCACATTATTTTATTGTTAATAAAGTACATGCAAAGATCTTACTACTCGAAAAAAATATAATTATCAAGAATTTTTCTTTAAAAAAATGTAAAGCGGACGGAAAGACACACTGGAAAAAACCTACGACTTTTAAGTCTCAAAATATCTACTTCGAGGAAAAGAAAAAAACCAATGGAGATGGCTTACCTGTATAGAGTCAGTATTCATGCTGCCCAATCAAATTATGTATTTTACATAAGATGTTGTTTAAATGTAAATTAAAAAAACCCTGAAAGCTCTTTAAACTAATCATTTAGAGAAACAAAGAGTGAGTATTTAGTTGTATAAAGGTGGATTAAATTAAACAAAGGCGTCTAACATTGACTTTCCTTATGGATGAATAATTGTGCTAATTTGAAAACAAAAAAATGTTTATTGTCATTTAAAAGCAGACTGTTGTCACCAAAAACTAAAGAAGATGTGAAGGTTTTGACATAAAGGGGATTTTCGCTTGACCTTACTTGTACACATGTGGAGGTTGTTGTAAGAAGTTCAGTTTCCTTCAATTTAGGAAACATGCAAATACAGTATGATTTTTTTAATGTAGGTCAAAGAGTCAGATCTTGCTATTGATAAGGTTTTGTTTGTGTTTTGGGATAAATTGAAAATGGACGAAGATATCCATAGAGTTTATGTTCCTTATGTAAAGCAAATTTAGATTTTCTGCATGGGTTTGAAAAATCTCTCTCCGGTTCAATTAAAACAAAAAATGTAACCTGCTTTATAATCACTTGACTCGTCAGTTTTATACGATGAAAGATTGTGCAATAATTGGGGTAGACTGACGATATACATATCCTTTTTAATACAAAAATAAAATTCCAGTGGAATTTACAACTTAAAATTAATTGCTATTAATTAAAAGTGCGATCTGCTGCTTTTGTTTACACTGGAAAATTGATGCTTCAGTTACACAGTACTTTAAACTTAGAAATACAAACATTCAAGATTAACAACCTTAAACTTGTAAGAGTCTTAAAAGTAATTTTGAAAACAATAAAGCTTTAGATTTATTGAGTATGTTCATTGTTTACACCTTATAAGTAATGTGGTGAGTTTTTAATCAATTCATTTTTTACTGCTTTTGTATTGTGACACAAAGCTAACTCACCAATTGCAATGTTTCTCGAGGAAGATACATTATGTACATATTTTTAAATTAATATCCCCAAAACCATGACAACGAAATACATGTAAATAACTAAGCAACTACCTTTTTTCTCTTCTAATTTTAATTTCAGTAGAAATAGTCATTTTCTAATTCGTTTGGGAATTTGGATATATTATTTTAGACGACCCACAACTCTTTGTGAAACTGAAAGAATAGCATATACTATTTTTTGGTTTTATTCTACCGCCCGGTAAATACATAAAAAAATATGACAGGAGGTTAGGGTGTATAGTGAATAGATGTGATGGTGACAGATCTCTCTCGCAGCATACATATATTTTGACAGTCATGAACAAAAAATAAAACATTTCAGGAAAAAAAAAAATCTTAGCAATTTTCAAGAATTTCAATAAATATAGTTATAAAGAGTTTTCCTTTTTCTAAAAAGTGAAAAGTGGAAGGAAAGAAAATCTAGAAAAAAACTATGACTATTAAACCTCAAAATATCATTTCTATTTCGAGGAAAAGGGGAAAAAAATAATCAATGGAGATGGCTTTCTTGTATAGAGTAACTGGCCTGTTGCCAAATCCAGTAATGTATTTCACGTAAGATGTTGTTTAAATATAAATAATTAAAAAAAATGCGAAAATTTCTTTAAACTCACCACAGAAAAAAGTCATTTAAAGAAACAAAGAGTGAGTATTTAATTGTATAGAGGTGGATTAGATTAAACAAAGGCGTCTAACATTGCCTTTTATTATGAATGAATAATTGTACTATTTAAAAGAGTTTAGAAGCAATTAAAATTCATTTTTAATTAAACAGCAAGTTCAAGGAATTATTTGACACATGTATTGTGAAAAAGGAAAAAGAGATATATGACCTGGCAAAACAGTGTCATCTTATATCTTTCTTATTTATTAATTTATTATTATTTATATGTATTCATTCATTCATTTTAGATTTAAAAGCTTGGCAGACCTCTGACGACGGCGTGCCCGGGAACTCCAGAGACGCTAGAAACATATCATACATAATGATGTTGTCAGGTTACTGTAACTACGTCACGGCCATTGCCATTCTTCTTCTATTAGTTGTACATATAAGCCGCGTGGAATCAAGAAATTTACGGATACAGAAGCGATTTACACGGGTAGGATATTTTTTATCGATAATCAGGGCTTCTGAAATTCACTGTCAGTCAAGATGATCGATAACACATGCGCGAAGGAGTGTTGGAGGAGGGGTTTCCTGACTCCCTTTCCCCCTAGGATTTTTAAATCAATTAAATATTTGGTAATGTATGTAAAAAGGACCTTATATCCCCCCCCCTCCGAAAAAAATCGACCCTTTGAAAAACCGGTAGTTAAGGTTGAGACGAAATACATGTATTTCATTGTTTTCATCGAAAGTAGAACATATTCATTTGGATCTGTCTGTCCGTCCGTCTGTACCTCCAGTTGTCTGCTTGTATGTGTTTTATGTGTTATTCTGTATGTGTGTAACACTTTTTGCTTCTAGACCATATCTTAAAAAAGTCTTTGGGCTCTTGCAATGAAATTTATAACACAACTTCCTAAGATATAAAAAAGAGGTCAAACGGCAAAAGTACAAAGTAAGAAATCTATACAATGCAAAAGAAAATACTTTTGAGATGATTAGTTTTGATTCAGCGTTTTCAATTAAACATTATAACTCCTGATGACTAACAGACGACCAAATAGATTTTTTGGTCAAAAGGTTAAGGGGAAAAAATTTTGTTTCGTGATGATAACTTCAGTTTTCTTTTAGATTTTTACTGAAAGTTGAAACCTTTATATTAGTCATTTTTATGTCATATATTTGGTCATTGTTTAGTATTATTATTATTTTTAAGGTATTTCGTCTTCACAGAAGACCTTACAATGATTCTACCTTTTCTTCTTCTTATTTTAAAAAGTCGAATTTTTAAAGCGACAGTACGGCTGCAAAATGTGTGCTTTTTCATTCAAATTTATCCAATATGTCATTAAGAAATAAGGTATAAAGTTTATGTAAGCAGTTTGAGAAACAGAAATATTCTCTACTCAAACAAAATTAACGTAATTAGAATCTGCCGGAAAATCAAGGGTCGTACGAACTGGAGCAATCTTAGATCTGTTTATTTGTACCACGTGAATTCTAAAACGGCACGTGCCTACACTGTAGAGTTTACAATTATAATGAATATTAGATAAAAGCAATTTTCAAAAACAAATTATCATAACTTTCTGATAAAATAATCTAAAATAATAATCGTGAAGATTTTAGTCTGCATTCAGGCGAATTTAACACAATTAAAAGTACAAATGTTGACGTTTTGTGTATTGGGGCCCGAGAAAGGAAAAACCAACTAATCATACGTTATCGCGGCATATGTCAAACAAAATATTTTTCTGCACAGTTAAAAAAAATTAGCATTTCAAATAGCAACAATGTTTATAAGTCAAAGGTGTATTTTTATGTTGAGTTTACACTATTTTTTTTTCTTTGAAAGCGATGGAAAAATGAGAAATGATAACAAGTATCAACAAACCTGTCGAATAGAACCTTCGAGAGCCCTGCGTGAGTGTCGCCGAGTTCCCGTTTCTTCCTTATCCAGCGATTATATTAATCCCCAAACTAAATTTTAGTAAGGAAAGTTGCTTTTTCAAGTTCTATTTTCAGTTTCTTTTTATATTTGGTCGACTTTGTCAACGTAGCAGGCACACCGGGCTTCCCTCTCTAACCATGCTGTTTTGTTTATGAAAACTACGCAGGCGTGCATAGCATGGAATGTGGAACCCCGAACACGTTGCTATGTATATATTTACGTCCCATAAATAACTATTAATTTTAATGAAATAATCCTAATTATTTAATTGTAAAAGTTGTAATTTTCTGAAAGTTTATACTTTTATGACTTGTAAAAAAATTCCAAATCTTATCGGAAAATTTTATCTAGTCAGTTTTTTGGTGAGATGCGCCGTACTGTCACTTTAAACTTTTTTGTTATTCAATATTTTTTATAATATTTAGAAGGTTAATAGATACTCACTGCAAAACACCTAATATATAATTTGTTTGAAAATTTATAAATCCGTACTATAGATATTCGCATTTCTAAATTTGAAACAGTGGTCCAAAATGGCGGCTGTCTTTGTAAACTCCAATGAGCAGATCGGAGTTTACGGAAACAGCCGATCTTGCCAAAGAAAAGGTGGAAAGATTTACTAATGATATTTAGCTCGAAATAATGTATCATGTCAAGCCTTCCATAGACAAATAGACTGATGCAGTAGTATAGAAGTCCAGAAAAGGATTACATGACATGTCTGTTTGGAGTTGAATGGAATAAAAAAAAAAGAATGCATAAAAAATAAAGGAAATAATAACATCAATACATGTAGTTTAAGATATTCGCATTTCTAAATTTGAAGCGGTGGTCCAAAATGGCGGCTGCATTTGCATACTCAAACTAGCAGGTCGGAGTTTACGGAGACAGCCGAGCTTGCGAAAGAAAAGGCGCAAGGATTTACTTACGATATTTAGCTCGAAATAATGTATCATATATATATATATATATATATATATATATATATATATATATATATATATATATATATATATATATACATAGTTTTCAGATTATAACTATAGTTCTCTTAGTTTAGCTTTTGCAATTAATCAAACTATACGCCATGGATTTCTTCTACTTAAAATAAAGACACTCATTGACTTTTAAGCCAGACGCTGAAAGGTAAAAGGTCGATCTCTATTTTTTTTTTTCCATCTGCCTTTTTTCAGGTCTTCAATCCTCTTTTTCTTATTAAGCGAGAAATGCAAGCTCCTACAATAATCTTGTTTATCTTTATCGCTTCAACATTTTTTGCGTCGGATTTTTTTTTTTATTGAGTCATTATTCAATACTTTTTCATATACGGTATCACGGTGAACTTTTGAGTTCCAAAAGACGCTAGAAACACTTAATAAGCAGATATAATATCGGGTTGTTTTAACTTCATCCCAGCCATTACCATTCTTCGTCCATTGGTGTTAAAGAAGGCAACGTGTTATGCAGAAATATTAGGATTCATAAGCGAAATGCATGGGTATAACATTTTACACTATAATGTGGGCTCTTGAATATTACTGTTAGATATGAAGAGGACCGATTCTAAGCACAATCTCTTAGAGGTAATCAAGGTGAGGACCCTGTGGGACATTCAGAGTTATAGTGAAATGACCTTTGACCATTTGGGAAATATGGATGCCTAAGAGTTTGTATATATGAAAGAACCCCCCCCCCCCTTCCCACGGAATGGCTTATATGGATTTAGACAAATTATTTGTTTTCATGCAGACTCGGAAAAGAGGTATCTGACTTTTTTTTAAAGCGGGTGCAATCACTACCACACCCCACCCCCACCAACACACACACACACACACACACACACACACACACCACCGCCACTGGGGAAAAAAAAAATATTGATCCCTGCATGTTCTTTACTTTTTAATTGACGGAAACACTTTTTGACTGATTAAACGCGGAAATATTGCTCGACTTCCCTTGTGCAAATACATGTTCTAATAAGAAACCAATGTAATACTAGTAACTTTTTTGATATTTCTTGTAACTGAGTATAAGCACGGCACTTACTCTCAAATGTAGGAACTATTGATAGATTTTTTAAATAATTTGTGTAAGATATTTCATACATCAATAGAAGAAAAAAAACTTTCTAACATTAGAAGAAAAAAGACTTAAAAGGTTTAGAGACTTTGGTTTTGTAGTTTAAAGAATAATTAAATTCAGTCGAAATCTAATTGTGCTCCTGTTTTCAAAATATTTTTATGTTTGGTTTTGTTTTTGTTTTGTTTCTTTCTTTGTTTTTATTATTTTTTAAAGACAATTTATGTGGTTTTTTTTATATACAGGAAGATGTATGCAAGGAAACTCTAAAAACAGGTAAAACTGTTTATAATTGTCCAGTGAATGAAGAGTCTGCGAGAATAAGGTCAAACGAAACAAAGTGTGAAAATATCCACGATTCTTGTTCTCAAGACCCGTTAGTATATCACTGTGTGCGGTCTGGAAACAAACTCATAGAAGTGTGCGCTCCAAGGAATTATATTACAGGTATTCATGTACAAAGACTATGTAATAATCGAGTTCTTATGTTTGTTTTTTTTTTTTTTTTTTTTTTGAATACTCAGTCTCTAAATGTTTTTTTTCTTTGGTACTCTGAATGACCTTTTCATACTAATAATTTTCAAGAAAGAAGAAACTAGAGTGTCTATGATTTCTATAAATTTGCAGTTGTCATTTAACTATATGTTGAAGGAAAATGCTGTGTTCAGTTCAACGAGGGACTAGGTCGTATCGTGGAGGATTACAGTATTTCCTGCTCCGAGTGTCCGTTTCATTACTATTCCAATGAATCGATAACATGTAAGCGCTCCAAGTTTAGTGGTATTAATTTTCTTTTAAAAAATAAATATTGATAAGATAGTAATCTTCAAATCACCACATGACTATGTACTTTTATATGAGCTTCTACATTATGAAAGCTTATTATTGAAAGCGCATCTGTAGTTTAAAAAAAACAACATTTATTTACTCCAAAAAAATTCAAATATTTTTTATCATAAGGAATCAAATACATTTATATCAAATTAAAAAACAACATAGAAGAAACATCAATTCTATTTTCCTAAACTCTGCTGCTTCAAAGAAGAAAGACATGTACACACCATTTTTTGCTAAACCTAACTCCACTTATATAATGAACATGGTTTCATTTTGTGATTTGCAGATCCAACTTGTTTTCAGTCAATTAAATCAATGGCTGTTCATCAAACTACTATTCAGTCAACAGAGGAGGAGGTGACATCTAAGTCTGTAACTACTGTTAAACCTTCGACCACATCTACATCAACTATAAGAAAAACATGCAAGTCTGCTACAGGGCGTCGTAAACGCAGCCACAACAGAAATTGTGAAGAAAATGCATCAAGTACCATTCCGGATTATATTCTATTGAATGAGACGGAGGAAGCTAAGAATAAAAATACAAGGTATCTTGATCTGTAAAATTAAGCTTAAGTCTAAAGTAATCGACAGTAAAGAACATGAAACATAGAAGAAATATTAAGCAATTCGTAAATAGTCGACTACATTTGTATTCATTTTTTTTCAAATTTATACGTGTTGTGACGTCTTTTTAAATTATTTTCGATAGCATCGCTGGCAAAACCTTGTTAGGATCTTTCGTTAGTATATTCATTAAAGCAAAATAATTTCATGTTCTAGTTATATTTTTAAATTTTCACTTTTTAAAATCTAAATTATGCATTAAGCATTCATTTTATTCTTCAGACACAAGGGTGATGCTGTGTTTACCATAGTGTTTGTCACTCTGACTGTGTTCATCCTTATAGGAATAGGTGCCGTCTGGGTTTTTTTCAAAGGTAAACTTGACAACAAAGCTATTTATAAGTTATTTCTTTGCATCTCATGAGAGGTAAAAAAAACTGATAGTAAGTATATATCTTTTTTTTTTTTTCGGAGAGCCTTAAACCAAAACTATTTTGTAAAAAAAATTGAACATGATCAAGCCAATTCTAAAAGTAGCAAAGACAGCTCCAGACTTGATGGTGAGTCAACATTTTATCGAAATGAAAGATTTGCGAGCTTTTACTTTCATACCATGAAGCTGTTACATGTACCCATCCCAGGACCACACGGGACAGTACAGACTCGCCGCAGCTTAACTTGTCTGAAATCGAGGAAGAATCTACCACAACACTAAGAAAGCTAGCTCATTACCTAGGCAGTATAACTTCTATATATAAATTCTGCTAACCCTATCCTCTAGGGAAAGCTTCATCCCGAAGTTAAGCATATACCCTCTCTGAGTGTCTGGGGACTCTTCGGTAATTGTAATTCATACCGTCCACGGGTGTTAAATCCCTAAATGGATACTAATTTATTGCAACAGAACTAATTAGCATAGTCACTGTCACCGATTTCGTAACATGAAGTCGTCACTCCATCGAAGGGCTCAACGCAACTTAAATTGCCTGAAATCGAGGAGCCTCTATGACTATATGGAGCTTATTAGCGAGACACTAAAATTCTATATATATTCTCAATTACACTTTATCTGTGATTCAAGAGTTCAATCTCTATCACTCATGTACTTTGCTTAATGACAGAGTCAAAAGAAATCAGATTGTATTCGTTTTTTGTCTCATATGTTCTTTTTCTTTTTAAATTTCATTTCAAATTTGTTCGATTAGTTATGGAAGAACTGTATAGTTTGTTACTATTTTCAACTGATGAAGTAATTTATTTTCAAATAGCTCTCACATACGAGCTATAGACGACGAACCAGTCTTAGATTCCAAAACAAAGAGACTGTAAATATATTTGTTTGTTTATTGTTCTTTAACGCTCCTCTCGAGAATTTTTCACTTATATGGAGACGCCACCACTTGCCGGTGGAGAGCTGCAAATTTTGACATATACTCGGCACTCAGGGTCATTGAGCAATGAGGGATCTTTTTTCGTGCCAGCAACTACATGTACAGCGACACGGGACCTCGGCTTATACGGTCTCATCAGAAGGACCGGTCTCCACGTCCACGTAAGGATAAACTCTTTACTCCGCGACTCTAGAGCAAACGCTCTAACGTCTGCGCCTTGTGGGCTACAGACTGTTTTATAAAGGAAGTAAATAAAATTGATAAAACTACTGTGTTTTATAAGAGAAGTCGGAGGATATTTCGGAATTACTTGAAATAGATTTTATTTATTCAATTTTGTAGATAATGTCAAAAATTCTTTCGCACCCAAGATTCCGAAACAAAGAGACTGTTTTATAAAGAAAGTTTATAAAATGACAAAAATATTGTGTTTTATAGGAATAGTTGGAGGATATTTTTTAATTACTTGAAATTGATTTAATTTATTTAATTCTGTAGAAAATATCAAACATTCTTTCACATCCAATGGTTCCAGTGGGCAGAAAATAAAGCTCAGAAGAAGATCAAAAGAATCAACCCCAGAATCAAGACCCAAGTCAACAATTTGATTTGATTTTTGTTACCTAGCCTTTTACATTATTTTAAAAAGATTGACCAAGTTTCAGTATATGACGTGTGTTGCATCAGGGTGATTTAAATAGCGAGAAATGTTGATTATATAAACGGAGATCATGTCTCTAGTTATGATGTTATAGGATATCACATTTGGCATCAAATTTTGTTTTAATGTGCCTTCTTTTTGCTATCATTTTTTTGAAAAGATGGTTTAATGGGTACATTTCTCTCTAGTCATATTTCTAGTCATATTTTTGCAGGTTGAAACAATACATGTATCATATTTTACGTAGATTAACCTAGAACCTACCTCGTATGACGTCGTAGTTATGTGAACGAATCCAAGACTGTCTCAGCTAATGAAAATATAGAACGGAGACAATTTGAATGACATGCAACTATAATGAAGGAATGCAAAAGTGCTAAAAAAAAAAATAAGAAAAAAAAAATTGTGTTGACAATTAAATCCTACAATATCTTGATGATCTGTCGTCTGAGGCCTAAATCAATTTACGATTGTGTTAAATGTTTGTTATATCTATTATGATATGATACGTAATTATTTTGAATTCACGATTTTTGTTAATTATTCATAATTATTCTTAATGGTTGGTGTGTAATAATAATATTTCTCTAAAATATTATCTTTTTAGATACCAAATTACATTTTTGGAAAAATATTCACAATGATAATTTGAAAGTAAAACCAAAACATTCATTTATTTATTAAATCAACGTAAGTGCAAAAGGGTCAACCGAAGTATATGTAGTATTGATAAAAACATGTCTTTCATTAGTTTGGGGGAAAGGTTTATATTTTATCACTTTTCATAATCATTTGGGTATGTTCTTCATCATATCAACAACAAAAAAACTAAAAAAAAAAAAAAAAAAAAAAAAAAAAAAAAAAAAAAAAAAAAAAAAAACTGTGACAAACACTTTTGGTAAATATTTACAAATTCAAGGTGGTAGATTGACTCAAAAATCCTTTAAAATATTGGGCGAATTTCCTTTATTTGTGGAAATGTCAGTTAAATCTTTTATGTCAATTGAAGAAAAAATAATTTTATTTTGAATAATATTTTAACTATATTCAGTTAGTAAATTTTATAAACGAAGATGTTTGAAGAAGCATTTTTGTGATTTACAATAGTCTTCTCATGACCATGTCTCCCTAAAAATGGCTGAAAATCATAGTCGCAGTTTATAATTATCATTCCAATTACACCGGATGCACTACATTTAATAACAAGGAAACATGAGATATACTTTTAATTGAATGATTAGCAAGTGCTAATTACTCATTTTGAAAACGTTTGCCTAAGTTTGTTTAAGTTGGATAAAATTATCTATTCAGTCTTTTATATTCAAATATAAATGTAAACATTCTAACATTAAAGAAGGGCAAAGGACTCAAAGTTAACGATTTTAATGTAGAACCTATGTCGGAAAAGTCTTTGTAACAGGATTTGAAAAACAACCTCTTTTGCCATTTCCTCCTTTCAAGCATATCGAGAAAAAAAGTTTGAGTTTGGAAAGCCGTTTTATTAATGAGAAACAGAATTAATGATTTATATATTTGTATACTGTTAAACCTATTGCAACCCATAAAACATTTAACAATTTATTATTAATAACAATGAAATGTAATCATTTGTAGATTTATACATTGCCGTTCTTTTGCTTTATATATCTTATGTTTTCATGTCTATTTTTATTATCCAAATGTCGTTTCTGTAGTCATACTCTAATTCAGTATTTATTTTGAATCAATATATACTCATTAATAATGTGAAAAGATACATGCATATTTTATCAAAATAATATCTTATGTCAAGGAGTGAATTTATGTATTTTACTTTTACTTTGATGTTTCAGCATCTGTGATATATTTATCAATTTGACATCTCTCCCCCCTCCTGTCCCTCGGTATCAATGACAGTATTGCAAGTTTTACATTCAGCGTAGAGATAAAAGGTTAACATTTCCTGTCTTGATATTTCGGCCTAAATTAATGTCAACCATCTTTCTTTTGATGTTACAATTTCAGTTTTATTCCATTTCATTGGCTATCTTTAGAAACGTGGGAGGAGTTTGGGGGAAAGAGATGAGATTTGTGTGTATGTTAGTTTTGAGTCTTAGAGTTTAAGCGAGTTGGGTGTTACTTTTTGGAAATTCATGAATAAAGAATTATAAACATGTAGTAACGAGTGTTCTCTTGGAAGGCATAATCACATCCTCACACTTACTTTATTCTATATTTATTGACATTGATTATGATGTTGAATGTAGCACAGTACTCATATTTCTCAAGAACATGAATACGAAATACAAATTAAAACAAGAGGCCCAAGGGCAAAATTAAAAAAAAGAGGCCTGGAAGAGGCATATTTGCTTATCATTACTATGCACTTAGTTGAAGATTTTAAAAGAACTCGTGCTTTGTTATACCCCCACTTTCGAAAGAAAGTTCAGGTATATTATTGTTACTCATGTCTGTCCGTCCGTCCGTCTCTCACACTCTTCTTTCTCAAACTCCTCTTTCATTTTACACAGTAGCCTAATCATCTTTTGGAAGATGGTTGGTGGTGTCCTGTAGATGTGCAGTAAGGTTTCGGAATTTTCATTTTCACCCTGGGGGTTAAATGGGGGTCGAAAAATGACTTTTTTATGCAAAAAGCCCCTGGTTTCCTGAACTCCTCTTACAGACCCTGAAACGTGCTACTACCCCAAAAAAGCGTGTAACTTTCGTGCGCTTTTCGTTTCGTGCAAACCGTGTAGCGTTTCTTGTAAACCGTGCAGCGTTTCGTGTAAGCTCCAAAGCGTTTCGTGCAAACCGTGTAGCGAGCGTGCGAGAAGCGTGTGAGAAACGTGCGACTTTCGTGTAAGAACCGTGTGAGAAACGTGCGACTTTCGTGCAAGAATCGTGTGAGAAACGTGTAGGATTCATTCGGAAGTCATTTCATTTTTATGGCTATCGATGGGTCAGGATGTCAAATAGTGTTGTTTATAGCTAATATTACTCGGAGACATTATACTGGATATATTTTATGAGTGAAGTAAAAAAAAAGTATGAGAGCAGCAAAAAAAAATTACACGGTAATGTATATTTAATTTGTTTTTCTTTATTTTTTCTCTCAAAAATAAAGATGGGCAGGAAATTTATTTAAATTAATTACATGTAATAACAATGTCTGTGCAACATTTTTAATGAATTGATTTTAATGCTCAATCGGAGTGATCATGTCTTTTTTTTTTATTATATTTTCCAAAGAAAGCAACAAACCAAATTTCAAACGAAATTTTATCAGGACTCCTCTCTTGTCTATTTATTACCAGATTGTATTAAATAATTTTAATCAAAACTGTGTGTCATTAATAGTCTTCTAACACATAGCATTGGTTGATTAATAATTGAAAAATATGAGTATAATTCACATTCGCATTTAGGAACGCAGGATTAGAAATTACCAAGGGGGGGGGGGGCATTTCAAAAACGCAAGCTTTAAATTTCAATATTTGTCGGTACCGGGTGTTAAAAAGCATAATTGACTTTACTTTTGTATAGAGAAATAAATATTAATTTATATGGTGCATCAGATGCACCGCTAAAAATATATTGGAATATTAAAATCTTCAACTTCCCATTTGCAATGTGCAAATATGATCAAGGTCATTTACGACAGCGACCACGTGCTCCACGGGCAGGGAATTGAAAACTTCTTCTGCTTTTATCTTTTATCAATCATGTCTAAAATACACCCGAGAATAACGATTGAGTTTAAATTTGTGATATTAAATGCTTATTATTATTTTTTTTATTTAATTGGTACACATAATATCCGTGGATTTTATTTTCAATCGACCCGAATTTCTGTGATCAGTGGATTGTTCGGCAGTCACAATAAAAAAGAGTTTAGAAATAAATTATAAATAACAATTACATATCAGGCAGCTTTAATTTGTATTTTTTAAAATATTCGAGTTTTCATGTAATGTACTTGGACATGTATACACAAATATTGCATGGTAAGTTGTGCCGTGACTATTTGTAAATTACGTAAAATTTCCCCTCTTCCGAGTTTTATAATGAAGGAATTTACAAGGTGATGGGTACATGTATATTGTTGTCATTTTAGGTACAAGTAGAGAGAGCTAATTATCCTTTATACTCCCCCTCCCCGCGGGTTTTTCTTCCATTCTTCCACATAGAATTCTAATGTTAAATTAAACTCTATAATAAAGCGTTTAAATGTTAAAACTACCATTTGGTATTAAAATGTTTTATTTTATTAAATCTCGCTGGAGACATGAATATTCTTAAGCTCAGTTACTTGTTTTTCTAATAATTTTTTCCCGATAGTATAATTACTGAAACGACTGCCGTAGGTCTTTAGCCATGTCAGATTTACAGATACACAAGTAAGATCTCGGTAATCCCCCCCCCCCCTCGCCCCCGACCAAAAGAGAGAAAGAAAGAAAATGCATAATCATCCTCTTTTCTGCAAAGTACTTATTAATTTTGCATATTAAAGAGGTGGACCTGAATTAATTAAATAAAATAAACTTACTGCTAAATCATAAGAAAATCGATCCGTTCACGGTAATAAACACAGTACAATATTTATTAATATTAATTACTAAAGTTAGATTTCGCTAATAAACGAGTTTTTGATATAATACTTAAAAAAATTAATGCCGAAAGAAATTATGAGGGACAAAATAAATCTTTCTCTTGCAGTGTAAAATTTAGAGAAAAAAGGATGTACACTGACGGTGATGGGCATATCACCTTAAAACAAGCGGATTTCAAACGGAAAGACAATCATGAATTATTAACTTCTAAACTTTGAATATTTCTATCAGTTTATAAACATGTAGTACAGGTGTAGCGAGTTTTCATTTAAAACGTACTGTGAAAGATTGCCACTCTTAATTAATCCATACTTAACCCGTAAAAAAATAAATAATGCCCGAGAGATTCCGAATAGAAAATCCAGATCGAGGCCAAAGCGTGCGAGAATCGTGCACAAAGCGTGTGAGAAACGTGTACAAAGCGTTTCGTGCAGCCTTTCGTGCAAAGCGTTTCGTGTAAACCATGTAGCGTTTCGTGCAAACCGTGTAGCGTTTCGTGTAAACCGTGCAGCGTTTCGTGCAAACCGTGTAGCGAGCGTGTACCGTTCGTGCAGCGTGCGTGTGGGGTAGTAGCACGTTTCAGGGTCTGTATATTTTACACAGTAGCCTAATCATCTTTTGGGAGATGGTTGGTGGTGTCCTGTAGATGTGCAGTAAGGTTTTGGAATTTTTATTTTCACTATGGGGGTTAAATGGGGGTCGAAAAATCACTTTTTTTTATTCAAAAAGCCCCTCGTTCCCAGAACTCCTCTCACATAGAACCCTAATCATCTTTTGGGATATGGTTAGTGGTGTCCTGTAGATGTGCATTAAGGTTCTGGGATTTTTTCATTTCACCCTGGGGTTAAATGGGGGTCAATGTTTTACTTTTTAAAATATTTAACATGTTTAAACACCCTGGTTCCCAAACCTTCCCTTATATTTTATGCATTAGCCTTAAATCATGATCATTTGGAAGATGATTGGTTTTGTCCTGTGGATGTGTAAAATGGTTTCAAAATTTGCATTTCAATGTGGATGGCAAATAGAGGCAGGGAAAAAACTCAACTTTGTACAAACTTGAATCTACACTTTTTGAGAATATTTCCATATTAATCATGTTCTTGTTGTTCTTGAAAAGAAGAATTTTGAAGATTTTTTTTTCCTTTTATTCCTATACAAAACTTTGATCCCTTATTGTGGCCTGACCCTACCCTTGGTCATCATTTGAAAACTAGAAATATGTCCATAGGACATGAATGCCCCGCCGAATGAATATGACTAATGCAACATGAAAATTTGTATGAGTGTATGAAGTTTGATGAGAATATCTAGAACAGTTTCTTTAAAATTGAAACTAACATCTAAAAAAATGGATATAAGTGATAAATTCTCACCAAATTATGTATAAGTGCATGCTTACATAAAAATATCTTAAATTGTTTCTTTAAAACTAAGCAAAATACTTAAAGAGAAGGGAGTCTAACGTCACAGGAAAGTGCAAGGTAAAAAGTTTTTGATGCAGTTGAATAGCTCTAACTAATACATGTCAGCATATTAGGTTTGATAAACATATCTTGAATGATTTATGTAAAACTAAGCTTAACACTTATTTAAGAAAAGAGAGGTCAAGGTCAAAGGAAAGGTTAAGGTCAAAATGTTAATGCAGTTGAAAAGGTTACATCAGAATGCATTTACTATTAGCTTATGAAGTTTGATGAAAATATCACAAATGGTTTAATTTAAACGTAGATTAGCACTAATTTAAAAAAAGTGAGGACAGAGTCAAAGGAAAAGTCAACATCAAAAAAGTTGATACAATTGATAGCTCTCAACAGTATGTATCAGCATATGAAGTTTGATAAATATATCTTGAATTGTTTATTCAAAACTGATCTAGACACTAATTTAAGAAAAGTAAGGTCAAGGTCAAAGGAAAGGTCAAGGTCAAAAAGGTTGATGCAGTTGAAAAGCTTGCATCAGTATGCATCAACATATGAAGTTTGATTACACTATCTTTAATGTTATCTTTAAAACTGAGCTCAACACGTATTTAAGAAAAAGTGAGGTCAAGGTCAAAGGAAAGGACAAGGTCAAAAAATGTTGATGCAGTTGCATAGCTCTTATCAATATTTATCAGCATATGAAGTTTGATAAAAATATCTTGGATAGTTTCTTTGAAACTGAGCTTTGAACTGAGCTAAAAGCAAAGCGCGACAGAAGGACAGACAGAGGGATGGAAGGACGGAAGACGGACATGACAAACACTATATGCCTCGGCAATATTCATGGCGGGGCATAAAAAAATGAATCTACACTATATGAGGATGTTTCCATATCAAAATGACTAACGAGCAAATTCAAAGAATTTTGGTCCCCTGCTTTCCGTGTCTTAGTGGATGGGATGCCATTTTTTAAGGCATATTGTTTCAAATATACACGCCCTATCATATGTCATTCAAAAGTAATCACCAAAGTTATTTTTTTTTAAATTAGGTAAAACATCAAGGTCAAGGGGTAAAAAATCATAGCATGCCCGGGATCATCTTGTTCCAGGTAATGTACATGTCAAATATAAAAGTCCTACCTCTTCTCTATCAAACGTTATAAAGAAATATAACATTTTTGAAAAGTAGGTTAAACTTCAAGGTCAATGGCACAGAGCGAAAAGTCATGATATATTTAGAAAGGTAATGTCACAGGTAAAATACATGTATAATATGAATGCCCTTTCTTTTCTCTTTCAAAATGATCAATTTTAAAAAAAATGTTAATTTTTTTGAAAAGTAGGTCAAACTTCAAGGTCATGGGTTCAAAAATCATAGTATAATTAGAGAGTTCTTGTAGGTAATTTACATGTGCAATATGAAAGCCCTATCTCTTATTATTCAAAAGTTATGACCAAGGTTAAATTTATTGTGACAGACTGACAGACTGACAAACGGACAGACTGATAGACAAATTAGATTTAATTTTCCCTAGGTCCCTTTCGCGAAAACGGGGGACAATAATGCCCTTGCTGTTCTTGAGAAGAAGATTTATGATGGAAAATATCCCCTGCATTTTTATGTCACTTGAGTCACTCAGGTGACCTATTGCTATCCGATTTTGTCCGTCGGCGTTCGGCGTTCGTCGTGCGTCAGTGCGTTAACATTTGAACATTTTTAGCTTCTTCTCTGAAACCGCTCAACCAATTTCAACCAATTTTGGCATATAGCATCTATGGGTAAAGGGGAACAAAAATTGTGAATTTCATGGTCCCTGCCCCCCTGGGGCCTGAGGGGTGGGGCTAAAACCACCAAAAATAATGCAATCTTTAAAAATCTCCTGGACATCAAGCAGTCTAACTGTTGGCATCATTGTAATAAGCATTGAGCCTTCTACCAAAATTGTGAAATTCATGGCCCCAGGGTCAGGGGTTCTGGCCCCAGGGTGGGGCTATATAGATCATATAGTGAAAGTGCATTACTTTTTTGAAAATCTTCTCTGCTCCTGGGTATTAAATAAAGTAACTAAGTACATAGTTATGAAGAGCAAGACTGCCTCTTCCAAAATTGTGAAATTCATGGCCCCAGGGTCAGGGGTTCTGGTGTTAGGGCGGGGCTCTATTGATTATATAGTGAAAATACAATAATTGTTTGAAAATCTTCTTCTCTGCTCCTGGGTATTAAGAGAGCATGTCACTAAGCATTGAGCTTCATGCTATATAAACATGGAAAGTGGAAAAAATTATTTCTAGCTCAAATTTTGTGAACATGGTGCATATGAATAGTCTTTCAAAAAAAATATACCTATCCAGGCATATGACCTCTTGTTTCCATGGCAACCAGGGCATTTGCTATGTTTTATTACAGAAATACTTGGACTACCTTATCCTGTTATAATTCATGTATTTTAAATCCAAACTCCATGTATAATTTTATAATGTGGGTCATAAAGTGCTTTGAAATACATTTTTTTTTTTATTTTATAAGGAAAATTTATTTTGTAATTGATTTTTATTAGATTTTACCTCTAGAATTATATTGCATGAAGAGCTATGTTGTTTGCAAAATCCAGACAACTTTAGAAAATTCTACATATATCTGTAGAAGGAGAATACTCTGTTCAATAAATTAAATAAATAAAATTGGGTAGACACTTAAGACTTTAAGAAAAATATCTGAATGAAATGTTGTAAAACACTGTTGAAAAACGATTGGATTACCTCCCTTGCAAGAGCTCTCTAGCAAAAGAGGTCGGAAAGAATGAAACAGACAACAATAGAGGAATTGCGGGAGAAAAAGGAAAACTTCCAACTTGGAGTAGTTGGACAAAAACAGATAGTGGTATGTTGAATATGTATTTTTCATGTATATATTTTGGTAAATTTTTGATAAGTTTATCTTTATAAAGCAAAATTAAAGATTAGGAAGGTACTCACAGATTCATTTCTCTTTCCCATGATGTGATACAAACACTGACTGACTGAGTGATGCAACGTACCTACAGCTTGTGAGCAACCTGATATATGGCCACTAATGTCTAATTCTGCAGTTGTTAGATTACTCTTAATGCAATTAAGGATAGATAAATGCTATAATGCTATATAAAATAATTAGAGATATGTATATGATGTTTGTGAATATATACCATGGCCGTAGGAACCGGGGCACGGGGTGGGGGGGGGATAATTTTGCCGATGTATAGATTACTATTAATAGTAAACATGGATACTATATGCTTGTGCCCCCTCAATAAAAATGTCTGATGACCTTTTTTTCTTTTTTTTTTTTTTTGTTTGCTTGTCAGGAAATTTTTGGTAATGCCCCCTCAACTGTCAATTAAAAATGTATGGCTGTGCCCCCCCCCCCCAACTGGATTTGTTTCCTACGGGCCTGTATACAGTGTATAAAGAGGTCATAGGGTCACGCTGCAGGTAAGACTAAAGTCCCTAATCGCTCAAAAAAGTCATTCTAATTCACCCCCTTCCTCTTTTATAAATCAGAGTTTATATTATTTCACATTAAAACTAAAACTTTGTTCAAATCTTATTTTTTCTCCTGCATCTTCCATACAATCAATGCAACAAACATATCAAATGAGTTTTTTTTTTTCCTTCTACATATTGCCAAATGGATTGGGAATGGTACTGATACCAATTCAATGTTGAAAAATAGCATCAAATTTATTTACCTTTAATTTTGGATGAAATAATAATATAACTTCACACAATGAAAAGTTATTCTACAGAAAATGATGGATTCTGTTGAATCTATATGAAAGGAAGTGAAAATGAGTAGGTAGTTTATAAATCAATATGTCTGAGACTGTTAAAATAATTATGTAAAAGTGTGAATAAAACTAATGAATTGAAAAAAAAATGGGTTCAATTCCCAAGTTATAAAATGTATATAAAGTAATCAATAAAATTATTATACCACCCCTCCATCTTCAGGAAACCAGACCTTATTATTTGGTCAAAAGAGTCATACATATGAAAGAGGAATTAAGTGATGTTTGTCTATGAAAATTGACCCTGACCCCATCCGCACTCCAGAATCCAGAACTCCTATATATATTTTGCTGCTTGTTCATATATCTGAATTGTTCCCTTGCCTACATATATGTAACTGGTTCATGCTACATGTAATTATTAACATTGACTAGCATGGTGGAAATTACATGCATATAATAATATCATAAATGCAACCTTTACAGAAGAAAGGATGTACAGGTGTGTTAATCTACTCTAAATGAAACCTTTACAGAAGATAGCTAGGATGTACATGTGTGTTAATCTACTACTGTATCACTTATTCAGTAGTAATACAAAAACTTTTGTTATTTTTACAGCTATTATAAATAGTTGAAGATGACACCCTGTTCCTTTAAAGAAGCCACTGGAGGAAATATACCTTGATTGGAACCATTATTAAAGTTTAATCTCGTTATACCATGTTCTAAATCAGATATCTGTCTAATAATCACATACCAGTAATCCCCAGAACTGAATCTGAAGGAATGGAGGATTGCATGTGTTAAGTATTTTTTTTGGATGATATAGACAGTTAATACATGTATGTGCCCAAATCACAGGCAAAACTTGGGCTTGCTTGGACTTTTTGTATTGTTTTTGATCCTTTTCTGTGTATAAACTGAATATTAAATGATCTAATATAATGACTTTTGAAAACTTATGAAAATTCTTTTTGTATTTTTGAGCTATTAGGAAATGGGACTTGCAAGAATAAGTAGCCACTAAAATTAAGATTTTCCAAGTTAAAATTGGGGACTTGGAAGAACATTCTGATTTAATTTATTTTCTTAAGGAATAGTTGTCAAAAGTTGAAGCATTATTCATGTACTTTAAAGAAACCTCCTCCTTAAAAAAGAAAATTGAAGATTTTACAAAAGGGTCAAATTACCGGGGCGGAATATTTTTTTTCATTTAATTTATTTAAAAAAAAAAGAGGGGGGGGGGTAGTATGCTGAACTCTAAGGATGTTTTTAATGAATGTGGTCAAATTAATTTTTGTTGAATCATTTTTAGTCTAAATAAACGTTGACTATAGTTTAGAGTGAATTAAGAGGTTGAACGATATAAGCAGAGGGGGGGGAAATAAAATAGATTTTTCATTGGATTTCTCCTGTAAGTGCTATCAGTGGTGTATTTATGGAACTATTGAAGGATAATTTTTTAAAGGGGAAATCACCATAGCTGTACGTAATGGGCTTTTCCGTTAAAAAAAAATGGTTTGTTTTCATCATCTTAAACACTTCTGCATTTTCGTCTTTAAATTTACTGAAAATACCATTGGACCATGCTTGACACCGAATATCCCTCAGTAAAGGGGCACATTTCAAGTTCGTTCAAATAAATGGCCAAGCTCCTTCCCAAGAGGAGATAATCAGGGAAAGCCAAAAATAGGGTGGGGTCATTTATATTTGCATAAATTTAAAGAAAACGATGATGTGAAAGCTTCCTGATATATCAAATAATGGCCATTGGGTTTAGGGTGAAACCACACCAGGGAATCAAAGTATATAGGCAAAAAATAAAAACAGCAAAGCCAGAATTTGTCATATTATGAAAGGAATTCTTGGGTAATGCAGATGTCATTGTGACTGTACTAATTGTGGTCCCAGGGGCTAAGACGAGGCTAAAATGGAGACTAAATGAGAATACATGTATGCATGTTCAGATATTCTTTTCAAGAATAGCAAAGACCAAACTAAATCATATCAATTAATTTGTAGAGATTCCCAAGTTATGTGGATTTTAGTTTTTTCCCTCAGATTCTCAACCTCTATGTATCGATGGGGCTAAAATTTTAGATAGTGCAGGGGAGGAAAATTTTAGGGAACATCAAGGTCATTTTAATCATTATTGATGTTGAAGCATCATTATTTAGTTTTGACTAAAGGTTGTTCATGATGCATTACTTTGCACATGTTTCAAATACATGGATTTCAAGAACAGGTCATAACAGATAGAATTTTTAACTTTGACCTCAATTAATTAAGTGACCTTACCATTGGGGTCAAGGTCAACAGTAGAGCATGAATTTATCTTCTTGAATTGTCTAACAGTATACAATGTTGTTCAATGTATGAAATATTTGGAGCAAGGTTCAAAATATCAAGAACCATGTAGATTTAGATAAGAAATTATTAGACATAGAATATGCAATACAGAATAATTTGACCTTGGGGTCAAAGGTCAAAGTGAGGAGAAGGTCATAGTAGTGCATGACTCATTTCCTGTTACAACTGCACCCATGTGGAATAAGGATATCTTGTTTCTGAAAGGACAAATTACTTCTAGTAATCTGAATTTTAACATCTGAAAATGCCCAAATTTGCATATTTTTGAATCTCCATGGCAACAATGTTTTTGAAAGTCTACCCAATTTTATTTTTTAAATTTTTTTGTATACTCAAACAGTTACAAAATTTCATTAAAGAGTTTATAAGCAGTTGTACGGATTTTTGTCAAATGCCTTTTAAAAATGTCTTAAATTCAGCTATTTTTTCAATGCTAAACTTGTCGCTTTTTCCCATTGCCATAGCAACATAACAGAAGAAATTAATTCAATTTAATCAGGCAAAGTAGAACTATCAATTTAGTCATCTTTAAAAAATGGGTAGTTTTAAACCATATTTTGAGAACATTTGCATGAAAAATACAATTGATTATGTCAGTATTTGCCCGTTTTGAATGTGAAAAATTGTTCTGGTAACTAAGGAAATGTTTCTCCATGGATACGACTCAGTGATTATGGTTGAAATCATTAATTTTGTTTTTTTTTTTTTCTTGTTATTTGTGACAGAAATAATCCATACACACTATTTTAAAAAAAAAATCATATTTTTGACTTTCCATAGAAAGCTCAATGCTTACTGACATGCTCTCTTAAATTCAGTAACTAAGTACATAGTTATGATGAGCAAGAGTGCCTCTTCAAAAATTGTGAAATTCATGGCCCCAGGGTCAGGGGTTCTGGTGTTAGGGAGGGGCTCTATAGATAATATAGTGAAAAAGCATTAATTCTTTGAAAATCTTCTTCTCTGCTCCTGGGAAGTAAATAAAGAAACTAAGTATATAGCTATGATGAGCAAAAGTGCCTTTTCAAAAATTGTGAATTTCATGGCCCAAGGGTCAGGGGTTCTGGTGTTAGGGCGGGGCTCTATTGATTATATAGTGAAAATGCATTAATCCTTTAAAAATCTTCTTCTCTGCTCCTGGATATTTAATAAATTAACTAACACTGGGTGAAATAAGCAGTTTCCCGTCATGGGAAACTATATGGAAACCACATGGAAACCTCAAGTTTACATCATGTTTCCTAGTCGTTTCCGCAGCGGATGCCAGGTTATTCCGTCAAGTTTCCGTACCACGGAAACTACTACGCTCCGATTCCATTAGGTATCCCGAACCACGGAAACCTCTGGAAACCTGAAGTTTCCCGAGCCTCCATGTAGTTTCCCGAAATGGGAAACCTGAAGATTCCACTGGTTTCCATAATTAGGAAACTACATGGAATCGGAGCGTAGTGGTTTCCATGGAATGGAAACTCGATGGAATCCTCAGATTTCCCATGAATGGAAACTAGAGGAAACCTCGTGATTCCTCAAGTTTCCATGACTCAGGAAACTACATGGAATCGGAGCGTAGCGGTTTCCGTGTGATGGAAACTTGGTGGAATTTTCTGGTGTCTCACGAAAGGAAATTACAGGGAAACTTCAAGATTCCCTTATTTTTCTGAGATGGGAAGCAATGTGTAATTGTGGTGTAATAGTTTCCATACCATGGAAACTACAGGGTAGATTGAGCATTTCAATTTCGAAAAATGATTGACAAGCAGCTGGAAGCTCAAGGATCCCTGTATTTTCCATGGTAAATCTTTCTTGTCTAGAATGTGAAAAGAGAACAGCAGGTTTAAATCAAAATATATATTATTAATTTCCTTGGTAAACTGTGTTTTCTTTTCAAAATCTTTCAAGAATATGTATAAAAAGGAAAAAGCATTATCAAATCATATGTTTAATAATTCATTTGATGTGCAAAAACATTATTTGAAAATGATATCAAAATAAATAAAATCATATAGCTTGGTAAACAATGAAATAGTCTTTCACATCTAAGTCCATTCATAAACTTCATTAAATACTCTATACTTCTTTCAACATCAGCTTCCTTTGTATTTTCTT
This sequence comes from Saccostrea echinata, assembly GCF_033153115.1. Classification (NCBI taxonomy): domain Eukaryota; kingdom Metazoa; phylum Mollusca; class Bivalvia; order Ostreida; family Ostreidae; genus Saccostrea; species Saccostrea echinata. Next base: position 3,610,531 of record NW_026889789.1, read on the forward strand.
CACATCATCTGCAATCTGCAATATATTTTCATACAAAATTATTATTTGATGTAAAAATTGTATGCTTGAATATTATTTAGAAATCTGACAAGATCACGCAATGTCCTTTAATGTACCAATATCAGTGATTAGTTTCAGTCTTTAAATTTAATGACCATGAAATCCGAATAATGAACATTTATAATAACCTTACTTTTTGTCAACCTTGGTTAAAATTAGTGGTTCTTGAGAAGAAGTTGAAAAAAGCTCACAGATGGATAGACAGTTTGATGGACAAAAGACAAAACAAAAGGTGATCAGAAAAGTTCACTTGAGTTTTTAGCTCGGGTGAACTAAAATCCTCACTGCATGGTGTGTATTATGCTACTTGTAGATATCATCCAAACAGAAAATTTTATAGAGAAGTGAAAAAGACTCCAAGCCATACTATTTCATAAGGCCAAACAAAAAAATATGTTTGTTTACTGTTACATGCTGAAAAAAAATAGGGTCGGTAGGTAGGATTTTTTTTTTAAATTATTTTATTGATTTTTTTAATACACAAATTCACATGAATTGGTTGAAATACAAAACAGTTTTACCATTGTGTGGTGCTTTACTTTTGTTTGGGCTTGCCATATAGGTGATAGACAATATCTTTCTTGCCAACTGCCTTACAGCTACCACACAATGAAAAAAACTGCCTTGTATTTCTTCTTTAATTACATGTTGCACTAACTATTTCAAGTACTTTCGATTCAAACACTTGACTGATTAAGATGCATGTAAAAGTTAAACTGAAAAATGAGTGACTTCTGGATTTTTACAACGAAAAAAAGTTTGGGTTGGCTATTAGATATAAGGTCGGTCGGGTAACCGTAAACAAACATATTTTTTTTTATTATGCCTAACCTGTACAGTTGTAGTTTGCAGCTGGGAGTTCAACATTCCAATTAAATTTGGAATCAAGTTCTTTTCTTTTAATGCAATTGTCATACATGCCTATTTATGATTGAATTAATTACCACTTACCACATGATCACACCTTGATTCATCATACATCTTTAGTTACTGGTTCTCCTTCAATGTCAGTTTTCTTCTCTCTGAAAGAGTATATTATGTACAGTTACTATTGCATTCCGATTTCACTTATAAGACCAACGATAAACAAGAGTCCTAGGGGCCACATTGCTCTCCTGAGCACTTTGGGTAGGAAAAAGCATAAATCAGTTCAGTATTAAAAAGTTTAAATATAAAAGTGGTTCCGAGGGGTGGGTGGGGGTACATATGTATGAATTCTACACTTTCTAAGGATGCTATTGAATTAATATGACAAATATTAGCATTGCTGTTCTTAAGAAGAATTTTTTTTATTGATATATCCTTTTTCTTCCTTTGTACAGTAAAACTCGGTTATAATGAAGTCACTGGGACCTCTGAAATTACTTGGCTATATCCATAATTCGTTATATCCGTATAAGGAATTAGTAAAATTTATTTAGCTGGGGATCCAAGAAAACTTCACTATATCCATGAATTCGCAATAGCCCTGTTCATACTAAACGAGTTTTACTGTATAACTATGATCCCCTGTTATGGCCCCTTTATTCTCCTGGGGGGGGGGGGGGAGGAAGGGGGTGTCATGATTTGAATAAATTGAATCTACATTACTTCAAGATGCTTTTATATAATTATGACCAATTTTGATGATATTGGTCTTGAGAAGAATTTTAAAGATCTTTCCTATGTATCAGTATTGTTATGTAAAACGTTGATCGCCCATTGTGGCCCCACCCTACCCCTGGGGGTCATGATTTGAACAAACTTGCATCTACACTACCTGAAGATGCTTCCATATAAATATGACCAATCATGGCTTTGCTGTTCTTGAATAGGAGAATTTCTAAGAGTTTTCTTAAGTATTTGATCGTTCATCGTGGCCCCGTCTGGCCCAGTGGTTCCAGAAAAGAAGATTTTTAAATGATGCCATTAATTTTTCATTCATTTGTAATTATCTCCCCTTAGAAGAAGATATGGCCCTTCATTTGAATACAGTTGAATCCCCTTTACCCAAGGATACTTTGTAGCAAATTTGATTGAAATTGGCCCTGTGGTTCTTGAGAAGAAGATTCAAATGTGAAAAGTTTACGACAATGACGGGGACCGACAAATTTTGATCAGAAAAGCTCACTTGAGCCATTGGCTCAGGTGAGCTAAGAATGATTTGTTTGATGTACTCCAAAAGATCCATCAAAATCACCTCTACCCAATCATTTTTTAAGTATTTTAATTTTACTTCATTTTTTTTTTTTTTTTTTTTTTTTTTTTTTTTTGGGTTTCAGGGAAATAATTTTTGTTTCATTGTAAAGTTGAGGTTTATAATTTCTCCAAGACACTTGTTTTATTGAGAGCAATAAATATTAAATCTAAATTTCTAATTCTGTATTTTTGAATGACAAAAAATCAATTTGTTAGATACTGCCAAAAAAAAAATCTTCCTACCCATTTTACAAAATTTGGGTCGGAGTACATCTGATCAAACAAGAGTATTTTTAATAATGGCCAAAACTTCAACAACTACAAGGGAGGAAAGAAAATAAACAAACAAAAATTTATCCTTATCATACAACACCAAGGACCAACCTAGGGGGCGACTGAGGTGAAATAGTCGCATTTGAGCTCCAAACTTTGCCGCAATATATCACAAAAGGGAAGTTTAAGTCGCCATAACATTTGCAACCCCTTTATTGAAAATCATAAAAAATCTATTAAGAAACGTGGTAGTATCCTCACTATTTTATAAAGGTTTTATTACTGCTGAAATATGTGAAACAGTTGGGCACTTACACCTGTTTTGCTACGAAATGACCAATGCACCGAAAACTCTGTCAGAACTCCTCTAGATTTTACGCCTCCGTGTATGAAAAAATCCATTGTTACAAGTTATACACAACAAGACACAAAACAGCTGGACAGCTATCGATGTCATGCCAAAGATGTTGGAGAGGATTTTAGATCTTTTAATTGTCAAATGATTAACTCATGCTGTGAATACAGACATATTTTTACTGTTAACTTGTGGAATTATTAAATGTCCAAGAAATTACATATGTCTGATAAAAATAAGTAGTTCAACATGTTCAATCGGCATGCAGTAGTCATGGTAGTGCATCAAAACTTTTTTAGAAAAAGAATTTAATATTGAAAATGAATTTTGAAGAGAAAATAACATAATTATGACTATGCCAAAAGTCTGAAACTCTAACCCTGAAAGGAGAGAAAAACGTGTGAAACATTTAAAAGTTAACTGTGCATACTATGCAGGAAATGAAAAAAAGTTTGATAAACAAGTTTATCAATTAGAAACTTTTACATTGTCATTGTTTTATATATATTTAGGTGATAATTGCTGACCAATGATTTGATTAAAAAAATAATTTAAATTATCAATAAGACCACAGAATATTGATAAAATAAGCTACATTAATTTTAAGATGTTCAATGAGAGAAGAAAAAAAAAAGAATTGTATTTCAATTTTTCATTACTGATTAAAAAACAAAATTTCCTAACCGTTTAAAAATTATATATACTTTTCTATCAGTCTAGAATAAATCTAAATTCTCGTTATCTGTTAAATCATAATTCTTTTTCAAATAAATTTGTAAGTGCATAGAAACCACAGGTTGATTGTTTCCATATCGGGAATCTACGTGGAAACCACTATGTGGTTTCCATAAAATGGAAACTATATGGAAACTACTGATGTCACGATTCCCATATGTTTCCATCGGGTTTCCAAATTTGGGAAACCTGGCTTTTCATCCTGTGTAAGTACATAGTTATGATGAGCAAGAGTACCTCTTCCAAAATTGTGAATTTCATGACCGCAGGGGCAGGAGTTCTGGTGTTAGGGCGGGGCTCTAATGACTATATAGTCAAAATGCATTAATTGTTTGAAAATCTTCTTCTCTGCTCCTGGGCATTAAGGTGATAAACTAAGTACATAGTTATGATGAGGAGGTGGGCCTCTTCCAGAATTGTGAAAGCCATGGCCCCAGGGTCAGGGGTTCTGGTGTTAGGGCGGGGCTCTATTGATTATATAGTGAAAAATGCATTAATTCTTTAAAAATCTTCTTCTCTGCTCCTGGGTATTATTTAAACAAACTAAGTGCATGGTCATGATGCATAAGGATGCCTTTTAAAAAAATTGTGAATTTCATGGCCCCAGGGTCAGGGGTTCTGGTGTTAGGGTGGGGCTCTATTGATTATATAGTGAAAATGCATTGATTCTTTGAAAATCTTCTTCTCTGCTACTGGAGATTATTTAAACAAACTAAATGCATGATTATGATAGGCAAGGATGCCTCTTCCAAATTTTTTAAATATATGGCCTCAGTTTTTGGGGTTCTTGAGGAGGAGGGGGGGGGGTCTATTGATTATATAGTGAAAAAGCATTAATTCTATTAATTAATCATTAATTAATCCTGTCTGCTCCTTGGTGATGAGCTGATAAATAAATTGCTTAGTTATGATGAAAATGGGAGCTTCAAACAGAATTTTTAAATCTTGTGGTCCTAGGGTCAGGGGTTCTGGCATAACGAGGGGGGCTTTTGATAATATAGTGGAAAAGTGTTAATTCTTTAAAGTCCATAGTTATGATGATGAGGGTAACTCTTCCAAATTTGTAAATTTCTTGACCCTTGGTCTTGGGTTCTGGTGTTAGGGTAAGGCTTTGTTTAATCTTTAGTGAAAATGCATTGTACCTGTGAAATTCTTCTCTGCTTCTGGGCATATCGGAAGAAAACTGAGTAAAAGTTTAAATGATATAAGTAAGCGTATTTCTACCAGATTTTTGAACATCTGCACCATTTGTCTAAGCATTCTAGTCCTGGGCAGGGCTCTATTAATTTGTATTCTACTGAGAGAAGTTGTTCCCCTTTTCCATTCACCTTTGATAATTAATCACTGTAAATAATACATTTGGAAGGTTAATAGAATAGATAATTATGCAAGAATGTTTATCATATAATTCAAAAAGTATTTTCTTAGTTTTAATAATCAGGTAGACCTGTAAGTAATAGATAAATAAAAATGAGACAAAAATAACTTATCTTATTAAAAGTTCTTCAAAGACCATAAGAGAGGTCAATGCTAGAGGTCTTAATATGGGTTTAAAAATAGTACAGAAGCACTAATAGTTTGTTAATAGTCTGCATGTGATAGTGTTAAGTGGGGGACAGATTAGAACTTAATTTATGAGTTGATACTGAATACTAGACTAATTATTTTGTTGATCCTGATCTTCCTACTTCTCTTGCTTTAGGGCAACAAAGCTTCATCTATCAGTGTATTTAACTTCTAAATTGTTGTATTATGTTGTATATATACTGTTTTGACATAAAAAATGTGAATATATACAAATAGTTTAATGGTCCATCTCTTTGAATGATTTTCATTCCAAATTCTGAGAGGGTACATGGGTTAACCCAAATTCATGAATGAAATGTCAAGCAATCTTATCATTAATGCACTTTTATTTAATTTGATGTAGTCATATTGTGAACATTTCCAGTTCATTAAGAGGGTGGGGATGACCGCCAGGGGTTTATAACCTTAAACCATTAGATGTACATAACATAATAACACAAGAAACAAAATTATGTATAGTCAAATGGAAAAGTTTTCTACTATTTTGGAGTCACATAATCATTTGTCATTTCAGGGACAGGGAGCAGCTAGGGAGATTGGACCCCCCCCCCCCTGGAATTTACAGAGTTATTTAAATAGGACTATATACTGATTTTCAGAAGCAAAACAAATGACTTTGGACGCCCTCCCCCCTTTAAAAACATGGACCCCACCATCATTTTTTTTTCTCAGGAAATTTTTTTTGACTGAGGTGTGGAACCCCCCCCCCTCCCCCCTGGAAAAAAATTCCTGGATCTGTGCCTGTAACTGAATGTAATGTCGACAACGGGAGATAATTCTTCAGAATGTGAAATTCGTCTGTTGTGGCATCCGATGATCTTTGATCCTTTTACACTTTAACCTAACCATTTGGATTTCAGATTATATTACCCCAATCTATACCTAAACTTGTACTTACCGATTGTCATAGGTACTGTCAACTTCATGAAATATAATCCAATTAAAACACACAATGAATTAATTCCTACTGATATATTCCTATGTAACGATGTTTACACCATGTGCAATTCAAATGGTAATGGTAAAACTAGTAATACAATGTAGTAGGTTGACGCAAGTCCTATGTGATGTGGAAATTTTCAAATGTACACATGTACAGTACAAGGAAAAATTTTAAATTATCATTACAAACGATGTTTTAACATAACTTTAATTGCTATTTATGCCTATTTCCAAAAAAAACAGGCAAATTGTGTCTGTGTGTGTGTGTGTGTGTGGGGGGGGGGTGACAAAATTGATAGGGTGTGGCTTTTTGAGCAGGTTTATGCCTACTCAAATACTGAAAAAGTTTGCACGATTTGTTCAATACTGAAAGTTGGCATCTAAGTTCATCAGAAATGCTTTGCACTAAAATGATATTATTTGTTGTTGGGAAAATAAATGTAAAAAGTTCCAATTATGGGCCAAAAATTTATAACCCCCCCCCCCCCCCACTTTTATCTAAACCTAATTATATAATTTACATCATTAATAAAATTCTGTAATTTCAGACTAGTAATAAATTAAGTACATGTATATGAAATGCGTATGAGAGGCTCATGGGTCACATGTATGGTCACCTGAGCATTTTATGCTCGATTTGACAAATACATGTTCTGTGTAAATTATAGAATTATTTTGGCTTTTCCCTTGTTATCCCAATATAAAGGGGTGTGCATTTAGAGGCAAACACCATAGTGCGGGTATTACTGTCTTTTGACAGTATCTAGTTTTTACTATATAGTCAATAGTGCCCCGCCCCATCACTCCCTGAACCAGGAAAAATGAAATTCACAATTTTGGAAGAGGCACTATTGCTCATCATAACTACATGCTTAGTTTATTTACTTAATACCTAAGAGGAGATTATAAAAGAAATAATGCATTTCACTACATAATCATTAGAGTCTCCACCCGAAACGCCAAACCTTAGGCCACACATTTTACAATTTGAAAGAGACACCCTTGCTCATAATAACTAATGTATGCACTTGGTTTATCTACTGGATATCCAGGAGCAGAGAAGAAGACCTCTAAAGAATTGATGCATTTTTACTATATAAGCAATAGAGCTCCACTCTAACATTAGAACTTCTTACCCAGGTGCCAGGGAATTTACAATTTAGGAAGAGGTAACTTGCTCTTTAGTTTGTTTGCCTGATATCCAGGAACAGAGAAAAATTTTCAAATAATTAATACATTTTCATTAATAATCAATAGATCCTCTAACTTACAAACCTATGACACAGGGACCATGACATTCTCAATTTTGGAAGAGGCTCCCTTGCTCATCATAACTGTGCATTTTGTTTGCTTAAAAACCGGGAACAGAAGAGAAGATTTTCAAAGCATTATTTTTTTCACTATGTAATCAATAGAGACCCCCTCCCCCCAGTGATGAATCCCTGTATGAACTAGGCATTAAGTTTGTTTGTTGAATCCCCCAAAACAGAGGAGAAGATTTTCAAAGCATTAAGTCATTTTCAAAATATGATGAATAGACCTCCCCCATTACTGAATCCATGACCCATGGACCATGAAATTCACAATTTTGGAAAAGGCACATTTGCTCATCTTAACTATGAATTTAGTTTCACATGAGAACCTGCTTTCAGTCAACTGAATTGTCACTGAAAGTTCTGAAAAGGTCACTAAATGGCAGAGCTCTGTCTTTCGATCAATCCCATTTCTATACTCTTTGAGTCACCTTTCATTGATTGAATGACAGAGTTTCGTCCTGTGTTCGTTTGCTGAATTCTTAAGAGTAGAGGAGAATATTTTTGAAGCAATAATGCAATCTCACTATATATTCAAGAGAGTCCCACCCTAGCATCAGAACCCCTTACCATGGGGACATGAATTTCACAACTTTGGTAAAGAGCTAAATGGTTAGTACAATTATGCCAAGAGATCGGCTTTTTGATGTCCAAGAGTAAAAAGCGATTTTTAAAGAATAGATTAATTTTGATTGTTTTAGCCTCACGCCTCAGATCCCAGGGGGACAGGGGCCATGAATTGCATACTGTTTTGTTTCCCTTCACTTATTGATGCTATATGCAATAACTAGTTGAAATTGGTTCACTGGTTCAAGAGAAGAAGCTGAAAATGTTCAAAAGTTTATGACCGACGCACGCAGCACAGTTAGGATACAAAAAAAAAAAAGGAAAAGAAAAAGAGGCGGGCCTAATTTGTACGGGAAATATTAACTGTGACATCATACAAAACTAACAATTCTGAAAAAAAAAATATCACAATGAAATGATTTGCTATTTTTAAGTGTACGACACTGTCAAACTACATCAAACTATAACATGCTGTTTTGTCATTAGTTAAATCCCATAAAGCAAGTATAAACAAGTCACTGATCGCAAAACACTTGTCGATGTGACGTCATTTCGTAAAACTTGACGCACTTTGAATGCTGTAAGATGCAGATAAAGTAATATTTTCACAACGAAAAATGTATTTTATAATTAAATAAAATATCATTTTCAAATATTTGGGGGGGGCATTAACCTGGATTCAATGTCTTCTTTATGATTTTATTCATATATTTTCCGTACATTTCCTGTTTAATGGATACCGCGGCATATTTGTATGCAAGTACATCGGATGGTAATGTAAGGGTATCAATAAATTGATCTAATGCATGGGCATACACTCATTGGATCATAGTAAGCTTTTCATATATGTTTCATATATATATATATATATATATATATATATATATATATATATATATATATATATATATATATATATATATATATATATATATATATATATATATATATATATATATATGAAACATATATCACTTTTTTGCCATTGTGAATTTTTATTTTAATTTCTTTCCAATTCATTCGAATCAAGGTTTCGGGGGCTTTGTTAGAGAAAACCATCTGCTGGAAAAAACATAGAAATTCTAGAAGCATCTGCTGGGAAACACAGAATTTAGATCCATTCTATATAATGACTTGAACTTTTATATAAAAGTGGTGGCACGCATAGTCTCAGAATTTCTCAAAACCCTCTACGATAATAGTCTTTGATACCAAAAACTCAAATCAGACAAATATTGGTTGCTTCGTGGCAACATGTCCTAAAGATTGAAAAATGGCATTATATTTTTTACATGTTCAAAGCCCCATAGTTAACGTTTGCAGCAAAGCAAACAACCGACCAAACAAAGTGGTAATGACTGTTTCAGCAAGTTGAAGGCCTGATGTCTTAATTGCATGATAAACATATTTGGTAAATCAACTGTTACTATGTAAACAAAGTATTCAAAAGCAACACTTTTGTTCATTCAATTTTATAAAGTTATACACTTAAAAATAAGAACAATTATAGGATGAAATGCAACCAAATACATGTAATAGACAAATATCCTTGTAGCATATAACAAGGATGAAATATGATATTTCTTTTTGGTTGGCAATGGTTGCCATGGTTTTAATGCCAAGAAGGGATTTCAAATTTACTCTCTGTATGTTTTAATCTGATCCTATCTTTTTAAAAGCACAATCCGGTGATCAATTTTTAAAAGCGTTGATGTAGTCCTAATTTTCACATTTCAAAAAATTAAAATTAAACTCTTAAAATAGAGCGTTACTATGGAAATTAGCAGAAAAAGTTATGCATAAAAATCGGGAAAATATACTGGTTCCTTGGATACGTACCCTTGTATGAGATTCCCAAAACTTTTATGATTGATATTTATTAACAACCAACCCCATTTTCAATTTTGACTACCACCAATCTCTAACTGGATGCATGAAGTTTGCACATAAGGTTTAATATTGACATAAAGTTAACAAAATCGAACATTTTCCCTTCTTGGTTACCATGGCAACAATGTTGTATTTTTCATCAAACTTTATCAATTTCTGATATTCAACTTTAGTTCTACCAGATAGGTACTATTCAAAGTTAGTTAAACAGTATATTTCTTGATTAAAAGTTAAGTAAATTCTTAAAGCAGCAAAAAAAAAAAAAAAAAAAAAAAAAAAAAAAAAAAAAAAATCACTTTAATCAACTGGTACAGTACCAACCAGACCCAACCTGACACAAAGCAGTCCCAGAGCAGTCCCGGGGACTGCTTTCTGGGACTGCTAAAGCAGTCCCAGAGCGGTCCCAGAGCAGTCCAAGAGCGGTCCCAGAGCAGTCCCACAGCGGTCCCAGCAGTCCTAGCGGTCCCAGAAAGCAGTCCCAGCAGTCCCAGAAAGCAGTCCCAGCAGTCCCAGTGGGCGGGGTTAATTAATTTAATGGGCGGAGCTTACTCAGAATGAGATTACCAATAAACAATGTAACTATATAAAAGGCAGTTGAAATTGAGGAGCAATTCTTTCTCAGTAGTATCAACAAATATTTACAATTCTTACGCGACATTCATTTCTGAACTGTACGCGTATAGAAACAATTATAATTATTGAATGAAGAAGACGTTCACACATATTAATAACATGAATATTTAAACACAATTATTTGGTATATTAATTTTTAACCAAAATAAACCAATTTCTTTATTTTTTGTGATTGATATTGGTTTTCATATTTATTTTTTCATATAGAAAATTAATCTTGAATTATTTACTTTATACCAGAATTAGCTTTAAATAGATAATAATAATTATAGAGCAAGGCCGATTCCCATACTATACACTGAATGCATTTTTCTTAAGTATTGGAGCTTTTGAAAAATTCTTTGTTAAACATTGCCGAGTATTATATTTCAGTCATGATTATTTTCAATGACTTCTTAATTAAATTATCTTTAGATTCTCAGTTTTAAGTGTTTTATTATATAAATGTTCGAGTGTACATCTGTAAATCACGCAAATGAAACCATCAGATTATGTTCAAAATTAATTAATCCCGAAATAAATTTATACACAATTATTGAAACTAAGATATTTTGCAGGACATAGATTGAAATTAGTGTCAATGTTGACCAGCGTGTTCAATGATGTGTAACACTGATACTCAAATAACATGCATTGACTTTCTGCTAATGCCCAAAGGCGGTTGAAACCTCAGGTGTTGACACAATTTTATACAATCCAGCTTTATTAACCGGTCAGGTAAACACAAACAAAGAAATAAGAAACAAGTCACAATTCCCGATATTTTCAAATGCTTATTTTTTTAAATAAATGTACTCTTTTAATAACTTGTTTATAAATTAAAAACTAATTCATAAATAAATCCCCAAATAATTGTTTACATTGTTTATGTGACAGAAGAATGGTAGAATAATTTTATTTCATGGTCATTAAATAAATTATTAGGTTTTATTTGAGGGTGGTAAAAAATAGCATGGAGTGCTCTTTTTTAAGCATGGTATTAGCTTTTTCAATTTAGAAAAAAAAATCCAGTACAGTACGTTCCTCTGAATACATGTATCTTACTGAAATGACAAGTTTGTTTGTTTTTAAATAGTGCTAATGCAAACTTGGAGTACATATATAATTTGAAAGCATTAATTTATTAAATATGCCTATATTTTTTTTTTCCAAACTCCTGTATTAAAGTTTAATTTAAGGGATAAAAATCATCCCCTGTCTTCCCTTTTTAACTACTTTTATTTTCTTAAATAACTTAAATTACACTGCACAGTAGCAATTAATCTTTTTTTTTTTTTTTCTGATGTTGTCGGTGTTGCAAGGTCCTAAGAATGTACATGTATATTTGCCATTCTTGAATTTTCGTGTTTTTCCTTAAGATAAGAGAATTAACCCAATCTTAGCAACAGATTTCGCATGGTAGCACTGTATTACTATGGCAACCATGATAGTTATTTTTAGAATAATATTATCAATACCTTTTACTTAAGGTCAACTATTTTTATTGTTTTTCTTAAGTTGTTGATTGAGTATGATCATGCAACACTTATCATTAGTGAATATTGAGCGTTTTAGACATTTTTCAGCATCTAAAATGTATATCAAATGTATCCATGGTACCACCTACTTAGAGATATATATTTTAAATACATGTAGTTTCTTTATAGCATTTATAGTGTCAGCAAGGTGTCATGTTTATATGAGAATTGTGTTTTTTTTTTTTTTTTTTTTTTTTTTCTAAGTCTTTATTAAGGCTTAATAAGATTCAAAGTAACTGAAAAACCCTTTTTTTCCAACTTTTCTCGCAGTTACCATGAAAACCAAAACATATAGCAACGAATGTTTATTTGATATATTTTTCCGGTGTCAAGTTGTAATAATGAGCAAAGTTTCATCGAAATCGGTGGCTATGCAAAGAAGTTTAACTGGTTACAGAGAATTACTATTAGATTGGGATGTGTTATTAGAAAGATAATTTTGTTATAATGAATATTTTTTTTTTAAATCAAACTACATGGATACATTTTGTAAAACGTATGCATCAGTGTCGTTAAATTTTATTACGGGCAACATGTTTCTTTTTATTATACCTCTATTAAGAATACTCAGATTTGATTGGCTTGTTAGAAGGCTTTTAAACTTAATAATGACTCCAAAAAGTACCATTTAGAGCAATAATGACCTAGGAATCATTGCAAGAGGGGTATAATGACCAGGTCATTATTAATAATGACCGCTAAAAATGGACTGTTAATCTAAATTCCATTCAAATTTAAAAAAATTATGCATACAATAATAACTGTGCATTACAAAAAATGCCTATATAAAAATATGCATAGTCTTTTTATGATACAGAATACGATTGTCCTTTAGATGCGTTATAAAATTTATCGTTTTCATTGAAACTTTCGCTTTCGTTACAATATCAAATTCAACGAATGCAGACATGGCTCTTTTGTACAGTAAAAGTCTGGTGCAGATTGTCATTGTACTCGGGAATGGCATTTGTGAATTTATAAAAATTGCATGTTACTGACAATCACAGAATGTTTTAATAAAAAAAACTTGCAAGACTTGCAGGCGATAAGTAAACAATTTCACTAGCGAATCTCGATCCCGATGAAACACTGATAATAACAGTTCGTAGGTTTAATACACAATTGATTATTTTAGTAATTAAGCTTACAAAAATTGTCTTAACTTATATCGATATAATAAAACAATTGATTACCCCTTATGCAATTACAAGCAAATATTTTTTTTTCTTTTTTTTTTACAATTTCCTTTCATCAGAAATGCAAAGAAAACGAAAACATTTTTTTTTTGGTTAAACTGTTCAATTTTTATTTTCCTAGCTACAGGTACCAACACAATTTGAAGAAAAATAAATACAGGTATACGTAGTGTTCAGGTGCATGTAATTTCAGCTAAAAATGACTTACTTCTTTTTTCTTTCGTCGCTGAATTGCTGTTATACTTTTTTGGGGTTATAAGAACCAGTTTCTTTCTATTATTTCAGAATACTAATGAAATTAAAAAAAAGCCATATCGCAAAAAAAGGAGGAGGATATATTATGGACTTCCGTATACGACAGCCATCTGCTTACTGCCAACTGCCAGCTGCTTACTGTCAACTGCTCACTCCTTAATGCTTACTGCATGACACTTTTCATAGATGATATTGCCTGTTTTATAATCTTTAACATCTTTAATACGCATGCTTGAATAAATCCTATGATAGCAAGAATATTACAACAACAACAACAACAAAAAAAAAAAAAAAAAAGGATTCAGGAATTTTTGAACGGTGAAGGCGAGGAAGGAATGAATAGAATGAAAGAGTATTTCTTCTTAAATGCGAATTCCCTGCAGGCAAATAATTCAAAAGGTTTTTTGACGGGGGAGAGATTGAAGGCTTATATAAAGTCAGAAAAGGTGGGAGGGGGGGGGGCTTAAAGTAGGATCCTGAGTAAAATTTGTTGGTATAAGCATTTAGACCAGAAATACTAGGGAAAGATCTTAATACAATGATTTAATTTACTCCATGTAAAAACAGTTGACCCAAGGCAAGGAATATCAATTTCCGTGCGGTGTGTGTGCGCGCGGGGGAGGGGGGGGGGGGGGGGGCACAACCCAATTTAATAAAAATCCCTTGACAAAAAATACATGTATAAAAAGGCCACAGGCGCAATTATTAAGGGAGTGCTACAGTAACTGTACATTATACATTGGCAATTTATTGGAGAAACCCACAATCACCACCACCAAAGTTTTTTACAAATCTAAGATTATCCATTAAAACGATTTGAATAAGTCACGTTTAAAAATAACAAATTCAGGTACCTTTCATAAGGTAAAAAGATGCACTAAAACTTAACATATTACTGGATATTTTACCCTAGCAAAAGCTATGTTATTATAATTTTCAGTAATATTTCTGGTATAAATACATACATCAACATATATCCAAAGTATTATTGAAGACCCTATATACTAAAGGTTTTATCTTTTGTCGTATGTGACACCCCCATTTAAAACAGCCATTGAATTATTTGCCAGCAAGGAAATATGGGAGTTAAACGTTTTATTTTTAAGATGAAATACTAATTCTTTCGATTTACTCCTCCCTTTCCGTCCAAGTTCCAACATCAGCATTTTTTTTCAATATTGTAAGAACTACACACATTAACCTTAACTCCCGTTTACATATTACATTCATTTGATTCAATATAAATGGAAATTTCGCTATTAGAACTTGTTTGAATGCAAAGAAAAGCTCACTAGTAATGGATTAATAATTTTAAAACCAGTGTCAAAAAGTTAAGTGCTCTATTTTACAACTCCTTTCATACGAAAGCCTATTAGGATCAATCTTATCGAGCCTGCTGAGAAAAAAAAATAAAAGGCGTTATAATAGCTTTCAAAAAGGCGTTATAAAGCGAAAGAAATGAGTTCGAAAAAGCCCTTGCAAAAGGCGTTGGAAAGGCATAATAACGTCTTTTCGCGATTTTGCGCCTTTTTTTAAGCGTTATTACGCCTTTTCAAAAGGCATTAACGCCTTTTATTTTTTTCACTATAGATTGCTCCTAATAGGCTTTTGTACTTTCATAAGGGGGGGGGGGGGTTAGAAAATTTTGTCAGTTGAAATCAGGCTGAAAAAAATCACCAGATTTGCAAATTCTCATCGAAATGGATAAATGACTCTTAATTAATGTTAAACTTATGTAAAAATAAACATATCATATTGATAAAGTATTTTTGTTTTTACTTGTTATCTCATTTGAAATTGCTTATAAAATACCAGTAACTATTTTTATTGTTTTTGTCTGTAAACATATTCCCACACCACACCACACCCACTTGTAACAAAAAAAAACTTTGGTATGAATTTGTGAAATGACAATTCATAATACGTGTGAAAAAAATGTTGTTTCTCAGGGATGTGTGTGAAAATAAGTATCCATCTCCGTTGATTTGTATAGTGATAAACGCAAGTTTTACCAAAATTATAGATTTAACTTTATTCGCTTCTCCATGTAAGTTATGTTTTATGAAAATGCATATAAATTTCTACATAGATATTAAAAAAATGATTCAAATATGTTCATAGGACTTATTCGAGCATGCGTATTAAAGATATTATGATAACAAAATATAGGCAATATCATCTATAGGCAGTAGCAGTTGGCAGTAAGCAGTTGGCAGTGACCAGTTGGCAGTCAGCAGTTGGCTGTCGTATATGGAATTCCATAGGATATGGATTCTGTTATCCCCTTAAGGGGAGCCCATGTCCGAAAACGCTTTGAGTGAATTTTTTGAAACTTAGGTATTCTATTTATTGTCACTTACTTATAAATATGAGGCAATAAAAATGTTTCTTTCCACGCTAATTTTCATGCCACAGCGCGTGCAAGAATTGACTAATCTAATGTAAAATACAAAGAAACTTTTTTTTTTATTTAAGACAGGATCGATTTTACAAAAAAAAAGCATTACAATTGAACCACAATGATAAAACAAACTAAAATCAATATCCATTAAAATCAGTAGACCTATAGCTTTAAAATGAAAGCAAACTTTCTGAAATTTATTCAGCACATCTTTTTTATCTCGAGCACAACATAATTATAAGTATCATTTAATTTCCTCCTGCTGTATTTTTTTTTCAATATTGCTATGTTATTGTTAGGCCATTATTTACACACTGAATTTTCGACAGATTTCTCACTTATTTTCCGATCATGACAAGGTGCACAGGTCGGGTCTGACAGGTCGGCAGGGGATGCTCACTCCTCCATGGCACCTGATCCTTCCTCTGATTTCTTAGAGGTCCGTGTTTGCTCTGCTTGTAATGTTTAATGGACTTTTGAGCTCGAATACTGTTCGTTATTTCCACATATTTCATTATAGAGAAAAGTGAAAAAAGTCTTTGTATGAAACTTATGTCATGAATACATTTCGAATAAAAAATATTTTTATTTTGATAAAGAAAAAAGTATACCTTTATCTCCAATAAATGAGAAATATTCAGTTTTCATTTTGTTTTCTGAAAAATTGACCTTTCAACTCTAAGCTACACGCAACAGTAAATAATTATAATTAATGAAGACATAATTATACAAAAATAAAAAAATATATATATATTGAGGAAATAGGATATTTGTGTGTTATTTAAGGACTATCTACACTGTTTTTTTTAATCTACCTGATTTTCCGCCTTTGTTTTATAAACCCCCACCACCACCGCCACTCAACATCATACTCATACACAATTTGACTGACAAACTATCAATGTATTACGTTAAAGTATATTAAATTGTATTTCAAGTACTGTTTCCAAAAGTTTTATTGCGTAACTACACTGCGCAGCAATGTTAAGGCTTCCCGAAGCTTTAAATGCGTTCAAAACATAACACTGCATTGCAAGGTCGATTTGTATTTTTATTTGTAAGTTATGTACTTTAGTACGGCCAATTTATATAGAGAGTTCTCTAGGTTATATATGTAAACGTATTTGTTACGATATCGCATGACCTCGTCGATCACGTGACGGTCATTTCTACTTTTTTGAAGTGTTTCACATATATCGCTTCGGCGCAGCTGATTTACACAAATTATTATTAACTTTTTGTCACATAAATAAATTCGTCGCATCCTTGTGAACCCAAAATGCGCTTGGGAAAAGTTATACTATTACTCTGAAAACAAAAATATTTCACAATAAAGTCAACTTACCGACAAATTTGAAGGGGTTTTCCACTCAATATCATCTGTATTAAAACAAATCCATCACACATTTTTCCCAAGCAAGATTCAGTTAGAGTGGAAACTCCTCTTACAGATCTCAAATAAAACCAGGCTCTTTTATACAAATATTATAAATTCTACTTCTACCCAAGGGTATAAAAAAGGGTAAATGTCAAACGTATATTTTCGTATATATTTTGAATACGCTGAATTTTAAACAGGAGTAATAAAGCAATGCTATCTAAAATATTCGGATATATAAGATTTTTAAAAAAGGATTAAAACACGTTTATTTTACACTACCTTTCTGACACTTTATATGCAGATTGAAATAATGTGTAAAGTTTATTACACTCTCCCCATCATAACAGCTCAAGTTTGCAGTGACTTGACGTCATTTTCAATTATGACGTCATACTTTTGTAGTTTAAAGAAGTGAAGGCACAGAGTACACTGCAATATTTTTCTGGGAAGCCTTAACATACCTGCGTGCATCTTCAATTAACCATACCTTTCTTGGCTAAGCCGCTTTGAGAACTCTCAATTATGAGGGATCTTGCTCTAAACCAAACGTCATTGAAGTTTTTTTTTTCTCCTTTGAAATTGCTATGTGTTATTCAATCATCAAAATACAATAACAAACCCTTATCGTCAAAATATAAAAACTCCAATTTACGATACATGCATAGGCACCTTGCTACTAACATGTGGACCTATCGTAATTGTAGTATCGCAATTGAATGTATGCACATTAGTGCAAAAAGTCTACTTCAAACCCCTAATGAAGGAATATAAAAAGACACGCCGCTACATGTATTGTGACGTCAAACAACGCTGCTCTGACGATGAGCGACATAGGTCTTCCCTTAATTGTGATGAAGTGGAGAGGGGCTATATTCATCTCCTTTGTGGCGTGATGATTATTTTTAAAATATTTATTTGAGATTAAGATCAATTAACGTGTGCCTTGTGACACTTTGGATTAGTCAATATATCAAAAGATAGTAGTGAATGTGTATTCATGTGTATTGATTTCTTCCTCAGATAAAATTTTAATGATGAAATTATACATCTTCCAGTGTTTTTTTTTTTCAGGTAAAAAAAAAAAAACACCAAGGAAAGTATACCAATAGAACAATGAGTATGCAAAACGCGTCTAAGACATAATGCAAACGTTTTCCCTCAGACTTTCTGTAAGTTCATATGAAAAGAAACAATGGAAAAAATATCTGAAAATCAAACAGATGCTATTGCTATTCACACCAATTACATTTCCTGTTCCAGTGCATTATCTTGTATAACTATTTCACGGATGCCGTTTTCATATGTGGGATCGTTATTAACACCGCATTTTTTCCTTTTCTTCTCTACGATAAGCAGTGCTAAATGCATGTTCAAGATTACCACCAGCATTAGACCCGACACCGATATGAAGATGTACAGCAAAGAACTGATACGCCCGGGCCTGTTTTTGTCTTTAGCAGCAATGCCATCATTGTGATCAATGGTTTCTGAAAGCACAACTAGTAATTTTTAGTTGAATTATACAAATGTTTAAAATGTAAATAGAACTTTTTATTGACCCTATAGAAAAACTTGATTTCTCTCATCTGAATTTAATTATAAAATTTTAAACTAATGAATATCTCTTAAAAATGAAAATAGATCACGTTGTGATTCGGTAATATATGATTATTAAACAACACCTTTTTGAGATACTTAAAAGAGTTCTTTACCATAAAAAGAACGTCCTAAATAAAGTGCATACAAATAACTTTTTTCCAGGATACATAATTGAGGAAGGAATACCTTAAAAAAAAAAAAAAAAAAAAAAAAAAAATGCTAGTTACTAATTGTTCTAATCACACAATAGTTTATCACTTTCATGTGGATGATATAAAAAAAAATATCTTAAGTAAAATGGCTTAGCTTTATTAAACAGTACACATACATGTGTATTCGTACATATCAAAATGCAGTTACCTTGGAATAAAATATTAATAGAGAATTAATAATGTTATGAGATAATTGTTAAGTAGTAACAACATGTTTTGTATTTAAAACAAAATAATCTATAAATCTTTAAAGTATATCCGTCATTCTCAGATAACTGAAATATGATCCAGTTTGGAAAGAAAAGATATCTGCCTTCTTTTTTTTTTTTTTTTTTTTTTTTTTTTTTTTTTTTTTTTACAATGTATTCCTCTTCTTTTATCTGAGGAAAGGTAGGTTTAAAATATATCTACAAAAAATGAATACATCATATATTATCACTGGCGTTATTGTACTTCTCACCGTTTGTCGGTATGCATCCTTTTGATAAATCACAAAAGCTGCTATTACAGGAACATATGCTTCGACACAGATGTCCAAAGAAAGGATATTGACAAGGAACACTACAGTTTAATCCAACGAACCCAAGAGGGCATTCTGCAAAGAGCTGATGTTACAAAATACATCTGAGTACAAACTTGGTTTTGTTTGAGGATGAGAATCATTAACTTACCGCTGCAATCATCAATGTCTGTATTCCAATAAGTGTGGGCACAACATCCTTTAAAGTATTCCTTTCTGCAATATATTTTATCTACTAATATTGAAAATATCTTGCGACCTTTTCATTGCACTCATAGATGTATTTTGTTAGATGACTTACCCGGTACATGGTCCTTTTGCAGACAAACCTGAAAATGCATATGCTAACAAGAATGCAGTCTTATAACAGGTCATCCTCACCATTTAATTTTTGCCAGGACCTGTTTAATTTTACATAAATAATCGAGCTTTCCAGCGGATAACTAGTACTCTTATTAGTGTCCGTTTCTCCTTGTTGTCTGTTTCTGAAAACATTCTTCCGCGAAAATCCCCAGTCGACAAAAAAAGCTGAAGCATGAATTGAAATTGAAGATATATTTAAATTTAATTATTTCCACACATTGAAACTCGATTTGATTTACAAGGAACATTGAGTATTTTATAGTTATTAGGTACTTACATGTATATACACTTCCCAAACTGATTTTTAACAATTATCCTTGGGTTTTGGGAAGCTTTTTTTTTAAATACGCAAAAATGTGTAACAAGGAACTTCATTTGTGTAAATGTGCTAGTTCAACACCTAGAGTATATATATGCATCTATAAATGAGACTTTATTAACATAATCAATCTGTCCCGGAAACAAGACAATCTGCCTAACCATATGAATCTTGGATGCTGATAAGGAAACAGTGAAGATGAAAGGATAGTGCTCTTCCTACAATGATTTATAATTATTTATTTGACTTTACATTCTTAACACTGATTCATTTACTGATACTTAAAACTTTTTAATGCTAACGTAGTAAGTGGAATTGTAGAGGCTGTAAATTATGGTGTCCTGATAGGGTCATTTGAAAAGTGTAACAGCGCGTTAGTAACAACGCGCCGGTGCATTGTTACTACGCATTGTTTCTCTTTTGCAAGATACAACGCGCTAGCGCAAAGTAACAATACACCGGCGCGTTGTTTACAACTCGCCATCACGCTAACACACAACACACCGTCACGCTAACGCAACTTTACACAACACGCCTTCGCGCTAACACACAACACGTCGTCACGCAAACACAACTTTACACAATGTATTGTGTTGTGTGTTAGCGCGACGGCGTATTACATATATTTGCGTTATCGTAACGACGTGTTGTGTGTAAAATTGTGTAAGCAGGACGACGTGTTGTTGTGTGTCAGCGCGACGGAGTGCCGTTAGTTAGCTTGACGGCGTTTTACGTATAATTGCGTTATCGTAACGGCGCGTTGTGTGTTAGCGCGACGCCGAATTGTGTAAAATTGTTTTAGCGTGTGTTAGCTCGAAGGCGTGTTGTGTATATTTGTGTTATGTAAACTTGATATATATATATATATATATATATATATATATATATATATATATATATATATATATATATATATATATATATATATATATATATATATATATATATATATACGTACATATATATTATTCAATGTTTAACGTACTTAATCCTAATTCATATGATTATTTATACAGATATAAATAAAACAATAACATTCTTTTTTTCGTTGTTAGTATGGGAATTTATGTTGTCAATTGCAGAAAAAAAAATTACGCACACCGCTTATCGACTGCTTATGTTTGTTTTTTTTACAACAATTGCAGTCAACGACAAAAGAAAGAATAAGAATCATTGATCAAGCCGATCGTTCCGTACTTCTGTATGCGATACCTGAGTCCTTGATAAAGGATCATTCTCTATAAGGCCGTTTTGCGGCCTACAATGACTTCAAATTTTCAAATAGTATTTTTTCCCTTAAAAACTGCACGAGTCAGTAGGCTAATGTTCCAGTTTAATGAAAAATGTTGATTGGTTAATGATACAAAAGTATTTGTTATGATATAGGGTCACAAAGTAAGGTACTATCGGTCCGTATTAGCATTAGGGTAATGGGAAAACTCAAGAGGGTTGGTGTGTTAGGTAACTCCTACACATGTCATAACCACCTTTAACCAACACCAAAATTTGCATGTAAACTTCTTATGAACATAAAAAGTGACTACCAAATTATCAACTTGGTTAAAGGTGGTTATGACATGTAAATAAAAACTTTTCGCTTCATTTTTACGATATTTGCAGGAAAAGCTAACTACTCAATATGAAGGATATCAGCTTATGTAGATTATTTCTTATTATAAACTTCCACTTAGAGTACATGTTTCTATTGATTTACTAAGAATTAATATAAGCCATGCATGTTTACTCAAAAAAGGTAAACGTTTTACTTAAAAAATCTAAAATCAAAGGACTGAAATGACTGGTTGTTCTGAAATTACGTGAAGACAAGTCTCATTGAACTATCTGCTAGAAATAAAGAATTTTTTTTATAGACTATAAGGCATGAATATAAGTTGCTTAATATAATTATTATTATTAATAGGGTAGTTTAGTTTATCTATGCTAATTCTTTGTATCTGTATTTCCTTAGGAGTACTGCATATTTGTTATTAGTTCTAGAAATGATAAAAGCTATTTTTGTTGTAGCGGGAAGATGCATTTGCTATTTGTGTTATAAACTTAATTTTTCTATGGGTACACACGTAACTTTTATAGATAGAGAATTACTGATGGGATGGTTTCATAATGGAAATTCTCGCCTCGACCTTTTAGAAGGACACTTTTCCGTATGAGTGACATAGGATCCATGTATTTTGTTAACTGGGTATTGCGAGGACTCAATCTATTCATCAAACTTCTTTGGTAACATCAATATAAGTTATGAGAACAGTAGTTCTGTCTTAGAAAATAAAACGCCAAGGAGGAAAGGGGTTCCTAAATGTCACGTGATTGATAATTGAATGTTGCTTTACGTCATTTTAGAATTTTTCACCCAGATAAAGAGATCATCCACTTAAGGTGAAGTGTCACAATTTTGATTTATGCATGGTTTCAGTATTGACCAACACCTACCGTGGGACAGGACCTCCTTCTTTAAGATAATATCCAAAAGACCCATGACTTTTACTTTCAATGCGGAGGACTTAGCAAAGGAACTGTCACTACCCGTGTTAAACACCTTAGTTCTTGACGCAGCACGGAAAGAGAATTTAATCATCAGGTTTCAAGAGTGCGAAAGGAGTGTCATCTCTTACGGTCCATTTTGTACCTGGGACGTTGTAGAACCCTGTTAGTCCATGGATATACTAAAACTTCTGATATGCGTAGTGGAGGGAACTGTTGAAAATCTACTCCATTTTATGGAGTGCCGTGGGGGGGGGGGGGGGGGGACTCGACTTTTATACATACATTTGTGTATTATAGTTTAGATAGCATTTTAAATTAAATATATTGTTTTACATGCGTAATTAAATTGAATCAAAGCAACTCTTACGATGTTATTTCATTTTACGTCGATATATATATTTTTAATACAACCTTTTGAGTTTTATGTACTGACTATTAACATGTACTTGCATTAATATTTTTATCCTGTAAATTAATGAATTCTTTATATTTTCTGCAAATGTAGACTATATTTTATAAATTACAACTTAATTTTGATTTAATCACAAACAAAATTCATTCATTGCTTTAAACATTTGATACACAACTTTTATAGTTCAATAGAAACTTAGAAATCTCATTTCGTGCATGGGCATTTTATGCGTAAAATAGGTACCACATCTATAGAAACAATACACAATCACAATATAAACATATATGAAATAATACTTTTAATTAAATGCTAATTAAACATTTTTTAACATCATACGAGGCGCATTTTGTAAAGATTTACATTCAAAATATGCAAAATGTGAATGCATCAAAATTCTTGCCATAAAAATATATCTTTAGCCTTGAATTAAACAATTTTTGCTTTTATTACTTAAGTCTGATATGTTTCCGACATAAATAAACAATTTTTGATCATTTACATCTAGAAACATGCATAGAAACTTGAAGTAAATAGACCTACCCTCAATTTTTCTTTACTTGACGGCCGTTTGTGATCTTTAAATCACGCGACTTATGTGATCGATGTTGAAAAACAAACATCAAAATCATGAAATACAATGATTAAAGTTACATAAAATCACATTTTTAAGTGATTTTATCGTAGGCCGGAAAATGGCCTTATAGAGAATCATCCTTTAAGATAGAAGTAGTTTCGGTTTCGTGTCGAAAATTGAAGTAAGTAATCTTTGTTACTATAAAATACACTAAATGATATTAAGGAGCAAATTTATTTCATAGGTCTGTTGTTTAAAAACTGACTGGTATCTGTATCATATTTGTAAGAATATGCGATGGAAAACTTGTATATCATATTTCTTGTTTGAATTGCTGGTTAAGATCGCGTTTCTTTATTATCGATCCAAATTAAAGTTTGTCTCGCACTAGAGAAATACCGACATCTTACGAACGAACGTAACCAAAAAAGGGGATCGTTCATTGTATTCACATTTGCATTATTGAATTCTTCAATGTTATTGCGATTTCCAAAGATAAAATCCCCGCAGGATACCTCAAAATTACTTCTTGTCGAGTCGCTACCGTAACGCTACAATACATTTCAATGGACATTTAAACGAGCGAAGAGGTTCCGAAAAGGGAAATACACATGTAAACGGAAAATGGAAAATGTCTCATTTTGAAGCATGAAGTCAAAGATTCTGTCTTACGAAAAAGTTAGAGTTAAAAAATAAACATAAAACAATGGCCCTTTTGTTCATGCTACTGGCTAAACTTTGTACATGTAAATCATATACGGTGCCAATTTTGATGCACTAGATGCGCATTTAACAATTTATGTCTCTTAAGTAATGCTCATGCCAAAACGTTGGAAATCCGAAATATTTAATTTTAAAAAAATCAAGAAGCTGAAAGGGGGGGGGGGGGGCAAAGACTGGAGCAAAATTACGTCGAAGGATCGTATGTATCTAAGAAGAAGCCTTATCAACCGAAAAATTACGAGCGGGCTTTTTTCCCATGGATTCATATGGCTATAATACATGTACATGTATATTGAAGCCGAGTTTAATTTTATTTTGATAGTTTTCTTAGTCATTACAAGGAATTATCACCTCTGACAATATCTGTTTAGAAAATTTATAAATAGCCATTCCTGATGTGACATATATGAGAACGTTTTTGCAACTGAAACTCATGCACATTTCATTCAAAATATTCAGTTTTTTTTTTTTACAAATTAAAATGCAATGCAAATTAGCTTAACAGAAATTGGCCTTAGTAACCCCTGTAAACATGAATGCTGCTTCGGCGAGTAATTTCAGACACGTGGTATCAGCCAAATTAGGTTAGACCATCTTTAAAAAATTGTTTCTTTGCCCTCAACGACTGGCTAAAAATGACCCGACTCAAAACTTGTTTAACCTGAGGAAACGATAATTTTTTCCTCCTGATTTTTCTTTCTTCATCAATAAGAATGTTGAAATTTTCTGGAAGAAAAAAATATTACATATCTACAGACCCAATTTTTTTATGATAATGTATGAAGAATATTTTGTTCCGAAAAAAGTTGGAACCCCCCCCCCCCCCCCCTGAAAAAGGATTTTCGAGTTTAAACCCCCACCCCACCCCCTTTTTTTGTTTTTGCTTTGATGTTTTGTTTTGTTTTTCTGCTTGTCAGATTTTTTCTTGTAAGTTGATTTTTTTTCTCTGGCTCCCCAAACCCCTCCCACTTTTAAAAAACGAAAATTATATGTTTATAATTCGACTAATGAATAATAAATAAATCTGCAGCAATATTACTTTTACTAGAAAGAATTCATGACTGTATTAAAAAATGGAAAAAAAAATATCAGTAAAAACTACTTCTACACATCAGTGAAAACTCGTCTGTTCTGTTTATTTGCCCGTGTGAGCAGGTACATTTGAAGCATGCGTTGACAACTCAGTGAAACTTAGTGAATCAGCGTCATGCACTTGATGTTATTTAAATTATTCACATTTTGAGAACTACAGTATCTTTTTGTCAGTATACTTGAATCAATCTATGATTTTTTTTCTTAGAGGTGACGCAAGTTATAATTCCGACTATAGTTTTTTTTCTGTACATTAGAGCTTCGGTCGAAATTACTCTGAGTGCGGGGTCATAAGCTACCCTTCACGTATACAGTGTATCTTGTAATTTTATATTCTGACGAATAATGCATGCTTAACAAACAATGACATAATAGAACATTGAGTATAAAGAAAATTTAATAAATATACACCACCCTCAGACATGTAGCATCAGAGTGGCCTGCCCCCACGTTTTCCACACATTACTTTTTACTGTTGGAAATGTTCATTGAAAGGCCCACGCCCCCCCCCCCCCCTTTGTTGCAGTATAGTCAAATTAGGCTAATGTAGTGATGTATGAAAAAAATTCGTAAAGAAAGAAGGTTTTTTTTGGTTGTCAAGTTTTTTTCAGGTGAGTTGATTTTTTTTCTCTGGCTGCCCCCCCCCCCCCCCCACTTTTAAAAAACGAAGTTACGTCTGTAACCTTACCAAAATGCATAATTTGCAGCTTTTATAATCCTCATATCTATACAGATATAACATATACCATGAAAGGCAGCTGAAAGATAAATTAAGTGAAGATTACATCATCCAAGAAGATACTGTCTATCATATGAATGCTCGTTTATTTCTTTGAAGTGATATTTCACATAAAGAAAAACCTACCCTTCTTTCTTTATGAAGTTACGTTTTCTTTTACTAGATACGATATAGAAAAAAAATATTGCATATGCATGCATTGCCCCATTCTACTTTTATAAGGATTGTAGTATATGGATTGTAGTATTCCATGTATTTACTTAAATGTAATGGAAATGGACATTTAATTCGATTAGCTGAGCTTCGACCCCTCCCCCTCCCCAAGTACACAAACATCTAAGCGCCACCACTTTAAAAATATTACGTTTTCCGGAGAAGTGCCAACTATTTTCTGATTTTTAATGGTTGATTTCTGAAACGTTAGAGAACAATGCTACATTGTATAATTCATTACAACAATTATTGTCTATTGTGCGCACTCTCTCGCTCTCTCTTACAAACGCATAAATGTACACTTTTAAACAAGACACTATATAAGCGCATCACCTAGTAACTTGTTGCCTTTGCATGGATTTATACAGGGAATGAGTTTAAATTTCATCCATGCTATAAAACGTAACTTTCCCCAAATGAACACAGCGCACACTAGTATATACATGTATACGTATAACCACTGACGCATGACAAATGTGTTTCCTAACCCGTCATAGGTATTTTGGCGTATTTTCTTCTATTTGTCCGCTTTTAATTACATTGTAAGTGGTTACAGAAAATTAGACAGGTGAAATTATCATTTACAAAGTGATTAAAATATTGTGCGTTCTATTATACACATATACTTAATTTTTCAGATTTATTAATATTAAACTAGGTGCAATAACTGGTCCCTGGAAAACTACCGAGATACGGGAAGTTAGGGCGAGTTACGTTCGTTCGTAAGATGTCGGTATTTCTCTAGTGTTACCAAAAAATTAGGTCAGTATTTGCACAGTATGTTAAAAAAAGGGCATGTACAGTCGCGTTTTTTATGAAAATAGTGCATCTTTCCATTTATTCTCAAGTATTGCTCTGTCAAGGAAAATCATACATTAAGTGCATTCATGTAATTTGAATTGCATAGAATTTCTTTGGTGTAACTTAGCTGTTGAAAATATCATACCTCTCTAACGTATTGCATTTATTTATAGAATATACATGTAATGTATGCCAAATATCACTGATTTTTTTTTTTTTTTTTTTTTTTTTTTTTTTTTTTTTTTTTGTTTGTTTGTGTTGTCAAGCATGGAACACATTCGCACATCGACTGCATTGTTGACATTGATAGCACATTGGAGAATATGAATGGGGGAAAACATGTACATATAGGTTGAGAAATAGGTCGAGGTACAGTTGGTATATAAGTGCCGTGTATACATATACATTAATCATAACTCTTAAATAAGCACTTCCTTTTTGTGAGTCATACAATGAGTGCATTGTATTATTGACTAAAGATATCTTTGAAGAAAGGTTTTTAATCATTGATTTTTTTTTCTGAGTTTCATACATCATAGCCATTCAGCTTGTTGTTGGATGCACATGTCCCTCTCCGCATGACTTTTCTATACACAAAGTAAAAATGCCATTTCCTAAAAATCATAGATTATGTCGTTATCGAGAAAAAACAAAGATTTTTTTTATTTCTATTTACATGTTCGTAATACTATCAAAGTATCTTTATACATTAGATAAGGAAGTCATTCAAATTCGTAGTTTCGTTTTAATTTCGAGGAACACTCCACGTTATATTTACATGTATGAGATAACAATCGAGTAGAAATAACAGATCGTATTTCCGGAAAATGGAAACAAAAATCAATAGCTACAAGGATGAAAATATGCCATTTAATAATATGTGAGTAATTTAGGAGGAAGGTACAAAATATCCCATTTTCTCACTTTTCTTTCATTCTACCTTTTAACACTTTCAAATATCAAATTCACTTTATCAAAAAGGTGCTCTGTTATAAGAAAAATCTAGTTTTTGTGAATTAGAGATTCTGTCTTAGTTGATTGCAATTGTCTTATATGTTTTTGGTTATTTTCCTGTTGCCGATCAATTCTTTTTCAAAGCCCATGAATCTAAAGAAAACCGCTTAACATCAACATACGCGTATGGACTTTAGGAGACTCTATACACTGCACATTAATTTTAGAGTACTTTAATTTGTGTAATTAGACTTATCCACCATTTGATATAAAACAGAAGAATTTGCAATATGCACTGTATTAAATAATGTTAATTAACTCAAGTATCCTAAACATTACATTAGAACAAGGTAGAGTAGGTTGAATGTTTTTTTTTCCATTTTGAGTATTTGCTTTATCAGTACTTTATTGTCTTTAAAGATATTTCCTGGGTAAAAAAAAAAAAATGCACGTTACCTATGTAAAAAATCAAATATACAGTTTTAGTATGTATTCCTTTTGCTAAATACTTTTCTCAAAGTCCAAAAACATTTTTCATTATTGTATAAAGGTTCCTTAAACAAAAGATGGAAAAATCTAAAATAATTACAGTATAAAAAGGATTTTTTTCTTAATTAAAGGCAATTGCGATTTTTCTTTTCAGGTTTTTGACTTATTATTAATAATCGGATTTATGTAGTGAATGCGTTATAAATCCATTTATCACAGCGCACCACGTGGAATGATGCGCGCGCAATATATGCGCAAGCATTTGTACATTCTATTCTCACACCATTCCAAATGTCATCTTGTATGCCTACATCAGTTATTAGTATAATATATTTTCACTGTTGTATCAATTACATTTTTAAAAAAATGCACAAGAAAATACTAAATGGACAGTTAATCGATCATTCTGTTAAAATCAGTGGGCTAAGGCAAAGAATAAGCTAATCATTACAAATGGTCTGTGTTGCATTTAGTAGAATCTAAATTTAAGCACACCCCGTTCAACTACAGAGTTTAAAGCAATATAAATATAATTATGCTCACGGTAAGATTGGGTTTCATAAAACCCCCAGTGACTTGAATTAATTTAAGCTCAGACTCTTAAGATCACGCGCTCGGCATCGTCGGTCATTGTTCCGATGTTGTAAGCGCCCGAGTATGTACTTCATGGAGCCTTAATGTTATCGATATATGAGGCTATAATAATAAGACTAATCTATTTATTCACCAATCAATGAGCTTTGAAAGAGGGGCATGTATTATTTATAAAAACAATACAATTACTTTTATAGCAAATAATGGCTGCATAACGTGCAATATTAACCTGATCCTCACTTGTAATATTTAACTGTCCTCGCTAGCATCCCTCATACAATTGAAAGACTAGTGTTTTGATGTCAACTATCGTTACTTATTATGTATATATGTGCACATTGTTATAAAACATGTATTTTAAGCTTGTTCTCCCTTTGATTAACATCTTCGTGTCCGTCCTCAACAAACCAGCAACCACGGTCTGGGGAAACACTTTTTGAAACAGAAAGCCTTAAATTTCGTTACTCCTAGGCATTCAGTTGACAAACATCGGTCATTCTTAAGTAAATATTAAACTACTTTCAATATTTATTCATGTCATGTTCCAACAAAGCAACCTCCGATGCTGAAGAGTTCCAGCAATAGTCTGCTTCAAATACTTCGTACTATGGTTCATTTCTATAGGAAAAATTAGTAGTACAAAGTATTTGAAGCAGACTATTGCTGGAACTCTTCAGCATCGGAGGTTTAAACGAATAGCTTATTGCTATGAAAAATCAACAACTTTATATTTTGATGGATTTAAACCTTTCAGAGGTAAGAAACGAAAGTTTTATGGTGATAGGGAATTAAAAGGATGTCCAAAGCAAAAAGTTGAAGCGGACAGCTAATTCATTTCAGCCCGTATTAATCGAAACAAGCGGTCGAAGTCCGGGCACGAAACCCCGAATGAGATTATGTGATACTGGTCTGAGATCCGTAGAAATACCAGACCAAAATTTTATTCTCTACGGATCTCGCTGAGATTAGGAGTGAAGAGCAAATTAATTAATTAATTGAAATTAATTTCAGCAGATTTGTATCAGGGCAAATTCAGTATATGTTGATGAGTGAATTCGCTATGGGCGAATGGCTGTTCCTTTTTCCTTAACACCTCTATCAAAACTAGGCCCGTAAATCAGGGAGAGGTATCAATATTCACATAACAATAAAGCAAAAATTTTATAGATGGAGGGCCATAATCGGTATAATAGCACGATTGATAAGATCTTTACCTGGCAAAATGGATACTAAAATCGTTTTTAGACTAGTATCAAGAAAACCAGATGATTTTTTGCGTACTTGGCTTCGAATAACTACTATGTCAAACGCCTTCCATTTGTTGTTACACATTGTCACAAATAAATGAATAAATAAAGTGATTAATAAATTAATTAAACACAAATGAAATATTATCTTTTTTCACTGGGCCGTCAGGTCACAGTCTGGTTCGAAATATGAAACGCACTTATTTATCTTGATATCTTTCTGTTTTGCAAGTTCAGCTATCTCCAACATTTGCTCAAAATTGATGACACGTTTGGCATTTTTTGTCCGCATTGGGAATTCTTTAATGCGTTGAACATTTGTTCCCGTCACAACAATTAATTCATCTGGGTTTGGAAATTGATACATGTCAAGTTTGTATTCTGACGAAAAGCTAATTAAACCTAAGATTTTGCTGATAGGAAGGGCCAATAAATCTTAAAAGTCACTTCAAATGAAATGCAATTCTTTCAGTGCCGTCTTCTCGCGCTGTTACCAGCGTTCCCACGATGCAATGATTGGCATAAAAATGCAGCAGCTTTTCATTCGTAACCATTTGTTTTATGTCATTTAAAATTTTGAATCACTCTATATTTATTTCTTTCCGATATGGCTGATTAAGCAGCAATATTCTTTAGCTGAGCACGGTAAGCGCAGACGAAAGGCATACTGGCTGCGGGAAAGCCAGCATATGGTTATACACCTATAATTGTAGTAAAGTTATTTTGGTTACGATTAGATCACACAACTTTATAAACAGACGTCAAAATATGTAAGATCTGTACAGTTTGGGTTGGTGTTTACTATATTCATAAATGACTTATACACGTTTTTAGATTTTACCTCCATCTTAGAATTACTTGATCTCACTTCACATGTTATCATCACGGAAGTACTCTTTCATTTATTAACATTACTTACATATACAGTGTCAAATTTTACAATATACAGATACATGTACTGTAGATTATTTAGTATACACATAAATTGTCTGTACTGTTTGTAATTGTAGAAATCAAATCATTTTGTTGTTTGTGATGCCTGAAAGGGCCCTGATTTGGAAATAAAGAATCTTATCTATCATACTAAATATCAATAAATAAATAAATAGTGTTTTCCATCTCATGTTCTGATTGATGCTAATATGTATCCAACAGTAGATAATTAACTATCTTTAGTAAGAAACCCTTTTTATACTAAGCACTTTAAGTTCAAACTCAGCATTGCATAAGTAGAACCTCGTCATAAACGAGTACTTTCATCACGTAGACTTTAAACTGCAGGGGGGGGGGGGGGGGGGGAGAGGAGGAGGAATCAGATTATTCTCCTTTTTAAAGTTTTTACTGCATTTTGAATTTTCAAAATTCTTAGGGATATGGATAAAAGACCAATAAATGTTCCCGTATCACTTATGTCCAATGTTCAATTAAATATAGAAGAAAAATAAAGTACAGTGTGTTAGTTTGCATCTTCATTTTTAATTGGTAATAAAATTTTATGCAATATATGATAACATTGAGGAGTTATATTTATTTGTGCTGAACAAACTCTATACTTATACTATTGTTAGATATTTATTTATCCAGTTACATAATACCAGGGATATACATGTATACTACTACATACATGTATAGGCATGTATAAGTCCCTCTGATATTTATATATTAAACATTGAATGTCTAGATTCAAATGGCATGTTCAGTATACTATAAATGTATATTTATTTCATGTTTATCTCATAAATAATGTATTGACATCTTTTATAGTCTTTGAATATTTTATGTATGATTTTCTCATATTTTTGGGAAGTTTATTAATTATTCCTGGTTAAGTCGAAGGTAAACTTGCTTTGAAT
This sequence comes from Saccostrea echinata, assembly GCF_033153115.1. Classification (NCBI taxonomy): domain Eukaryota; kingdom Metazoa; phylum Mollusca; class Bivalvia; order Ostreida; family Ostreidae; genus Saccostrea; species Saccostrea echinata. The sequence goes on from NW_026889789.1 coordinate 3,643,023, forward strand.
TATCGTAGTCCTGTATATATAAAGAATATATGTGATAATATTCTGTAGTTGCCACTAAAATGTTGTTGTATTTTATAAAATTGCAAATATAACAGAGGAAATTCGGAATGAATATTTCAAATATCATGGCGTAAAATACCATAAAAATGAAATATATAACTATTATATGTCACAATTACTCCAAATTGTTATCTTTTTTCTTGCAGGGGGGGGGGGGGCAAAAATCTTGCTTGTAGATATTAAAAACATTCTGTAGACTAAGGATTTCAGAAAATGAATAGTAAATTTGAGCTACATAATTTGTCCGATTACCTGATCCTTTTTTACTTTGTAAATTAATCAGGAACCTTTGAATAATCATCAGATAGAAATCTGAATAATTTGCATTATATGGCCTTTTGTATTTATTGAATTGAATTTCATGTGATTTTTTGAAAACGGAGATTTGAAACATAACAGAGGAAATTCGAATAAAAAATATTTATTGAATATAAAGGAATTCCTGTTTTCTTTTCCACGGTTCATTTTAGGAATGACTCTAATTATTGGCCAAATTATTCGAGTATAACCTAGATTTGTTCAGTTTACGCTTTATAATCTGCGAAGTAGTACCTTCTCTCGGAAATAGACAGTTCTATGGTCTAGTATAATGTTTAGAATACTTGGGTTAATTACAAATTAAATCATATATATATATATATATATATATATATATATATATATATATATATATATATATATATATATATATATATATATATATATATATATATAAGGATAGGTCTAACTACAATAAAGTACCCTTAATTTAGTATGCAGTGTAGTAACATTCCTTCCTAAGTCGTTGTTTGATAGTCCTTGACACAAGAAAAAGGAAGGTTTTTGTAGTTTGAAGAGTAAAATAAGGAAAGTGTTCATACGAATAAATCATCAAACACATTTAACGTAAGGAAGGGAGGTACATGTAGTAAAAAAAGATAATTCCTTTTCTTGAGTCTTTTTATTTTCATTAAAAAGCAGATTGGTATACCTCTGATGACGGCGCGCCTTGGGACTCCTAAAGACGCCAGAAACATCTCTCAAAAAACGAAGATGTCAGGTTGCTGTAGCAACATCACGGCCATCACTTTTTTCCTACTGCTAGGAATGCAGATTATCTTTGTTGATTCAAGGGATTATCAGAAACAGAAGAGATTTACACGAGTAAATTATTTATTATTTTCATTTACATTGATTATAAATCATTGCAAATTATTATTCCTTGTGAACCAGGCTTAGGGTAATGCTAAATGTAATGGTAATGTTTTGCAGTGCATTACATAAACTTAGAGTAATGCTAGTAATGTGTTATGACGAAAATTCTGCATTACATGTAATGGTATTGTAATGCAGTACTTCCTCAAATCTTGAGTAATGCTGGCATTACATAGTATTACAAAGCATTATTTTGTATATATATATCTTATTGGTAAAAATTAAAAATGGACAGGGAAATTAGTTTTAATTATTGTTTAGATTAAATACTTTTTTCAGTGATAGAGATGGATGAAAAAAATGAACCTATAATTATATTTAAATATACTTTATGGTTACCTGATATGGCGGTGCTCTGTTTGACACAAATGAAAACGCAAGGTTGGAATTGAATGGTCATTTATTAATAAATATGTCAACACATAGTATAATTGTCAATACCAAACACAATTAAACACATTAGGTAATAGAAACAAAAACATATAGCAGAAACCATCATAAAATCTTAATGTCACAGTATTATGCAATGAAATACGCTTTCTGTATCTATTTAAACTCACTTTATATTCTGTTGAAAGTTCATGATCAATTATCACACATTTAAATTTATTTTCATACTTATTTTAGAGAAAAAGATCAATTTCAAGGAATATTTAAAAGAGGAATTTTTTAATTCCTTTAAAAAAATTCTGGTATGAGGTACACTAATTACATGTAATGTACATGTACACTATCAACCTGATTATTGCCACCTTTTGATTAGAGTGTCATTAAAACACACAATGCCTCTATGGTTATGTAAAAATTAAAACAATGCATTGTTTTGAGAAGTGCTACAAAAATCAGTCCCTTTCTCCTGACTGTGTTGATGAAACATTAATTAAGCTGGTCTAGATTGAGCTGACCGTGACAAATCCATTGTACCAAAATGAATAGAAGACAGGCATTCTACTTTTCGCAGAGCAATCATAAATACTGTCCAACCCCTTTTACAAGTTTTTCATTGCATTTAATTTCTATCATAATTTAAAAATATGTATAGATGTCTTATTAATTTAGATAGTTTTAGGAAGGGTTAAAGTTTCCTAAAACTTAAATTGCTTTATGATATCAATAGCTACACAAAAATTAAGTGCGTATTGTACATGTTTTCATCTTATTGGCAAATGAAACGTTTGAGCTTCTTATAAATAAAAAAAAATATCTAAGTTATTTACAGTGTAATAAATAAAAGTTCTTGAAATCGAACTTGAATTCTAAGTTTTGAAGGTGTGGGTGCATAATTATGAAAATTGTTGCACAAGTTTTACATTTATATTAAAAAAGAAACAAAATAAAAAAAAAAAACAAACAAAAGTAATAGTAATGGTAATGTATTACTTTACTAAAGTAATCGTAATGTAACGCATTACTTTATGAAATTAGAGTAATGGTAATGGTAATTTAATGCCCACATTCTTGAAATAATGGTAATGCAATGCATAACTTTACAATGTAATTCACTCCAAGCCTGTTGTAAACCAAATAAAAAAAATAGAGCATTGAATATTTGAATATATTTGTATCCTGTGAGAATGCTCTGCGTCTAGGATTAGTGTTAGATGAAACATAGGGTAAATGAACAGTAATGAAGCTCAAAGCCCATTGAAAAAATACATATTGGGAGTAGAGCAAACACGGACATCTAACAACAGAGGTGGAATCAGGTACCATGGAGGAGTAAGCATCCCCTATCGACCGTTCACACCCGCCGTGTGCTCCTTGTCATGATCGGGCAAAGACAATTCAGTGTGTAAATATTGTATCAAAAAATGACAGTCACAATTCGACTTAATGATAATTGTATTTGCTAACAACGTCATGTATGACAAGGTCAAGGTATGTGTATAGAAGCAAGAAAGAGCGCACCCCCTCCTGCGCGATCAAACAAATACATGGGAGTTAACACAACATATTTTCTCGAAGAATCGTTCTCTCCGAATTCATAAGTATACACAATACATACTTTTGGATGCTCTTATTTTGGAATTTTACAATTCAGCACACAGAGAGAGCAAATTATATTTAGGATCCATGGAATACTATCGTATATAGAATAGACAATTTCACGATTTTTCTTGGAAAGGGGGGTGTATATACACTGTATATGTCTGTTTTTATTTGTTGTGTAGTTCTTTTTAAACATTTTAGTGTGTTTAAGGAGGGATTCTTCTCATATTTCTAGTATTTAAAAATTAATGAAATTTTCATAGATTCAAGAAGACATAGTCATTAAGTGATGGTATCAATAAGATTAAATTTGACCGTTTTATTTTAAAAGCAAGGTCAGGTCAAGGTCATTATCTTTTTCCTTGACCTTAAGAATAAAAGATTACTGTTGCCAGTCATGCGATGCCCACTTCTATTTCAAAAGATTAAATGTTTTTCTTTTTGCATAAAAACATATTACCATATTGGGTCTATCAGATGATACCACCCAATTGATATAAATAATTTAACTAAAATATATATTGGCTAATCCGAATTTCCTCTATTTTTCTTAGATTTTTTGGATATATTAGTTATTTTTATATGCTTCGTATATTTAAATTTTTCTTATTTTCACATATGTTAAAGTGGTCATATACAGAAACAAATTGATACAAAAACAAAAAGTTTTGACCGTTTACTAAGAGAGAAAAAACACTTTTTACGGATTTTTTTCCCATCAAATCCGTACTTAGATTGGAAGCCTTTAAAAGTTAATAAAATTGTAGTTTGTTTGGGAAATCATATTTATTTAATGTATTTTAAAACTTCAGTCCATTATTGTTAATTTTACTTACATTTGAAATTTTCTTTAAGTCTTTGATTGTTTAAAAATTTTAACTAAATTCATTGTTATATAGTAATTTTGAGAAGCAGAAAAGGATATATTTTCATACGCCGCCGTTCCGCCAAAAATATAGTCCCTGATAGATTTCAAACTCAGTTTACCATTTTTATTTAAAGTTGTACAATAACGTTGAGGGAAGAAAAATATGATCTTTTAATTCCCTTACATCTAAATATATAACACATATGAGCAAATACACGTTGAATATTTCATCTAGTCAGAAACCAGGCAAGAATCCCTCCTTAAATCTTATTTCACATTTTTTTTATACAGGATGACGTCTGTAACGAAACAGTAAACACAATGAAAGACGTTAGTGAATGTCCTCTAAACGAAGAGTCAATGACTAAAAGGTCAAAGGGAATGAGGTGCGAGGAAACCCAGGACTTTTGTACCGCCGAAAAATTAGTGTATCACTGTGTACGGTATGGAAAGAAACTCATCGAAGTGTGTGCTCCGAGAAATTATATAACAGGTACATGTAAGAGATAACAGTTAATGCTCGCATTTTCAGAGCTTTTTATTTTCGAAACAATTCCAGTAGTTTCTGTTTTTGTAATGCATTTAATCGTACGAATTGTTAAATCACTTTATAAAATATTGATTACATTAAAATGCTCTTGGCAAGCAACTCCATGTTTGATTGAATTATTTTTCTCACAGGAAAATGCTGCGTTCAATTCAACGTTGGAGTTGGCCGTATTGTAGAGGATTATAGCGTCCCTTGTTCCGAGTGTCCATTTCATTACTATTCCAATGAATCGATATCTTGTAAGCTATTTCCAAAAATATCTATATATATTTATTAAGTATAGTAGATATACTTCTAAACTGTAAACTTGCAATATTAATGTTTACTTTTTCCTTGCATAATTTGATTAGAGGTGCTTTACATGTAGATCTACATAAAATCATTTAATAAAAAAAAATGCATAAAAAATTAAGCATAGAATAATTTTTTTAAAGATATAGTCTCACAGTTGGTGCAACGGTGTGTGAAAACGTAAAGATAATGATTCAATGTCTATATTTACATTTTTAACCAATTTCCTTGACTGCAAATGTGAATTATATTTCAAAATGCCTGTATTATCCTTTGGGCAAGTTAGAATTAATGGAAATGCTATTGCAACAACTTCTGATCAATAAAAGCGTGAATTTTGATTTTCGCTTATGACGTTGCACATCCACGTCGTTCAATGTTTGTGACGTCAAAATAAAACGCATATTTTAACCTTTTGACCCCCTGCCCGTGTTATGGTGTTTTGAATGCTATAGTTTTCCTTGCACGTTATAAGCAAAATACATGTGGAATGTAAATACATGTATTTTCTTTTTACCTTTAACAAACGACCATTATAAATAAAAAAAAAACTGTTTGTTCTGTAAAATACACCAGAAAAAAGCATCTGAACATGTACATATATTTTGAAAGAGAGAATAATATTTATACTTTATATTAAACCATACTTTTGTGAAATACATAAATACCATACTAGAAATCATTTAATTTAAAGTCATGAATTTTACAGACCAAACATGTCTTGAGTCAGTTAAGTCTGTAGCTGCTGTAGAAAGAACCAAGATGACAACAATTGAGACTAGTACTGTCTCTAAGTCTACACCTGAGCCAAGACCTAAGATTCCATCTTATTTTCCAATATCAACGGGATGCAGATATGCAACAGGGCGCCGTAAACGATCTGTAACCTGCAGTGAATTTAGAACAAATACCACTGACGAAAACGCTGATTACATTCATTCCAATGATACAAACGTTGTTGATACTGAAGTTACAAGGAATGTATGGACGTAGCCGTTTATATTTTTTAGTAGGGGTGTCAATTTTGTCAATAAATCATATTCGAATATTCAATGAAAGTATTCGAATATATTCGAATATTCGATAAAATAAATAAAATCTGGTTTATATTAACTGTACATCATCATACTCTCATGGCAGGTTTTTCGTTGGTATTTGGAAGTAAAATTCTTAGGAAAATACTGTTATGTACGCATTTTATATATTAATTCACTTGTTTACTTTTGCATGTATAACATAATAAGTTTCTTCTTCCAGTGCTTATAAAGTTACACTGGCATCCTGATATGTTTGTACGCACGATGTGATAAATTTATAGGTTTCAGCCTTACTATGGCGTTATTTACTATTATATAAATAAAACACCTGTAAAATAAATCAGTTTCATGAGGGGAAAATATTATAAAAATCCTGATTTTAAAGCATTACATGTTTTTGTTTGTTCCTTTATTATGTTGTTGTTATTATTGATATTATTTTCCAGGTCCCTCAGTAATCCTGGTTTCTTATTTGGAATTTTAAATCTCACTGTGTTTGTCTGTGTTGCCCTTGTTGCAGCTTGTCTTGTTTTGAAAGGTATGTCTGAGGACAGATTAATATACAATTGTTTGTATACTACCATAAATTCGAGATTAAAAAGGTTCTTTTTTTCAGGGATTCCGAAAATTGTAAATTTTCCCAATAGATATCATGATAGTAAAACAGATGTGGAATGTTCCAAACTTAATGGTACGTTTACATTTCTTTGAAATTATTTATGTACCTATTAGATACATAAAATTTTCTGATGTGCAGTTTTAAAAAAGAGATTGATTAATGACTTTTAACTGATTTATTTTACCGAAATTAATTGTATTATTTTATATAGATATAGGTTTTTATAGATATGAGATTGAATGTTTGGTTGTTTGTCATAGCAAAATTGATTTGTTCATTTTTGATTTATTTGCAGGGGCGTCAAACAAAGATGCATATATTCAAAACTGTGATGCAAATGAAGCCAAGCAAAGCACTTTGTTAGACAATTTGTCCGCAAAAACGTGAAACCAGTCAGGGGCGCTTCATATTTTGTTTATTTAGGGTTAGACTTGAAATGCAAAGTATCAAAACCTTCTTGAACCGCCCTTTCAACTTAGATTTAGATAACGAGATCTGGATACATGTAATACTACGACCAAGGCAGCTTTTTTCTGATTTTTTTTTAAATTAAGTTTGACTTTTTAACGTTAAACTGTGATATTAATATGTGACTGAACAGATGTAAGATATGTTGTTTCGGTTCTTCTATTATTCTGATATTTTAAGGGAAAAAATCCTGGAAGGAACCATAAGGATTTCTATGCCATGTTCTCTTTCTCGCATATAACCCAACTATTACAAAAAAAATCTTCTTAGGAACAGGAAGGACAGGGATTACTGAGAAATAGAACTCTTGCTTTAGTCTGATTCATCTTGAAAATCGTTAAGCATATTATTTTCTTATATGCTTTGTACATGTATGTGACTGTTTCCTTTTGCAATCTATTTTATTTGCAATCAACATGTTGAAGACGTATATGTTTTTAATACCGTTTTTGTTAACAATAAAATTACGTATTCTCGCAATGATTCAAAATTTCCTTCAAGAAGTCGATTAAAAAAGTCACAGTTGTTTATATTTAGATAGGCTTAGGTCAGTAAATATGTTTGGCCAAATCAGTTATCGTATTAAGCATGGAAACACTCAGTGTTTTAATATAAAATCCTTGGATAATCTTTACCGTTCTATTTTTATTTTTTTAATTTATAGGTAAAAGACATGGAATTAGAATTTTTATTTCTTGACAAGAAAATTTTTTCTTTGCCTACAATTTCTATAATAATCTAGCTATAGCGCCCTTTTCAACTTTGATAGTAAACTGTCAAATGACGTTGAACAATTTTAAAACCTCTTTTTATTCTGTGATTTTCATACATACGCACTAAGCAATGCAGTTTCTCTGATAAGGTAGAGGTTATGTAAGAATATAACTAATTTGAAATTAATGATGACAATGAAAACAATGCATAAAATGATTGCTAGATCCGACCGAAGTTGATTGTGAATTTCTAGCCGTGAATTATGAAGAACTGTACTTCCAAAGAGTCTCGTCAAATCTCAGCAGAAATATATTTACTACTTACGTTAAACATTATATGGTAAAACTTATCATTTATGAAACGCAAGTGAAACATAGGTTGCAACTATTTTAAATCCAGTTACGTGCATATTTTTTTAACACACAACGTTGATTAATTTATACTTGCAAACGTCTATGATAACATTTAGGTTCTAGATATGTGAAGACTTTTCTTTGTAAGATGAGTTTATTAAATAATCAAGCAAGAAATTTTATTGTACTCATAGGCTTAATGCATTTTAATTGTTGTAAGTGATTTTGAAATATTACAAGTTATAGTTGGACATCAATCGGCTGTCATTCTTATCTGACCATCCGAAAGCACTTTTATTTGCTATGATACAGTGCAGGGAACAAATTTTGTTACATTATCGATGCTGATTTGAACGTTTCCTTTGCTTGCTGATTTAATGCTAGTTATCCCTATCCTGATGCTGTTTTATATTTAGGTCAATGCTACCGGAAGTAGATAACTGAATTTCAGCATTGCAGTTTAAAGCAATAAAAATGTCTTATATACCGGTACCCTTTTTATTATTATATTTCATTATATTTTAATATTTAAAAAAAAGTTAACCAGTTTTTCTACCCTGTTTTCCATGTACTTTTACTGAAGAAAAACTAATTGATTTTTTTATGCTAGCAGGTCAATGCTGATTTTAAGAAGGTCAACGTTAGTTATGCTAGTTCTATTCTTTGCTTGCTTATGCTGATCCTGGCAATGCTGTTTTTCTTTAAATGCTGATCCTGATGCTATTTTGCTTATGCTGATGCTGAATTACACAACAAAATTAGTTCCCTGCACTATAACTTGAGTACATCACAATATAACATTTTATGCATATACTTAATGTTCCTTATTTAGCCAAGGAGACTGAGCAAGTTTTTTTTGCTCAAGATAGGCGAAAACAGATCACTTGTATAAGAATAAATAATGTCATTTATTTAGCAAATGACGGAAAGATATATGATAAACAGGTGATCGTTCATAAACATTTTACTATAGTAATAATACATGTGGTGCTGAATACATTTATGACCCTCTTTTATACTGCACATGAAAATAAATATCTAAAAAAACAAAAAAAAAACATATGTATCTGATCGTCGGATATCCGTACTTAGGAGAAAAGGACACCTTTAAAATTGGAATCATAGACTTTAAAGTTAATGCAAATGTCTTGTGATTGTATGAACGTCATATATTGCATAACGTGTGAAGGATGTGGACAATTTTACATCGGAGAAACTGGAACCACTCTCCGTACCCTTGTTCGAATCCCCAGGCAGCATATTCAGAGGCCTCAATACATATAAACAAGTCAAAGTTAGTGAATATACAGACCTATTTAACCGTTGTCCCTTTTTAACAAACTGTTCATTGACAGAATGATAGAAAGAAGAGAAAAGAAAAAAATAGCAAATCTTTAAAACAAGCTTTGGACAGTTTTAAACATTTTTTTTATATTTGTTTAACTTACTTGACGTTATAATATTTCATTATTTCATAAGGCGCTGGTAAAGAAGTTCACAGTTCACCTAATAAGACTTTTAAGCACTTATTTTTTATGTGCATTCAAGTAGACATCCTATTGGAATTGTACATAATATAGTGGAATCATCAATGTTCGTGGGGAATCAATGTTCGTGGATTTCGTGGGTCACCGTTATCCACGAATTTACATTCCTACGAACAAAGATCTTGTAAACATATTTATTCATTGAATTCTTTGCATATACGAGTTTCCCACGAAATTAACGTCCATCGAACCAAAAAGAATTTTCCTGCCAATGAACATTGACCATCACGAATTAAAATGATCCCGCAGTACATAATAAAATAACGTGAAATATATATATATTAACAGTTAGGTCTTATGAAATATTACTCTTTGGCTATACGTGATTCATTTGTGATACAAGACTAAAGCTCATATTTCCTTATTATATAGCAAAGGAATTTTCCAATTGATTAAATTCTTTAAATTGAATAACTCAAAATTAGAATTTTTCCGTATGAGTATTTAAATTAAAACTGTGCAATATCAGCGTCTGTCATAAAAGTGTTCAATATATTACCTCATTCCAATGACCACAAAATTTAACAAAACCTAGTAAATTGCTTATTGGGATTTTGATTGATGAATATAGTTACAAAATTATTAATAATTTCAATTTTGTGTGAATACAGACGCATCATACCTAGCTGCCACTACTCATCATAAATATTGCACTTCAGCGGTTGAGCAGACAACACTTTTCGTTTTTAACGGGGAGTTTGATACTGAAGGCTTCCATTCGGAATGATCAAATTTATAATGAACTCACAGAAATGCTTAATTGTTACTATGATTAACAGTGACCTCAAGTCTGTAGCCTAAAACATTGCAATGTTTTATGCCCCGCCATGGATATGGCCGGAACATATAGTTTTCATGTTCATCCCACCTTTGGTAATTTTTCGCTCACTTGAGCCCTTCGGCTAATGTGAGCTTTTCTGATCAAAGAGTGTCCGGAGTCCGTCTGTCGTGTGTCGTTTGACGTGTGTCATCTGTCGTTTGTCGTCTATTGTCTGTATTTTTTTTCACATTTTCGACTTCTCATAAACCACTTGCTAAATTTCAAGCAAACTTGCCACTAAACAATCTTCCGTAAAGGGAACTAAAGTTTGCTCAAATGAAGGGTCAAGCCCTCTTTCACGGGAAGATGCATAAAAATTGATAAAAATCAAATGGCATCTTTTAGATATATTCTTCCCAATATTCACTGGGCTACAAATACAACTTATCGAATTATGACGCCCAGTGCTTTGGTGGGACCACAAAAGACGATCAAATTTTACAATAGAATATATAGGGAAAATCTTTAAAAATCCTCTACTCAAAAGCAGCATCAGGAGTGTAGAACAAGTTTTTTTTTTTTTTTTTTTTTTTTTTTTTTTTTTTTTTTTTTTTAATCATTACACTAAAGGGAAGGGTCGTACCACAACTGGCAATTAAAGTTTTACATTAGAACACATATAGCCTGTTTTGTGAATTGGAGCTACATTATGAGAAACGGTAGATTTCAGGATAAATGATAAGAGATAAAATGGAAACTATTTATAAAATATGCTTGACAACTCATTAAGTTAACTTTATGCTTTTAATGATGAATGCATCATTCACTAACTTATAATAAAATCTTTATCTTTGTTTCTTGGGTAGGGGGTTGTGTTTTAACAATTTGCATACCTACTGTAGATCGAGCTCTTGCTTTTTTTTTGTACTTTGCTAACCAATGTATCACATACAGTTTACAGGTCAGTACATTCATCACTGATGTAGCTGTTTATTATAAAACAAGGATGTAGAATTATTGATATACTTATTGTTTGGAATATGGGAACTTAAAAAGAAGGCAAATTCCAATAATAAAGTGCTGAAAAGTATCTGGTTACTTACGATTTGAAAATAGAATACTTAAGCATGATGTTGTTAACTTGACTCTGATAATTAAATAACAGGTTTGCTGGACAAATCTTTCAATGTTTTCAGGGTTTTTTTTTTCAACAATTTAAATTAAGCTTATTTTGGTTTTGCTGTTCCTGACGCTGATAATGTCACCTACTGGCTACAATATGTACCTTATTCAACTACTTTAAAGTTTTTTTTTCTTTTTAAAAAACCTCACAGCCTATATTAGCAGTTTTACGAGCACTTTTGAACAACACTAAAGAACATTACTGGCAATTTAAGTTTTAAAGATTAAATGTCTTAGAAGGTTTTTTTCTTCAAAAATCATGTAGAAGAAATGCCCATCGTTTGAAATACCCAGAGATGTTATTGCCCATAGAAAAAATCATCAGGTCTCAATTACATGTCATACAGAGGATCACTTTTTTTTTATTACAAAGACTATTTGATACATTAACAACATCTAAACTAGGCTCAGATATATTACTGCACTCCTATCCAGAACAGTCAAACCTAGTGATACATGTACAAATTTAGGTGATGACAGCTTTCATAGGAAACAGATACTAGTAAATAGAAAACAACAGCACCTAGAAATAATGATACTAATTCAATTATAAAAGTATGTAATTATTTTCAATGATCAGGTAATCTTTTTTTTATAGATATTTTATTGTTTATATTTATATATATATATATATATATATATATATATATATATATATATATATATATATATATATATATATATATATATATATATATATATATATATATATATATATATATATATATATATATATATATTAGGTTTTGCTTTTAAAATGTAAGCTATCCTGTTTGGTGATTTTTAATAGATTCACTGTATGTTGTTTTACCGGCCATTATGGAATTTTTCACTTATATAGAGACATTGGACAATGAGGGCTCTTTACCGTGCCAAAGCCTTCTGTGACATGGGACGGCAAACGAGAATCGAACACGGACTTTCCGATCACTGTCTCATTGTATTTAATTCAATTGTTGTTTCTCTGTAGAATAACCACCCTTTTTCTACTTAAATTTGGGGAAACTACAGTAACGAGATGTAAAGCCTATTTTTGTCAACTGATTCTCTCAGAGTTACTTGAGTGCAGTATTAATTATACGATATAAAAAAGAAAATATCTATTGAAATATGAGATTTTATATACATATATATTAGAAATTATTTTACTTTATGATCTTTTATCATACACACTCTACTTCATGATTCCAAACAACTCCACTAAGCTTTTTCCCCAAGGCTTAATAGTTCTCGTTGAATTATGTGAAACTTGCACCATTTGCACGCTAATTCAATTAATGAAAAAAGCAAATGTATAATTTTTACTTTATAGTATAGGGTTTATATGATTATTTGATAATGAAAAGATATTAAATTATTTTTTTTCAAATTATTCCTCTAGGTGTAATGTATTTGTCTTTTTTCTGACTACAGGAGACCTGGAAATGCATTTTAATTCGTGGGAGGGGGGTGTGTGTGTGTCAAAGTCGGATTACTTCCATTTGCATTACAAAAATAGAAAAAAAAATACGATGAGTAAATTTAGCCGGGACAAAAACAGAAACAAAGCATGAATAAAACAAAGTTAATGCAAAAGAGTTCAGAACGTTAACACATATAAATATGCATTTCCTTTTCGAAAAAAATAATTCAGAACAGCTACAGGTCACAAAAACTATGTTAGTAAATAATCTGTTTCTTTCCCATCAATTAGGCTCTATTATTTTGAATGGTCTAAAGCGATTGCTTTTCAAAGTAAAATATTTGCTATGAAAATTCAATTCATAATAATTTAAGTTTGATTTTTTGAATCATTTTTTTTTAGATTTGACACCATAAAAGCTGCAAGAGGCGCCCTTGGAATAGAATTAAAATGTTAAAAAAAAATTATATTATTTATTTTGAATTGAATTGCATTTTTTGAAAAATATGAAAATTAATAATCTAAATGATTTGTAACTTCAAGGATACCGTTCGTATTGATTACAACTTGTGTGCTTTGTTTTGTGAAATACAATAATCCATGTTCAATCTTCTTATTTCATTAGAAAAAAATATAGTTATAAGACATGCATGCTCAGCTTGTGTACAATAGTATTTACAACGGTAGATTCCTTTTTAAGTCACCTGAGTATACATATTTGTATCTGAGTGACATATTTTGTCCGGCGTCTTGCGTTGTGCGTTTACATTTGAACATTTTCAGCTTCTTCTATGAAAACCCTCAACCAATTTCAATCAATTTTGGCATAACGCATCAGTTGGGTGAAGAGAAACAAAAATTGTGGATTTCATAGACCCTGACACCTAGGGTCTGAGAAGGATGCAAAAACCACTTAAATTAATGCAATCTTTAAAAGTCTTCTTCTTTACTCCTGGAAATCAAGCAGTCAAACTGATAGCATGATTGTAAGAAGTATTTAGCCCTCTAACAAGATTTTGAAATTCATGGCCACAGGGTCAGGGGTTCTGGTGCTAGGGCGGGTTTCCGTTGAATATATAGTGAAAATGCATTATTTCTTTAAAAATCTTCTCTTAATTTCCTGGGTATTAGGCAAACAAACTAAATGCATAAAAAAAGATAAGGGAAGGGTGTGTCTTCTGAAATTGTAAATTTCATAGCCCCTGGGTCAGGAGTTCTGGTGTTAGGCAATGGCTTTAATGATAATATAGTGAAAATCCATTGATTCTTTGAAAATCGTCTCTTCTGCTCCTGGGTATCAATCTGATGAACTTTGTGCATAGTGATATTAAGGATGGTTTCCTCCCATAAAATTGTGAATTCCATGGCCCTTGGATCAGGGGTTCTGGTGTTAGGCCGGGGCTCTAATGATTACATAGTGAAAATGCATTAATTATTTGAAAATCTCCTCTGCTCCTGGGCATTAAGCCGATGTACTACATGTAAGCACATACTTATGATGAAAAGGGGTGCCTCTTTAAAAATTGTGAATATCTTGGCCCCTAGGTCGGGGGTTCTTGTGTTAGGCCGGGTTCTATTTATCATATAGTGAAAATGTATATATTTTTTGAAAACCTTCCCCCTGTATATAAAGCAGATAATTTATATGCATGGTTATGGTGATCAAGAGTGCTTCTTCGAAAATTGTGAAATTTGTGGTCCAAGGCTGAGGGAGTGTGGGGGGGAGGGGGGGCTGTATTGATATATAGTGAACGTGCATTATTTCTAAGAAAATCTTCTTCTCTGTTCATAGGTATTTAGCAGATAAACCAAGTATATAGTTATGATGAGCAAGGGCACCTCTCCCCAGATTGTGAATATCTTTGCCCCTGGGTCAGTTGTTCTGATGTTAGGGCGGGGCTCTATTGATAACATAGTGAAAATGCATAAATTCTTTAAAAATCATTTTCTCTGCCCCCGTGTATAAAACAGATAAATTAGGTCCATGGTTATGATGATCATGGGTGACTCTTCCACAATTGTGAAATTTGTGTCCCCTGGGTGAGGGGTTCTGTGGGAGGGGGCTCTATTGAATATGCAGTGAAAGTGCATTATTTCTTTGAGAATCTTTCTCTCTGCTCATAGGTATTTAGCAGATAAACCAGGTATATGGTTATTATGAGCAAGGGCGTGTCTTCCAAAATTGAGAATATCTTGGCCTCTGGTTGAGGGGTTCTGGTATTAGGGCGGGGCTTTTTTGATCATATAGTAAAAAATGCATTAATTCTTTAAAAATCATTTGTTTATAAAGCAGATAAACTAAGCGCATGGTTGTGATGATCAAGGGTGTCTCTTCCAAAAATGTGAAATTTGTGGCTCCAAGGTGAGGGGTTCTGTGGGGGGGGGGGGGGGGGGGGGCTCTACTGATTCTATAGAGAAAGTGTATTATTTCTTTAAAAAGCTTCTCTGCTCCTGGGTATTTAGCAGACAAACTGAGTGTATGGTTAAAATGAACAAGGATGCTTCCTCCAAAATTTTGAAATTTGTGGCCCCGAGGTCAGAGGTGTCTCTTTAAAAATTGTGAATATATTGGCCCCTGGGTCAGGGGCTTTGGTATTAGGATGGTGCTAAATTGAATCTATGGTGAAAATGGATTATTTCCCAGAAAATCTTCTCTGCTCCTGAGCATCTAAGAGGCAGATAGACTATTTAATATTGCGATAAGCAGGGGTGTTTCTAACAGATTTTGAAAGTTTCTACCCTTTGGTCAATTTATTAACTTCTACTGAAATAAGTTATTCCCCTTTGCCATTCACCTATGATAATTAATCACTGTAAATAAATAACTAAAAAGACGACAATTGATAACAAAATTATACACGAAATTTTATAACATCTAATACAAAAGTGCTTTCATAGATTTGAATGGTCAGGTAAATTTTTAAGTAGTAGATAAAAGAAATGAAATGTGCTAACAAATAGTGTTTTAGAACTACTGTTTTGTTAGTCCACATGAGGATAGGAACAACTGGGGAAAGTACAGGCAAATAAAACGATCAACTTATAAGATTTGTTATTGAGTACTAAATTAATGTTTTGTTGATCCATGATTATCGTATATTTCTCTTGCTTTGGCAACATAGCTTTTTTTTATCAGTTTATTTTGTTTTCATCTATGGATGGTTACACTATACTCAAGTAACCGTTAAGGCCCATGGTCCTCTTGTTTAGTTTTGTTTTTATATGTTAGTGATAATGACGAATGTCAAGGAATGGATACATGTACCTATAGGCCAACAGTATATTTTTTTTTCTCTTTTATGCTCTTTTTTCCAGATTCAAAGGCGACGGAATTCACATTTCTGACGAGAAGATAGCATCTGTGTATACATCTGTACCTAGTAGTTGTGGCACATAGGAAACAATCCAAAATAAAACTGTAATTAATTGACAGAGTTCGTATTACAAAATTTGATATATTCAAATATATACGAGGAATATCCCAAAATTCCATAGACAAGTGTTGTCTTATAGGAACCCGGTGCCATATGTTAATGAAACTTGGTACGTATATTGAACTAAAAATAACTAATAAATTTAAGAAGGCGGCGCAGTAACCAAACATTGCCATTAAAAATTTGTGTATAATATTTAAAATGCTTCGAAAAAGTATATATTTCTCAGAGTTGCAAAAATGGAAATATTTTAATATTTTATTGTTAACTACCTTTCTCAAATTTTGGTGTAAACGCTTTGTTTAATATGAATTTTATAACTTTTAATATCCATCGGTTTGAAATCTGAAGTTTTGAAAAATGTCGGCTTCGTTGACACAGGCGGCGCACTGGACTGTGATCAGATATTCCGATCTTGAATTCACTCATACAGAAACGCATATTAAGTCATAAATGTTTGGTAGACATCGAAATTTTTTCTGGACTTTAATAAATGAAAATGCATGAAACGGTTTTTCATAGCATGTGAAGAAGGAAAACTTAAAAAAAAATGTTATTCAGAGAATTTGTGTCCTCCGCTTAGGGAAACAAGAAGACCATGCGCAATTCTACGGGTGGGGGGGGGGGGGACCCTGGGTTTGCAGTATTATTAAACCTATATGTATATTGAAGCAAATAAAAAATACCAATATGGATATAAAGATTTGATTGCTAATTCTTTAATGTGTCCAGAAGATTTTTTAATATAGAATATTTATCACACTGTAGTATTGATCTTATGAAAACTTTGTACATGCCAGACATCATAACTTTTTTCATTTCTACGGAAGGCCCGGAGGGAGAGTGACTTACTTCTTAGGTCTTTTTAGTTAGTTCTTATGGCTTAATTGTTAATTATTATTATTTTACAATTGTTATCACACGTTTACTTTCTCCAAAAACGTGGCGTAAAAGATGGAGGCCTAGGCTACGTGTAGTCTCAAAAAAAGATGAATGAATATTTTGCCTTTGAATTTATTATAAATGACAAGATAAAGCAGCAGTGATGTTCATGCCTTCAATCATAATGTACACTGGAAGTAAAATGTAATATTTAAGTTATAACTGTTAAGCAGGAAGAAATAACAAATGAGAATAAACAAATAACAATTAAGTTATAACAACTGAGTTACAAGATATAACACATAAGAATTGAGTAATCACAACTGTACTGGACGTTCAACTACAATTATAATCAATCAAAAACCAAAGTTAAATGTTAACTAGGACTAAATATATCATTTTAATGATAAACTTAAGACAACTAGTTTCTCTAAAGCTACGTTACACTTGGTAATAAACAGCAACAAAAAGTCAAAACAAATAAGTCACAACAAATAAGCTATAACAAATAAGTCATAACAAGTAAGTCAGTGTCCCTCCAGGGCTTCCGTACATTTTACATGTTGAATACTATTATTTAGTAAAAAAAAAAAAAAGAAAAACAACAAACAAGCAAACAAACATAAAGGAAACCAAAAAACAAACAAACAAAAAACAAACAAACAAAAAACAAACCAAAAACAATCAAAAACAAAAAAAACAACAACAACAACAACAACAACAACAAAAAAAAAAAAAAAAAAAAAAAAAAAAAAAAAATTAAGGTCAAGATCTAGTAAATGATTTTAGACTGCCTTTTTGATGCCGTCATAATCAAATTAAACTTTCTTTTTCCCGTACTTTACGGCTGTAATAAAATTATGTAGCAAATAAATCATTTTTCTGGATCTATTTGAATTCATGTGAAAAGTAATCCCGAAAACTATATTCAATTTAATATTATTTTAAAGAAGAGGCTATATGAACATAAAAAATACCGTTTTTTGAGAGACTGTAGGCAATCTGGATACATTTAATTTGTCTGATATGGAAAAAAAAAACTCCCATATTCATGACTAATTTTCTTTATTTTTCATTAAAAATGGCAGTTTAAAATATAATTTTTCATCTTGTTTACCTACAAATTATGCCCTGAAACACCTTAGTCTACCAAGCTATACTTATAAAGCTTCAATAAAGGAATTTGTATCTCAAATTTGAGAAATCTGTAGGCTCCTTTTATTTACTAGATCTTGACCTTAAAAAAGGGGATCGTCCGGGACCTCTCACCTGCTAATCAAGAATCATACACGCAGGCCCCTGTTTTCGTTTACGGGGCACCCCCTATTTATTTTTACTAAAGGTACTCAATTTCAGGTATCCTAGCTTCAAGCTCGTATTTTGTTAATATATCAATCATTAACCTACTCTAAAATGACATCGTTCGCTTTGAGAGACTTGTTTGTCAATTAAATCGTTTTAGACGTCTCTGGTCGAGCCTCTTTATTGTTAACCACTCATGTATTCCTCGAAAATTACCTCTATACAAAGTAAGACTTTGAATGGGATACAAAAGCTTCCTTTCGGGGTTATAAATGAAGGATAAAACCAGAACCCTCGGAATGGAATACTCAGAAGTCTCTGTTTTTTTCCTACATTTGTAACCTCGAAAAAGGCTCGCCACGTGTTTGGATTAAATAAACGTGTAATAACAAATGTTAAGTAATAAGAATTAACAATTTAATCGTAAGGACCGTCCAAGGAACTAAGTAAGTAAATATCCTAAAAGCGCTTTCGTACATTCAACAACAGCCAAACAGACATGTTTCGAAATGTAATCTAAGATTTATGACTTTGTGAAAAATATGAGCTCCGTCTACGAAATTGGGGGGGGGGGGGGGGGGAACCCCATGTATAAATATAGAATAATACATAGCTACCCTTTCTAATATCACCTTTGGCCCACTAGCTGATATTGTTGTCTACGCTGATACAGGATGTGATGTGGAAAAGGGTGTGTTTAATTATGTTTATTACATCATACCTAGTAATAAAATACTAAACACATCAACCTGAGAAAAATACAAATAAATAATCATGTACTGACAACTGACATAAAGCTTATTATATCATAGAACATTAATTTAAAACTAAAGGAATGTGAAAAAAAAGTGCATCATTACAAGTACTGGTTTTTTTTAAGGTTTATTCTACTACATGGGTGATATAAATCCCTATCAGCCATGCAAATCCATGCCAGCGCTGCAGGCCTAGGGTTCGTATCAGTTCTGCCAATACAGGTTGTAATGAAATTAATTGTTATTTATAAAGCACATTTTACAACAACTCTTAAACTTCTTATAAATAAAAATTAATTTCAATACAACGTGAAATGGTAACAATCCTCTAATGTCCAAAAAACTGTATCTTACTTTCATTGTCAATGACCGTTTTCTGTAGAGCAGTACCGCCAGAATTCCATCGAAAGCTAGTTTTTTTGTTTTTTGTTTTTACTTGTCTAGATAGCCGAGCGGTCTAGCGCTCTGTTCCTGTACTGCTAGGAGACAGAATCCGTAGGCCGAGAGTTCAAACCCGGGCTGGGACTGGGGCGGAAGTTGGTATCCTTATAAAAGGGAATTTCTTTGTGCTTTCTATGGTTCTTCATTTAGGGCAGTTATGTTTTATGCTATAGATATATAAATAAATAAATAAATAAATTATATATATATATATATATATATATATATATATATATATATATATATATATATATATATATATATATATATATATATATATATATATATATATATAAAGCATAAAACATAACTGCCCTAAGTGAAAAAAAAAAAAACATAGAAAGCACAAAGAAATTCTCTTTTATAAGGATACCAACTTCCGCCCCAGCCCAAGGCCGGGGTTGAACTCTCGACCTACGGAATCTGTCTCCTAGCAGTACAGGAACAGCGCGTTAGACCGCTCGGCTATCTAGACAAGTTAAAAAACTTGCTTTCGATGCCGATGGAATTCTCGCGGTGCTGCTGTACACTACACGGTCATTGACAATGAAAGTAAGATAGTTTTTTGGACATTAGTTTTATTAGAGGATTGTTACCATTACACGTTGTAATGAAATAATTTTTTATTTATAATTATTTATATTAAATTTTAAAAACAGCAAAACAATACTAGTGTTTGCAGGTCTTTTTCTTACGATAATATAATTTATTCAAGAATGCGTATTAAAGATATTTAGATATCAATATAGGCAATATCATCTATAAGCAGTGGCACTTGGCAGTAATCAGTGAGCAGTTGGCAGGAAGGAAATGACAGTTGGCAGTAAGCAGTGAGCAGTTGGCTGTCGTATATGGAATTCCATAAAAAAAAATGGACCTGAATTTTAGATTGTTAAGCGTAAATTTTCTGAAGAAAGAGTAGATTAAAAACTCAAAAGTTTAAAATACAGAAATCGTTCTTGAAAATTTGATTATTGAATATCTAAGGTAACAATAATAATAATAAAAAATGATAGTAAATAAACAAAATGTTTAAACCTCTTTAGATTTAGATTTTTAAACTATAATATAAAATTTCAATATAGGAAATCAGTTTGTGTTTACGAAATTTAAAAATTTGAACTAATATATTAAAATTCCAAAACTCTACATCATTTTAGAAATTTGAATTGTTAAGTGTTACGAGGACCCAATGCAAAACCTATTTTTAATACCGCTATTAAATTATTATCGAGAAAAATGTATTGAATTAAATCTATCGTGTTGTTGTGTACAAAGTTGGCATGTTAAATTTCGAAGTGCCTAATTAAATCGCCTTTTTGCAAGGGCATACGCTTAACAGATCTTGATCATTTTTTAATATACCTAAATGAAATATTCCTTAACTTGAAAAATACTGCTGCTTTTGTTAAATCGAGAGCATTACTTATTTCCACAGACCCGCAGTTAAATATTTTCACGATCTAACTCATCATTATCATAAGATAGAAGGATGGTACATGAGCACTTGCTGATAAATCCCTTTACATTCCCTGACCAGCCAATAAAAGAGCTACGCGTCTACGTTTAAAAAAATGTTAATAGTGGAGTTATACCTTACTTGTTTTATGATTTTCTGTTTAAAGGAGTGGTAAATCAAAATTCTTGATCCGCCCACTATCAATATGACTGTATTAACGGAATTCCAAATACAACATACAGTTTCGGTTTCTATACCTTTATCTAACAAAAACATGATGTCAGCATAATTTACGATACCTAAATCAACAATATCGAGACTAGTTTCGATTGAACAGAGGTTGTCAAATAACAAGAAACAAACCAGAACGTTCATAAAAAAACGCTGTTGATGGCGACTAATACAATTGCACCTTGATAAAGAACTTTGTCTAGAATAATTGACAGGTATAATTTTTTTTACACGAGAATGCGGTCACAATGTAGTACACCGAAAGTTCCTTGTAACGAACATGCCATTTACATAATGTGTAACTATTTTGATACTGAAATAAAGCTTTTGTAACAGCGTTTCTTAGTTTAAAGTATTTTTTCACCCCTACAATAGAGATTTGAAAAAGGAATTAAATTGTATATATACATAAACAGTAAGTACTACATTTCAAGTATGCTTTTCCATTAATTTTGATAAATCTGTTTACTTAAGAAAGAATAAATCTTTGGACTCAATATTCATTTGCCAACACAGTCTTGAGACTGAGGGATGTATTCTCTAACAATTCCGACGAAGAGGGAATTGTTTTAAATTTATTTACTTTATTAATTTATTGATAAAAAAATAATCAATTAAGCTTTTCATTTTATATTAAGTCGGCGTAATTTCTAAAATGTTAGTTAGGTTACATTAAATTTCAGAGTAAAATTATAATTCTGTTAAAAAGTTTTCTTAATATTTAAAAAGAAATGCACGTACACAATGCAAGTGTTTAATGTAAATCATTTTTTCAGTTAACGGTACCCTTTGTTATTCTTTTGTTTTGAAAAAAAAATGTTCTCTCGCTTTGTCATTGTCACAGACATGGCACGGTAACTGAAAGTCTATCTGTATGTACTTGAAATTGAAAATCTAATAAACAAAGCCGGGATTCGTAAAAGTTTTTAGTATATTCTTAAGTTTAAAAAATCTAGATAAGAAAATAAGTAGATAAGAAATACTTAGGTTTTCTTTATCGAAATCAAAATAATGGTGCACAAAAGAAATCTTAATTTTTCATTAAGAAACCACGCAATAACTTCTAACTAGAAATTCTTTTTGACTTTGAGATATTTATCAACTGGTAAGATGCAAATGTGCAATGTTGATGACATAGATTTACGTATCAGTTGTGATGTAACACACATTCAATTAAATACCTCCATCACACAAGATTCGTTCGGGAAATTGCATGCGTTGCTAGGGTGACTTAACTTAAGTTCTTTAATTTTCTCAGAATTACCGTATATATTCGCCTATAAGTCGGTCCGCCTATAAGTTGGTTGTATTTTTTTAGGTAATTTTGGTAGGTTTTTCCATTGACCCGTTTATAAGTCGGTACACATTTTTGCCGGATTTGGTTGACAATTTCAAATCAATGCTCTGATGTTTTAACCTGGTTTTAATTGCCTGACGCCACGTGCGTCAGGCAGTATAAGGATTATTTTTTTCAAGATCAGAAACTTAGCGATCATTCTTAATGAACTAGATTTTCTGGAAGCTGATTTACACTGGAAATTGTTACCTGCATTTAAACAAATACAGTCTGCAGAAGAAAGAATCATATTACTGATGCAAAATAATGTTGCGTTTAATTCCTTCAGTTTTTTTGCATGCACATCTTTATTCTTTGCGATTCTTTGTACGGGCATGTCCGTGTAACATTTTTTCTGCGTTTCTAAACTACTGGATCAGTCCATTTGCCTTCTAAGAAAGGGGTGACACATTCATTTCGCGCCAAATGTCACATGTAAATTATCTTCGCGCCTTTTTCTTGGATTGTTCTATTGAATGGGTGTGATAACTTCTATGGAAATAAATAAAGTTTATTCTTTTAACCTGATTCTTAGGCTTCAGATTTTTTTATTAACAATAAATGTTATCTCATTTTTAAAAGAACACATAGTATATGGGCAGGCAACACTAAAGCAATGGATTTGCTGATTTTTCTTACTATTTATTCCATAAGTGAACTAGTGCAATCATAAACAAACTCCCTCGACCTAATAATGGGACATCCCTTCTTGATTCAGTCTGTTTTCCACCTTTTCTTTCAATATCACATTTATTAATAATGTACGTTAAAAGGTTAGGGTTTTAAAAAGCTTAGAAAGTCAGCCAGTAGCATATTATTTCATGCTTTGTGATGAACAAGGAATGAAGGATAATGACAAGAGTAGGTCAATACCCATAGAGGAATGGGCTTAACTCCCGTAAGGTTCTATAAGCAAAGAATCGGCAAAATGAAGAAAACATCATGATCTGTACTAGTTTTCATTTCATATAAAAGCAAGTTACTATAATCATGAGAAAGGTCCTGAATCGATTGAAAAGAAAAACAAAACAATTCTAAAACTGCACATAAAGATGTATTTTTAAACTCATTTACAATACATGTACATGTACATGTATATGGTAAAACCAGGCGCGGATCCAGGGATTAAAGTGGGGGGGGGGGCGCAAAAAGTATTGAGGCCCCCCGGTGGGTCCAGGGCAAAGCCCAGGTGGGGGCCCAGGGGGTGAAGCCCCCGGAAGCTCCTGGATTCTAGAGATTTTGTAGGGTAAAAATGTGGTCTACCGAGTAGATATTTTTACATTTTCCCGATGGAACTTTTATTTACGCTAACTTTGACGATTTTAGGGGGCGTGCGCGCCGGATGCGTCCCCCCTTTAATCCGCCACTGAAGACCATCAGCGCGTGAGTTTCGTCCGGGGGGGGGGGGTTATTAGTATCTTGTTTTGCTCTAGCTATAAAGTTACAGTCCCTTTAGTTTGAGTTCTAGAGCAGCATTGAAGCATTTTTGTCTCAAACACTTCAAGAAAAGGCAGTTAAAACTGTTCATAATTTAACTTCGACGTTGAGAACGACGGAAATCAGGCCAGTCTATAAAAAGAGGCCGTCTCATCAATCTATTACTGACCAGAGAAGTGCGTCCTCTAGTAAGAGAGTACATGTAATATGAATTTCTTAAAAATCATCTAACTATTTTTCCCAAAATTATTATCTACGCTAGCGCACTTAGAGTTTCATCCCAACGTAACTTGTCAGCCCATGGGCTAACTAATAAATGATTGAATAGTGACATGTCTTAGAAATTCGTTAATCTGTAATATTTGGTTATGAGATTTGAGAAAGTCAATTGTACATCTTGTGTAATGAAGTATCGCAACTATGTCTCTCCTTGATGACGGAAACGTTAGCACCTCTCTTGCTTATACGTTCCATAGATACTGATTGATTAGTCAAGCAAGCTTTTTGAAAAGCTATTACTTGTTAATATTTTAGAAATGACGCAAATATCTAATTCTAAGTCATTAAGCAAATAAGGAATTCACACTTAAGGGAAAAATTAACTACAATACAATAAACTAAATATGTAAATACTTGTACTTAATGTATAACCTTAGCATACATAAATGATATACTTTATCCAGAATTTATTCAACGATAATCGCCGGAAATGTTTATAAAATACTACATTTAGTTGTCCAGGAAAAATGCCAGTTTTTCAATGACTCGCCTATAAGTCGGATATAGAGTTTGGGACCAATTTTCAACTCTCAAAAATCCGACTTATAGGCGAGTATATACGGAAAACTTAAAATTGCATGCAGAATTTTTTTGAATATGGATTAAGAATGTCTTCTTAGATAAGAATTTATTTTATACTTAAGTGTGAATCTTAGCAGAAATCTTAAGCATTTTTATGAATCCCAGCCCAAAATTTCAAAACAATAAAGAAATTTTGAAATCTCCCCCACTTCATATATCAGCAAATGTCAGCAAGCAAAAACTGTAGATTTTAATGATATACTTATTTACATAATAATCAAGGATCGAGAAGAATATTTTTTCGTATGTCTTTAAATCATCAACAGTCCCCCCCCCCCCCCCTTTCTCTCTCGGACGGTAGTGAACCCTGTCTGAATCGCGCTTGTTGCGTTCTACATTTAATCTAATTTTAAGACACTCTTTGTTACCTTTCTAGTCATCATCGTCTTATTCACCGACAATATTGCTGTTTTCAAAATCTATTTTATCTCATATTTTCACAGTGAAAGTACAAATCCATGATTGCTATATACAATTTGCTTATACCTCTACCGACCGACAAAGTTTTGCAAACTAAGATCGTCAAATCTTGCTACGCTTCTTGTTATGATCTTAATTTTAAGACCCCCTGAACCTAAGTATTTTCTCCGCCAATATGCGTAACAAACAAAATATATCTCTAACCTTTTTTCCTAATGTACACAGTCAAAATAAGAGGAAACCAATCTAAATTCATTGATAATTTGTTGATGATTTTTGAAGTTTATTTGAGAATAATGGCCGTGGCATTTCTTTGATCTTTGCAATAACTGTAGAAGAATGTTGTATTTCTTATGAAAGCCCTGGATTGATTGATTGATTGATTGTATGTTGTTTAACGTCTCATTCGAGAATTTTTCACTCATACAGAGATATCACCGTATGCCGGTGAAGGGCTTCAAATATAGACCGTTATACTAGGCACTCAGGGCCATTGAGCAGTGAGGGTTATTTATTTAGCTTTATTTATCAGTTTATTTTGTTTTCATCTATGGATTGTTACATTATACTCAAGTAACTGTTAAGGCCCATGGTTCTCTTGTTTAGTTTTGTTTTTATATGTTAATGATAATGATGAATGACAAGGTAAGGATACCTATAGGCCAACAGAATATTTTTTTCTCTTTTTTATGCTCTTTTTCCATGTTCAAGGGCGACAGAATTCACATTTCTGACGAGAAGAAGATATCCTCTGTATATACATCTGTGCCTAGTAGTTGTGGCACATAGGGAAGCAGTCCCAAATAAAACTGTAATTAATTGAGAGAGTTCGTATTACAAAATTCTTCATTGCTGGAACTACATATAGCTACCATCTTGCACGCCACGTGTTTGGATTGAGTAAACGGGTAATAACAAATGATAAGTAATAAGAATTAACAATTTAAGCAAAAGGACTGTCAAAACAACTAAGAAGTAAGTTAATGTCCTACGAGCGCTTTCCTGCTTTCAAAACCAGCCAAACAGACATGTTTTGAAATGTAATCTAAGTAATGGTTGCAACAACCTCCTAATGTATATTCTATAATCTGCAAAAAAAAAAAAGCGTTGCACAATGCACACCCTGTATGCCATCTAGATTATATTTAGTTTAAAATATATTTCATTCAAATCAATGAAATGGATTGAACAGCAGGCATAAATCCGTATGATCGTTCTCTCCATAGGTCAAGGTACAATTATAGTTACATTTAAACATAGAAAAAAATGTATTAAATGTAGATTATCAATAGGTACATATTTAGAATAAATCTAGTGAGAGAGAGAGAAAGAGAGAGAGAAAAAATAGCAGCAGAGCATTGTAAATACAACTTCCAACCACATTTTTTTTTTATACAAAGAGAATATTTACCCGACTATTTATCAAAGAATCTCCAAACCTAAGGTTGAAGTTTAACGTAATAGTCCACATGTCAAATGTAATTCTGACTTCTGGTGGCCTAACTTATTCGTTTCAACTGATGGGCCCTTTGTTCCTCGGTTGCTTTTGACTGCAATTGTTGCATCCACATATTTTTGTAAGCAATTGATTGATCATACCAAATATAATGGCAACCTTCAAAACATTTTTTTAAATCTGTTTTTAAAGAGCTAATTCTTACTGAATTGATATAATTGTGATTGCGAAAACATGTTTCCTTCAACAGAATGTTAGATTCTTAGATCTCAATATAAACAATTATCACTGCTGATATTGATGCATACCGGTATATAACATAGTTTTGAATAACTGAACCTCGTTTTGGACACCAGGCATCTGGAATATATTACTTTAAGTTTAGTTTATAACAAAAACTGAAAGGGCGTCCGTAACTTAATGGTAGCACATTGAATTATGCACAGTATACAGAACTCACCAATACCTGCTAACCTTCAATGTAAATATCACAAGAGTAAAATGGAATTCATTTCAGAATATCAATAAATAAATTCAGTAAACTAATACACGGGGTCACTTGACCCCGTCTAAAAACAAAACAAAACAAAAATTGAAGAGGAACAAATTCATTTGATGATATATAAATATATGTGCACGTACACAAATATATATGTTCAAATACACACACACCCACACACACATACACACACATACACACATTGACGGACGGACTGGCGGACGGACGGACGGATGGATGAATAGATGGGTAGATTAGATAGATAGATAGATAGATAGATAGATAGATAGATAGATAGATAGATAGATAGATATTAGATACTTGTTTCTTCAAGCAACGTATAAGACCCATAACTGGTTGTGTTTCATTGACGATATAGAGATGAAGCGGGTAGAATGCCACGAGTGCCTGGAGGCATTCATTTCGTTTGCAAACACCTTTCATGACTCTATCAAGTTTACTGTAGACGTATCTAATTCCAAAAACATATTCTTAGATACTACATCTACCCTGACTGATTTCGAAATCTAGTTAAGTCTCTACACAAAACCCATCAATACCCATCTGTATCTCATGCCAACTAGCTATCATCTCCCACACCCATTCAAGGGTGTGCCTAAGGGTCCACGCAGTACAGTTAAGGTGCGCAATGGAAATATCGACAAATTTTTGTGATTAAAAATGTATTCATAATCAGGACGGCGATTATTTTTAGTACATTATTTACCTGTATATATCGGACAAATGTAATTATGGTTAATAACTACATGTTGAGGACGATTAGATTTTATATTAGACTTGTCACGTGATGCGAAAGTCACGTGATTTTAGCACATTTCCTTGCAGTATTGGAGTCACCTATAAATGTCACTAGTGCAAGGGCATAACCAAGTTAAAATTCTAAGTTTAGTTTATAAATAATTTCAACACGCATTGTAGTTTCTGAAAAGTGCTGCGATCCTATATAGATTCTGCTATAATTTCATTGTTAAAATCTCATTTGTATGACCGCATGCTGTATTTTTCGCTGGTTAACGGCATTAAATGTAGATATAATTAAACTATTTTCAAGATTTCATCAGGATCGCAGCACTTTTCAGATCCCTTAATATTTCTAGAGTTGATTTGTAAAAGCTTATTATGATCCTTTGAGTGTATGCCCTTGCACTAGATCGATTTATTAAGACCCTTACATTACCTTCTGATGTACTTGCATACAAATATACGGCAGTATCTATTAATTAGGCAATGTACGGAAAATATATTAATAAAATCGTAAAGAAGACATTGAATCCAAGTTAATGGCCTATGAAATATCTGTAAATGATATTTTATGTAATTATAGAATACATTTTTCGTTGAGAAAATATTACTTGATCCGCCTCTCACTGCATACAAACTGCGTCAAGTTTTACAAAATGACGTCACATCAACAAGTGCATTGCGATCAGTGACTTGTTTATACCTTGTTATGTGGGATTTAACTAACGACAAAACAGCATGTTGTAGTGATTTTATATGTACCGTTAGTTTGATGGTCTCCTACAGTTTATAATAACAAATCATTTCATTTTGTGGTATATTTTAAAGAATTGTTGGTTTTGTATGATGTCATAGTTAATTTTCCCGTACAATTTAGGTTCCGCCCCCTTTTTAGCCTTAACTGTGCTGCGCAGTCACCAAAGTTCGTCGTATCTGTTCATCTTCTGCTCTGTATCAGGAACAGAGCAGTTTCCTTAAAGTCCCATTTATGCAAGAGAGACTACAAAGCCCACACCGTATAAACTGCTGCTGATGAGATGGCAGGACACGATAGACAAGACCTTTTACACCATTATGAGAAAGACCATAGAAGCAGGGTACCTATGATAACCACATACCATCCCTTCCTAATGAAACTCAGCGGTATTCTTAAAAAGAACCTGCCAATTCTTTACTCAAACAAAAGAATGACAGAGGTCTTTAATGAACCTCCATCGGCTGCCTACAGGCGCCCGAGGAACTTAAAGGACATGATAGAAAGAACCAGACTGGACAACCCATTACCTACCGGGGCTTTAAAAATTGTTCTGACAGAAGATGTCTTCTCTGTAAGCACAGCTCTGACGCAGACAGCATTAACAGCCCCGTTACAGTCCGCAGCACTAGGGAATTTTTCCTGTGGAAAAGACAACTGCATATATCTCATATTTCTGTGCCACATTTTACAAAAGGATGTACTACGCGCACTAGGGTCTTTAAATTAAAGTGTGCATAATACGTCATATTGTGAACATTTTGTAAAATGCGGCAAGGGAATATTTGGAACTTTCCCTTTTTATAAACTTTCCAATGAGACCGAAAATCTGCGTTTTGCAAAAGTAGACTACTTTATCAAACTCTTTAAACCAAAGCTTAATCGCAAATGATACTTTATTTTATATCATATTGTAAGATTTTACGTATATTATGCTTTAAAGTTAATGCAATATTTGTTCATTATCCAATACGGCAGCTTCACGCTACCTTGATATATTATGACGTCATAATGAACGTTTGCTTTTGGACATTACCAGGTAACTTCATGACACAAACACACACACCCTTGTTTGTAAATCCAGCCAACTGACTACATTTGAAATTTTACCTTCATCTCGCTTCACCGATTTAGAGGCTTGAAAAAGAGAAAGTAAGACCAGAATATACCGAGGTTAACCTTAGGATTTCTCTGTATCTATAGGAATTTTTGATATCTTTTACTTTAAGTATATTGAAATTCGACATGAATCTCACTACATTTTTACACTTATTGAACACACACGTGCAAATCAGTACAGCTAATTCAACCGTCAATTCACTACAAGGTTATAAACACACAGGAAAATCGCTACAGCTAGTGATCATGTTTAATTTTTTAATTGCACCGTTTATTTTATTTTATTTACTGGTATAAATGGTGTATGTATGTACAAGACAGTACACAAGATCAAAGGAAAAGATCGGATATACGGCAAATATGTATGTTATCAGAGCTGTTCCCATGTTGACATATACATGTATACAGCATGTACAGCGCCGGTCTAACATAAACTCTAATAACATTAATCTCAGAGTCGATAATTGAAGATATCTTTTAATAATCATTAATCTCAGAGTCGATAATTGAAGATATCTTTTAATAATCAAGGACATCATCAATTCATTTTTTA
This sequence comes from Saccostrea echinata, assembly GCF_033153115.1. Lineage (NCBI taxonomy): Eukaryota > Metazoa > Mollusca > Bivalvia > Ostreida > Ostreidae > Saccostrea > Saccostrea echinata. The sequence continues at coordinate 3,673,758 of NW_026889789.1, forward strand.
TTATTAATAATGGAATGAACGATACTTTCTTTTAATGAAAGAACGGAAAAAATCTTTTTTAAGACAATCTCTAAATTGATTCTTTGCGAGTAAATTTTCCGCCACTGTATTGATAGGCCTATCTTCGATTCAATTGATAAGCGCATCAAATCAATTATTGCTCTCCTTTATTGAATAGTTGCGCGTATAAATCCAGCTGATGAGAGGAATAACTGATCTGATGCTCTCACTCATTCAGAAAATGTATTTCAAGCAGTATCCTAAGCATTTCTTGTATCTTTTCTTTCCATGTAACATCTGTGCAAGATTCGTTAAGCTAAAAACTAGTCCCCTACTGGTAAAAAAGGTTCTTTCCTCAACTGTCTGCCTGTCTGTCCCTCTGTAAGTCCTTCCCATGGCACTTGAATTTTCCGCCCTTTTTCTACAGCTTGCAAATATTGAACTGATGTTTGGTATGTGAGTCTACCTTTACTAAGTTACAGATCAAGTTTGAATTTCCGCTTTCAAGAGTTTTGACGGAATTACGGGCATTTCAATTTTTTAGGAGAACCAGATAACATTTGCCGGTAGGGTGCTAGCATTGCATATGCAATACTCTCAAAATGCTTGTTAAAGTTACGAAAAAAGCTACTCCCTAAGCACCTAAATGGTCACTTTTGCTGATAATGAAGGAAAAAGCAGCATCCGAAGCAATACAGTACTGCTATTATCAGCAGTCAATATTAGCTGCTCGGCATTAAGCTAGATAACTTGCGATTTATAAGTTCTTTCAAAATTTAGAGTAGTGGCATGTTTGAAATATATATTCTTTCAGCATCGAATTTTCTTTAAATTTTTCCCAAAAAATCCCTTTGTGAAGAATCGTGTGGTCAGTTAGTAAAAAAACAAAGTCGAACGTCAATTCATCATAGTTTCAAAACAGTAAATATTCCGTGATCTGGGTAACCAAAAAGTTAGTGGAATTAATTGTATTAATGATAATTCATTCTCATTAATACCCAATGATAATCGCCCAAGTTCAAGTGCAAGTTCAGTTTATTCACCCAACCCAAAATAATAGTACATGGGATACATTTATAACATATATATATATATATATATATATATATATATATATATATATATATATATATATATATATATATATATATATATATATATATATATATATATATATATATATATATATATATATATATATATATATATATATATATATATATATATATGTATATATTTCATATAAACTGTTCAGAGGTACAATATCTATATATACAATGCAAAAACATGATAAAAAATGAATAATGATAATGATAAAAATACTTCGCCGTTCCATTTTTAACCATTTTCAAGAGAAAATTCTTAAAAGATTACATATAGTAATATACCCTAATGTATAGTTAAGAAGATGCGAAGACTCCCTGACCGCTTGGGAAAGTGTGTTTTAACACCCTACTGCTCAGATCGACCGGTGGGGGAGACTTTCAATGATTTGAAAATACGCTATCTAACAAGAAACATGTGGTTTAGCTAGAAAATGCTAAAATGCATTCTCTAAACGGACAGTGTGTCTCAAGCCGCCTCAATACCCTTGATAGATTCAGGGCAAAGCCCAGATGATGGCGCAGAGGACTAAAGTCCCTGAAAGTTCCGGAATTTTGACGATGCAAAGCCATTTTATTCACAGAAGAAGTTGGAGAATAGATATATTTTTGTTCTTATTCTAGTGAAGCATACTGGGCGACTGATATTTCTCGGTACTACATTAATAGAGTATTTGAAAATTTTTTAAAGAAGATAAATCAATCATAAGTTAATGAAATACATTATAACGTGTACATAAACAGAAAATTTAAAAGGGTGTTTTAGTGATAACATTTTTGTATCGTGTTCCTACAATGAATTTCAGTATAAATATGAAAGTAAAAATTAAGAGAAAATTCATATACGAAGATGGCTTTCTATGCAAACTTCGTGATAATTATAGTTTTGTCAATGATAAAATATGTACAACCTTTGATTTTGAGTATCCTATGCCCTGAAGGAGTATTAATTTTTTTTTAATCAATTTACTTTGGGGGAGACTAAACGATGTGCATGCTTGAGCATATAAGGAAATATGGAAGCTCTGCCATACCAGCCAAATTAACATACTTTTTATGTTACTTGTGTTAAAGATATATTCAAATAAAGCATGTAAATTGAAATGATAAAAAAAAACATGTGATAATTGGTTAGAAATTTTAAATATTTCAGCAATATCAATAATGCCATCACATTGTTGGGGCTCGAGTTAAATTCCACTGATGAGAAGAATGACTGAATTTAATTGCTGCTAGCATCAAATCAATTACTGATCTCATCAATTCAAATGATGCGCGCCTTAATTTTTCTAATGTTTGCCAGCATCAATAATTCGCATTAATTCAATTGATGAGAGCAATAATTGATTGGCACTTCAGTTCTTTTGAGAGCAATGATTGATTTAATGATATGTTTCAAGTAATTTAAGATGACTTCACTATTTCGTGTTTAAGAAATACAAGAATACAAGAAAACAATGGATAAATGTATTAAAGAATATTCTTTATCTATAACGTCAAAATTAGAAAATTTACAGAAAGTGATATTAAGGAATATTGGAGAATTTTAAATAGTTCGAAGGCTAGATGTAAAACTGAAGTTGATATGAAAGCAATGTACGATTTTTTGAAGAAAAAAAAATAATGAATCTAAAGATGATGAAGGTGATGTAGATGATAATGATGTCAATTTCGATAATAACTCCCCTTTAAATTGTCAAATCTCTGCAGAAGAAATCTTGTAAGCAGTTAACAAACTGAAAAATAATAAAGCTCCAGGGTATGATCAATTCTGTAACGAATATATTAGTACAACAATATCATGTTTTTTGCCACTATATGTTGACCTTTTCAATTTGATTTTTAATACTGGTTTTGTACCTGAGGAATGGCTTATTGGTATCGTTAAGCCAATGTATAAAAACAAGGAAGACCCACCTCTTCCTGAAAAAATAGACCAATAACACTATTAAGCTGTTTAGGAAAAGTATTTACCAGTATTTTATGTGAGCGTTTGGATACTTTTTCTGATGAATTATAATTGATTACTGAAGCCCAAGCTGGCTTTAGAAAAGGATATGGTACAAAAGATAACATATTGATATTAGATTTTTTGTGTAAATTTGTTTCTTTTAGTAAGAAAAAACTTTATTGTGCATTTATTGACTTTAAACAAGCCTTTGATGCTGCTTGGCGATCGATCTGGTTTGTGGTCCAAAGTGTTTAAAAGGGGTATAGATGGTAAATGTCTAAGATTTATCAAATATATGTACAGTGGTATTAAATCGAAGATATATATTGATCAAAATATCTCTGAATTTTTCATGTGTAACCTTGGGGTAAGACAAGGGGAAAATTTATCCCAATTTCATTTTACTTTATATATTAACAATTTAGAAAACTATTTATTGCAGAATAATATTGTAGGGGTTACGAGATTTGGTGAAAAATTAGAAATTGAAATGCAGATAATATTTAAACTTTTTAGACTTTTTTATGCTGATGACACAGTTTTATAATCTGATAATCCAGAGGATTTACAAAGATCTTTGAATATTTTCTCTGATTATTGTGACCATTGTAAGCTTCAAGTAAATACAGACAAGAATAAAATAGTAATTTTTTCTAGAGGAAGAATACCAAAGAAAATATTTTTGTATAGAGGTGCACCAATTGAAATTGTGAACGAATTTAAATATTTACAATGTATTTGTTATCATGTCTCGTAGTGGTTTCTTCAGAAGTGCCAAAACACATTTAACTAAACAAGCATCAAAAGCCATGTATGGAGTACTTAGAAAAATAAGGTATTTTAATTTACGGTATACACTTAAAATTTCTGAAATTTGTTTTACATGTTAAATCCAGCACTCCAAATTGTATGGTATATATAGGGGGAAACTGGGCGATACCCTTTAATAATACGTATAAAGGCACGAATGATTACTTATTGGGCTAAACTTTTGATGTCACATGAACGTAAGTTTACATATATAATGTATTGCTTTCTCCATAAATGCTTTTCTGAAGGTTTATTTATGCATCACACATATTAATAAGGTACACTACTAACACAAATGTCGAGTCACTATACAACTAACACACATGTCGAGTCACTATACTACTAACACACATGTCGAGTCACTACACTACTTACACACATGTCGAGTCACTACACGACTGAAATATACATTAAAAATAACAATATTAAATCACACGATGAGCTATACCAGAAACACATATAAAATTATACATTCCCAACACATGAGTCACCATACTACATGTACAACTCACATAACAAACAACAAAATTACCACACATAATAAGCTACACTACTAACACACATGTGGAGTCACTACAGAACTAACACACATGTCAAGTAACTACAGAACTAACACACATGTCGAGTCACTACACTACTAACACACATGTCGAGTCACTACACTTCTAATATATATTAATTACAACTAACAATATTAAATCACACACAATGAGTTATACCAGTTACACATATAAAATTATACGTTACCAACACATGAGTCAACATACAACATGTACAACTCACATAACAAACTAGAGGTATTGTGAGCACTGAACTCACTGAAGGATACCCCCGCCTCCGATATGATTATAAAGGCAAAGTCCATGTTTTGCTCTGAGAGACCCGAAATAAGTGACAGATCAAAAAGTAATATACGAGGTGCACAATGGCACTATGTAATAAAAGATCGGGGGGGAGGGGGGGGGGCTAGGTATAAAGTCCACTACATGTATATAACATAAATAATTGTTTAGAGTGGCGAACGAGGTATAAATGTTTTATAAAATACAAAATATTATATATATATTATCGAAAAATTTTAGTCATATCTAGCTGCAGATATATACATGTAGCTCTCCACTGGTCTGAAAAAAATTGAATGGTTGTCATATTGACAAGATGAGAAAATCTGGGAATAAAAGGGGAAAATTAGCATTCCCTGGAGGTTAAAAAAGGTTTGAGTACAGCCATTTGAAGCAGTCGGTCGGGAGAGGACAAACAATTTTTTAAAGATGACCTCATCATATTCTGTATGGCCTTGCCATACAGGTTTACGTATGAATTGATATTATTCAAATATCAGAAATGAGCGATATTCATAAATCATAGCATGTATATTAATTAAGTTTCTGACTGAAGCATACCTGGGAATACAGAGGGGATACCTTTTATATCAAATTGAATTTTTAAGTTCGCCCTGGGGCTTACTCTAGGTTGCACACCAGTATCAAATTTCAATAATTATATATTAATTATTACCAAAATTACGAAAATTATAGAAGACATACATGTAACTCGTCGAAAACAAACTCCTCGAGAATTTTTTTTCAGACTTTATAAGACAATGCTTTCTAAGCATACAAAAACTTCCAGACAGGCAAGCGAGTTTATCGAAGTCGAACAGGTGCTTGAAAGTGACGCACAGGACTTAACCAGCCTTCCTTAAATACGGTATACAAAAAAAAAAAAAAAAAAAAAAAAAAAAAAAAAAAAACTACGGGACTGCTTTGTTCTCACATCTGGTAAAATTTTCGGGGGAAGTATTGAAAAATAAATGTGCGTTGGCCACGTTTTGACGTAAACCTTTAGTTTTTACGCTATCCAATAAACCCTGTCCATAATTTTCACTTTTTAACAGAAAGATACACTGTATCTGAAATACAGAGGGTCGACCTTTTACATCGTGTATATTCCAACATACGGGGTGTATGCTACGTTGTGCACGGGGTATATGCTTTCGGGGCGATAAAAAGGGGGTCAATGTATCCTTTTTGTACATTATCAATATTTCAATTTATGGATATATTTCGCCGGAAAGCATATGCATACGGAAGAAAGCATTATCTAAGAAGTATATGGATACCTATGAATCCACTGTACACTTTCTAGTTTTATCAAACACCTCAACACAATTCCGAGGATCAGAGCAAGATTGACGCTACATTGTGTTTATGATCAATTGTACCATTAGTTAGCTGGGTTTTTTTTTCTTTTATTAAAACAGCCCCGTAGTAAGCAAATTCAGTTTGGGGGGCATAGCCATACATTTTCAGTTGACAGTTGAGAGGACACAAGAATTCCTGACAAGCAAAAAATAGAAAAATAAAAAAGGGCATCAGACGTTTTTATTGAGGGGCACAAGCAAATAGTATCTATGTTTCCTATAATAATCTATATATCGGCAAAATTATTGGGGGGGGCACGCCCCTACCCCCGTGCCCCCCGGTTCCTACGGCCATATAAAAGTGTAGGTTATCTGTACATAACAAACAATATTATATGGGGTAACTACTACATATCAGAACAAAGCTTCGCTTTATCACCACTTTCATATTACTGTTAAGTACACGTTATCTGTATAAATGTATGCATAAATTGTCTGTTTATAAAACAGTTCGTATTTAAAGATATTGACGAAAATTTAATGTTGTGCCCGGGGTGTATGCAGCATGTTGCACCCGGTTAATCCAGATACCCAAATCGTATTCTGCTGATGTCTGTATCTCAATGATAATGTTCAGAAACCCTACAGGTACAGATACAGGCTTACACATTGAACTAATTTTCAGTTAAAGGGGGGGGGGGGTTGCACATATTAGAAAGTCCTTGGTACGCAAAAAAAAGGATCAACTGATGTTATTTTCGATGGGCCCAACTGTAAATATGCTTTATTTTCTATTCTTGAGTAAATATTTGCAAACTAATAGCCCCTTCCCTCCTCCCCCATGCTTCAAAGAATTAAATCTATTCAACCATACTTTCATTCTGATGTATGTTTTCAACATTGAGTTACCTGTTTAAAGCTTAAGCATTAAATGTATTTATTTCAGTAGTAGATATACATGGAATACATCATTAGGTAAATTCATATTTTACCCTATCCAAAAGTAAATAATTAAAATGTAATTATAAACTGAAAACAAATGGCGATTGTTAAAACAAAATTGAAGAATAGTCATTCGTATATTTTTTAAATCGATTTTCGTATTGAAATCTACACTTGGGATAAGAAATATCTTAAAATATTCTACTAAAAATAGACTATAATAATATAAATTACAATTTTAAAGTATGAATATCATAATAGTACTATAATTTGTTCCGTGGCATAAATTATTAAAATAAAGAATTCAGAGCAATTGATATAAGGCAAATACATGGCCATTACATTGCCATTGCTACCTACCTGCAGGTAGAGGTATGATAACTTCACCGCCCCCCCCCCCCCTTTGTTTTATTACCTGAACACACAGGCAGATTTAACACCTTTAATCGAAGCAAACGCTGGTAAAAAAAACAACAACAAACAATAGCACCATAAATGTGACACTTTTTACATTTATTTTTTGGGGCATAAGCAGCACAACTCAAAGCAGCTGAACAGGGAATAGCAAGTCTTGCCTTAGAGATCATATTGAACGACAAGGGTAAACAATTCTTTTTTCAAATGATATAAACCCATTCTCTGAAAATTTATGTGATTGTCAAGGTTTATGCAAGTAGCATTTTGCACTACCTGGACCTTTAAATGTAAGCAGACCTTTTCTTATACGCGCTGGACCTTTTCTTTAAAAAGTTATCGTATTAGCCCCCCCCCCCCGATCTTTAAACGAGGCGGAACAAATAATATGCAACACCGGTCAATCGGTAGGGGTTGCTTACTCCTCCATGGCACCTGATCTGTTTTCAGGGGTCTATTTTTGCTCTGCCCATAATCTGTTTTGATTAAATGAATTTTTCAGCATGATTACGGTTCAGGGGGTCGTGACATAAATGTACTTAAGTCCAAGACCATGCTAAAGTAGGACTTAAGTACAGTCTTAAAACTTAAGACCATAACTAGAAGCGTGCTAAGATTTAACAATCTTAGCAAAACTTAGGCAGTCGGTAGAGGTGACTTAAGCATGTTTTAACTTCTTTAAACACATATTTAGAACTATTCAAAGGTTGACTTTCGACGTCAAAACATTCATCTAATCATAGTATACATTAAAGAAAATAATTTTCTCTATTTAATATTGGTATATATAAGAATTTTATTTTTTCGTCGGGGGAAGGGGGAGGGGGGTGATATTGATCACTGATTCCAATTTTACTCTCTAAATGACATTCATGTAAAGGCAAAATTTTATTTTTGGGATACGATTGAATGTTAGTGGGACCTAGGTTATAAACACTAAGCATTATAAGTTAATTGTACACAGTAATCATGGATTTTTATATTCAAAAATGAGATGATATAGATTTATGTAAAAAAAAAACACAGAAAAATTGTCGTTGAATTAAAGGGTGCTTACTAGAAAACTAATAAAGAGTGTCTGCTTAAATAAGATTAAACGTAGAATGCAACAAGCGTGGATTCAGACAGAGTTCACTAATATAAGAGAGAGAGAGAGAGAGAGAGAGAGAGAGAGATGTACGAGGTATACGAAAAATTATCTTCTTTTCCATCCTTGATTAGAATTGTAAATAAGTATATCATAAAACGTCTGCAGTCTTTGCCTGCTGATATGGGCTGATTCATCGGAGTAAAAAGAATTTAATATGTCCCTATTGTTTTATTAAGAGTTTCAATTTCAAGTACATAGACGTTCGGTTATCGTGCAATGTCTGCGAAAGTGACAATTTGAAAGCAAGTGAACCTTTGTCAAAACAAAAGAATAACGACAAACATTGCAGTCTCTAGTGATAAACAATATTCATGCATTTACAGTGAACCACTATTTTGTGTCCGTGCAATATTTATTTTCAAATATTCAGACTAATTTTAAACAGAATATTTTTAATACGAAATCTAATCTAACCTAGCTAAAACCGATAGGTAAGGACGTCAACTTTAATCTATGTGTAATTAAAAACGCAACTAAATCATTTTTTAGAAATACATGTATATATATAAATAAATATGAAAATTATGATGATTCATAAAATATTTTGAACGTAAGTTTGACTTAGCTAAGACCTAGCTAAGTTCATTTTATGTTACGGTTTAAGACAAATTTAAGTAGTACCTAGGCAGGTCTTAAGATTGCGCCTAAAACATACTTATGACCCTACCTAATAGTAAAAAAAAATCCGGAACCTTTCGGAGAGCCGTGGACAAATTTAATTGTAATCTCTTGTTTTATTCTTTACACTTTAATGCTCGTTTTATAAATAGCTTTTTATTTTCTCAATATCGAAACATGCAGGACGGTCAGGGGTCTTTGAAGCCTTCCATCTTATTCAGAGTTAATAAAGAAACAAAATTATGAATTTCGATACACACCCCATTTCAGGAAACACGACCCCTTATAAGTAAGGACGTTATATACATATATGCATGTGAAGGAAAACTGCTTGTTGGTAAAAGTGTTAATCTCACCCTTACTCCACCTTTAAGTCCCTCGCGAAATATATTTATAATTACATGTACATTTAAATGAAAGTCCAACAAAGTGAAGAGAATTGACCCACTTTATTTTTACATGGTTCTATACGTAGTAGTATAGTCGGTGTTAGAAACATGCATTGCAATTGAATTAAGAAAATTGTAACAATTTTTCATTTAGTCTCAAACTGAACATAATCTGGTATGACTTATTAAGTTATTTAAAGTTATTTAAAAAGTCATACAAGAATTATACATGTGCTACATGTAGTTAAGGCATCGATCGGTGTGTATTATTTCAGAAGTAAACTTATTTCCGTGATTTTTTTTTTAAATCCAGTTCGACCAATTGGTAGTAAACTCGACTCAGCTCAGAGAGACAAGAAGGGCGTTCTAATGAAATTTAAGAAAAAAACAACTACATGCATGGGAGCAATCTATTCAGCTACTCCTGTTTGTATCTTAATCTGTTGTGTAATTTTTATTTTATCTATGTACCAGTGATCCAGATAACATATTTGCGGAATCGTAATACATTTTCCCCCTTTTTTATGCGGAATCGTAATTAAAAAAAAATATTCGAGAAATTGTGACTCATTTTTTGCGGAAAGATATTATCAATATGCGAAAACGTGGAACACCGCTTCAAAGTGAAGGATTGGTGATATCCAAAAAGAAGACCAAGGACAAAAAGAAAAAAATATATATATAATCTCGTTTTCCTACCCATGTTCAAATGGTTGGGGTTTCTCTCTCTTTTTTGTGGCCCGAATGTAGAAAAGATTTTCGAGTTTAGACAATAGGTTTAGGTTTTTTTCCTGCTTGTCAAACTGTTTTGGAGTCCCCCCCCCCCTCCCGCGTTAAAAATCGATTTTTAAGCAGCAAAAAGGAAGAAAAAATGACAAAACGCCTCATATTAAAATATCCTATGTACATTAACAACAGTTATTTTCTCGGGAGAATAAAAAAACACTAGGGGGCATCCCTGTACCCCTTCGATACTGCATGCTTCAGATCGTAGTATTTCCCGGTTTAATATCAAGGCTAGACCGTGACTGTGACTTCCTGTTCTATTCCTTATTTGGGGGGAGAGGGTAATCTATGTTCAATTTGGAAGACCAATTATAGAATCTGTGCTGTGTGAGTCAATAACCTCTAAAGCATAATCCCCTTTCAATTATTAAATGGATACATTATATATGATATGTTTTAAAACCTATATTCGCTGTAAAGGTCCCTGGTACAGAGCGAGGACAATCTCCCAGCCTGAAAAAACACGATTCTCAATTTTGAAAGTTCTTGAAAAGTTACATTTTTCAAAAAAAAAAATGTATTGTCAATATCATCTTTTACACATTAGCTTCCTTTATTTTACTGAATAATTTATTGATAAATAATTTATTTTTCGCCACGAAGTCTTCTTGTCATTGATGTGTTTCAGTGTGATTAAAATAAAAGAGGTTGTTGAAGCGTATTTTTTTCTATAATGTTCGATTTTCAAATGGAATGGGCTCAGACTCCATTTTTTAAAACTTTAAGTTAATTTTACATTTACTTTTCGGTCATTTAAAGGTTAATGTAGAAAGGGAACTTGTCCCATTCATTTTCAAAAATCATTTTTTGTGGCTCCAAAAAACCAGTTTTCCACTAAATATGCTTTACTTACAACTTTAAAACAAATCATCAACCAATGCCATTTAATAAAATAAATGAGTCAAATATGTTGAAAATGCCATTCCTGAAAACTTTATTTTAGAAAAATATAACTTTTCCATGAACTTTAAAGATTGAGAAATTTATTATCTCAGAGCGGGTGATTGTCCCCGCCTTATACGCCCCGTTTCTTTTAAGATGTCTTTTAGGTTTCACAATAATGTGCATTATAAAACCACTATCGTTATTTTGATCTAACTTTACCATGATATTTTAGTCGGGATATTTCCTAAAGCTGATTGATTGATTGTGTGTATTTTTGTCCCAATCGAGAATTTCCTGCAGTTGAAGTCAAGCTTTTATCATTTAAAATTTACAGCATACCACCGACAAACATTTATCTGCTTTTATATACATTGTACATCAGTTTGCATTGGTCTATAATTCTTACCCAATTTGATCTTCCCCTTAACTCGTTCTCCCAAGCAGAATAACATGTTATATAGTTTTATCATATCTCTACTGATTTTTTCCCTATAGAACATTAGATCGTTAGATGTGACTAATTCCCTAGAAATCGTAATGAATGGATTAGTCCCCGTGCGTTAGTCAAGTGAGCTAATCCCTGCTTCGAAAGCTAATTCCCGGTTATCCATAATCCTCTAGATTTTACTTTTACATTGGTATGATATGTGAATGGACTAATCCCCGTGTGTTAGTTAGTTAGTGAGCTAATCCCTGCTATGAAATCATGCTATCTGAATCCTCTAACTCTAAATTTTAAGTTTTTATCAGTATAATAAAACAGTTAAAAGTATATCATTGCGGGAGTTAGCAAGATTTCAGTTCCTCTCGACCAGGACTATTTCCCTCGGCTTCGCCTCGGGAAATAGTCTTGGCCTTGGGGAACTGGAATCTTGCTAACTCCCTCAGTGGTATATTTTAACTGTATAAGTATCCACCATTCTGGTCATGAAAAGCATTTCTAGATATTTAATACTGCAAAAGTTATGTAGTTTTATTCTGCAATCTAACGAAAAAATAAACATATACAAAGAAAATTAAATTTCTGTTTATTTCAAAAATAAAAATCATCACAAATTGTGCTCATTCAAAATTCAGTCAAAATATGATCTATTCATGTAGCTTACATTACATTAGAAATTCAAACACATGCAAGTTTATCAATAGAGGTTGATATAATATTATATTTAGCAATGTTTTAATAATTATATACACATCATAAAAAAGTGTCTTTTTATATTATGCTCACACATAGCAAGAGGCTACTCTAACTTACACAGTAAGTCAACACTCTTCTAAACTAACTCAACATGAAAACACATAATGAGCTACACTACTTACACACATATTGAGTCACTACATGACTATTACACATAAAAATAACAATATTAGCACACAAAATGAGCTACATGTACACTACCGCAGGTAAAATTCTACATTCCCAACACAAAATGAATCCCATGCTACATGTACAACAAACAAATCAAAATAACAATACAAAATAAGTATTACAAATACATGTAACAATATTAAAACTTACAATGAGCTATACCAGTAACACACATAAAATTATACATTCCCAACAAATGAGTCACCATACTACATGTACAACTCACATAACAAATAACAAAAGTACCACACATAATAAGCTACACTACTAACACACATGTCGAGTCACTACAGAACTAACACACATGTCAAGTAACTACACTACTTACACACATGTCAAGACACTACACTACTTACACACATGTTGAGTCACTGCACTACTGATATATACCTTACAAATAACAATTTTAAATCACACGATGAGCAATACAAGTAACACACATAAAATTATACATTCCCAACACACGAGTCACCATACTACATGTACGACTCACATAACAAATAACAAAATTACCACACATAATAAGCTACACTACTAACACACATGTTGATTCACTACACTACTAACACACATGTCGAGTCACTACACTTCTAATATATAACTTACAAATAACAGTTTTAAATCGCACGATGAGTTATACAAGTAACACATTTAAAATTATACAATCCCGACACACCAGTCACCATACTACATGTACAACTCACATAACAAATAACAAAATTACCACACATCATACGCATGTGAGTTAAGGCTAGGTATAGGCGTTTCTATGCAAATGAGCTAATAAAAACGCATAAGAGGTATATCTATTATTCCGAGAAAGTTTTGATTTATTTTCTTATGCATACTTAGTACCCGCGATATGTTATAGCCAGTATACATTATGACGTCATATTATGACGTCATTGTTCTTACCTACTGGAGGCAATAAAACGCATCAACAAAACAGCTTCGGCGCAAGGGATTACCCTATTTATTTTTACATAAAAATTGTATAATGCTAAGAAGAATATTCTATAGATTAATAAAACTGCTGCACAAATCCTAGGCATTTTCTCATTTGATCGGAATTTGAGGAAACTTATACCGGACTGTGTATTTTTACCCTGATTCAACTTAAAACTTTACAAATAGAAATTATACAACTGAGCTGTTGATATTTGTGCAGCAATACCAACAATCTTTGGAACATTTTGCTTCAAAATATACCTTGTTTCAGTTAAATAAAATACAGCATGCCCTTGTGCCGAAGCATTTTTGTTGAAGTCCATTATAATCTTGTGCAGTAAAGAACAATGACGTCATAATATGACGTCATAATGTGTACTGGCTATCTCATGTCGTGGGTACCAAGTATGTATTAGACAATAAGTTTTAACTTTCTCTGTAAAATAGATATAGTTCTTAGGCACTTGAATTAGTTTATTTCAATAGAAATGCCTATACCTAGCCTTAACTCACCTGCGTAAGCTACACTCATAAAACACATGCTGAGTCACTACACTACTTACACACATGTTGAGTCACTACACTACTTACACACATATCGAGTCACTACACTTCTAATATATACCTTACAAATAACAGTTTTATATCGCGCAATGAGTTATACAAGTAACACATTTAATATTATACAATCCCGACACACCAGTCACCATACTACATGTACAACTCACATAACAAATAACAAAATTACCACACATCATAAGCTACACTCATAACACACATGTCGAGTCACTACACTACTTACACACATGTCGAGTCACTACACTACTTACACACATGTCGAGAAATTCGCTGGATTAGACGACATTCCGGATTAGACAACATTTAAAACAATTGAGTCTACTGCAGGTGACTTAAAGTTAACATTGTATAAGTCAAGTTTTTGGAGTACACAACATCCGAATAAGACAAGTTTCACTGTATATTACAAATAACAATATAAGAACACATGAGGAGCTTTACCAATAACACACATAAAATCACATATTCCCAACATGTAATGAGTAAACATACTACATGTACAACACACATAACAAATAACAAAATTACCACACATAAAAAGCTACACTACAAACACACATGTCGAGTCACTACACTATTAACACACATGTCGAGTCACTACACTTCTAATATATATATTACAAATAACAACATTAAATCACATGATGAGCTATACCAGTAACACACATAAAACAAGAAGTCTGTGAGCCAATGCTCACTGGTAATACCTCCGCTGTGATTTGAATATACACTATCATGTGTATATTCACAAGTTCAACTATGGACAGATGCATGAATAAACAGGAAGTTGACATCAGATTCATACAAAAATGAATCCCACCATATGACAATTATGCGTCAACAAAGAGTGTGCTAAAATTTCAAGCATCTGCAATGAGTTGTTGCTGAGAAAACTTTGACAAAAATTTGTTCCATATTATACAGACAGATGCACAGTTAAACAGGAAGTTGACATCAAATTCAGAAATGAATCCCATCATATGGCATGCCTAAACAAAGAGTGTGTAAACTTTCATGCATCTGCAATAAGTAGTTGATGAGAAACTGCAACAAATATTTGTTATATATGGTATAGACAGACACACAGATAAACAGGAAGTTGACATCAGACTTGTACAAAAATAAATCCCACGATATGGCATGCCAAAATAAAGAATGTGCTAAAATTTCAAGCATCTGCTCTGAGTAATTGCTGAAAAAACTGCGAAAAAAATTCGTTATGTATGGTACGGACAGACGCACAGATAAAAAGGAAGTTGGCATCAAATTCATACAAAAATGAATCCCACCATATGACATGCCTCAGCAATGAGTGTGCTAAAATTTCAAGCAATAAGTAGTGCTTAGAAAACTGCGACGAAAATGTGTTATGTGTGGTATGGACAGACACATGGATAAACAGGAAGTTGACATCAGATTTGTATGAAAATGATTCCCACCAAGCATAAACAAAGAGTATGCTAAAATTTCAAGCATCTGCAATGAGTAGTTGCTGAGAAAACTGTGACCAAAAATTTGTTATGGACAGTCAGACAGACACACACACAGCTAGACAGACAAGGGTAAAACAGTATCTTTTGGAGCAAGAATATAATAATACATTCCCAACACATGAGTCACCATACTACATGTACAACACACATAACAAATAACAAAATTACCACACATAATAAGCTACACTACTAACACACATGTCGAGTCACTACACTACTAACACACATGTCGAGTCACTACACTACTAACACACATGTCGAGTCACTACACTAATAAAATATACATTACAAAAAAAATTATTAAAACACACAATGAGCTATACCAGTAACACATCAAATTAAAATATACTTTCCCAACACATGAGTTGCCGTACTACATATACAACAACCATAACAAATAACAAAAATACCACATATAATAAGCTACACTTCAAACACACATGTCGAGTCACTACACTACTAACACACATGTCATGTCACTACACACTAACATACTTGTGGAGTCACTACAATACTAATATATACACTACAAATAACTATATTAAAACACACACAATGAGTTATACAAGTAACACGCATAAAATTATACATTCCCAACACATGAGTCACCATACTACATGTACAACTCACATAACAAATAACAAAATTACCACACATAATAAGCTACACTACTAACACACATGTCGAGTCACTACACTACTAACACACATGTCGAGTCACTTTACTACTAATATATACATTACAAATAACCATTTTAAATCACACGATGAGGCATATCAGTAACATACATAAAATTATACATTCCTAACACATGAGTCACCATACTACATACGTACACAAAATAACCACACATCATAAGCTACACTCATAACACACATGTCGAGTCACTACACTACTTACACACATGTCGAGTCACTACACTACTAATATATATTACAAAAAACAATATTTACACACATTATGAGTTATACCAGTAACACACATAAAATTATACATGTATTTCCCAACACATGAGTCACCATACTATATGTACTATCATACATGTAAAACAAATAACAAAATTACCACACATAACGAGCTATACTACTAACACACATTTCAAGTCACTACACTACCATTCATATAATGTTATATATAAATGAGGTCATATAAGGAGTCAATACATTTACAATAGAGTCAACATGCTCCTAAAACACACTTATATTAGGTCGTTATAGCACTTGTCACATGTACTAGCACATGAATCACTATTATGACAAAAGAATTCTTTAGATGTACATGTAGTTGTTATTTAATCTTTGTCTAGCTGTTATGATATTTTAACAGCAAATTTTATACTCTTTCCTGCAAATTCAAAGATTGTTCTGCTTTCTGGAGGGGCATTCAAACACTTCAATTGACCATGTTTAAGTCATACTGACTTATTCCACTCCACATTGGCACTCTATGGCTGTTTTTCTTTTGTCCACACATCTTACAAATGGAACTGAAATACATAATTATATAATAGAACCATTAAAGCTTTTACATAAAAATGAAATAAAAATATATCAGTGATCAAGTTTCCAATCTTAATTAAGACACAACAACACTTCTTTAAAAGCAAAAGGACAAGAATAAATTTTAAAATTAAAATTCCTAAAACAGCTAGTTAACATTTTGTGTATTTGATTTGTATTAAATGATTATCCTTTAGAACTTGTTAGCCTTTTGAATTACTGTAAATGTATAATATTTAGCATGTACGATATTTGGCAGAAGTTGATTATTGAGCAAGTTAGCGGAGATTTGATTTAGAGCATTTGTTAATGTTCTTCTTTATGTGTATTTGTGCAAGACATTTAGCGTTGTACTTGAATTAGTGGACATTGCTTTCCGACAAAGGCACTAAAAAGAATACACAGCGAAAAGTATATTCACAACTTAACAAACACTTTCTGAAATTTTGGGTTATCCTTTTCTTTTGTCCTTGTCTTTGGTTTCCTATCAAGCTTTCCAGTTTAAAGTGCCAAACTTTAATCTCATCTTGTTCTATAATTTACAATAATTATCAAAAGGTTGGAATCTTTATAGTTAGGACTATATAAGTACTCACAACAGAATACATGCATCTAGACAAATAAGGATTTTTTCAAAATGAAAACATGTATCCAAGCAAGTCACTTATAAGAATATTATAAATGAAAACATTCAACAAGCTACACAAATTAGATTCATTTAGCTTTTCCTGTATATTTATCTGTCTCTCATTAGTAACATATATTAATTAAATGGAGTAAAATGAAAGACCTAATTTTAATTACACTAAAAGTTTACCAAGTAACAGTAATATGTAATAATTAGTTTTACATGTTTCATAATGTGCATAAGGAGATGGGTGAACAAGGCATGCAAAAAGCCTATAGCTTCAAATGTATAAAAGTCATATTCAAATACTGAGTTTAGTATTTAGAGTAAAGTTCTTCTTATTGAAAGGTATAACATTATATTACAAACAAAACTTTTCTGTGGAAAATTCTTTAAGCAAAAATCATTCTATGATAAAAAAAAAAAGTGGTATTCTAGGGGTTGAAACCCAAGCAATGAAATTAAATCCTGAATATCAGTTTTTTTTCTAAGAGACTAACATGCTAACCACTAAACTACATACATGTAGCTCATGACAAAAATGGGCATTTACATATGTAAATCACGTTTAAAAATGTGGCTCTTGACTAAATGGATTTCAAATATATTTCTGAAAGATATGCAGGGTTTGACACTAAGGCACGTCCGACTGACCCAGTCTAGTAAATGCATGGTCCGTCATGTTAAATGTTCAATAACTTGCCCGACTGGTTGTGTGGATGAAATAAATGTTAACTCTCATTTCAGTCTTTCAAATAAATGCTCTGACTAAAAACTTTTTAAAGAAATTTTCTTAATTTTCAGATTGCAAACACAGCCATTGCTCTGAAAAAGAAAACTTTCCTGCATGACACAATTGCTTTTTTTTTTTAGACCGGCTGTAATAGACAAGTCACAATCGAAACCTCAGCTTTGTTCAGTATCATTTGGTATAAATATTCATTGAATATTATAGTTTTTAATTTATTTACATGTATATTTACGGTAATAATTTTATTTAAGTTCCTTGAATTAATGTTCTTTAAAGCTTATAACATTCGCATGTTCACTCATTGGGCTGCTACCTATGGGCTCAACAGTCTGTCAAAATGTATACATGAACACATGCGAGAGATACACTGTAGTATGGTTTCAAAACTTTTTTCCCATTATAATAGGAGGTTATAAATAGAAAATTTTCAAGTTTGGTCAGGGCTAGTGAATTTATGGTCAGAGCTAGTAAAAATTATGGGAAGTAGCACGACTGATCTAGTACTCATAAAAGTTAATGTCAAACCATGATATGAATGTTTTGTGACTAGTGGTGTTCCAATCATCGATTATAATCGAAAATCAGTCAATTGCTGGCATAATCCAAGCACTCGATTACAAATTTTTTATTCTGATTAATCGGGTTATTTATTTTATTTTAAAAGCTTAATAGTTTTTAAGCCAAATATTCCAGCCGCAACTTTTCTATTAACTTATATGCATATCGTAATGGCACAGACAAAGAGACATTGTATTCATACCCAGGTAACAACGCTCATTCCTGGGTATGGACGTACTTTGGATTCTACAAAATGAGTGTAGAACCAGCTTGACTAGATAGAACATTCTGTCGTTAAAATGATATTGACCTAAGGACTAGGGGTTGTTCCGAGACACAGTTATTCCAACTACAGCTGGACCACCACAGAAAGTAGTTATTCAACCATTCTTACCATTTAATAAACTAAAATTGACAGACTTTGTAAATGTCCGATTATAATTGATAATTAGTTAGTTACAGTAGCCTGATCATCGATTATGAAATTCTTACCAATTCCCATCACTAGTTGTGACATAAAAGTCTATTTTTAGAAGAGTTGGTCATTTCACCATGTTTTTGTCAAACGAAATAGGAAAAGTTTTAAATATGCTTCGAGTATAATCTTACCAAAATATGGAGTGAAGACCTACTCATATTTAAATAGTATGATATAGGAGGAAAAAATGACCATTTTTGCCCTCTTTTGGTGTGTATCTGCTATTTCATAGATCAATAATATTAATCGTTATAAGATTGTAGCAAATTGCAAAGATTTTACATAAGGTATACAATAATGTTACATGAAGTATCAAAGAAAATTTTGACATGATTAAGATTTAACTTTTTACATCTTTTTTTGTCACACAATAGGCATTTACTTGCCTTGTTTGCCCATCATCTTTATCAGTAGATAAGGTTTATGATTCAGATGGCATCTGATAATGCAGCAATAAAATGTAAAATGATAGAAATAACTGCACTATGCTCACTTTTTTCCTCCCAGAGCTCTTCTTTTCATCTTCAATTTCTTCCTCTTCATTTCCTCAACTTTTTCTTCTATTGCAAGTTCTGTAAAAAAAAAATCCAATTCGATAAACTACTAAACTGACAAAAACTCAATTTGTCAAGTTTCGGATTTTACCAGATTCATGAAAAATCTTGGCATACTGAACCTTTTTAGTGATTTATCTGAGAAAAGAGTGGTTAGTAACTTATTCATTTTCATGTACCTGCTTGACTTCGACAGAAATGTTTTGGTACTAGAATGTGAAATACATACTTTTGTTATTACCTAAAATATTTCCATGACCTCAAATTCACCTATATTTCTTGCTGCTATTAAAGCCTGGTCAAGAAATAATGTTTCCCCTATAACAGGCATCAATTAACAAGGTTATGATTCAAAGTTTCAAAGTGTGCAGCTTGATTCACACAAAAGAAAAAAAAACATGACTGAACAGATTTACAAGTACTTGCAAAGACTAGAAATGTGTCTTGATCGACATTTTCAGCCTAAGGTAAAGTCAGGGCATAGTCATGTAACATGTAACATTTTTCATGATGAATTACCTATATACAGTCCAATCTCATTATCTTAAACTAGATGACACAAAGTAAAAAAAAATAAAGATGTTCCTGGGTTCCAGTAAAGAGTACTCAAATACCACTTAATCATACAGTGAAACCTGTGTAATCCGACATGCACTGGGAGACAAATTTTTTGTCGGAATAGATAGGGCATCGTATTGATCAGTGTAAAAAAACATAGAAAAAAGTAAAATGGGAATGAAATTTAACCTTGGAATTTACAGTGTGACGGATTGCACAGGTGTCAGATTAGACAGTTTTCACTGTACAATCATATAATTATGGAGATAACGAAGCTCAAGAGTCCATAGAAAAAATACAAATCAGGAGCAAACACGGACCACTAAAAACATCAGAGGTGGGATCAGGTGCAATATAGGAGTAAACATCCTCTGCCAATCATTCACATTTGATGTGTGCTCCTTGTCATGATCGGGAAAACGGAAAAGTCTGTAGACAATTCAATGTGTAAACAGACAATTCAATGTGTAAATAATGGCCAAACAATTAGTATTAAAAACATCAGTCCGCATTCGACTTACATGTAATGAAAGATTGTTTTTGCTGACAAGGTCATTGTATCGACCATAGCTAATTACACACATGCAAGTCACTACATCCAGTCAAAGTTGATGTTTTGATATTTTTTCTCAAAATATTTATGAAAGAATAAGATAAGTACATGGTAATTTTGTTGACTTGAAGAAATACATTGATGGGGAAGGGGGGGGGGGTATTGTGATAATAATTACCTAGTCCTTTTTCATTCTGCCTTTTTCTTTATTTCTTTCCCTTTCTCTTCCGTTCCACCCTCTGGCTCATTATCTTCCATCACTTCATCCCTCTCAGAAATGGTTTCCAGTACAGATAAAGTGGTTGATGAATGACTTACTCAAAATTATGGACCCATGATATAGATGTTGTAATAATGTTACATGACACACACTGCAAGTCACTGTGCCCTGTAAAAATTGTTACCTTCTTCATTTATATTTAAGGATCAAGAACTAAATAAGAATTCATTCTTAAGTTTTACAAAAAAACTATATAATCAGGATTTTAGAGGGCTTTGTAAAAATACTGTGAGATACATAATGTAATAACCTTGTCCTTTCTTCACCTTGTCCTCCTTGTTCTTCAGCTTTTTCTCCACTTCCTCATCTTCCTTCATTAAATCTTCCCTAGTAGCTGCTTCTAGTAGAAATAAATACCAATAAAATAAATTAAAAAAATCTTGACTCAAGAAACAGTGATGGTTACACATATTATAAAAAAAGAACATTCTTAGAATATTTGTGAAGAACTAAATAAGTATTTTAGCTAATTAAAGTAAAAGACATTCCTATCAAATAGAAAACAAGAAGTCTGTGATCGAGCCAATGCTCACTAGTAATTATAATTCCCACACTGATTTGAATTTGGTACGGACAAGCACAGGGGTAAACAGGAAGTTGACGTCAAATTCATACAAAAATGAATCCCACCATATGGCATGCCTAAACAATTTAAAAGTGTGCTAAACTTTCAAGCATCATCCTTAACAGTTGTTGAGAAAACTGTGATGGAAATTTAGTACGGACAGATGGAGGGATGAACAGGAAGTTAACATGGGATTCCTACAAAAATACATCCTACCATATGGCATGCCTAAACAGAGAGCGTGCTAAAATATTAAGCACCTTCGATGAGTAGTTGCTGAGAAAAGTGCAACAGAAATTTGGTAAGAACATGGATATAATAAATATGACTAATTTAAATCATGTTTCTGTCATTCCATGTAAACTTTGATCCTCTTCTGTGGCCCTACCCTACCCCTAGGGTCCATGAATTGAACAAACTTGAATCTACACTACTGGTATTTCAGGAAGCTTTCAAATACATGCAAGTTTCTCAATTAATGCAAAATTGGTTATTTTCACTGGTTTAAATTTTCATGATTTGAGGGGATTTAATTTGTGGTTGAAAAAAAAAAACATATGACACCATATCATAAAATTTCGATATTTGGTTTCACTACAGTGTATACTAGTAGCTTAACACTGGAGGGTTTTTTTTTTATTTTGCCTACCATGAAATGAGACCTTGATTTTTAAGGTTTCATTTAAAACACATGCATCTTTCACTTATAGAGTCACAGCTTAGTAACCGAACAATCTCATTACCTATTTCAAACATCTTGGATTGACAAGGTGCTAGGAACAAGAATTGAACAGGGACCTATTAATTATAATGCGAGTACCGACAACAACTACCGTCTAGGCTACTGTGATTTGTCAGTTTCAGGAATTAAGATAAGGGATATCAATAATGAACACTTAAGTAATTATTGCAAAATATAAAGTCTAAACATTTCGGAAAGACTATGAATTTTAAATTAATTCTACTGATTTAGTTAAAAATTTTTGTTAGAGACTGATAAAGGAGACTTAAATTTTCAATTCAACTTTCCAGCATCATGTTTTATACAGTGTAAGCATGGCCTGACTAAATATATGCCTGAGATATTTTAATGTCAGGGTTCAACACTAATGTTAGTCCGTTAGTCTGATCAGACTAATACATTTTCATTTGGACTAATAAAATCTGTCGCTAGTAAGTCCCAACAGACCAATAAAAATTTCTGGAAAACCAATTGAATAAATTACAATTTTCAACAACATTTACTAGAAAACCCTGCATGTATTTTTAGCTTTCTAGCATCTTAGCAGGTAGTAAGGTAATTCTGAGTCAAGTTGGCACTTAATTTTACGACTGACTGATGTGAAATTAAACATTTTAGTGATTATGATTTAGTCCTGTACAAACAATTAAGGTGGATTCCGCCCAGAATTTCGTTGGACACCAAAGGTATTCCACCGAATCCACAAATTCCAGGCTCTCAGAGATTCCGCCTAAATTTAACAGATTCCAGTCATCAAATTCTAGGCTGAATTTAGTTCAGTGGGAAAATAGCTGGAAATTATAAAAAGAAATATTTTGGACAGTTTAAATGGAATCTATATTCAGGCGGAATCCTGTTATTTCAATTCTAGGTGGAATTTCAATTTCCATGCAGGCAGAATGTCAATTTCCAGGCGGAACTAATTACATTTTCGCCTCAAATTTCCAGCTAGTCTCCGCTTGGTTAACGCTTGGTTTCTGCTTATATTGCTTTAACATTTATAGTAAGTTTTACGCCTGGAATTTTACTGAGAATTCTGTCTTGATTATGCCTTTTTCCAGGTGGAACATTTTGTACAGGGTATGATACATAAAGATGTCAAACGTTTTGAGTATAATGAACGAGATCAGGAATATGTTCATACTTCCTGCATGATCACGAGATTTTAAACAAGAGGCCCAGGGGCCACATCGCTCACCTGAGCACTATGGCTAGGAAAAAGCAGAATTCAGTTCAGTCTTGAAAGGTTGAAAAGTTTAAATAAAAAAGTGGTTCGGGGGGGGGGGGGTCATGAATTGAACAAATTTGAATCTACATTATCTGAGGATGCTTCCATTTAAATATGACCAAACATGACTTTGCTGTTCTTGAGTAGAAGATTTTTAAAGATTTAACCTATGTATTCCTATGTAAAACTTTGATCGCCCATTGTGGCCCCACCCGACCCCCGGGGGTCATGATTTGAACAAACTTGAATCTACACTACCTGAGGATGCTTCCATGTAAATATGACCAATCATGGCTTTGCTGTTCTTGAGAAGAAGATTTTTAAAGATTTTTCCTATATTCCAATGTAAAACTTTGATCGCCAATTGTGGCCTCACCCGACCCTCAGGGGTCATGATTTGAACAAACTTGAATCTACACTACCTGAGGATGCTTCCATGTAAATATGACCAATCATGGCTTTGCTGTTCTTGAGAAGAAGATTTTTTAAAGATTTTTCCTATATATTCCTATGAAAAACTTTGATCGCCCATTGTGGCCCCACCCGACCCCCGGGGGTCATGATTTGAACAAACTTGAATCTACACTACCTGAGGATGCTTCCATGTAAATATGACCAATCATGGCTTTGCTGTTCTTGAGAAGAAGATTTTTAAAGATTTTTCCTATATATTCCTATGTAAAACTTTGATCGCCCATTGTGGCCCCACCCGACCCCCGGGGGTCATGATTTGAACAAACTTGAATCTACACTATCTGAGGATTCTACCATATAAATATGACCAATCATGGCTTTGCTGTTCTTGAGAAGAAGATTTTTAAAGATTATTCCTATATATTCCTATGTAAAACTTTGATCGCCCATTGTGGCCCCACCCGACCCCCAGGGGTCATGATTTGAACAAACTTGAATCTACACTACCTGAGGATGCTTCCACATAAGTTTCATATTTTCAAGCACAGTGGTTCTTGAGAAGAAGATTTTTTAATGATGCCATTAATTTTTCACAAATTCTTAATTATCTCCCCTTGGAAGAAGGCGTGGCCCTTCATTTGAACAAACTTGAATCCCCTTTACTTAAGGATACTTTGTGCCAAGTTTGGTTGAAATTGGCCCAGTGGTTCTTGAGAAGAAGATGAAAATGTGAAAAGTTTACAACAACAACGACAATGACAACAACAACGACAGACAACGGACAAATTCTGATCAGAAAAGCTCACTTGAGCCTTTGGCTCAGGTGAGCTAAAAATCTTTGGAATAAAACACTTCATGTACTTTCAAAAAACTATAAAAAGTACATTGTAATCAGTCTTCGACAAATCCCGGGAGTCCGAAGCCCGGGACCTGGTGAAATTGGAAGGGGGCATGTGGAAATTGCATACTTACAAGCCCAAAGGGCACGTGAATTCTGAGGCCTAAGCCTCCGTATTATCAAATTAAGTAATACCAATAACATTAAATGTACTTAAAAGTCTGATTTTTCATCTGAAGTGGAGCACCAAATAAAATTTTAACGATAGTTTATTCTACCACGATTTCCAGGGAACTCTTTTGCAAAAGAAACACAAAAAGTGTACAGGTTGAAAACAATATTAATGGCTAGACAATAGATCGATAGAAATGGATTTCGGATCATTTCCTTGCCATGAAAAGGCAAATAAGAATAAAATTACTTGATAAAATTCTGGGCATGTGAATATTTGTTCGGTCTAGCGTAATAAGTGGTTAAACCTGCCCGAAGGGCATGTACTGAAAAAAAGATTTGGCAAAGACTGCATTGTAATGTTTATTTTTAGATAAATCGTTACAAAACACTGATCTGTCCTTTTTTGACGGACTCATGTGAAGTAGTAAAAGAAGGACATGTTTGTTGAAACACCCTGTATTAAAGGGATTTCAACGCTTATGTACATGATGTATTTGTTTAATCATTCATCCCACCCCAAAACAAAAAAAAGAAGCTTTTTAAAACAATTCTACTTACGCATTAGAAGTACTGCCATCTTTTTTCTCCTGGTGAAGGTTCAAAATATAATTAAATGGGTTTGTGTTCACTGGCCAATAGTTTTAAACACCATCTGCAGGAACCTTGAAGTTTTCCTGTATCACCATGAACCTAAAAAAATCGATGTTATACTTCAGTATCACAAAACATCCATCCTAAAACATTCACAGACAGACATTAAACACATACAATCGTTCCACGTTCCATTTACGTTCATTATTTGAAAATAATCATAAATTGTGAATTTGCTTCATCTTGCACTGATTTAAGTCCCAACATTGTTTAGTTAAATAAATAATACAGTTAAAAAGCATGTTTTACTGACCATGCTGACAAATAATACATTAGACAAAATTAATACATGTATCAATCATGCTATCAATAAAATATGAAAAATGTTAGTGTGCATGTTCACACACACTTGAATAAGTTGACTGACTGCTTCCAAAGAATGTACATGTCCTCATTCATGTAATCCTGTTCCATGATAATAGTTTTCATTTATACCCCTTCATAAAATGACACATGCATGTCACTTGCATACTGCAAGACCCTGCCGGCCTGTACATTGAGTACACTACTTTCACTTTGAACTTGACTGAATATCGATTCCGACCTCGTTTGTGAATTTTTGTGTACATATTGAATCCTTATGTAAAAATATATTCAACTTAGCTTTGAATTAATAAACAATATAAATTGACACATTAATTGAATTTATTCGCTACATACATGTAACTGTAAACAACAGGAGGTATGAGAATTAGCTGTATGTTCATAAGGGGGGGGGGGGGGGGTTACTCCCATATGAAACTGTCTGGGTGGTTTAAACACAGGCACAAATTTAGCTTCCATAAACCTGTAACAGACTAGCATTTCTCCTCCTATATATGTAAAATATGTATAGAAAGCCATGCGAAAAAGTGGTCAAGGCAAGAACAGGCATGGGATAATGACTGAAATATAACATAACACAGTTTTACAAATAAACCCTTCACAGAAAGTTGTGCTAGGTTCCCTACATGAACTCATGGATTCTGAAAAACCTGTACCAGAAACCTGTGCCATTTTCCATATCTGGAGACCCTGATTTGGGAAACCGACCATGTCAAAAAATAACCAAATATGGAGTCATGAGATCTGCATGTGCCTTAATTAATTCATCTAGATCTGGGTTAGGATCTTGGAGAATCCCCTGATGTTGCTGTAGATGCCAAATAGAGACTGAATACAAACTTTACAATGCTTTACATTATTAATTTGATTAGTTTTAGAATTTTTAAAGTTTGAAATTAATACATGTATGAGAGTGCCACATTCATTTTTATAGAACTTATCTACACTATCATTTTACCAATTTATAGTAGTTTCTTATTAAGAATCAAATGATTCAATGCACAATTCTATAGTAATTTAACTTAATTAGGCCAAATGAAAAAAATTATGTGTTTCTGGTGACATATGCTAAAAAAAATTAGGCTAGGTAAGTAGGGAATAACTTTTTTTTTTACTTTACTGTTAATTTTGTTTACTTGATTGTTTGTTGTTTAATTCCCTTTCGAGAAATTTTCACTCATATGGAGATGCCACTACTTGTCGGTGGAGGGCTGCAAATTAATAGACCTATACTCCGCTCTCAGTGAGGGATCTTTTTCATGCCAGCACCTACTGCGACATAGGACCTCTGTTTATATGGTCTCATCCGAAGGACCGGTCTTCACGTCCGACAGTGGGATTCGAACCTGCAATCTAAGGATCAACTCCTTACTTCGCGACTCTAGAGCAAACACTCTAACCACTGCGTCACACAAGCAACACTTTTTATTTTGAAAGCATCAATTAATTATTCTGTACATTGTTTTTCTATCATATACATGTACATAAACATACATGTATATGAATAAACAAACAAACATATATATATATATATATATATATATATATATATATATATATATATATATATATATATATATATATATATATATATATATATATATATATATATATATATATATAAAGTAGGAGTACTCTTTAAGACTCTTGGATAAACAGGTTTTTACAGTGTACGAGACATGCATTTTATGGACTGCACTACGAGAAAACTTTACTATGAACAAAAGTATGATTCAAAATCTCGATTTGGAATAAAAAGTAGTAGAGTCGGTGGGTAAAATTAGGTCAGCTGGGTTATGGGAAATACATGTTGTTGTTTTTTTCAGCCTAAGTTTGTTCAATTTGAATTTAATAAAATCATAACTTTCTTTATCATGTGATGACACAAAATGAAATGAGATTGTTAACTTAGGTTAAATCATCATTGATCAACAAAGACTATTTCAATGTCTGTCAGCTTGCATTGAAACATCCAAGGATAAAGATTTCAAATGGCTTCTATATTAGACTTACTTACTTAGACTTTTAGTTCAAAAGTGACAAAATCATTCAAGTTGACCTAAGTACAATTCCAAGTGATATACATGTATATTAGTTATGTATCTTTTATAAATTAAGAAAGACACAAGCTATATTAGCTCAGGATCATGAATCCTTCTAATCTGATTTGCACAAAGGAAGTTATGATCATGCTATGTAAAAAGCCGTGAGATTAAAAATACATGTATATAGTTTGAACCAAATCTGCCTCATTCAAATTTTGTAAGTTAGAAACTGTCTTCTTGGGACAAGTATTCCTTGCCTACACATTGGTTTCTGTGCACAAGAACACCTTGCTTTCAACCTCAGATTCTTTGTCCATATCTTGGGTCTGTGGAGCCCGTACATCTTTTCTAAATTTCATATATGGGTTCCGTGCCTTAACTGTGTCTATATACACTATGTCTATTTCACCTCAAAATTTTGGAAGGACACTATATTGCGACTCGATTTGTTTTAAAATATGCACATTAAGCAAAATAAAAGTTGTGTATTTCATAGATTTCAACAATTGGAAATGATAATATTATTAAATTACAAACTTCAACTCAGCCTGAAAGTACAATTTTTTTAACAAGTAGAATTTCTCTTAGCATGCTTACCAATAGACGTACTCAATATATATGGGGTATACAGTCCACCAATACATTTCCCATAGGCGACAATGTTAACCTTTTCTCACACTGTTTTAAATCCTTGCTTTACATTTAAGGACGGAACAACTCTCAAATAACATCTCAAGGTGGAATGTCAGATTGTTTTCCGGCCAAATGCACACATTCGCAAAAAATAAACATCTGAAAATGAAAGTAATTAAAACAATAAAAGTAGAGCATTAACATTTCCAAAATCTAGGGTGTGCACATATCAAACTATACAATTCCTTTCCTTTAAAGTCGCCCGTGTGGCGCAGTGGTTAGAGCGTCTGCTCTAGAGTCGCGGAGTAAGGAGTTGATTCTTACGTCGCGGGTTCGAATTCCACTGTGGGACGTGGAGACCGGTCCTTCGGATGAGACCGTATAAACCGAGATCCCATGTCGCAGTAGGTGCTGGCACAAAAAAGATCCCTCACTGCTCAATGGCCATAAATGCCGAGTATAGGACAAAATTTGCAGCTCTCCACCGGCAAGTGGTGGTGTCTCCATATGAGTGAAAAATTCTCGAGAGGGACGTTAAACAACATACAAACAAAACAAACCTTTCCTTTAAAAGATATAATGTCGAAATCTTTCCAATGAACAGAGCCAAGGGAAAATTGAATGCACACTTTGGTGCTAATATGGTTGATTTAATGACCATTTTAAATTTTTTTTACTTCAGTGCAATTATCCTGATTATGGTGCATAGCACAAGCCTTCAGCATATGCCAGCGAGTATGTTAATCTTTCTGTACGTCGATGCAAGTTTTTTAAGCTTTGTACATGCTGTAGTGTGGCAAAGCCTTAATTTGAAGAGGTGTGGAGCAACCTTTACATCTTTTGTGTGTGTATGTGAATTTACAAGAGTCTCACTTAGCCTATCTTCTTTTACGTGTTGGTATCACAGCTGTATCACGTATCACGCTCACAAACACCACAGTGAAAGGTTTAAAATATATGCACAACCAAACCTTTGTGAAATATCTGCACTTGACTGATATCACATGCATGACTTAATAATTTTATACGTGACTCGAATGACCTCTGATTTGTTTATCATGTAAATATTTTGAACTTGTCATTTACACCTTTATATAACGTTTCTTACTCTATACTTACCATGAGGGGTATTAACATACTAAAATAAATCACAGAATGACATCGAAGGTATAATCCAATAAGTATTTCTATGTTATTAGGTTCACAATCAAGCATCACGCCACAACAGTTACGATTAAGTAGTAATTCGTTCCGGTGATGACTCGGAATGAAATTTTACACAGAAAAAAAAATGTTTATTACTTGAGTAAATTTGAGTAGAATAGGTTAATCAGACAATTTTTTTTTACTAGAAATAAACATGGTAAATGGAGAGGGGGGAGGGGGGAGGCATTAACAATGTTCAAATAGATATTTCTATATATAGTCCCTGATTAGACTAAGTGTAAAATTTATGCAGTTCTTTATATATACGATGGACAATGTTTAGCAATTCATGCACCGATCAAGTCCAGTTCACTCATATTTTTTTATTTTTATTTTTTCATTTTTTATTTATTTATTATTATTATTTTTTTTTTTTTGAGTTTTCAAATTGTAGTTTTTCTCGGGGGGGGGGGGGGGGGGGGTGGGGGGGGATGGACAAGTTTGCGTTTTTAAAATTTATCTATTTATATTTTAAGTTTTGGGTAAATTTCTCAGTTGGATTTTTTTTTTTGGGGGGGGGGGGGCATGGACCCCCCCCCCCGGAAGAATTCCTGGATCATCTCCTTCTGAGGAAACAATAGTGAACATGAATCACTAACTCTAATGAATAAATAAGGTAAAGTCTTGGAAACCACATTTTACAATTACCGTAATCACACCTCATCAAGTCTAGAGACTGTAATTATTTCTCTTACTCGGACAGGTAAGCAACTAATGATTAAAGTTTCCAATCTGAATACATGTACAAAAACTTGCAGATTTTCATATTTTGATTAGTTTACCAGCTTTAAGGACACATACAAGAAGAACTGAGCATACTTTATTTTTGGATGAAAGAGAACTCTGGTCTTGTCTACATTAGCCGTAGTATTTTAAAAATGCATTTCCCCTTCCGATCAAAACAGTTTATCATACACGTACCTCCATTATAAAGATATCTAATCTTTCTAAATTCTTTTTATACAATACATGTGCAGGTGTTCCATTGTGACATACATCAGGGACATTGTATTAGAAAATATTTAAATGAAATTGTTCATTTGAAATTCTGTAAAATCAGTCGAGAAACATTTAAAATCGAAAAGTGTGATTCTTATATAGTGAGAACGTACTGTTAAATACTTTTGTAATCATACATATTTGAAGCAGTTTTTTTAAATAAAGAATAAATTACAAATGAAGTGCATGTCTTGGACAAAGATAAATAAGATAAATAATTTCTAACTTCATAAAATAATTTATTTAACTTCTGAACTGAAGATGTGTTGATGGCAATATATGTGACTATAAAGGATAGAGATAATTCCAGTTCAGTTCATAACTAGAACAAAGAACCAGATACGTTTGATATATTACATGAAGTATAATTTTTTATATAAGTTGAACATAATTAATTGATACGAGTGCATGAAATAGAAACATGTCAACATTATGAATAATTCGAGAAAATTCGAACTTAGACTCAATGACGACTGCAAATTATGCTTAACAAATGGATTGGGCCATGTAGTGGATTTAAAGTTATATGGAAATATATTTAAATAATTCTTTAACCTTAAAGTTTTATTTTGTGGATTATAACTAAGGGATTTGAACATAAATTTTTCAAGGGCATATAAACAACGAAATCTAAATACTCTATGTTTATCGAGTGATTGATTAATATCTTTGTATATGGAAACGATGTGATGTTTTGTAATTAACGCTTTAATTCACGGTAAAATCAACAGAAAATTAACTTACCTGATGAGATCATTTGTTGCTTTGTAGAAAAATCGAGATCATTATATACCGGAAGTCGGCCATAGTATTAGTCTGCATTGCGCATGCGCTAGAATCAAAACCGAGTAAAGTGTGTAAGGGCCATTTTTTGATCATAAGTCGGTGTGTGAAAATACGGGTGTAAACCGTCAAATGACACCAACTTTTTTTCTCGATTTTTTGGGCATAAATAATCGAGAACTACCCATTTTTCGTAAAACGGCAACTCACTACAGTGATTACTGTAGTGACTTGGAAAACTGTAGTGAGTTGATTGATGTGTCAATAAGTACCTGAGCTGAGTTGAAGGTGTTTACAAACGCACCCTCACACACACACACACACACACACACACACATCTATCTATCTATCTATCTATCTATCTATCTATCTATCTATCTATCTATCTATCTATCTATCTATCTATCTATCTATCTATCTATATATATATATATGTGTGTGTGTGTGTGTGTGTGTGTGTGTGTGTGTGTGTGTGTGTGTGTGTTTGTAAGACCCCGATACTCACTACACGCACTAGGTAACACACCAGCAAGTCACTACATTTTGAAGAGTCACCACTTACACTCATGTAGTGAGTTTTCTAAAGTGTTGAAAACGGAATTTCGCACCGTATATTACCCAGAAAATACAAAATTGTTCATAGTGTGAGTTTCCGGTCTGAACGTGATTTTTTCCACACACATTTTCATGCTGCATCATGGCGTTTACACACATTCCCCTGATGGATTTTTTGCGCATGCGCACGAGTAACTTCCGTGAAAATGGACATCAACAGTAAAAGTAAGTTATTAACAACATATTTTGACAATTTTTACATAGTACAAAATCCGAATTAACTGTTTTTGATATGTTTTATTATTATTTAGTCGCTTAAAGACCAGAGTACTGATAAAAAAAATTATAACATGATTTTAACAGATTTTTTTTGTTAGAAATGACATTCAGTTAAGGATGTGAATAAAGTTGCACTTCTTCTAAGGATATTTTCTCTATTAATTGAAATAATTAACTTTAAAATAACGTACCGTGTTTAATGTAATTATTATTTTAAACTTTAAAATCAGTTTTATATGTTACATAACATTTATTAATATTGACTGAATTTCCTCGAAACTCCGACATTTTAAAGTAGTTTGTCAAAGGCAATGCGATTGCAAACAGATAAATTAATAAATTATAGGCCGTAAGTTTGTCTTTTGTGCACTTAACATTAGGATATTGAAAAAAGTCATTGTGAGTTACTGGTTGTAAAAATAGAATGAGGGATAATCCGAATTTCCTGAACAAGAATGATAAAAGTGGACTTACCTTTTCTTAAAAAAAATGTTTAGTAAATAAACATATGTAAATATTTTACTTAAAGCAAGTGAATTTGTTTTAGTGTTCTTTTATCTGTTTGTTTGGGTTTTTTTTTAGTGTTTTTTAATCTGTTTTAAACAATTCATTTTAAATAATGTTGCCTTATCTAATGAGATTATTTCATCATCTCTAATGAAATTATTTCATCATATAATCTCACATTTTATATACCAGTAATTTGACTTTACCAGAACTTCCCGAAAGTTAAGTTTATTTGAAAGAAAGAGTTTGACGAAATATATGGAGATAACGAACAGTATTCAAGCTCTGATACAATTGCAAAATATTCAAGAGAAAAAATAAAATTCTTTCATATTTGCTTAATATTAAAGAACAAGTAATTAAAATAATTGTTTGCTTGTTTACCATCCCTTTGAAAATTTTTCTCTCATACTGAGATGCCACCACTTGCCGGTGGAGGGCCAAAAATTTAGACCTGTGCACCCATAAGCAATTATGGATCTTCTTCATGCCAGCGCATACTATGAAACAGAAGCTCGGTATATACTGTCATCCAAAGGACCTGTCCCCATGTCCTGCAATGAGATTCGAATCCGCAATGTAAGCTGCGACTCCAGAGCAAATGCAATAACCACTGCGCATACTATTAGTAATTAAAAAAGATAAATGTGAGTTAAATGGAAAGAATTTTCAAGCTTTCTTTATGCAAAAGGATGGGAGCAAAATAAATCAACATTTTTAGACTAACATTTTGGTTGGCTTTCACTTTTCAGATTATTTCTGCTGCTATATAGTTGAATTTGATTCACCGAGAAACATTTGTTAAAAAACACTATTACCCACCGAATGATGAAGTCATGCCTTCCAGCATAGCAACAGTCAACAATGCTTCATGACGGGTGATATTCCAAAAATAGTGACTGCGCAGAATTTATGCATGCAAGGTTCACTTTTATATGTATTCGCAAAAACATTCAGCATAATATAATAAATACTGCATGAAGTTGAGTGTAACATTGAAAATTTTCACCCCAAAAAAACCATTGTCAACCGAGGCTCGATATCCTGAATCCTTGGATATCTTGAAGTTCTTTCTCAGTAATATAAAGTTTGAGATTGTATTATATAAATACTGCATGTAGTTGAGTGAAACCATGGCAACATTGAAAATTTTCAGCCTTAGAAAACCATTGTCAACCGATGCACAGCCGAGGTTGACAATGGTTTTCTTGGGGTGAAAATTTTCAATGTTACCCTCAATTGCAACTACATGAAGTATTTTTCATATCATACTGAATGTTTTATACAAATACACAGTACAGCGAGTCGCCCGCATGGCGCAGTGGTTAGAGCGCCTGCTCTAGATTCGCGAAGTAAGGAGTTGATCCTTACGTCTCGGATTTGAATCCCACTGTGGGACGTGGAGACCGGTCCTTTGGATGAGACCGTATAAATCGAGGTCCCGTGTCGCAGTAGGTGCTGGCACAAAAAAGATCCCTCACTGCTCAATGGCCATAAGTGCAGAGTATAGGACAAAATTTGCAGCTCTCCATCGGCAAGTGGTGGCGTCTCCATATGAGTGAAAAATTCTCGAGAGGGACATTAAACAACATACAAACAAACAAACAATCACATTACAGTGAACCTTGCGTGCATAAATTCTGCAGAGTCAATATTTTTTTGGAATATCACCTGTAGTCAAGCAATGTCGACTGTTGCTATCCTGGAGGGTGTGGCTTCATTATTCAGCGGGTAATAGTGTTTTTAACAAATGTTTCTTGATGAATCAGATTCAACTAATTTACATGAAAGTATAATATTAAAAATTATGACTCAGTCGGCCTTTAATCTATCTAAGAGTACTACATTAAGTAAATGTTTGGGTTTTTTAATACATATAATACAATACAGAACAATGTGTTTGGATATAGCAAAGAGACAATCTCATTTATGCAATATGTTGTAAAAATGACAATTTAAAAAAAATATCTTGGAGTGGGGGGGGGGGGGGGTCCTGAATCTGCCACTTTTAATGTACCCGAAAGTGGTCAATAAGTCACAACTTACTTAGGGAAGTCATTGATTACTAGTCTGATAATTAGTATGGGTTAGGAATTAACAAGACATATAGTATAGATTGAAATAGTAATACCTGCTTAACTGGGTTAGCAGAATAACAATGAAACTCCAAAAATTTTAAATACAGTCAAACCTTGATATCTAAGGATTCAAGATATCCAGGGCAAAATACCCAAAGAATAAGTGTTTGGGACTTCAAAATCCCTTTCAACATATCCATGATATTCAATATATCAGTGTCATGGATACAGAAGTTCAACTTAAGTAATTATTGCTTGAAAACTTGATATGTTTATATGCATATACACTATGCATATATGCATATGCACTATATGTTTGCACTATATATATACACAAACTAATTCTCATTAATTAGGAAACAGCAATATGTTGTTATACAGATATCATGATTTATCGAGTTTGGTGATGCATTGAATTCGCACATTTTAGGGTAAATACAATGTACAGAGCTACAGTTTATTAGACTTTTTAATAAGATTTCTTGTCGCCTGCATGACGCAGTGGTTAGGGTGTCTGCTCTAGAGTCGCGGAGTAAGGAGTTGATCCTTACGTCGCAGGTTCGAATCCCACTGCGGGTCGTGGAGACCGGTCCTTTGGATGAGACTGTATAAACCAAGGTCCCTTGTCACAGTAAGTGCTGGCTCGAAAAATATCCCTCACTGGCCCTGAGTGCCGAGTATAGGTCAACATTTGTAGCCCTACACCAGCAAGTGGTAGCATCTCTATATGAATGAAAAATTCTCAAGAGGGACATTAAACAACAAACAATCAATCGATCAACAAGATTTATTAACTGGAATGAAATCTATAAGACATCAGGCCTAAGGAAAAAAACATGCTTGTATACACGTACCATTACTTGCTAATAAAAAATAGGGTTGATAGGTAAAATTTTGTTTTTATTTTGTTTAAATTCTTTTTATAAAGGCATAAACATTGCAATTCATTTTTTTTAATAACAATTTGAAATTTTCGCAGAAAGATTGGAAATGACAAGGGTTAAAAACATGAAGAATGCTGAAAAAAAGATTTTAGGGAGTGCCAACTCACTTCGACATACATGTATCCCTGTATTTGAGATATCAGTGTTCTAGATAACAACCTTCATTAAAAGAAATTAAAATCTATAACAGGACATGAATGCCTTACCCAGGATAAGTTTTGATGAAACAAAGAAAAAAGCATCAGGCTTCTATGGTTCAAAATCAGAGTAAAGGAAGAATGATGAGGTCAAGGTCAAAGGAAACTTTATAAAGGTTTGAAGTATTATGACACAGTTGAATAACTCTCACCAATTTTGTGTTATTGTACGTTTGATAGAAATATTATGAATACTTTCTTTAAAAAAAAGAGCTGTAACTAAAATAAATAGTCAGATTAATGATTAACAAAAGGAACAGGTCATAATTTGGACACAGTTGAAATGTTATCACCAATATGTGTCAGTGCAAGTGCATAGATAAAAATAAATTAAAAGATTTTTTTAAGACTAAGCTACATGCAAAATAAGGAATAGCGAGGTCAAGGTCAAAGGGAAGATCAAGATAAAAAAATTGACATAGTTTATCTCAAATATGTGTATAGATAAAAATATCTTGAATAATTTCTTTGAAATTGAGCCAAATGCAGATTGAAATAGTTGGGTCAATATCATAGGGGTTACAATAAAAAATTCAGGACACATTTGAATACTTCTTACCAACATGTGATAGTACACTGTATGTGTATCTGGATAAAAAAAAGTTCCTTTAAAACTGAACAAAATGCAAAATGAAAAAGCTAAGTCAAGGTAAAAAAAATGGACACATTTGAATAGTTCTCACAATATATCATTGTGTGAATTTAGATAAAGATATCTTGAATACTAAGTATTTCCTTTGAAAATCAGCTGAATGTTAAATTCAAGAGTAGTAAAGTCAATATCATAGGGATAGTCAGACTTTCAGAGGATTGTTGGAAACATGCATTAAATTATAATTATTTCTGATTTAATTGTAATATTATTTTGTTTAGTTTTGAGGATAGGGGAATCATATTCAACATTTTCTATTATATTGTCAATTTCTATCAGAGCCTTCCTATTTGTGGATTTTTTTATGCACTGTACAGCAAATACCTGACCATCCTTAGATTTATTTGCAACTTTTATGAGCCTATATAGCAGGCAACACATGTTTTTTCTTGGAACACTCTAGATAAACATACGTATGTACAAGTAAATATTTTTTGGAAAGAATTTTCAGCATAATGTCATGAACCACAGAAAGCATACAAAATAATGCAACATCCGCTTAATAAGTATATTTGGCTTCGTATTCTTAATTACTAGGATAATTTGAATTGCAATATCAATTACATTCAAGTTTCCACAAATTTATAGTCCATGAATAAGAGACTAGGCAATATTATTCACCAGAGTGGGACCAGTGCATAAACATAGATTTATAAAGTCTTAAATAAATTGGTCTCATACCTTTCACTGCAGTGAAAGAATATATTTCCCGTCCTCATTTTGTATGAAAATTAAATCAAAGTAAATTAAAGTTCATAAATACCCCTGTACATATATACAATATAATATGACCTTTAAATTTCTCCTTCATCAGCCATGTTGAGGCTGTGATATAGATGGCTACTACTTGAAGGGTATAGACTCCATTCAGTTGCAAAATATTTGGTGATTTCCTTTTCTAAATGAAATAATTTTGGGAATTTTAAACGTGCATGATTTTGGATATCATGCAACCTGAAAATCTTTGAAAGTTGTATAAAATCTTACTTGACCATGACATTTTTTATTTCTAAGGAAATATGACATGCATTGGATTGTTTTTCTTGTAATTCTAGCAGGGATATATCCACTGCAATTCAATCAAGGATGTAAAGAGATTTTCCTCTGGTAAATTGTATTCTATACATCCTCAGAGGCTGAAGCAGCAAGCTAACTTGTAATACAAGATTTGTTTGTATAGCAAGCCAGCTGGTGTAATTTAGTATACATGTACTATGTACAGCTTGAGCTGAAGGTAAAATATTGTGATGTCACAAGGCATAGTTAAAAAGCACTGGGGCCTTCTGCACACATGTATGGAATACAACACAGAGTAAATCCCCTACACCCTTGATTCAGCCTCAAGGTGTATGGAATACAATCCAGGGTAAATCCCCGTACACTCTTGACTAAAAGTATATTATATGCTTCTAACATACTGTCTAAATCTTAAATGTAGCATACTTTCTAAATCTAAATTGATTAATTAATTTCCTGATAATTTGATTATATTGATTAATTTGACAGTTTTGCACTGAAGGCCAGGTCTAAATTGTCCAAAAACTAGGAGGAACCTGTGATTTGAGGGTTTATTTCATGGATTTGAATAACTACATGTATTCATGAGTCTTTTCTCACTTCATAATAAAATCAGGGACCTTTATTAGGAGGGGGTTCGGGGGGGTGGGGGTGGGGGGGGGGCGCCAACTCCCCTGTTATAACCAAAATTATTCGTATAAAGATTAAGAAATTTTTATTTTGTTGTTGCTAAATATTGCATTTATAATTTGTGTCCCAGGCCCTTAATCTTTAGACACCCTTCTGGATCCGCCACTGCCCTACAGTTACTGAGTTATATAGATTATGTATGTAGGGTCTTTTGTTGTTAAAATGACTTGTCCCACCCTAAAATGGCCAAAATAAGTACCTTTGCCATCATACTTTGCAACTGTCCCACTCTAAAAGTCATAAATATTGCCTGCATATTACAAGATTTTCACTTTTCAGAAATGTGCTGGTTACCGGAAGTTCACAAGAACCAGTTAAGCGAAGGTAACACCCTACAAACATCATTAACATGAACATGAACTGATCACTGAGACTGCATTGCGTATGAAAGACAGTTTTGTAAGTATTTGTAAGCTTTAAAGTATAAAAATCTTCTCTTGTTACTTTTGAAGATGGAAATTTAGAAGATGCTTGAAGTTCATCGTATGTACTGTGAACTTTGGAAAGTTGTCACTTAGTTGAGAAAATTCGAACTAGGTCAGTTGTATGTGTCAATTTTTCGGAACGATAATCTTTATAGTGCCCGTTTTATTCATTTTTTATACACGTACAATGAACACAGTTGGGCCTGCATTACAGTCTATCCTTGTTTGGGATTGGGAAACATTAAACACAGAAAAGTTACAGTGTCTGTTTAAGGGTTTTTGGTCAACTCGTAACCAGCCTCGTATGATCGTATCTAGGTCAGATCTCCTCCTACAAGTAAGAGCCTCGGTTAAACGTCCCTACGCTCCTTATATACCTCGGAGCGCCAAGTCAAAAGTATATCGCCGTGAACCTCTAGCATGTTGAGTAGATCAGATCAAACCCAATAGGTCAACTCATATTAATGAAACAACAAAATTCAACTCGTAACCAGGAGAATTGTTACAAGCTGACTCCCCTATATAAATTGATGACAACTCATAACTTAACAATATTAACAATTTATTACCTCTTCTGAGGTCAACATGGTGAAATACGGACCCAAGACTTGGTCTACGAGGTGAACTGACCTGACCATAGATAGAATGTTCTATCATTGAAATGATAAATGTCCTACGGACCCTGTTTAACGATAGAATGCATTCCGTGTATTGTCCATGTAGCAAAGAAAATACGGGAGATAACTCTAACTTTGTGCATTTACTATGAAATATCCCGAGAGTTCTGAATGTCAACATCTTGTGTAAATTTGAAACGAGTAAAAAATGTTGGTGAAAAAGTGTTGAATTCTTCCATTATATGGATTAAATTTTTAGATGAAAGGTATT
This sequence comes from Saccostrea echinata, assembly GCF_033153115.1. NCBI lineage: Eukaryota > Metazoa > Mollusca > Bivalvia > Ostreida > Ostreidae > Saccostrea > Saccostrea echinata. The sequence goes on from NW_026889789.1 coordinate 3,714,031, forward strand.
TACAGTCTCAAAAGGTTTTTTATGATTAATTTGACTGTTATTTTCAATGCAACTTCATTAATTTTCTCCAAAATCATTTCGGAGCGATTCTGCAATTTTCTGCTATATTATTGGTATATGGGAGGGATTCTAACTGTAGTGAGGGCCTGTCCCAAGACACAGTTAGATTATTCTAATTAACCTGACCAAGGCCACGTAGTGGCCGAGGTCATGTCTGGTTAGCAAGTCGGTCATGTCAAGGGTCCTTCTTTTCACCATGTGGAACTCATATGGGGTATCAATTGTTTTACAATACCGATAAGAAAATTATATATTATACACTTGAGTGCATGATATTGCATTACATTACCAATGTTTTTTGAATGGGATCTTGATTCGCTAGTGAAGTTGTTTATGCTGACTTCTGCAAGTTATGTTAGTTTTTGCATCATGATTTACTGATTAAAACAATTTTTGATTGACAGTAACATGCATTAAATTCTTATGCCCTGTTCACACGGAGAGTTTAATTCGCAGTAAATTAATGCGAAGTAAATAATGTGAATTAAAATAATGCAAATTAAATTGTGTTCACACTACAGCTAATGCGAAGTAAACTAATGGGAATTAAAATTTTATTTCTACAGTAAGGCTATTCAGTAAGGCTATTATGATGTCATTTTCAAATCACGTCGCCTTATGCGCAGCAAACCCATATTACATTCTGTCATAGTCTCTATGCACAAATCAGTGATTAACATAATTTTTCTTTGTTTTCCACTAAAATATAGCATAAGTATCCATATCTGTCCACAGACATGTGGCATGTGACTTAATTGTGCCATTATGCATGCGTCAAAATTTAATTCGAATTAGCTTCGCTTAGCGTTCACACGGAGCTAATGCGAAGTAATTTAATGTGCAGTTAATTAATTTGAATTAAACTAATTTGCATTAAATTCCCTGTGCGAATGCGATTCAAATTTAATTTGCAGTAACTTATGTTTAATTCGAATTAAACTCTCCGTGTGAACAGGGCATTATAATTGAAGTGAACTTTTACTGAGCAAAATGAAAATCTGGCGCAGAATTTTACTATAAAGAAGAGCCATGTCTGCATTTCCTGGAATTGTAACAAAATTTTCAAATGAATAAACAAATAAATTTTTTGACTTATAGGCCCTAGATCTGTTGTATTCCGTATCATAAACAGACAATGCAAATTTTATAACACACTTTTTTAACGTATAATCATTATTCTATTCATTAAGTCAGGGATCTATATACTAACGGGATAGGCATCTCCTTCAGTACCATGTTTACTCGCCCAAAACACTACAAGTTTTTCAAACTATGTTTATTCTCAGTAAAAAATTTGTTTTCCGATAAATGTAATCTGTTCTTTTTGTTTATTGGAATGGATATTTAATAAATTTTAAAGTATACGTTGTAAAATAATCTAAATGTAAAGCAAATTACCACCAAATTTTGCAATTCTCGGCCGATCAGGGGCATGTGTTGATTTAACAGGTTTAAGTGATTCAAATTAAGAGATAATTATGGGATATTCTAAATTATTGACTCAACGAAATTGAGCCTGTGATATTTTCTGAAAGAAGAACAGAGGCCAGTATATATATATAATTATAATAGTAACTTGATCCGAAGAGCCGTATCATGTCAAGTTGACATGCACGGATCATCAGATCAAATGAGTTTGATCTGATGATCCGCGCCTGTCATACGGGTCTCAGGATCAAGTTACTGTTATAATGATAAATTTATTAAATACCCCTTTACAACTAGCAAAATATAATAAAAGGAAACTTTTAGGATCAATTACATAACTTTTATCCGTTAAGCAAACCATTTTATCAAGGAACTTTTTGATCTGTGAGAATAAAAACAGCATTTATCTGTGTCAACTCAAAACCATATATGTTTGTATGTTAACATGTTAAGATTTGAATTGCCTTGGGTACGACTTGACTATGGCCATATGACATTGGGTGGCAGGGGATAGTTTCATACTATAGATTAGTACGCGCTGTCAAATTTCTTTAAAAACTGAGATATCCCCTGATTGATGTGATATTTTATGTAGAAAAATGAATAGAATAATTATGGGATACATGTACATGTGCAGTGTAGCAGAGCTTGCTGAGAAAAATGATATGCATCATGTAGGTGTCACTCTGATGCTTAGCATATATAGAGTTGTAAATGCGAAACTAAGACATTTGGTCAGTCGCAGAGGAAATTCAGCTGAAAAGCAGTGGTGTGCATCTCAGAGGGAAGGTGAATGGCCCCAGATCAATTGGTGAATTTTCATTAGGGCATGCATTGTTCTACAGAATACTGGGTGTTTTATCCTGCTCGCTCGGGAATGGGATGGGCTGTATAGGTGCGACAGCAGCCCAAATCTTGGAAAAACAAGCCAAAATCATTGGAGACCTCCAAGTGCATTTTCGGTACATGTGCACTTTAATATGTAGGTTACATGTTATACGTTGACACTTTTTTTGAGCTATAGATATATGAAGTGCAATTAATTAGCACCCAAGAAACTGCCCCAAACTATGATCTGTTTTTATTGACCTCATGCATATGCCTACCCCCTCGGCACATGCTTGGCATTGAAAAGAAAAATTATTCCCTGCCACCTTGATAACAGATATGTGGAAATAAATTTTCTGTTTTTAGAACTTCATGGAGATTTGTCATCTATTACAGCAAGTATTTAGAATAAAATATATTTAAACCAAAATCATTTATTAATGCCAACTTTTAGAGATCAAAGAGCGAGCCTAGATAATTAATTAGAATTTGTTAGTATGGTATTTCATTGTACATTTAAGTCCATTCCAAGTTTTTTCAATGTTTAGCTTCCGCGTGTGCCTTGGATTTTTTGACATCCCTTAAAAAAAACAAAAAAAAAAAACAAACAAACAAACAAACAAAATCAGGAGTCCTGAAATTGTTTATTCTGGTCGATTCACTGAATTCTGTCAATTTCTCTAAGTATTTGTCTACAATATGCCATATTTGGAATATTTTAAGCATTTAATACCTTGATTTTGCTGAAGAATAAATATTTCTACGAGAAAAATAGATTAATGGAATCATATTCTTTGAATGACATCATTTTTATGGCTATAATGACTTGTGTTTTACTTTTTGGTTTGTGTGTTTTTTGCGAATAGGTAGGGAAGTATTTGAAAGATGGGTGGATGCTAAACATAGAAAAAAACTTGGAATGGCCTAAGGTAATATTTTCCATATGCATCAATTTCATAATACAGCTCTTAATTTATAGTTTTGTGCAAAAAAGTTAAAATCCAGATTGATCTGTATTTAAATTTAAGTTTGTATATTTTTTTCCAAAAAATATTTTTTGTATAATTTTTAACATAAATGATGTTTAAACAAATTGGAAATACTGGGGCTGATTTTAGAGCAATCCCCTAGTTACAATATGATGTCACACAAAGAAACATTTAGCAGAAGACTTATACCTGGAAAATAAGATCTCAGAATCTGAATTGATAAATTTTTTTGTAATATTTTGTGTCTATAAGTAAGTCTTTTATTGAACCTATTTGACCAAAGTGAGCATCCTGGCCCATGGGCCTCTTGTTTGAAGACAGTTTTAATTTTTAAAAGGTGATGTTGAATCTAAATGCTTTGATGTTTTAGACATCCAAATGGCTAGCTCAGATGTGGAAGTGGAATCGGACCCTTTTAGTTGGGAATTCAATGGAAATTCATTTGACAGTGATGATGATGATGAGATTTATTCAGGTAATATATATAAATATAATTATACAAGTTGCACTACCCAGTCTGCTGTTAAGCTAATTTCATGATATCATAATGTCATAAAGAGGGATTTAATATTTATCATGTTTATTCACATGTTTTTGGACACAAACTATTTTTTGAGGCGCATCCCTAACAGCGATGTGGCCTCATTGCAGTTGACCCCCATTTCTTTCTTTTCAATTACTGCGGCGACAAAGGACTCCACAATATTGATTCTAAATACGCCATTGAAAATAGAGCAAATGTATATTGACAAGTTGGTGATATTCATTGTCTATTTTAAATACCAAATAACATAAAATCTCACATATATATGTTGTTTATACTTTGAAAGCAACAAAGATAACAAAAAAGAAACAATTACAAAACAAAACAAAAATAGAGAAAGAGAGAAAACAACAACAAACAAACATGCTACGCGGAGTAAGATCTATTTACATCGCAACAGCTCTTGCCATAAATTATTAGGCCTTGTAATACGACATTGCTTGTACGAATATCTGAGAAAAATATACAATAATTTTATTTTATAAAACATCACTAACAGTAGGAACAAGATGGTTGTTTTTATAGAAATAGAAGGGATATCATTATTTTTTCACTTGATATAACGAATAGTAAGATGTTCAACTGAATAAATTTTTGCAACAAGGGCCACCTTTCGCAGTCAAGACAAACTCTAAAAACGGCATGAACTCCGAAAAAGTCTTTGGCTCCATCATGCATTGCGGCAAAATGGCGTCCGATGTAAACAAACGATGGATTGTCGTTCGCTTTCTTCATATATACGGCTGCATAATGGCTGTATTTAGTGCATTGTGACTTTACTTTAATTTTTGTTGAATGGATAATTATATTTATGAAATTATTTTGTGGATATTGACTTATTTATTGCTTCAAACTCTTGCATAGTAGTAAATTGGATTATACGACATCGAATTCAATACTGCCGGTAAGAATTATTTTCTTATTTGATTTATTGTCTCCTTGATTTAATTTTATGTTGTTCCTACGATATCTAGGTGCTTTTACTTGTTTTTGAAGACACCCAGCTTGTATGTATTTTAATTAGAAAATGCGCATTTTTCACTACGGAGCAAACATATTCACAGGTTTATATTTAGAAGACATGTTGTTACCTTAATTTCTAGAAGAGTGGTTTTTAAAGATTTCATTTTGATAGCTAATAGTTTTAAAAATGTTTTCATAATAATATCTGTTCGTATGTGATAAAAAAAAATCGGTAAATAACCATGGTAAGAACTTACGCGTTCAATTCAGATGTCGTACACAAATAAAAATACCGGAATGCTAATATATGTGTAAAATTCAGTCAAGTTTTTAACAGTTACAATATGTATTGTCCCATTTTGCATATATATCCCTTTTATTATGCATATTTACTTCTAAAACGTATCATTTTCTCTGTAATTGACCTGACTTCAAACGTCACCTTTGAAAGTAAATATCTCCTTTTTTGCAAATAAAATCAAAAATCTGACAAATACGATCTCCTCCGAAGTCTTTTATTTAGCATTTCTGAGTACTGGCATAATTGCCATACTTTCCAAAACTTTGCACAGACAGTTTTTGTAGACCCATAATTTTTGCCGAAAAATCGCTATTTTTTGTGCGTGTGCACATGCGCGGACTCTATTTTCGGAGTCTTTTTCAGTCTCAATTTCTTACTTCCGGAAAAGCAAAGCTGTTTTTGGAGTTCGTCTAGACTGTTTTGGGAAAAAAATTCCACGAGGAAGGGTGACACGAAACGGTGAAATGATCAGTTTTTGGTAAAATGTCAGTTGAGTATGATAAAATATCTGATAAAAAATTGCAATGACAGTGGATTTCAATTTATAGGTTTACTAATACCGTATAAACATAGACTTTTTGAGTTAATTTTATCGAAAATATCGGAGGAAACGTGTTTCATAGTATACCGTATACCACTCCCGATTGTTTTTTTTTCAGTCCGAATTATATGAACATTTCATGTATCCCACTATGGTTTACGTATTATGTCATTTTGATTGATAAAACTAGTCTAAGACAAAGTATTGATATTTAAAAAAAAATGCTCATAATGAAAGAAACGGAAAAAATTCAGATATGAAATTATATAGAATTATTCAATAATCATTCATTTCTAAATTCTCGTTCATTATTTCATCTTTTTACTATGTTTATAATGAAAGAATAAAAAAAAATAAAAGTATAATTAAAATCAATTATAGATTAATTTAAATATCAATGAATTATAATTGATATATCAGACTATCTTTAAAAAAATGTTTGTTTGCTCTCTTCCGACCGACTAAAAAAATGCCATGACTCAAAATCTTTTTTTAACCTCAAAGAAATGATATTTTTAATTTTTATTTTTATTCCTGATTTTTTTTCGTTCCCTCAAGATGTATGTCGAATTTTTCTGAGTAAAAAAATTTGAGTTTTCTACCTTCAGTGCGATGCGTCTCTCAGGCCTTCAGGCCTTTGATTTTATGTAATGCCACCATCAGTATCAATACTTCATAAAGATAGGCTTCACCCAGTCTGACTATTAAGCTAGATTTATAATAAGGTTACGAACAAGGATATATTTTCATCAAGGAGCAGTGGTCTAGCTTCCATTTGTTGCAGTGTCTCCTAAATTGTGCACATCATTGAAGAACCATTTATAAAATTTTCAAATCAATCAGCCAGAACATTGTTATAGCAAACATGCTTAAAATGAATTTATATGCTTACATTGAAGTGATTTCCTTCCCCATAGATTTAAAAGTGTTGTAAATGGATTTAGTTTATGTTTATAAAGAATTAAATATTTTGGTCCCCGGCTCTTTGCTATTGTAAGCATGTTTTACTGTATTACTCCCTGTTGTTTGAATAATTAATTTATATTTATTTTGTGTGATGCCATTTTAACCATTTCTACTAGTGTTGTCAACGAGTACCTGGTTAACCGGTTAATCGGCAAACAATGCGAGTATCAGATAGTAAAACTGCTACTCAGTTACTCGGATATATAGACAAAAGTAGAAAAGAAATGTTATTTTGTTCAGAAATGAATGTACACCTCTACCATTTTTAGGTCACCTGAGTCACTCAGGTGACCTATTGCTATCCGTTCTCGTCCGTCGGCGTGCGTCGTGCGTTAACATTTGAACATTTTTAGCTTCTTCTCTGAAACCGCTTAACCAATTTCAACCAAATTTGGCATATAGTATCTATGGATGAAGGGGAACAAAAATTGTGAATTTCATGGTCCCTGCCCCCCTGGGGCCTGAGGGGTGGGGCTAAAACCACCAAAAATAATGCAATATTTAAAAATCTTCTTCTTTACTCCTGGACATCAAGCAGTCAAACTGTTGGCATCGTTGTAATAAGCATTGAGCCCTCTACCAAAATTGTGAAATTCATGGCCCCAGGGTCAGGGGTTCTGGCCCCAGGGTGGGGCTATATAGATCATATAGTGAAAGTGCATTATTTCTTTGAAAATCTTCTTCTCTGCTCCTGGGTATTAAATAAGGTAACTAAGTACATAGTTATGATGAGCAAGAGTGCCTCTTCCAAAATTGTGAAATTCATGGCCCCGGGGTTAGGGGTTCTGGTGTAAGGGCGGGGCTCTATAGATTATATAGTGAAAAAGCATTAATTCTTTGAAAATCTTCTTCTCTGCCCCTGGGTATTAAGTAAAGTAAATAAGTACATAGTTATGATGAGCAAGAGTGGCTCTTCCAAAATTGTGAATGTCATGGCCCCAGGGTCAGGGGTTCTGGTGTTAGGGCGGGGCTCTATCAACTATCTAAAGAAAATGCATTAATTCTTTGAAAATCTTCTCTGCTCCTGGGTATTAAATTAAGTAACTAAGTACATAGTTATGATGAGCAAGAGAGCCTCTTTCAAAATTGTGAAATTCATGGCCCCAGGGTCAGGGGTTCTGGTGTTAGGGCGGGGCTCTATCGATTATATAGTGAAAATGCATTAATTCTTTGAAAATCTTCTTCTCTGCTCCTGGGCATTAAGGTGATAAACTAAGTACATAGTTATGATGAGGAGGTGGGCCCCTTCCAGAATTGTGAAAGCCATGGCCCCTGGGTCAGGGGTTCTGGTGTTAGGACAGGGCTCTATCGATTATATAGTGAAAATGTATTAATTCTTTGAAAATCTTCTTCTCTGCTCCTGGGTATTATTTAAACAAACTAAGTGCATGGTTATGATGCATAAGGATGCCTTTTCAAAATTGTGAAATTCATGGCCCCAGGGTCAGGGGTTCCGGTGTTAGGACAGGGCTCTATTGATTATATAGTGAAAATGCATTGATTCTATGAAAATCTTCTTCTCTGCTACTGGAGATTATTTAAACAAACTAAGTGCATGGTTATGATGCATAAGGATGCCCTTTTAGAAATTGTGAATTTCATGGCCCCAGGGTCAGGGGTTCCGGTGTTAGGGCGGGGCTCTATTGATTATATAGTGAAAATGCATTGATTCTATGAAAATCTTCTTCTCTGCTACTGGAGATTATTTAACCAAACTAAGTGCATGGTTATGATAGGCAAGGATGCCTCTTCCAAAATTTTTAAATACATGGCCTCAGTTTTTGGGGTTCTTGAGGAGGGGGGGGGGAGGGGGGCTCTATTGATTATATAGTGAAAATGCATTAATTCTATTAATTAATCATTAACTAATCCTGTATGCTCCCTAGTGTTGAGCTGATAAATAAATTGCTTAGCTATGATGAAGATGGGAGCTTCGAACAGAATTTTTAAATCTTGTGGTCCAAGGGTCAGGGGTTCTGGCATAACGAGGAAGGGAGGGGGGTTTTGATAATATAGTGGAAAAGTGTTAATTCTTTGAAGTCCATAGTTATGATGATGAGGGTAACTCTTCCAAATTTGTAAATTTCTTGACCTTTGGTCTTGGGTTCTTGTGTTAGGGTAAGGCTTTGTTGAATCTGTAGTGAAAATGCATTGTACCTGTGAAATTCTTCTCTGCTTCTGGGCATATAGAAAGCAAACTGAGTAAAAGTTTAAATGATATACGTAAGCGTATTTCTACCAGATTTTTGAACATCTGGACAATTCGTCTAAGCATTCTGGTCCTGGGCAGGGTTCTATTAATTTGTATTCTACTGAGAGAAGTTATTCCCCTTTTCCATTCATCTTTGATAATTAATCACTGTAAATAATGTTTTTGAAAGGTTAATAGAATAAGATAATTATGCAAGAATGTTTATTGTATAATTCAAAAAGTACTTTCTTAGTTTTAATAATCAGGTAGACCTGTAAGTAATAGATAAATAAAAACGAGACAAAAATAACTTATCTTATTAAAAGTTCTTCAAAGACCATAAGAGAGGTCAATGCTAGAGGTCTTAATATGGGTTTAAAAATAGTACAGAAGCACTAATAGTTTGTTAATAGTCTGCATGGTGATAATATTAAATGGGGGACAGATTAGAACTTAAGTTATGAGTTGATACTGAATACTAGACTAATTATTTTGTTGATCCTGATCTTCCTACTTCTCTTGCTTTAGGGCAACAAAGCTTCATCTGTCAGTGTATTTAACTTCTAAATTGTTGTATTATACTCAGGTGACCGTTAAGTACCTTGGGCCTCTTGTATTTACCGTTATTTAACGTAAGACTTGATCTAGCGTTTCACAAACATGACCGATTTGTTTTGATAACACATAGTTTTCACAGTTTATCTAATCGATGGCTTTGATTGCCAAGCAGTATACAATGTAGAAAACCTGGGTTAATTATAATTACCTCACTTATACTGTGCTAGTCCGCAGTACAGAATTAATTTTAAAAAAGATGCCTCCACAGCCATCAAAAGCATAGATTCCGAAATGTTTAAAAGAATTTAAATCCGAAAGGTGTAAAATATGTAAAATGAAATTAACATACACAGAAACGAAACTAAAGTAAGTTTATATTTAGGACATCCGCAAAAATTGCCAACTATTACAGGATATTCAAGAACAAATTCATTTAGAAGCTTTAATTTGTCTTTGTGTAATTAAAAATAAATAAATGAAATGCATCTACAGTGCATTTGCGTTTGATATTGGCCAGTATGTAAATGTTAAACATGGATATTGTAATGACGTTACATATATTACAGTTATTATTGAATACATACCATGAGCAAGGATGTTTAAAGGTCTAAAAAAAAATCCATCCGTGTAAACGTTTACTTGATCGGAAAAGTAAGCGAGTAACCGGTTACTAAAAATTGTCCGATTTGACAACACTTATAAGTATCAACACATAATTATAAGATTGGATGCTGCTCGGTTCGGATGGCCAGAGTCATTTTTATGACATAATTGAAGACATATTACTGGCATTTTGTTTTTCTCACATTACTTGAATTCTTGGTTGCCTACAACAAAAATATTTAAATTGATATTTGTAACAGAGATTTAATTTGCAAATTTAAAAATAATGTTACAGTAGTTAAGAACTGGAATTAGTATAAAAGTAAGAAGAACTGGTATACATTGCTAACACAATGAAGCATCGGCAAAGTATTGAAATTATGAAGAATAAGAATCAGAGTGAAATGTATTGAGCATGGATATGAAAAGAAGTGACATACTGTTATGAATGAGATTGAGTGGCCTCTTGCTTTTACTTAAGGATTTTCCAAAACACTGATTGATTTGTATTTGAGAATAAATTGTAGGATTCTTATGAGATGCAAATCCAATTTAAAAGCTTCATCAAATTAAAGACAGACTGAATTATATGTCAAAAGAATGTGAAATGGCATTTCATTTTGAAATAAAAACATGATTTCAACTCAGAAAAACCAATGGGGTACAAAGTAAACAAACTGGAGTGACATACCTAGATTCTCTCTAATGGTTAATACATGTATGTTTAATTTGGGATGATTATTTTTATTCCATATTTCTTCTGTGATATGCATTATAGATAAGTCTACTAAACATGTTTTATAGAGTTCACTACCCCAGGAGGTTAAATATTATGATTAGATATTATATCGTGTTTTTTGTTTTGTTTGTTTGTTTGTTTGGCGGGGGGGGGGGGGGGGGTTGCTGTTTACCAATCTCCTATGCAGAGTAGTCGTTCGTTCCTCTCTCAGACCTCTGCAATGGGCTCGCGTCAAGATTTTTGACATAACGTAAAAACATAATATTTCAAGGATTATTTCTTCATTATAACTTTCATTCTGAATGAAATATATTCATGTTACAGACATACATTTTTAGGGAAAAAAAATATAAATTTTGCTATTTTCTATTCAGGGATATACTTTCATTGTTTATAATACTAGTTGAGCCATATATAATTTATCCATAGTAGGAACAAGTTGATGATGAATTTACTTCAAAGGAAATGTAGTTTGTTTTAACATTGCCAAATCACTCATCGTGTTCATAGTTAAGTGCTAGGTATTGCAAATTAAAAATCCTATTACAATACCTTGGATACATTGCAATATTAAATTTTGTATTGAAATATATTACAATATAACATTATTTCTATCTTTTTTATTTTTTTTTTCTTTTTTCATCAAAGACAAAACATGTAGTATATTTTTTCCTTCATTCCATAGCAACATTGATGTGAAGCCAGCAATTTTTTTCATGCTACGTACAGTATCTAATAATCTCTGCATTAGTCACATACCTCAATATTTGTGTCGACGTTTTGAGTTTCTATCTTTAACTTTAAAATTTATCACGCAGATGTAGTGAATTTCCATGTCAGAGGACAATAATTGCACACGTAGTGATTTTCCTTCCCAGAGTATATTATTTACACACACATGTAGTGAGTTTCCTTGCCAGAGTACATTATTTACACATATGTAGTGAGTTTCCTTGCCAGAGTATATTATTTACACAGATGTAGTGAGTTTCCTTGTCTGTTTAAAATTATCACACACATGTAGTGAATTTCCTTGCCAGAGTACATTATTTACACAGATGTAGTGAGTTTCCTTGCCAAAGTACATTATTTGCACACATGTAGTGAGTTTCCTTGCCAGAGTACATTATTTACACATATGTAGTGAGTTTCCTTGCCAGAGTATATTATTTACACAGATGTAGTGAGTTTCCTTGTCTGTTTAAAATTATCATACACATGTAGTGAGTTTCCTTGCCAGAGTACATTATTTGCACACATGTAGTTAGTTTCCTTGCCAGAGTACATTATTTACACACATGTAGTGAGTTTCCATGCCAGAGTACATTATTAACACACATGTAGTGAGTTTCCATGCCAGAGTACATTATTAACACACATGTAGTGAGTTTCCTTGCCAGAGTGCATTATTTACCCACATGTAGTGAGTTTCCCTGTCTGTATACATTTATCACACAGATGTTGTGAGTTTCATTGCATTGGTTTATTTTCATTTTCGATCAATGTTTGGAATCAGCTTCTAGTGTTTCAATGTTATCGATTATAATCAGACACCAGATTTCTACTTTACAAAGCATAATTTTGAAATTTTAAATTCAAAAGTAATGAGAATCTTTTATCAAGTATATTTTTAGAATCTACACACCTAGCTTAATTAAAAATCAAAACAAAAAATAGGGGTTAATGTGCTTCTCTTGGCGCTATTGAGCATTTAGTTTGACTTTTTTGCACTGTAAATACGTCTTACACATAAATCAATTTTTAAAGTTTTTCCTCCAATATTTTTTTCAAATAAATTATGGGAACAAACACAGTCTTATTTCACCTTGAATATATAGGTATATTAAAATTTGTGACAACAAAAAATTTTCAAATTACTTCGCAAGTTCAATTATTTGACCTTTTTGCACTCAGAAAATATTTTTCTGGCATTAAAAAATTTATCAAGCAATAATATATCTTGAAAGTAATGACATTTTACTGAATTTAAGAAGAATGGTTAAAAGTATTTTATATATTCAGAAAAGAAAATTAAAAGTGGGGGTCTGTGATGTTAATTTTTAGATATTACCAAAATAGTGCTAATTTTAAGCTTAATTTAAATTACGGCTATTTTTTCCTGGATTTTCACAATATATTTGCTATACTTATCAAATATAATGATAGAATTCATGATATTTTATTTGATATATAATTTAGGACCAGCATAAAACAATTCATGGCTCAGAATAACTCTGTGTGTAGGCTGCATGGAAAAATAGGAATCCAAACTTAGCATACTTTAAATACTTTGAAAGAGAAAGAAATGATCATTTTCTTCTAAAAAAAAAAACCTTCCGCCACAAAATATACTGTATGTGTCCATAAAATAGTGTATTCAAAATTTAGCGAAATCACTGGGTTCTGAGGTGTTGGCGACATCATGAATTAGCGCTATAAATGTCTGTACCATATATTGTATTTATAAATGATTTCTTAGTGGTATTCATGAATTAGGGCATTGTTGTCTGCGCCAAGGGCCCCCTAAAATATGAAGCCTGCTTTTTTAAGTACACATACAGTAGTTCCTCACTTAATGCTTTTGGTATGGAATTTAATCATGGAGTTTTAACTGAATATATTTTAATTGGTATTGTAGAATCCAAATTTATTGTAAGAACTAAAACATTATGCAAAAGTGGAAATATAGGTTAAGACAAAAATCTACTCAAAAGCTCAGGAGCATTTTACTTCTGGAGAACCACTTAGCAATTTTAATTTGTTTAAATGAATGGTGACCAACTTTTCAAGGAGAAGTAGCTATGAAACAGTGAAAATTTGATTCATATAAAAATCTCCTTTTTATAAACCATTGAAACTTATGTGGAAGTCAAGTGTCCTGACATGGTATAGATTCAAGTTTGCATGTTCAAATCTGACTTAATGGGGTAGGTGGAACCAGTATGGAATCAATATTTTTTTTACATCAACATATAAAAAAAAATGTCATAATAAGATGCGGTCATAACATGGTAGTTTGTTCAATTGTCTTTTTGTAATTAAAAATAAATAAATGAAGTGCATCTACAGTGGGGTAGGATAGGGCTACAATGAAGGATTGAAGTTTTTCATTGGAATGTATGTCACAACAGGACATTGATTAGTGATATTAATGTCCTAGCTGTTATCCTCAGAAAGTGCTGTACAATTTTTTTCCCAATCATGGTTCCTAGAGGTACCCGTAGAGTGGCACAACAATAGTGGATTAAAGTTTTCTGTGGGAATATAAAGGAAAAAATGTTTAAAATAAAAAAGAAATGGAATTTTTTTTTTAAATACAATGTATTCTGTGATAAAGAACAAACAACAGCATTTTTTTCTTCCATAACTGGTACCATTGAACAGAGTCATTCCACCAAAAATGTTAATTATTCCTAGTTTGAGAGCATTAATATTTTTCATCAAATTTTGAATTCGTCTATTTTTATGAGGAAAAAATTGTAAAATGCTAAGTTCAAGATCTTTGGGATTGGTATTTTGACTACTTTGTATGGACATTCTTTAAATAGTGCACTGTGCACAAATTTGGTTGAGAATGCACATTTAGTTAAGTATTTTAGTATATCCCTATTCGTTCAAGCTATATATACTGTCCTGTCTGTCCACTTTATTTTGCAAGTCATCTAAATATTTAAGTGGTAGCCAAAGAAATTCATTTTCAGGTGATTGATTAGTTTTTGTAGATGTGTATGAATTTTGATCTCTCCCCTGAAGCTAAGCTGAAGTGAAGTGATAATTCTGTTGAACATGAATTGTTAGATATCAAATGAATTCCAAACTTTAAGACTTCGTTTCAATATGAAGGGATATGTTAAGATTCGAGCATTGATTGGTGTATACAATTAAAAGAATGTCTTTGTGCTTGCATGATGAACTGGGTTGAAAAATTTTGAAAATATTAAATGTTTCCCTCAGCTTGTTGTGATCCTCCTGGACATCCAAGTGTTTTCGACATTGATGAAGATTTTGTCAATCTCTCTCTTGGACCAAACCAAGAAATGATGGTTTTAAGAAGATTATAGGATATGTCATAGAATACGAAGACCCCACCACTGGAGGCAGGCTAATGACTACCCAGTAGATGAGTGTGTTTATGAGGGTGAGTAACTGATTACTTGTTGACACATGTATCTTTCTTATGAACTAGTAAGTGGATTTACATGTCCTTTTGTTGCATGTAATTAGTATATTATGGCTGAAAACTGTAAAAAGATGTTTTACAAAAGTGATTCTTGAAATTTGTTTTGTTTACAAAACTTGAATTTGAGAGTTTTTTCATCAGTGAAGGGATTAAAAAAGGACAAGGAATACAACTTCCACATACAGGCCAAGAATCTTGAAGGTTTTTAAATTAGTGAGTCTAGTGATGTGATTGGTCCCATAACTCCCAAGCCCAAATACAGTAAGTATATTTGAAAAAAATTATAACATTTTAAAAAACAATTACCATATTGTACTTTATTTTCAATTATTTTTTCTTTCACGTTTTTAAACTTTTATTTTAGCCAAGGTTTTGCCACCTGGTGTACCAGAGGCTGTCAACAATTCTATAACTTATCTGAAATGGGAACCACCTAAACATAATGGTGGCTGTAAAATTACAGGTACTAATTTAAAAGTAGAATAAAAAAAGGGAAATGATGATCTCTGTTCAAAACCACATAAACACTGTAGCAGTTGATAATATTGATTATCTTTGTAGACTACCTTGTAGAAGAGAGGTTTAAGGGAACAGAGAAATGAGTACCCCTGCACTGACCCCTCTTTACTGTCACCGATCTTCCTCAGGACTCAGAGTGAGAGTTTAGAGTTACAGCTGATAACTTTGCTGGAAACTGTGAGCACAGTCTGTGCTCACCAGCATACAAAATCCAGGAGAAGATTGGTATGTTGTCAAGTTAATAAATGTATCGTACACTATTATGGTACTAGAAAAAAGATTTGGAGGTCAAATTAAACCATAATGTGTATTTTCTTCTCAAAGCCCATAATACTCTCACTTTACTGGTCAGGAGCTGAAATTTATGTGAAAGCTTCCTGATGTAATAAAGATTTTAAATTGTTCAAAAAATGGCCTTTGAGGTAGATGGGGCCACAATAGGGGATCAAAGATTTACCTTGAAATATATACATACATTTATGTACTGGTTAAAATCTTTACGAATCCTCTTAAGAACAACTGGACCACAAAAAGTATTTTTAAACCTTCTTGTAGCTTCCTTTTTGTTCAAATCATGGCCAAAGGGAGGAAGGAAGCGGGGGGGGGGGGGGGATAGTGGATTCAGAGACCCTTTAGAGTTTGGATAGGGTCATAATATGAGTTCAAAATTTTGCATGAGAAAATTAAGGAGAAAAACTCTTTATAAACATTAAGAAAAGCTTCTTTTACATGGGAAATGTTGTAGCCTATGGGACTCTTCTTTGCATGCATAGTAAAGGCAAAAAGAAAAAAAATAGATAACCCCTATTGTATTCATAAATTTGAATCTTACTTTTTAAGAAAAGTGTTATTTTCCAATTTAATATCTAATTTGAATGTTTTGACAGAGTCTTTTGCAATTGAGCAGGATGAGGAATCACACCAATCATTTGTAAATGAAAGCAGCAGTCATGATGTTGTCAATGAGAATGGTAATCTATATTTATGATGTTGTTTGGATGTTACAAATTAAAAGTTAACACCATAAAAATGAACAGTCTTAAAATGATAATTTCTTTTTTAGAATTTTAAATAGGACATGATACAGGGCCACTTTTAAGTGATGAAGCAGACGAGTATGATGATGGTAATGATGATGAATCATACCATCCTTCAAGCGATGAAAAAAGCTGTGATGAAGATACCATTAATGATCTTGGTAATAAAGCTGAAAACAGAACTTTCTTAAGCTCAAGTAAGCTTTTCTGATCAAAGTTTGTCCATTGTCCATCTCCAGCGTCACTGTTGTTTCAAATTTTCAGCTCCTTCTCAAGAACCACTGCGTCAATTTCAACCAAACTTGCCACAAAGTATTCTTCGGTGGGGGATTCAAGTTTGTTCACATGAAAGGCATCACCCTATTTTAAGGGGATATAATCAAAAATAAGTGCAAATTTGATGGCATCTTTAAAAAAATCTTCTCCAGAAACAATGGGCAGAGTTGTTTACTTGTACAGCTTTTTAGTATTTTCCATGAATCTTCGAGTAAAAAAGTGCTCTACAGATTCATGTTGAAAATATACAGATTTTCCCTAAAGACGGAAAAAATCAGAGTCGTTCCCGAAATTTGCCAATCAGTTTGATAAAGAAGCTTGTTGATTGAAGTGGTCTTATCAAAAATGATCTAAAAACAATATAATTACGGCAAATGTAAAATATGTAAGCAACAGTAGACAGCATACGGTGACTTGCGTAGTTAGTGCTTAGTATTTGTATAACAAGGGGTTCTTCATATAAAAATGTCTAATAAGCTGAGTTGCATTTTTACTGACAAACTGCTCAAAATACTGACAACTTCTAGAATACTGACATCAGTTAGAAAAGTTAAACAGGTCTGAGTGGGCCAGAAAAATTATTCTCCAGAACAGCAAAGCCATGACAAATCATATTAATACAGAAGCATACTCAGGTAATGTAGCTTGAAGAAGGGTGGGGACACAATGGGGCATAAGACTTTTACATGGAATTATATAGAAAATGTCTTTAAAGGCCTTCTTCTCAAGAACAGCAAAGCCATGATTTGTTATATTAATACAGGAGTATTTTTCAGGTAGTGTACATTCAAATTTATTCAAATCGTAACATCAAGGGGTAGGATGGGAGAAGTAGTTTCAGGTTTGTTCAAATCATCACCCACAGGGCATAGGGTGGCACCAATTGTATAATTACTCAAACTTTCCAATACTGAACTGATTTCTGCTTTTCTCTTGCAAAAGGGCTCAGGTGTCATGGACCATGGGCCTCTTGTATAAGGTGTTATGTATTACATTGTACAATATGTAGATTGTTTAAAGTGAATTAAAATTCTGGCAGAATTTCTGTCTTGAATTTTAAGTATGACTGTTTCTTTATTACAGTTAAGGATTAATTCCATAAGTTGATTTTTCTCCAGACATGATCACAGTCTGATAAATTGACAAAATTCATTTTAAATAAATTACATTCCTTTGCATCACATTAACATGATGTTCATTAGCCAGCATTATAAATTATAAATATCTCCATAAGGAGCTTACATATATAGAGTGTTTCAATCATGCCTAACAGATTAAAGTATTGAAAACAACTTTCATACCCTCTTCATTAGGTTTGAATGGGTAAGATGAGGCCATAATAGGCAATCAAAGCTTTACATAGGGATATATGGGGGGGGGGGGGGGTGTGCAGGGCCATTGTGACTTGGGTGAGCCATGTGGCCCATTGGCCTCTTCTATAAAAATAAAGATGAATCCCTTTTGCCAATACATGTACATATATAATAATTTCAGATATGCCCAGTAAGCCTCTCAAATCTGAAATGCAGCAGAAACAAGCTGCACTTGCAAGTGACAGCGAAAAGGACAGTGAATGTGAAGATGATCATGATGATGTCGGCAAAGTTTTACCACAGTCAGAGAAGCGAAAGACCAGGTTTTTAGAGGCCAAAAACATCGTCTGGGAACTATAATAATAAAAAACATTCATGTCTCTTTTGTGAGAAGTTTTGCCAGCAGGCAGTTGATGGTATGCATATCATATAAGCCCATAGCTCTTTAAGTACAAAAAATTGTGAGATTCATTTTTGCATATAGGTTCAGGATGGAGCTGAATATTGAAAAAATATATCCTATAAATTTTTTTTCATGGACATGTAGCAGACAGCTGTTTGCATAATTTAAGCAAGTAATTATTTTTTAACCAAAATTTGTGAAATTTATCGCTCATGACACATTGTTCATGCAAGGTTTACCTATTTATATTGACACTGCAACAGGCCCAGAACCCCCCCCCCACTTTTTCTGAGTATAGTATTTTGCTATAGTAAAGTATCCTTTATATCCTGGTTGCCCCTCCCCTCCCCCCCCTTTTTGTTGCAATAAGGTCAGTTCAGTAAATAATGTTTTTTTTTGCTTGTCAGATATTTTTTGAAGTCCCCCCTACTTTTGAAACCCTTGCTATGGGCTGTAAATTGAAGTTTTAAAAAATTCTTTACTGGTGAAGATCTAGCAGGCAAACTAGCAGGCATAAAATTAAATATGAAGATTATGAATAGTAATCAAACTCAAAAGTCCATTAGAATAATCCATATTCGTAGCAGAGCAAACATGGACCTCTAAAATTAATCTTAATTAATGCTTAGCCCTCTAATTGAAGGCTTCTTCATGTTTCAGGCACATGAAAAGGCAGAGTTAGTCATAAATTAGAATGTTTTATACAGTATTAGCCAGTATACCTTATCCTCTTTACTTTTGAACTTCTAGGAGTTCAGCTGCATCAATATGATAATAAATATAGAATTCTTGTGAAAATTTACGATTTTTGTTGCATGGGTCTAGATTTCTAGATCCAGGCGGTTTTGAAATGACCACAGCCTGAGAAATTCATAATACTCAGGTAATAGTCAAAGCCTAGGGCCTTTTGTTGCATTTTAAACACAGGAAGTTATTTACTGCATGATATTTATATTTCTTGCTTGGTTGTCAGCTTTAAGCTTGAAGAGTTTTTTTTTTATTTCGAAACTTGTATGTTGTTTAATGCACTAAGAAAATGCCACTATATTTTGCACAAATACTGACTGATTGTCCTTGGTTGTTCTGTGAAAATAAACTTATTTTGGATACCTTAAAAATTAACAGCAAGAATTATCTATTAACACTTGGCTTATACATGTGTATCTTATTTCATGTCAGCCTTCTTTTTATGTACTTTTTTGTATAGTTGATGCAATTAAATTGTTTCATGCAAACAAACCGTCTTTTTTGTTTGATCTTTCAAAATGTTGTAAAACATTTGAGCAAAGGGATAAGAAAACTAAAGGGTGCTGTATGAACTGCATTTCGTAAAAAATCATGGTTTTAGAGACCAACATATTTGAGCAATGGGATTTTTAAATGCTGAATTGGAAAATGAAATGATGAATATGAAATGATAGAATGTTATGCATAAAAAAACAATGAAGTGGACTTTCCCCACCAAAGTAATTTCAGTTTTTTGTAGCCATTAAATTGCAAGAATAAATAAGAGGGATCATTATTTTTCCCCTTATTTCAGGTCCGTAGAACGCGGAGGCTATCCCCCCCCCCCCTTTTCTGAATATACTATATTTACTATATTACTATTGTAAATTTTCCTTTGAATGCTGGTTGTGGTGTCATCCACATAAAAAAGAACGAGATGTTATTACATGAACAGTAGTTAAGTAATTTGTAATCCTATAAAATTCTTGTTAAGAAAAAAATAAACTCTTTAAGATCATAAAAAACATAATGATTGCATTTAAAATTGGGGAACGACTTTCAATTCCTACTTGTCTTACCCAATGCAACAGAAAAAAAAAACCCAAAACGAATATTCTTGACGAAGCAAGTCTTGAATCAACGCACACTCGGCCGTCAGCGACGTAAAAGCAGAGGGGAGGGGTAGCTTGGCCCCTCCTTTTTTCAAACTTAAAAGTTTTATTTTTAATTTACTGTGAAAGTGTTCATTAACCCCCCCTCCCCCCCACCCCCATACACACACTGTTTTGTTATGTATTTAAATGCGGTCATTTTATTGTAAAGAAATTTTTTGGAGGGTTCACAAAAGTTCAACCCACCAATAGGATTTTCGACTTTTTGAAGTTAACCTATTTCTCTTGCTTGCCAAAGATTTTCGGGTATTAAGTTGTATTTTCTGCCCCCCCCCCCCCCCCCCCCCCGACTTTCAAAAACGATGTTACGTGCCTGGCCGTTAATACTTTTAAATCTTTGTCATGACTGTTAATTTATTCTTCTCATTTCATTTGCTTTATTTTAATCTATATACAGATGTTGAAAGCCATTTTTTTATCTTTTAACTTTATCGGATATCCTTTGACAATTTTTTTTTCTATAGCATACAGATTTCATGCAGATATTGTCATGTATTTTCGACAATTTTTTGGAAAAATTGGTGTTTTTACGGGAAACGCATTCAAAATTTACTGAATGTAGTGATTTTCTTGTATAATATCTTACAAGAGTGTTTATGTACTGAGTTTCCTGTGTGTGTCCTGGTAAAGCCATGTAGTGACTTGTCAACTTCCAGTGTGATTGAGCAAAATCACGTGACCAAATGTAGTGACTTTTAGGTGAAAAATCATTTTTTCATTATTTGAATTTTCATCTTTCTGAACCTCATTTGCATATACAAAGACCCATAGAATCACAGTTATGGTCTGTTTATCTTGTTAGCATTGCTGGAACATAGTGTAGTGACTTTCAGGTGTAAAACCTCGTGTAGTGAGAATTGCGGTTGTACACGTATGTGTGTGTGTGTAAGGGTGTGTTGGTTTCACCTATCTCCCGAGGACTATGGTGTGAAAAAACACCTTTACTCCGAGGACGTAAATTTCTTCCGAGGACTTTTTCCACGTCCTCGGAAAAAAATTGCTTGTACCGTCACAAAATATCGAACTACATCACGTGGTGAAATTTGATGAAAGTCCTCAGAAGAATAGTAAGATGTGAAATTGTGTTACACCATCACACACTTTTATCGTCTGCCATAACACACATTTGATATTTTAGATGCGCGCTGATGCGCGCGCATCCAAACAGGATATTTCCGATGCGCACTGATGCATGCGCATAGGAATGGCGGAAATGATGAAGGGTCTTGACTTTTACGTCTCAATATGTAAGTATTCACAGTATATTTACTAAACGTTGTTTTCATTAATGAAAAATAAATAATCTTAGATAAAAAAAAGACATTTAACAAAGAATTTTAATGCTAGTATCTGTACTTACATGTAGATGTAAACAGATAGGACATATACAAACATTAATAGGAAAAGACATAAACAGATAAATGATAGATCTCATTTGACTACTTAAAATCGTGTAATTGAGGAGAACTGTCAATGAAGAAGGGGAAATGATAAGTACGAAAAACATATGTTTATACCATGTTCATTTCTATGAGCCTTTCAGGTTTTTAGGTGACATTAACTTGTTGACAAAACGCTTGCTTATAATTAAACCCCCCCCCCCCCCCCAAGGTTTTTTTTGATGACAAAACACTTGTACAAGCAATGATACGTGGCACTGGTTAAATTAATTCACACGAATTAAGGTAGGATTATTAAAAATGGCTGTTTGTAAATTTAGAATTTACAGAGGGAAGAGCCAAAATTACTGAAAATGGAAACTAAAATTTCGATCATTTATCTTCACATGACAATCTTAGATTCCTCACTTTTTCATTGTAGAGACTTTTTATTTGGAATCGAAAACAATGTATAGTTCCTTTGACATAGTTTTCAGAAATGGAGCAGTAGATTAACTTGTTAAAAAAGTAGCATGCATGCAAATCTTTAATTTATGGAAAAGCAAAATTTAAAAAAAAAAATTCTATTCTTTTGGAAAATCATGGTTAGGTTTTATGGGTCTGAAAAGCAGTGGTGATCAAGAAAACAAGACCAACCGTACTCAGTATTTATAACTTAACAAACTTTCAGAAACATATAAATGGAATATTAAGGTAATGGATTTTGTTTATGTTTGTTGTTGTAAAACTCGAGATTAGTATAAATACTTTTG
Organism: Saccostrea echinata; assembly: GCF_033153115.1. Lineage (NCBI taxonomy): Eukaryota > Metazoa > Mollusca > Bivalvia > Ostreida > Ostreidae > Saccostrea > Saccostrea echinata. Next base: position 3,736,520 of record NW_026889789.1, read on the forward strand.
CACACTTCAATTCATTTAATGTTCCTTACCTTTCATCTTCAAAACACAAAACTGATCTCCATGTTTTTTCACTCATATTAAAAGGCCACCACTTGCTGGTGGAGGGCTGCAAATTTAAAACTGTACTCAGTACTTATGGCTTTTGAGCACTGAGGGATCTTTTTCATGCCAGCACTTACTGCGACACAGGACCTCAGTTTATAAGGTCTCCTCCAAAGACCGGTCTCCATGTTCTGCTATTTGAATCCACAATGTAAGGATCATCTTACTCCTTGACTCTAAAGCAAATGCTCTAACCATTGCACCATGCAGGTGACTTTGATCTCCATGCCTCAGAGGAAATGACTTGATAGCCTCTTATAGGAGTAATTGTCACTGGCTGTATGCACTATCTATGTAGTCACATAAACCAAATACTGCTGCTCTTTGAGACATAGTTTATAAGTCTTCTATAATGCACTTAAAATAAGTCAAGATTCCAATTTCAAACATCCCATTCATTCAAAGAGTTAAAAAAAATCAATACCTCAGGAAGTTTCGACAATTCTTAGATTTGAAAAATATTGCTCAAATTGAATTAGATTTCATATTTTATTCTGTTTATGTCAAACATGATATTCTCTTTATTAACAATTGATTTCTCTCCTTGGTAAAATGATTTTTTACTGTTTATTTAACGTCCCTTCGAGAATTTTTTACTCATGTTAAGAAGCCACCACTTCCCTGTGGAGGGCTGCAAAATTAGACCTGAACTCAGCACTTATGGCCATTTATATTAGCAGTAAGGGATATTTTGTGCAAACACCTACTGCAACAAAGAACCTGCTTTATACGGTTTCATCCAAAGGACCGGTTTTCAGGTCCCACAATGGGATTAAAACCCATGAAGTAAGGATCAACTCCTTACTTTGCAACTCTGGAGCAAAAGCTCTATACTCTATGCCACGTGGCGACTGGTAAATTGATAAACATGCACTAAATATGTTGACTCTACCACAGGTCTCTATGTGACCTCTAAAATTTAGGCACCAACTGGCTCCTTATGAAAAAAAAATTTAGTCACAAATGCAAATTTTCAGCCGCCAGGTAAATTTTTCTTAGGCACAAATCTAAAAACTGATATTAGTCAATATTAGAGACATGTCTATTGCTTCTTTTCGGCTCTTTATAAAAAAAAATTGAAAATGTTTATAGTTCAGTAATTTGATGATCACCAAGCCAATTTAAAATGGTCGCCAATTTGGCGAATTCTAGAAAATTTTTAGGCATCAATCATAATTTTTAGGTGCTATGGCGACTTAATTAGTCGCCAATTAGACCTATACCATATATCACATACCCTGTAATTGTTTTCACTATCTGCACATTTTTGATTTTTTTGCCTTTACAAATCAACTTGGTTATAAAGATACATGACTGTATAATTTTTGTAAAACAGCTGGATTTTTAAGTTAAATTCCTTTTGATTTAAAGCTAAGAAAACTTACATATTATAGCCAAAGGACTGGTTATTAAGGGACAAGCTTAAGTATTTCTGACACATTTATTCTATCCCCTTTAAAATTACCAGGGGGCTATAGATACAGGTTGGTCATGTGATCAAATCCCATGGAATCCAAAGGGCTTTATGGTAGGTAACAACATATGACTATAATCCCATAGATGATAAAATATTATACTTTTTCATGTTACATTTTGCCCATATATGAAGCATTAGAGTATTATAAATTGTGTATAAAACATTAATGTTTTTACTTTGAATTTCAAATGTCAAGCGTCACCTGTGTGGCGCAGTGGTTAGAGCATTTGCTCTAGAGTCGCGGAGTAAGGAGTTGATCCTTATGTCGTGGGTTCGAATCCCACTGTAGGACATAGAGAGCGGTCCTTCAGATGAGACCATATATATCGAGGTCCAGTGTCCAGTAGGTGCTGGCACGAAAAAGATCCCTCACTGCTCAATGGTCCTGAGTGCCGAGTACAAGTCAAAATTTGCAACTTTCCACCGGCAAGTGGTAGCATTTCCATATGAGTGAAAAATTCTCGAGAGGGATGTTAAACAACAACAACAAAAATCAAATGTCAAGCTAGAATAAGGAACTACAGCATTGAACTATTGACCCTTTTTAGTCATTCATAGTTATAAATGAGTCTCCTTGAATCCTAATATTTCTCAGGAGAAAGCACTGCAATTTTAAATAAGTGTTTATTTTCTAGAAACTTTTCTTTGTGCAGGTGTATCAGATGCATTCCAAAAGTGTTCAGTCACTGAAAATTTAAATACAGTTGAACTTTGGTATCTCAAGCACTGATAACTTGAATGCCATGGATATGTCAAAGTTAACTGGAAGTCCGAACCACTTATTTTTTAAGAAATTAACACTCGATATCTTGAATACTCCTATATCTCTAAGTTTTTTCAGTTCCATCTATTTAAAGATAATAGGTTTGACTGTGCATGTTTCTTATTTAGCATTTGATGAATTTCATATGAATCACCAACAAGTTTTCACATTTTGATGCAAACTTTTATAGTTCTAAACAACCAACCACTCATTAATCAATTACTACATATAATTTAAATAAAATAAATTAACAATTAGTTAAAAGTTCATAATTATATACATTTTACCAACTCTTTTTATGTATTCAACTACAAGATATTATATACATAATTTAAATAAATTTAAATTGATCAGAAATGTCAAAATGGAAAGTTTGAGAAACCTGGCTTCATTTACTGGACAGTACTGAAATTGTAGAAAAGAAGTTCATTCATTTATAAATTTTATGATTCGTTCTAGGAACAGATCAGAAAATATGTTTCAAAAATATGTAGTATCTATTAAAATAATTAAAAAATCAAAGTGAAGGAACACTTTAGCATATGTGTCTGCCTGTTCATCTATTTGCAATCATACTAATAAATATACAAAGCTGATGTATCAAGATAATAAATGCTACTATATAAGTGAAGCATTTCAATTAAATCTCTTGGTTGTAACCATTATAGCATTTTGTCGTGTTAAACAGAAAAAGTAATCTAACTGTGAAGTAGCTCCCAAGTAGTCCATGTGCAAGTTCTTCCAAGTTTCTTTGCAACAACCAGTTTTGTACCCATTTTTGCAGATGAGTAAGGCAGTATACATGGATCATATTCAAAAGCTTTAGAGATATTTATGAAATAATGAAAAAGTTTGGTAAAATAATTATAATTTCATTGCCTCAATTGATATAATTCATGTTTCTTTGGATTGAAAAATCTTTATATATCCTTCAATAAAAGTCCTTAATTATTTCCTATGTATCTTAAAAAACGAGATCTGATTGGTTAGCAAGCGGGGTGTAAATTTCCTTACACCCAGCTAAAGCTGGGATGGGGTTAAATAATGTGACATCAAAAAGAATAGTTTCTATATCAAATAAACACCATACAACATGATGTCACGATGTATTGAAGCATGTAGTAAATCAATAGTTTAAAATATTAGTGGAATTGAGTTTACAGAGAAATTATTAGGTTATATAGGAAATAAAGATTTGTTATCCAGGTTTAATCAAGGGTGTACAAAGATTTACCTGTTAGCAAATATAACCTATCACTGGGTTGTATTTTGGCTGACTTGCTTCATACCAATTGTTAGGCCTTTGTTTATATGCTAAATTTGACTATCAAATGTTCCATCTACTTGATCAATATATAGGGCTCACAGTGGGTGTGGCCGGTCAACAGGGGATGCTTATATAATCCTCCTTGGCACGTGATCCGACCTCTGGAATTTCAGGGGGTCTGTGTTTATGCAGTGTTCAAAGATTTGTATTGTTTATAATTTTTATGAAATAGATCACTGTTCATTATCTTCTCTTTTTCTTCCATATCCATACCCCGCAATCATAACTTTGACCTTTTGACTCCAGAATCAAGAGGAATCATCCTCTCCACTGGAGTAGAGACTGATATAAAAGCCAATTTGAAAGCAACTAAATCAACAGACACAAATTGAATTTCTGATGTACATGTACCCTAAATTAAACTAGTGACTATTGTCTGCCCCAAAATAAATACAGGGACCCAAGACTTTATCTTTAAAATAATTAAAAATTCTTTTAAACAATGTATAAGTACTGCACAACAAATGTAAATCACATAACACATAAATATGCATAAACATTTAACACATACAACAGGGTGATTGGGCTATGTGTATGTTTAAGGTGTGCAATAGAACAACTCCTATGACACGATACAATATTTTACAAGATGGTGCGTATATATCGAATAAATTATGTAATATTTTGTTAGTATATTACTATATATAAGGTCTCTGGGTATTGCTAAGAGACCCCTAACATAGAATGAAATGCAAGTTGGGACCCATGCATACAGTTTACTCGTTTATTTAATTAGACGCATGCAATTTCTTCAATTTAAGAGCATATTTTATGATTAAACAAATGTCATTTCAAACTCTACCAGATATACTGTAATACAGTGCCCTACACTCAGTATGTGTACAGGGTGATAAAAAATACATTATAAATATTGCCATTTATCATGTTTATTTACCAATAATTTCAAAACTTTTTAATTCTGTATTGCATATTTATGAAAAAATCATGACGATACTATCATAAATTACTTGCAATAGGATTAATCAATAAAATAAATGAATTGTGCATTTCCGTCCTCATCACCATCTTTCTTCAGCATCGACTAATACGAGGTTCGACATGGCAATTACAAATAAATATTTATCTTTTTATTCTGTCTTCAAATGCTGTACAGCTGGTCTGAAAAAATGTGATGGATTACCAGAGGAAATAAGATCTGATTTATTAGAATTAAATGTTCTGTATTTTAAAAAAAAAACGGGTTGGCAATTTACGAAACAATAGTGGGTCGGGTTATTTAGCCAACCAAAATGGCAGTACAGGCTCCGACCGAGGACTGAGGAAGCTTAGGATGACTAATAAGAATGGTTGCGGCGAGTGTTTTGTTGTGGAAGTATTAGAAGAATGTGTAAGAAACATACGGTTAGTCGCCTAAGTTCAAATCTATCAAATTCAAAGTTTTAGTAAAAAGATATCTACAATTCTACACTTGGACGATACACTGATACACAGTCATTTAGCTGGTACAATCACTAGTTTAAGCTACGTAGCTTGAATTACCTATATAGCTTTATTTACCTACCTGAAATAGTTTTATTTAACTACTAAATCAAACTTATTTCTTTAATTAGCTTTTTTCTCAAGATGTGCAGAAAATCGCACTTTCGTGCAGTGATAATTTTCAACTTTTAGCTCATCTGAAAACAATTCATCATGTTCATGAAAAAAATTTCTCTTGAAAATGTGTCTTTCTCTGCGCAATTGCACTCAAAGTTATAAAAGTTTTAGGGCTATATACAACGCTCAGTTAATTTGTGACCAAACAGTTACTTCTTGAATGGATTAACAAAGAAGATCAGTTCAGGTAAACTTGATAATCGATTGGTAATTATTCAGCACAATGTGAAGTAATCATACTTATCCATACCTAACCGCACACAAAGTGGTTTATGGTTACTCAAACAGCAGAAATACATCTGTATTCCGAATGTCACAAACCCGCGCTTCACGACTCATGGTATTTTACCTTGCACAGTTACGTCTGTTCCTCGCATGACATATCCACACATTTGACAACCAACAAGTCATGAACATGCATGGTACACATGTATGTATAAAATAAAAAATTAAATTCATAGTTTAACTTGCTGTAATCCTTGTAACAACAGTAAAGCAGTGGAGATACCAAACACCAAAACCAAAAAATATAAAAACTCATTTTTTGTTTGCACTGCAATAGACTGGAGTCATCTGGAAGAGGAAGTAGTTGTAGATAGAATTTTCTAATCATTAAAATAATAATGTGCTTCAGACCCGGTTTAAGAGAGGTGTGGTGAGGGCTCGTCTGGAGATGCAGTTAGATTATTTAACTAATTTAAAAGTAGTTCATGCCCCAAAGCTATTAAAGAGTTTTAAGACCGTGTTACAACATCCTGGTGACTAAATGCACCCTCCTCCATCACATTAAAACCCAAGAAGATTCTTATAAATTTATACTGGTACATAAACAAATTGATTGAAGAAATGCCCATGTAGAAAATGCATGGTATTTTCTCGTCAATGTCGTAGCATTATACTGGTGGATGAAACTTGACATATTAGTATTGATAGAATACTTCCAATTACAATTACTTGTTTTTGATTTTAACCCAAAATCATTAAAGTCATGACTGTATTTGTAGACCCCTACAGTTTGGGGTATTTCGAATCCTGTGGGTACATGAGAGCAGATGAATAAAACACACATGCTGCACACTTGTTATATTTACATGTCAGATGTACACTCAATTTTAAGACAGGACCAAACTTTTACTAGTCAGTGTCGATCAGACATGCCTTATAAATGTTAAACCCTGTGTCCGAATGCATAAATATTTTTTACTTGCCTGATTCTGAACAGATTTAAAGAAATTTGTTGAACTTAATGAAGGCTAAATTAGCTATAAAATTAACTGACTTATTTAGATTTGTGTTATCATGAAGATAGAAATATTAATTGCACTCCTCCTCTCATTAGCAATATTTATCGAGGTATAACTGAGCGTTAAAGATGGAAAATTTATGCTATGCTTCAAGTACATATTTTAACTTCAGTATCTTGAATTGTAGGATATCACAAAGTTTTTTCTAGGACCCATTAGGTGCGATGTTTATAATCTACACTGAAATGCTTAAAAATGATTTTTTATACTACTAGTATCATTTACATTTTTGAAATACATTTTTTAATAATTTTTTTTATCATGTTTTTATCACAAATATAGTTTCAATATATATACCATGAAGAATTCACATCACATCAGAAACAGTTAATAACAAATGCCAGAAACAAATACAACAAAACAGAAACAGTTGTAACACCCTCTTGATCATCCTCGTGTGCTTTTATGCTATATATTATAATAGCTCGGGTTCAAGATTTAATGCTGTTGGTTGCTAAGCAAATGTAAACAAAAAATGGGGCATAGTTCCAGGGCTTGACATTGTACGCTCATCCACTTGTCCAGTACATGTACCAGTAAAATTTTTCATGAACAAGTGATAATTGCTGACCACTTGTCCGATTTGACAAGGGATATTTTTCTAGGAAGAATTTTTTATAGCTGAGCATGAAAACTTAAAGAATTAAAATTTGTTGTCAACTTTTTATCGGAGGTTCAAAATGAAAACATGCCATGCATGCGGTTTGTAAATAGTTAAATGTTGATCCTGCTTGTAATAATGATGGCCCTGGTTGTCAAACTTGATCAGGAACAATGTTACTATGAAACTTGTCTGAAATATCTGATGTTTTTCAGGCATTTGTCACAATTTTAATTTTAATATTTAAAGTACCATGAAGTTGACTACTTAGAACTACAGTAACTTTGAAATGTGTACTTTTACTGAAGGAAATTTGGGTTTTTATTATCTGGCAGGAGAGCTTTAGCAAAAGACAATTTACGCTACAAAGGATAAGCAAAAGAAGGCAAAGAAAAATTTGAAGTCATATAGTCAGCTATTTCTTGTTGTTACTATTTTTCTTTCATACATGTAATTATATAACAAGATTTACATCTACTTTAGGATAGGATGATACAGTTTAGTAATTTGCAATAGATGTGTCCACTCAAAATCTCAAAAACAGACTCCATGAATGTATTATTTTATACTATTGTAATGTACAATATTTTTTCAAATTGTTAAATAGGTCTTTTATGAAATACAGTGTATTTTCATACAAGTAAAAGTTATGTTCAGACAAGTAAATTTCACAGTCACTTACTTCGAGGGTAACATGCCAGAATATTTTCCCCAATTGTGTCACCCAATGTCGAATGCATATCTTGTCATTTAATTATTCAGTTTTATTTATTTTAATATATTTATATCCAAAAACCTTATTGCTTATGTAATTGCTAGTCATGAGGACCCCTGGAGATAAGCCTATTATGGCAATAGATGGGACTGGAAAAAAAAACCCCTTTGAGAAACAGATAATTGAGGTTTCAAGAATAGAGGGTAAAGTTCATAAACTCACTGAACTTGAGCACTTAGACATATCCATGGTATTTGAGAAAGAGTTTTAAAATACATAAGTAAAACTGTCATTAACAATAAATTTTATTTCTCCATCTTTTATTTTAGCGCACCTGAGCCAAAGGCTTAAGAGAGGTTTTCTGATCAAAATTTGTCTGTTGTCTGTCACTGTTGTTGTTGGAGGCGGCGACATAAACTTTTCACATTTTCATCTTTTTCTCTAGAACCACTTTGCCAATTTAAACCAAACTTGCCACAGAGCATCCTTGGGTAAAGGAAATTCAAGTTTGTTCATATGAAGGGCTACACCCTCTTTCAAGGGGAAATAATTAAGAATTGTTGTAAATTTAATGGCATCTTTAAAAAAAATTCTTCTCAAGAATCAGTGGACCAGAAAAGGAAATTTCTGTGAATTTTAAAGCTTCATTACTGTGGGCCAGAAAATGAAAATTCTTTGAAAGCTTCATTACTTAGTGTACATTCAGGTTTGTTTAAATCATGACCCCCCAGGGTAGGGTGGGGCCACAATGGACAATCAAATTTTTACATATGAATAAATATACATCATCATGTGTAGTAAAAAGAAAAGTAGAACAGCAAGGCCATAGTGACTCAGGTGAGCATTGTTGCCCATGGCCACTTGTTCTTTTTACAGGCATTTTTTACTTTGACAAATTGCACTTTAATAATATAATTATAAGCATAAATTGGATAATATTTTATTAACCATAACATTGTTAATCAAACTTCGGTATAACTGTGAAATTAACTTGTCAAATGACTAGAAATTTCTTACTGAATCTAGATATGGATATACATGTACAGTTCTACAACACTTAAAATTTTACTGTGGCTCAGCACACATAAACAGAAATTTTTGGAGATCAATAACATTTTGTCGAAATCAAAGACAAAACGAAATGCTTGGGTATTTATTTACAAAGTTTGATTTGTTAATTTTTTACCATATGAATAATTTACCCTTTCTTTCCAGTAGACCCTTGTTATGCCATGCTTAGCTTAGAGCCAGGAATAGCAAATCAAAATGAACTTAGTCAGTTGTTCTTGTTTGTAGAAAGAGACAATTTCTTTTCAGGTTCTTTTCCGGTTTCTCATTTTAGGCCTACAGTATTTATTTTTGACTCAAATATTAGGAATATTATACTTGTGGGCAATCAATGAATTCAAAGAATACTCTTTTTTTTTAGGTGTTCATGATGCAACTTCCTGGATGGTGTGTAAACTGTTTATCAGCATGTGAAATCAACATGATTGAAGGTATCTTACCTATCAATAATATCAATTTTCTCTGTTAAAAGCTGCATAAGGAATATATTTTATTTCTTATCTCAAATTTTTGTCCAAGCATCATTCATTTTTTCTTCATCTTTTATCTAGTGAGGGTCATATTAATTGATTAATTTAATCAAGGCTTTATTGTAAAATGAAGTGAAATTATTTCCTTGTGTATGACCTTTAAAGGGGCATAGACTCAGATTTTAAGTTAATATTTTCTCAAATTTTCGACTAGATTATGACATATGTGTGGCTATAGTATTTCACAGGGAAATATCATAAAAAAACTTATTTTACCTGGAAATTATTGAAACTACGAATTTAGGGAGGCATTTGATTGACACATCCTTGCGCTTTCACAAACGCCATTTTCACAGTATTTGTGCTAATTGTGTTGCACTTGGACCAAAAAATAAAAAGTCAAACAGCACATTATTGACATGTTTTCTAGAAAGTACAATACCTATGCAAATGAGTCCCAAATTTTTTTTATATAAGCATTCTTAAGAAAAAAGTTATGCGAAGTCAAATTTTGGGCGAGACCTTGTGTTGCGGACACTACATTACACCTGTTATGTCTAAAATAAAATATGAAAGATATTTATATATTCCAAACTTCTTGCGCGTTTTGATTATGTGCCTAATTGCAGTGAAATAAAAGAAAAATCTCGTGGTTCTCTTTGAAAACAAAAATTTTACTCACATTAATGACTTGCTAATTTTTTTGCCTAATTTATCTCCCTTCCTTAAGTTTATCTACCTTTACAATCACACATAAGACCTATATAATTATCATGTGAAAATTAAATTGAATACTTCTGAATTTCAAATACATTTGTCATAACACCCTGGATATCTTTGTTTGTATCTTGTCTAGCTTTGAAAATGCATAGCATTTTTGTTGCGGACACTACAAGTAACCATAAGAATAATCTTTTGTCATTTTTATAAAAATAATTGTTGATAAATGTTCATTTCTAGGCTGAATTATATACCACAGGATCAACTCTTGAAAACGTATCATATAAAAAGATGCAGAATGTGGTTTACTGAGATGAAAATAACCACATAACAAGGACCATTAATTATTTCTTGATGTATAATTGTTCTGCAGTTTTAAAAAATGTCTATGATTTTACTTATTTTAATACAATTAAAAAAGTTATAACAAATAGTTTTATAGATAAATTCAATGAATTAAAGAATTTACTGAGGCATCCATAATTTTTTTTTCAGTATTGAAATTGTTGCGGACACTACTAGGGGTGAAACGATACACCTCCTTCACGGTTCAATACGTATTGTATAATTTTGTCTCGGTTCGGTTTTTTTTTTCGATACGATACATTTTGATAGAAAGAAACAAATTCAACATGGTTTTATGCTTTCTTTTTCTAAATCTAGTCACATATTTTACGAATTTTATTTGCAAATTGACTAGAAGAAATTGATCAAAATTATTTGACTGTCAAAATTATTTTACAAGCTATCAGTCATCAAAAATTTTACGTTTTCTCTACTTATTTATACTGAGTAACGTGTTTTACTTTATGCCAAACCCGACTGAATAACGATTCCTACCGAAAATTGAACCGACCCAAAAAATAGAGATTTTGCACCGTGTATCAAACCGAGAAAAAATACCGCGGTGAACCGTTTCACTCCTAGACACTACAATATATTGAAATATTGCTATATGACACCATATTTGGTTTTAATGGAGTAAACTGAAAATTTTAATCTCTAACTAGTTCTATATGTACAGTAAATGGTGTTATATTATAGGGAAATAAAAAAGGCTAGTCGAAAATGGCTTTCCGGCCTGGAAAATAAAACCCATATATATACCAATAAGATTGAAGTGTTATCTTGTACAAAAATCACCATTTGTTATCATAATCCAGTTAACTAATTGTATTATCAAAGGAGCAAAATATCAGAGAAATGTTTTACATTTCAAAAATACTTAATGAAATAAAAAAGTGAAAATAATAAATGAATGTGGTATATAGTTATTACTGTAGTGTCCGCAACACAACTGTATTAATTAGAACTACTCTTATTAATTAACAATTAACATCTTGATATATTCTTTAGTTTCCACTTATTCAGTTTTAAATACCACATGAAAATTATTTTTCAATATATAACATAAGACTGACAATTGAAAGATTTTGAATATTATGTATAAACAAGTCGTTATAGGTGTTATTCAAAGTATGAAGTTATAGTTCCACTAAGTTTTGTAACCTTACATATTTGTATTGAATATTTGGACAATTATAGTGATGATCAATTGAAATCATGTTGCATTTCTTTGAAGAAACTGTGAATTTAAAAAGCTGTTGCGGACTCTACAGCGTTGCGGACTCTACAAAACACAATATATTTGCCAGAATTCCAAGCTACACTGAGCTAAAGTCTGATATTTTTTGGTAGATGGATTAGTAGCTGTACTGGCCTCTTACATGTAAAATAAAAGAAATATAATTCATAATGCATTGAATAAGCACATGTTGCGGACACTACAGAATTTTGGGACATTTTTATGCCAGTAAGAAGAAAGTGTGTCATTTTCTAAAGTTTTCAAGAATCCACTCAAACTTTTCTTTATTGTTTCATTTATCATTTAACTCTAATTTTAAAATGAATCTAAAGTAAGAGTAATGCATTAACATATATTTTTTTAAACTGCAAGTTCAAACAGTAGAATTATATTAAATTTCATAACGTATCTGGATTTTCACATATTTAAATATTATTTCGCTAATATTTTGTTGATTTACACACAGTAAATTGCATATAAAAGAGGGATAATTTCACAATGATTTGACATCTATGACTAAGAGTTTCTATTGTAAATCTCCTGAAACAAAAACTGGAAAACAAAGCCATTTTTCAGCTGCAACAGCATAACGCAAAATATACCCCATATTTTAGGTAGTAAATCTTTGATATTTTTATTGTTTAGAACATGGGAGTGTTATATATCATTTAACTTGTTAGGGGTACCATTTTGTCATAATTTGGTCATAATTGTTAAGGGTTTAATCATATATTTTGATGCAGAGTGCATTATAACATAAGTGAGTATGAAAAAACACAAATACTGTGAAAATGGCGTTAGTAAACTTCATCCTTATGTGATATGTCAATCAAACGCATCCCGAAATTCATAGTTTCAATAATTCACAGATAAAATAAGTTTTTTATTATATTTCCATGTGAAATGCTATAGCAACATATATGTCATGATATAATACAGACAATTTGAGAAAATATTTCAAAATGTCGAATCTGTGTCTATGTCCCTTTAAGAGTAACAGGTAATTTCACTTTTGAATTTTTCTTATTTCAGGAGAAGTCTCCCTTGTTAAAGATCAGCAATGGCAGATAAACAATGCATGATGCAATCTACTCACTAAAAAGATTACACCAATACATCCCATGCTTGTATTTCTACCTATCACCTATGTAATCTTTGTCATGATCTTCAGAGAGGTAAGAAAACAAATTATGAAAAAAAAATTTTGGTAAAAGCGACACTTAGACATCACTTTACATGGTGTCTGTCTGTCTGTCATACCCTAGATCCTGAGAACTGTAAGAGGAATGGATTTGATACTTTGCACTTGCATTGCTTGGCAATTAGGCTTTTGTAAAATACCATATACAGTCAAACTCGTTTACATTGAAATTTAAGGGACCTTGAGATTTATTTCAAATTAACCGAATTTCATTATATCTGTGTGCTATGAATTACATAAAAAATGTAGATACAGTTGAACTTCGTTATCTGGAACACTGATATCTTGAATACCATGGATATGTCAAAGTGATTTGCTGTCCCAACCACTTATTCTTTAAATATTTTAACTTCAATATCTCGAATCCTCAGATATCTCTAAGTTTTTTCTCGGTCCCTTCAAGTTCGAGGTAACGAGGCTTGACTGTACAGTAAAAAAAATATACATGTGAGAATTCATATTTTTACATAACATTACATGCAGTGTTTCAGAAATGTACTTATCTCTATTTTTCAAAAGAGTCCTAAATTTTTCTTACTGTTTTATTTTTTTTTTTGATTTGTGTTAGAAAACTATCAAGACTATTTATACACGAAAAAAGTATTGCTTTATAAAATATCTTATCGAAATATTTTGGTCAATACACAACCCTATTCTCCACACACCAATTTACACATGGCACCCCTACATATTTTATCCATGTCAGTCTTAATGCCGTAGTTAGAAAATAAAAATGGCGACTAATATGTTCCGGTGAGAAATGCTCAATGATTATTGTTTTATCTATAGAACACATAATTAAATTTGTACAGGTCCACCAACATCAAATCACCTTTGAAAAATTAACACGTGCTAGTCGTATATAGTTAGTCACCTGAGTCCACTTGTCGCAATTGGCAACTTCAATGTACCCGTTATCAAAACTGCTATAAGCTTTGTGTTCAGCGGACCCCAAAATCACTTCAAATTAACAGAGTTTTTCAAGTTAACCGATTTCAATCTAAACGAGTATTTATTGCAAAGAAACTGCACCAGCATTTTAGGAGAAACCAAATTCATTTCAAACAAACTGATTTTTCAAACAAAGAGAGTTCAATGCAAGTGAGTTCGTTACATTACAATTCAGTTGACCTTGACCTTTGGCTTTATAAAATCACTCTGGTGGTTGATTGAATCATTATTATTATTATTATTATTTTTTTTTTTTTTGATTTTGAGAGGCAGGATTTTGATAATTAGCATTTATATCACATGTTACTGTATATGAGCTCATGACACTGTACTTTGAAACTGTATGCAATATAACCACACAAACTGAAATTTAAATACAATGAAAAGACATCAGGATGGGTATACCAAAAGTATCGATACAGACTGAAGAGAGACTGAAATCTCTTTTGGAAGATATCTGGGATAAAGATATATTTATTAAAAATAATTATTTTAATTATACCCCCACTCCGAAGGAGAGGGGGGTATGCTGTTTTACCCTTGTGTGTCTGTCTGTCTGTGTGTCTGTCTGTCTGTCCGTAACAAATATTTCGTCACAGTTTTCTCAGCAACTACTCATCGCAGATGCTTGAAATTTTAGCACACACTTTGTTGAGGTATGCCATATGGTGGGATTCATTTTTTGTACGAATCTGATTTCAACTTCCTGTTTATCCGTGCATCTGTCTGTACCATACATAACAAATTTTGGTTGCAGTTTTCTCAGCAACTACTAATTGCAGATGTTTGAAATTTTAGCACATTCTTTGTTTAGGCATGCCATATGGTAGGATTTATATTTGTACGAATCCGATGTCAACTTCTTGTTTATCCGTGCATCTGTCCGTACCATACATAACAAATTTTTGTCACAGTTTTCTCAGCAACTACTGATTGCAGATGCTTGAAATTTTAGCACACTCTTTGTTTAGGCATGTCATATGTTGGGATTCATTTTTGTACGAATCCGATGTCAACTTCCTGTTTATCCGTGTGTCTGTCCGTACCATACGTAACAAATTTTGGTCCCAATTTTCTCAGCAACTACTGATTGCAGATGCTTGAAATTTTAGCACTTTCTTTGTTTAGGCATGTCATATGGTGGGATTCATTTTTGTACGAATCCGATGTCAACTTCTTGTTCACCCATAACTGAACTTGTGTATATTCACATCAGAATGTATATTCACATCAAAGCAGGGGTATTACTAGTGAACATTGGCTCACAGACTTCTTGTTAATTTCAATTTTATAATTCACTTTAGCTTTGAAGGGTGGGGAATCATATATCTATTGTCAGATTTTATATGATAAATGCTATTCTGTATGGGTCTTACTATTTGTGGATTTTTTTTTCTTTGCTATATAAGGGCTATTTTGAAATTAATGAGACATTTACTTTTACTCTATAAAAGAAAGACATAAATTCATGAAAATTTGTCAACATTTTAACAAGAACAAATAAAACAGCTATGCAAAATTTCTAATTGATAGGATAATTAGACATGTCCCATTGGAATTATAAACTTGCATATGTCTATTGACCTAAAGCAGCATTGCTTCTTCATTTTCATCTCATGCCAGCCATAGATCTTTACCATGTTGAGACAGTCTGGAAGCTTTAATGCTTCTTTCTCTGTCATCACAGAAACTAATCAACTGATTGAGATGAAACCTTTTTAGGGTTAACAGGCATGTTGTGTAGATGTGCAGAAGGAAGGTCATTTTACCCACACTTACATGCACATGCGTGCGCGTGCAAGGAGTGAAATGACTGAAGCAATTGAAACACCATTAACCTTCCTGTTTTTTTATGATATGCTTTGAACTTCATTTTATAGACTTATATTAGTGGTGTAGACAAGAAGAGGTGGTTGAATTAGCAAGAAAGCATGTGCATGCATGTGTGCTTTGCTCTGTTTGACTGACACAAAAAATCTCAATAACCTTTGTGTTTTTTGATGAAATGCTTTGAAATTTAAAACATAGTCATACACAACAAGGCTCTACATTTTGATATAATATATGAGATATTGTGAAAACACGCTCATGCAAGTGTGCTGCAATTTGATTGGCTTAAACTTTAAATGGCTGTTACAGTAGTAACTTTCTTAGTTTTTAACAAAACTGGATGGAATTCAGAATATAGATAGGTGTAATGGGTTCCTACATTGTGCTACTATGAAAATTGAATGCAAGAACGTGGATTCTGATTTGCTAATACTTATATGGCTGTATCTCTCATAGTTTTCAATGAAAATCTTTAGATTTCTTACATAGCTATTTATTGTGAGTCTCTTCACGAGGAAGGAATATGAAATATTTAGAAAATATGGGCATGTGCATGCGCTAGAGGTGTAACGATACAGCAATACATCGATCGTATTGATCGCAAGGGCTGACGATACGCGTATTGTATTGCCATGTATGTATTGTGATACAGTAGAAGATAATTTTCATTGTTTTGTTTGTAACTTCTACATTCAACCTAACAAATTTTAATGTTTTAAAATGGCTAAAAAAAAGGTAGCAAAGAAAAAATACAATATCAAGACTATAAATCCACCTTTTATTAACTTTGATAAGGGTTATCAAGATATTCTTTGTATATTTTCTATAACTGTGGAGTTAGCAAAGAATTATATGTTTAGATAAAGCTTAATTCAATTGGTGACCGCTGTATCATGGTACATGTTGTATATCACATGACCGTATCATGATATGTATCATATCGTTAGGTAGTTTGCGATACTCAGGCCTAGCATGCGCTGAAATCCAGTTGGTTAATACTCGAAGAACTATACCAGTGTTGTTTTTCAAATAAATACTACTGAAAATAAAGTATAGATTTATTAAACAAAAGAATTGTAAATGAAATGAAGCCTGTAATGAATGGGGCCCATAAGAGAATGGGGAAGTGTTTGGGGAACATCTGAAACAGTT
Organism: Saccostrea echinata; assembly: GCF_033153115.1. Taxonomy (NCBI): domain Eukaryota; kingdom Metazoa; phylum Mollusca; class Bivalvia; order Ostreida; family Ostreidae; genus Saccostrea; species Saccostrea echinata. The sequence goes on from NW_026889789.1 coordinate 3,753,403, forward strand.
CCCTTTACAGTTAGCACTAGTTGTTATTGTTTTAGAAGATCTTTTAGTCTGGAAAAGAGTTCTCCACAGAGCTTCGTAAAATTCTAGGTATGCTTGCTGTGTCGTGTTGACATCAAAATCTATTTTATTGATGTAATCAGATATCTATACCAAGCTTAGATTTTTTTATGATCTCCGTATTTCTGATTGAAATTCTAAGAAGCTTGCACAAAATGAATTGAAATGAAATTGAAAAAATAAATACCGATATATAATTTGAATTATTTTCGCTCTTGCTGTATATGGGTCCACTGGGAGTTGGAACATAGGTATAACATATTTCAATATATGATTTCGTGACGGCACCGGGTACCCCTTCTATGTACCCATTAATATACCATTGAAAAGAAGAAATAAAATATTTGTAAAATATTTGTTGCTTTTATTAATTCTTAGTGTTTGTCAAACGTATATGCCATTTTTCACCAAAAGGCATTACTTGGAAAGAAAAATAAACACTATGTACTAATAATCTCTTAACAACCCTCATAATGCTTGTATCAAATAATATTTGACCACCCTTAGATTTTCTTTTAATCTTAAATAATGATGCTGTTCATCAGGCGACACATGTGTTCCTTGGAACAGTCTTTTAATTTTAGCTAGCAAGATTATTTGGACTTAAAAGTCAAGTCAATAATCTTCTAACAAACATTTTCTTCTGTCATGTTTAATTCATAGTCACTAGGCAACACTGAAATTTCCACTCATTGCTTTTCAGTCATCGACAGGAAAAGGAATTACCGGTAAGTTGACAGGACTTTCCACACTGTTTCTGGTAGCAGCTTATGATTGAATTGATGGTAGAAGACATGGCCCACTTAATCAAAGGTAAATCTCATGGAATAGTGCTAATAGTACTGATATTTTTTTTTACTCTGTTTTGCATTGAAGCTTTAGGTCAACGGCAAATTTTCTTTGTGTGGATTCTTTTATTCTTCTCAGAAATGTGTGGCTGCTAATTAAGCCATAGCTGTCTGTTTTCTTTGAGAATCAAAGAATTGCAGCAAGTCTTTTAGGTTTTCAATGAAATTTCCTTGTTTTTCAGATAATCCGTATAGAGTGGCACCTTAACCATCACTGGTGAAATAGAAGATGACTAGTGGATGGTCATCACTTTGCAGCTCACTTTCACTTTCTGCAGCCTATCTCTTCTCATCCACAATCATTGTCTTTGGAGGAATGGTGACAGTGCAGTCCTCATGGCTGGGCAGGTAACTTCCTTTCCTTTATTTCTCAGCTTTCACCTTTCTTACAAAATTTATTTCCATAGAACACTGCTACAATATTCTTCCTCTAAGAACACAGTATATGTCACTTGGGTAGCACCTTAGAATTGGGTTTTCCCAGTGGCACTGAAGGTGGCATTTTTGTATTGAGCATCTCCTTCCACTCTGATACGTGTATCAGGAGTCCCCATTTTTCATTTAGATCCTGAATGTTCTGTCTTATATTCATCATGCTGGTCTTCTACCCCCACAATAAAGGTTGGGGGAATATATAAGAATCACCTTGTCAGTCTATCAGTGCCAACTTGTTGGTCATTGGAAGCTCAAACTTGGTACAAAGAATGTTTATGACCTGTTGGTGTGTCAAGATCTTGACCCAAGGTCATTCCGGCTAGTTCAACAGGGTTTGACACTAAGGCATGTTTGACCCAGTCTAGTAAATGAGTGGTCCAGTCGTGTAAAAGACCAATTGGTCGTATTGATAAAATAACTGTTGATCCCCCATTTCAGTCCTTCAAATAAATAATCTAAAAACTTTCAAAGAAAGGACAAGGTATGGTAATGGCCGAATCTGGCCCCTTATTTGATGTAAAAATCAGAACACAGTTAAAATTGTGATAGTTTGTAGGTAAGAATTAAAAATAATGCTTGTTTTAAAACCAGCACTAATTTTGATTCAAAGCTTACATGGAGGCCACAAGAGGGTGTAGAAGTACTGTAGGTTATTTTTCAGAATTTTCTCAATTCTGGTCGCATTTTGTCAAATTTGAGATACTTTTCACTTTGGGAAATATAGAGCACAAGGCTGCCTATCTGAGATTTTTATACATAAGATGCATCTGATACTAGTGTATGAAATATATAAATTTGGTAGATAGGCAAGCTTGTGCTCTATGTTTTCTGAACCAAAATGTGCTGTAAAATCAATGAAAATTTGCATAAAATGAGAAAATTCGGAAACTGACATATTTCCTGACCTTCCTGTGGCCTCTGTGTATCCCATAACTTAGAAACAATACTCAATTTATGGCAGGGGTGACGTCAGGTTTTTAACTGAAAAACTGTTGCAACATTCTAAAAGACACCCCAAACCAGGGGCCAAAAAGGGATCTTAGCCTATCTTATCCTTTCTTATATGTTAGATTGTAAACAGTCATTGCTGTGTAAAAAAAAAATCCCCACATGACCCAATCACTATTTTTAGCCACAGCTGTTATTAACAAGTCGAGGTCAAAACTACTTTTGTTCAGTACAATGTTTCAATATGATGTAAATAGTTATGTTTAGTATAGTTTTAAACTAATTTATTAATATTAACGATAATTATTTTATGAAAGTTTGTTGAATCTTTAGGGCTCATATTGCTCAAATGTCCTGATGAACCCGACTTGATTGGCAGGATCCCATCAAACAGTCTGTCAAAATTCAAGGTCACTGACAGAAAAGATATAAACTTCTTGTCCAGGATATCAGTTAGCAATGGAGAATCATTGAGGCTCATTCTTGGTACAAAGATTATTGAAGACCTGAGAGTGTGTCATGACCTTGGCCCATGGCAATTCTGGCAAGTTCAAGGTCACTGGCTTAAAAAGGTATAAAACACTTGTGTAGGCTGTAACTTTGTAATGGAGAATCATTGGAAGCTCTTACTTGCTACAAAGATTGTTTATGACCTGGAAGTTTGTCTTGACTTTGACCAAGGTCATTCTGGCAAGTTCAAAGTCACTGGCAGATAAGAGATAACATTCCTGTCCAGTCAATAACTTTGTTACTGAGCTTTAATTTGCTACAAAAATTTTTTTTGACCTGAAGGTCATTGTGACAAGTTCAAGGTCTCTGGCAGAAAAAAATGCAAGTCTATTATTTTGTATTAATGGAGAAAAATTGGATGTCCATATTTCACTCTTAGATTACTCATGTCCAAAGATCTGTCATTTTTTAACCAAAGTCATTTTGGTAAGTTCAAGGTCACATTTACACATTCTAAATAAAAGAATTGCAGCAGGGTTATAACCTTATTATTTTGTGAGATCGCTCACAGCACCTTTAGCTGACATAAGTGATGTAATAATTTTTCTCACTTTGTTTCAGGTCTACTGCATGTTGACAGCTGATACTTGTTCTCTATTTGCTCCGAGAGGCCTACTACACATTACCTCAGTTATGACTGTACTCGTGCTGGCTTTTATGATGTTAATTTCCTTTACCTGCACTGCGTTAAACTTGGTCAATTCTGTTACTGTCGCTCACCAACAGATGAAAATAAGATTTAGCTGATCCTGCCAACATTGTGACATAAGCGGTCCAATGTCCAATATCTCACTCTGCAGTCAAACATCATATTTTTATGAACGCTCAGTAAAACATTGGAAATGTTAGACTTTTTTAGTATTGATTTATATAGTTATATATTTTTAAAGTAATAACAATTCTTTTTATTGATGTATGTTTAAGTATGCAAAAAGGAACATTGATGATATTTATCTTCTGAATAAAATTTTATATCGATAATTTATGCTCTTGTTTATACAAACCGCAAATGAGGCTTTCTATTCATTAGGAACTGGACCCATAATTACTTTCTTAAGGAGGAATGCCACACCAAAATTTTATTCCATTGGTCTTAAGACATCCATGTTAAGGAAGCTCTAAACACTAATGAAAAATGCTTTTTGGGCTTTGAGAAAAATATATCGTATAAAGGTGCACATATTCAGTGTATCAAGTTCATTTTCAACATAGGGTGCCTGCCTTATTTCTGTAGAAAAAAATGTTCAAAGACAATGAACTATTTGTGAACAGAAATCACTGTTGTTTACTAGCATCAGGAAAATTAATGAAAATAATGTATTCAATTACTTAATCTTGGTCTAACATAACATTAAGAATACTTTAATTCATAAGAAATTGTGTCATTAACTGTAGATTCCCATTTATACTATTTTTCTTCTAAGGGCAAATCACTCAATAAAAATACCCTACGAATAGAACTCTTTAGTGTGCAGTGTTTAGAGCTTCCTTAAGTCATGGTTTCAGCATTGAAAGGCCTAGCTCTTAATTATTTTATAAGAATTTTCTCCAATTTTTCATAGAAAATGAAAAAAAAAATGTTTTATTTGCAAATAAGATGCTTTATAGTTAAAAATTTGATGTTAATGAATGCATAATGTAAATATCTCATAAAATATGTGAAGAAAAGCCAGATAGACATTTTAATTCTTTTACTAAAATTTTTTTTTTTTTCGAAAAAGTACATTATTTGTGAATATCTTCAAAACATATGGATAATATATTCAAAAAACAAGTCACAGCTACAAAGGATATGTTAGACAATCATATTTGAAAAAGAAATTGAAAGGAAATTGCGAAATTTTAGAGAAATTATTTTTTTACAAATTTTAGCCGATCCCGATCGAAATTAAACTGATCCCAACCAGAATTTTATTATAATTGATAATAGATAATATTTTCACAAGGAATACAAGTTTGTTTAGGTGTAATACGCGTTAAAAAGTAATTGAACTTGATAAATAAATAAATTTCTTAGTGGTAAATACTTAAAGAAGGCAATAATTTCATCTTATTTATTTTGTGTTAATTTTGATCGGGATTGGTCTAAATATTGAAAAAAATAGTTTCCCTAAAATTTTGCAATTTCAATTTCTTTTTTAAAATATGGCTGACTAACATGTTCTCCATAGTTCTGACTAGCTTTATGAAGATTTTATCCATAGGCTTAAAAAAATATTCACAAATAATGTGTTTTATTTTCATAAATAAATTTTTTACTTAAAATATTTAAATGTCTATCCAGGTTTTCTTTAGATATTTTATTACAGATTCATATTATATATACATTAACAGCAAATGCTTAAATTTGTTGTTTATATCAAAAATATTTGTAAAAAAAAAAAAAAAAAAGCTTTCCAAGAACTACATGTGTAAAAGTTTTTGGTCAGCAAAGATGCATTTCATGCGAGAGGCGCACCAGTCATTGTCGGATTATTTTTTTTTTAATATTCACTGGTATTAAGCCGATATCTGTACCAGTAGGTACGCATATCCCAAGATGACGTCCAGCTTGACACTTTCATGAGTTTACACCGCTTGATTTTGTTATTTTTGTCATATTTCATTAAATGAATCAAAGTGAATTGTAGATTTATTGAGTCTTAACAATTAGCTAGCGACAAGCAGAGTTGAATAAAACCTACAAATAAATCATATATCTCGTATGAAGGTGATAAGCGTACCTTGATGTTTTGGACATAAAAACCATGTGTAAATGATATCGGTACCTGCTAGTTTTATTTTTTTTTTATTTTTTTTTTTTTGCATTTTAACAATTTGCGCATAAATGTATCTGTCAAATATTTCACAGGAACGTAGCATCGTTTTTGAAAAAAGGGGGGGGGGGGCAGCAAGAGAAAAAATTCAACATACTCGAAAATCCTATTTCGTGGGAGGTGTAAGTGGGGGAGGGTAGGTGTTTCATCTTTCAGTACCAAATTTTATTAATACATTACCCTGAATTGACTATACTGCAACAAAAAAGGGGGAGCTGCCCTTTCAATGAATGAAATATATGTAGATAACGAACGGTATTCAAGCTCAAATGTCCATTAAACAATACAAATCGGGAGCAGAGCAAACACGCACCTCTAAAATGTCAGAGGTGGGATCAGATGCCATGGAGGAGCAAGCATCCCCTGCCGACAGGTCATACCCGCCGTGTGCTCCTTGTCATGATCGTGAAATATGGAAAAATCCGTCGACAATGAACCTTTTCAATCGCGAAAAGTAAAGTTTGTAGTTTCAAGTCTGTAACAATGTTTTTTTAAGGTGGAGAGGGGTTGAGCCACAGGAAAACATTCAGGATTTTTTTTAAATGTTAAAAAAGCAAAATGTTTACAAGCAATAAAGGGAAATAGGCTGTTGACTATTTTACAAAACTTAAATTCTTAAAACTGAGAAAGGAGGGGGAGGGGATGTTGTAATACTCTCATTTTCTTTTCTGCACGAAATATATTCTGTACAATACGGTGCAAGTGGTTCAACGCTACCACAGAAAAGTGTGGAAAGTGTGTGTTTGGGGGGGGGGGGGGTCTCAGTTTAAATAATACCATGCATACAGGTGTATCTGCAAAAGACGGATGGGTCCAAATCCAAATCTTATGTAGAGAAAGAATACATATACTTTTACATGTACCGGTAAATACAATGTATAAAAATGTTTGTTTGTTTGTTTGCTTAGTTGTTTAACGTCCCTTCGAGAATGTTTCAATCATATTGAGACGCCAACACTTGCTGGTGGGGGGCTGCAAACTTAGACCTGTACTCGACACTTGCGGCTTTTGAGCAGAGAGAGACATTTTTCGTGCCAGCATCTACTGCGACAAGGGACTTCGGTTTATACGGTCTTATCCTAAGGACCGGTCTCCACCCTATATAGTACGGAAATAATCCATACATTGTAAAAACAGTTTAGAAATGAGGCAAAAATAATAATTATATACATTTTTGTATGCTACGAAGAGATGCAAAAACAGATATATTCGAGGAGCCGTAACATATTTGGAGATTCGACCGTACATTATTTCGCCTACCACAATATCGAAGTGTATGCTTAAATCTTTGATAAAGTCCCAATATTCAATTACATTGTGACCCATATTCTTTTTCTTGAAATTTTGGGTTTTCTTCGGTGATTATTCAGATTTTCAGCGCTATAATCATTTCCTTTGATTTAATGTATCGTATAAAGGTATATGTTGCAAATTTCTCTCTGCTTTATAGAAAAAAATGTTTCCTCATCAAATCGGATAACAATTATTTCTATTTTCTGGAGAAAGAGAGAGAGAGAGAGATCATATTTCATGTAACGCATATCCAGTAACTCGATCAGAAAATGACATGGTACATATATATCTTTTTTTCATCAGGGTTTCCATTTACGCGTTAAATATCTATTCTGCATTTCTGGATTAATCTGCATAAAGCTATGTTTAAAGACTATATGTATATATATTCAAATCATTTTAATTCACCAACAGATTGAAGGGGTATATAAGTATATCTATAGATGTAAACTCTCGAAGCTGTGGAGCTTTTCGACATCTGAGGATACATGTATGCGTACCTACTGGTACGGATATCGGCTTAATACCACTGATTTCGGTCACTGGAGGAGAGATTTTTTATACATGTATTTTCAAGAACAGATTCTTTATTTCCAAAATCTGTCCCCCTCTTAATTACCCCCCCCCCCCCATAGAATGAAAATTGTCGTGCCCTAAAAGATATTGATGATTTCTTTAAAAGAATAGATTGGATAGAAGTTTCTAATCTGAATTAAATGCAAACTATTCGGAAATTGAAATTATTATTTGTCTTCTGCATCAAGCGTATGAGAAAAGCAAATTTGGATTGAAAATTAACTTCAAGCTAGAATTTCAATCAATTTTTTCTCAGACGTCCGACACGAATTCGTTTTCTATCACCAAATCATATGCGGCTTTTCCCCAACCAACTCAGAATCAGCAGCATACTTTGTACATATCTTAGGACTATCTTAAGATACGTCTTTGGATGTAAAACAAAAGCATCTTAGGAATATCTTTAGTTAAGATGTCGTAATTGGGGAGGGGGGGGGGCGTGGTCATGGGATCAGTTCCCCTTGGGATTTTTAGAGTTGTTGAAATGATATTAATAGTAAACCCAATCCCTCTAGAAAACACGGACCCCTGTTACAATGGCATAGAAAGTCACATACATTTATACATCGTCTGTATATCTATAAAGGCAAAGCGATTTAACACCCCCTCCCCCTCTAAAACGAAATAGCTATATAAGGTATGGATAAGTTTATGGTTTTTTATCCTTGCTTGACAATAATGTCTGAGTCCTCTTTTTTTGAGTGTGCGGCTGTGTACCCTCCTTCCCCCCCCCCCCCCCGGAAAATGCCTGTATCCGCGCTTGATATGTATTGGTAATAATAAAATGTTTCAGAAATTTTATAAATAATCGCTATTCCTCGATTTTTTTTTTTTGTCAAATTTTTTATCAGGTTTGTCCATTCTTATCCCGTTTTCATGTATTGAGCTGTAACAGATATAATAAAATTAAAAAACAGAAAAGAAAATCTATATGCATTTTTTTAAAAACATTTATATTAATGGATAAGTCAATTTGAAAAAAAAAAAAATTGAAGCATTCCCTTTTTGATAAACAATAAAAATTAACATTATGATATATTTATAATTCACATATAAAGAACAATTGAGATTAGTAATAAGATTTATTTTCAAAATATCACTTCTTGTGGTTGTTCGTCCCCAGATGTAACAGACCCCCCCCCCCCCCCCCCCTCTCTGTAGAAAGGTTGGAGGTAGTGCCCGTCTGCATCCGCGCCGTAGTCACGCTTGTAAACGTTTTAACCTGCTACATGTTTCATTCATCAATTAATAAATGTAATTTCATTTATCACTTTCTCTTTTTCTATTTGTACGGTTAAATGCATACATATACAGTGACACGGCACAGTGTCTACTTAATTGATTTAATTCATAAAAGAAATTAATATTTTTACAAAAACTATTGGATTAAATTATATAAGCTCTGTAAATTCAAAATATTCTAGTTGTTTTCCTGGCAACAGCGCTTCTGATATCATTTAGATATGTCTTAGGATAAGCACATCGTCGTCTTGAAGTTAGGGCAAAGATAAGGAAGTCTCCTAAGATAGGATAGCTTCGTTGCCCCCCCCCCCCCCCATCTCTCTCCTCCCTATGAAATGCCGTAAGCTCGTCCCAGGAAAGCTTCAAAAGCATGCCCGCAACTCTAGAAAAACATACCATTCTTTGACAAAGAGAGAGAGAGAGAGAGAGAGAAATTTATGACGCCAAGTGCAAGGAATATACATGTATATATATTATATATATATATATATATATATATATATATATATATATATATATATATATATATATATATATATATATATATATATATATATATATATATATATATCGGAAATATCTATTTTAAAATTTTATTCTTAATTGCAAATATAGATAGGTTCCTACAGGCATTCAGTTACATGTAATAGGAACCCATTTACTTATTTAAAATAAAAAAAAAATAAAAATAAAAAAAAAAACTCTAGGAAAGACAATAAATCAATTATTGTTACATGTATCAACATTATTGTATATATGTCGATATCATGTTACAATAACATTGATTTTATAAATGAAGTGTGATAAATTCATTTGATAGCTATTAGAACTTCGAAGATATAGTGACTAAAATAATTAAACTCTCTGATTGATCAAAAACAAAATTAGAAAAAAAATATTGAACTTTTAAAGCGAAATTATTTGTAGGTGGCATTTTTAAAATTTCAATTAGCCAATAATGCGCTTTTGGTTAGATGAATATTTTAATAGGTTGAAGGAGTGGCAAATTGAATCCTGTGTAGGAATTCCTACCATTCTAGTTATTTCAGTGGAGAAAATCCTACAACTCTATAGTCATTTTTTTCTTGGGAGATTCCTACTCTAGAGCCAGTTTTCCGCGGTGAGGGGAATTTGAGAGTAAAGCCTACCCTAAAAGACTAACTAGGAGGAATGAGACACCTATTTTGCTAAGCATTTCGTTAAATTAACATTGAATTAACATAATAATTCAATTTATATCTTCGAAGAATAGAGAAGGGGGGGGGGAGGTTTTTTTTCTCCATCATTTGTCACCAATTGACCAACATCTCTCTCCTTCTAGATCTCTCTCTGCTTTACGACAGATTCAAAATGTTTGGAGGAAGGGAGGAGATTAGGGATGTGAGTCTGCAACTATATAAGCCAAGTGTTCACATAGTGTAGTTTTGATTTATTAACTATGCTGTATTTATTATATAAAGGCATGGAATAAAATGTAATAATAATATACGTCATTATAATAGTGGTTGTTACATGATTTTGGGGAATGCGAAAGAGAATCTGCTTAAATGCATGTAAAATTTTAATTTTTGCACTCAATATAATTATGTGGGTTGCAAATTTCGAATGTTCATTACGGCATACATGCACTGAGGTTTTCATCATCTCAACCCCTTAACAGCATACAATTCATCTAATTCTTGAAAAATATTCAATGACTAAATTAAATTACATGAAAGTTTATACCTGTATGAAATCCGGGAAATGGAGGGGGCTAAGTATCTCATTTTTGACTCATCTTCACGTACCTAAATTAATTCTTTTCTTCCTGTTCAACTATATCTACTTTTGGTTTCGGAATTACATTGTAATTAGTTATCAGTTAGTTGATCAATAGTCAGTTAGGATTTAGAGCTGATGAGGGAATCCGTACACCTACCCCTGGGATTTTCAGTCTTAAGCTTTATAGAGTCCAATAACCTTCCCCCCAACCCCCTAAGGAGAGGAAATGCAGAGCTTTCGGAATTCATAAAATGTACATGCATTTACAAGAAGGAAAGGGGTCTGTCAGTGTAACCCCTTTTCTAGTTAATTTTGTATCATTCATTTGATTTATGCCCAATTCTTTTTAGATGCATGTATAATATTCCAAGTCTTGTATGATGTTTCCTTTTTTATTACATGTGCACTGCATGCATCGCTTGATATTGGAAAAAAACATCTAGTTCAGAACATTAATAAAAGTGTTAAAGTTCTGCCGGCAATTAATATTTCGTAGTAAATAAGGAAATTCTAAATACTAAATTTGGAGATTTTTCAAATTGTTGCGCTTATATCTCAGTCCTTGTCCCAGTTTATATCAAATCAATGTATTTAAAAATAGTTTGATTTATATTAAGATTTGGGTTGTTAAGCGCAACATCTTGTAATTTTTGCTAACCAATCCAAAGTAGCATGCACCGCATGCACCAATCACCTTTGCCTAGTGAGTACTGAATCTGTAAGTATTAGTATGCTGCCACGGTTGTTAAATTCCTGTTAAAGTACATCATTGAAAGAGTTAGCAAGATTCCAGTTCCCCAAGGCCAGGACTATTTCCCGAGGCGAAGCCGAGGGAAATAGTCCTGGTCGAGGGGAACTGGATCTTGTTAACTCCCTCAATGATATACTTTTAACTTTTTTATTATACCGATACAAACGTAAAATTTAGAGGATTCGGATGGTGTGATTTCAAAGCAGGGATTAGCTCACTGAACTAACACACGGGGATTAGTCAATTCACATATCATACCAATGTAAAAGTAAAATCATTTCGGATAACCGGGAATTAGCTTTCGAAAGAGGGATTAGCTCATTTGACTAACGCACGGGAATTAGTCCATTCATAACGATTTCCAGGGAATTGGTCACATCGAATGATCTAATGTTATATAGGGAAAAATCAGTAGAGGTATAATAAAATAAAACGTTTGAGATGTTATTTTTTAATTTAATTGCACAACATGAGCAATAATGTATGATAATTATAATAGACTTTTGACATTACTCAGTGAGTTTTCCTTTGAAGTAACATACAATAACTGCGATACAAACACTTCGTGGTCGTTTCATTTTGTAAATGAGCAGAAACTGTACAATAACTACAAAATATTAACAATACAGAACTGTTTAATTTTAGCGATGATGGAAAGCTGTATGAATCTTTCAAATTACATGACAGCGCTGTTACGTATTTACTCAAAATTTTAGATGAATTTAGGATAGAAGTGAACAGCGGCGGATCCAAAATTTTAGAAAGGAAGGAGGAGGAGAGCAGTTCACGGATAGTTTTCTTTGACAAAATAAAGAAAAGAAAAAAAATTGTCCAAACTCTAAAATCGTATTTCCTGGGTTAGGGATACTAGCTCATCATTAGTCCTGAAACTATGTGCCTGGTCGTTACGTGTGGTTAAATTAAAAGTGTATACAAGTTAAGCAAACACAATTTACGAAAGCCAAAAAGAAAAAAAAAACAACTCAAAGTTGGGGGGGGGGGGGGGTGATGCCCGACGCGCGCCAGTATGTGCTGGATCTGCCTTTGGCTACTTCTTTACTCTTCCTCCCTCCTCTTTCATCAGATTCTGTTTGTTTTACTTTCGATCCAGGAATACTGTACATGTATGTGACGACGGGTGGATAACATTTCTCTTAGAATTCAATCTGCCAGAAACATTTTTGCTTGATACTATTAAAGAGTTTTGACTGTACACATTAAAAAAAATCTTTGCTTGATTAAAGCATAATCTATAGGAGTTTTGAAAAAAAAAATAAACAAGGTTGATCAAATGCATTCTTAATTTCTGTTAACCATTTGTCATTTTTACTTATTCTTTCTACATATATACACTCAATATACAGTCACATGAATTTTTTTGAGTTTAAGCTAAAATTTCAGTTTCCTTGAAAGAGGCGCTCTGTCTAATTTTATGGGGTACATGATTTCACACCTACATGTAGGGCTTTCTTCCAAAAGTATGTATTTATTTATTATTATTTTATTTTTTTTTTTTTTGCATCTTCTTTGGCATATTTTATAAATATGCATCCTTGCTTGCACTTATTCACATGTTTTATTTGTTAATCTTTGGATTTTTTTTAAAGTTAGTGTAGCATATGCACTCAGAATAGCACATAGCACCTGCATGGAATTAGCATCTAGCACCTGCATGGAAATATCTCTTATATGTAGCAACTGCATGAATGAACGTAATTTTGAATATTGACGCCCACATTACCCCCACATTCATGTACATGTATAGTTCTGTACTGTGATATACAGCATTCTATATCATTTGTATACTAAATTATATATACATATATTAATTTCAGAATATATTTACTGAAACCTTGTTCTTTTTTTTCAATGAAGAAAAATAAACTAAGATTAGAATAATAGTATATTTACTGAAAAATTGAAAAGGGGGGCTAAACCAACCCCAACCCCCCAAAAAACGTTTGGGGACTATGCCCCAATTTTCAAAGCCTATATTATGTCTATCTTTGAAAAAATATGTTTGGTAGGCTGCCCCCTCTAGCCCTCCCTCCGGTTCCGACGCCTATTACAAGTTTATTACGCATCGCTTCTTATCATCACATGATCAATTTCTATAATGTAATATTAAGAAAGACTTTTTTAGGGTGGGTGGGGGTTAATTTTTATTTCTTTCTTTCCTTGGTGTTTTTTTTTTTTTATTTATTTAACTATAATTTATTCATTTTGAGGGAAAGTTCATCCTAACTTAAAAGATGGAAAATTCTCAAAAAACATGGGGCCAAAGTATACGTGTAGTTTGAGTAAAAATCAATCCATGTCACTTGATAACCAGTAATTAATAAATCAGTTTTACATGATTTCTCTTAATTATGCGTAGAAAGGTTTGTAATCTATATAGAAAAGGAGAAAATATAACGCATTAAATTATATGACAATTCCATATTGTAAATACATTCAACTATGGAAACCTATGTTATTGTTATACAGTACTTTTTGTAATGACAAAATGTACTGCCATGGGGAGTTGTGTATGGACTTTTGTTGCGAGGATAAACATGGCAGTGTATGTCCATAAAAGATTTATATTTTCTTTTCAAAGATTTGCTTTTGTATTATAAAATGCATGTAATGAATTATAATATCTAATAATATCTATTTTCATGAATGTAAATAAAGGAAGAAAAAGAACACTATGGAAACCTAGCACTTTATATCTGTTCTATAATGCTTTTTGTTGGGCCAAATGCCATTAAAATCATCAGCCTTTGTAAGTTCACTTATTATTAAAGTAGTACTACATGTATCAAGGAACGGCAGTGATAAAAAAGGGTGTTGAAGTTCTTTTATTATTTTCCTTAATCGGCGAAAATTATGAAAAATATAAAACAAAAGCCGAAAACTAAATTTTAGGTGGAGAGAAAATTGGCTTGAGGGGTAGTCACACTTTATAGCTTTTAAGCTGTGTATGATCTCTCGAAAATATTGGCTTTCTTTAGTAGAAATCCTTCTCTAGATCCAGTTTTTCCGGGGGACTCCCCCTCTAAAACCATTTTCCCGGGAAATACTTGAGGGGGGAGGGGGGTCTACCGTACAAAGTCGGTACTTTTGCCGGTTGGAACAATGTTGAGGTCTACATGAATATTTTATGTGTTTGAAGGGTCGAAGAAGGTCTTGATTAAAACTATATAAATTAAGATTTATGTCCAACGCTATCAACCCCCTCCCCCCCCCCCCCCGCCTGTGTATGACGAATGATGACCCTTATGTCAACACACATGGCGCACATTCTTACAGCGCACCGTAAGAATGATTGAAAACAAAAAATGTTTCCTAACTTTGTTTACATCTCTTTTGTGGGGGATAAGCAAAACGTCCTCTATCGGATAACACATCGTCCTCGCAAGGTTAACACAGCGGCCTCTCAAGCTTAACACACCGTCCTCTCACGGTTAACACACCGTCCTCTCAAGGTTAACACACCGTCCTCGCAAGGTTAACACACCGTCCTCTCACGGCTAACACACCGTCCTCGCAAGGTTAACACACCGTCCTCTCACGTTAACACACCGTCCTCTCACGTTAACACAACGTCCTCTAAAGCATAGTGAAAAAATCATGCTTTAATTTTCAAAATACAACATAATGCAACCCCCCATCGTGTAACTAGTGCCAAACCTTATAAATATACCAAATCTTGAAAAAATATCTCAATTAGAAAGTATAGTCCTCGGAGGAAGGTGGGGTGTCATAGTCCTCGAATGGTCGGTGATGCATGTGAGGGTGTGTGTGTGTGTGTGTGTGAGAGAGGGTGTGTGTGTGTGTGTTATGCATATAATTGTATTCATAGATGATATAAGGCCTATTACATTTGCTGCAATTTTCATCGTGAATGCTTCAAAGTATACAAGAACACACTGTTCCGAACAAACCTCCTTTTTCGAATTTTCTTAATACTTTCCATTTGAACAAGACTAAGAAAGTGTGGTTTGAATACATCACTGTCTCTACTTATAAGCACAGGGTTTCTTTTAGGACGTAAATTTTGCTCTAGTTGTTACTGAAAGTATGTAAAGTAGGGCACATAAATTTTGCGCTGTCTTCTTCATAGTGCATTTTGAGAAAGCCTATTTACATAATTGTTTCACTCATATTTTAGTCGGCTCTAGAGTCGCGGAGTAAGGAGTTGATCCTTACGTCGCGGGTTCGATTCCTACTGTGGGACGTGGAGTCCGGTCCTTCGGATGAGACCGTATAAACCGAGGTCCCGAGTCGCAGTAGGTGCTGGCACGAAAAAGATTCCTCACTGCTCAATGGCCGTAAGTGTCGAGTATAGGACAAAATTTGCAGCTCTCCACCGGCAAGTAGTGGTGTCTCCATATGAGTGAAAAATTCTCGAGAGGGACGTGAAAAAACATACAAACAAAGAAAACACTCATATTTTACGTGTAGCATGTACTCGAATTTCGTAAAATCCTCAATCTGCACTTCAATTTATCCTGAACGTCCTACTCCCGAACAAAACAATGAAATAACTTTTATCACAATTAAGTGTCTTTGATGTTTTATATTTATCTAGGTGAAATGATGTAAGCGGACAGACTGAAACAATTTACAGTGTAGTAAAAGTCTTGTCAATGTTTTTTTTTTTTCATAAAATTCATTTGAGTCGTTCGTGGCTTCATTAATTTTAATGTGAAATATTTCTTTTTTAAGGTTCATACTTAGGCAGACCTCTGACGACAGCGCGCCCAGGAATTCCAAGAGACGCTAGAAACATCTCTCAAACTCCAAAGATGTCAGGTTGCTGTAACTGCAGTACAGTCATTACATTTTTCCTTTTTATTGGACTGCAGTTTAGCAGTTTTGAATCAAAGAATTATAGGAAACAGAGGAGATTTACGATGGTATGATATTTACAGGCAAACTTTGGGCTTTGTGCGTTGCTAACGCGGAGATGACGCACATGTAACCTCTTTATTTTTATTTTTTCCCAAAAACCTTTCCGGTCTTTAAGAACAACCTAAAACATTACCGCTAAAATAACATACAACTAAGGATTGATTTTCTAGTAGTTCCTGGATTTGTATTTCTGCAACATCTTGTTAAAGACATTAGCCATTCTCATAAAAAAGACTGCTAAACACAGAAAAAAAATCTCAAAAAACAAATCTCAAAATATGTAGATTTAATTTTAAAAAATAAAAATTTCTAATTATTTTGGAAATAAACACTTTTTGAACGTTCATGAAAAGAATTGAACTTTCAGCTTCCATACATGAAATTTCAATATTTACATTTGCCAATGTCTTTCCTTATATAACAATACTAATTAAATTGAAATTCAATTTTCAATGACATGCAGTTGGTCACATGATCAGACTTTCTTGCGTTTGGAACGCAACTGCACGATTCATTTGGAAAGTTCCGATTGTGACGTCACATACCTTCGTAGGTACGTTATGTTGCATTTCCATTGCAAAGTCTAAATAGTGTATATATTTCTTTGTAACACGAATAAAAAAGTAAAACATAAATATAAGAAATAAGATATCATTTTTTGGAGTTTCATTGGGTTATGTTATGAAGTCAGTACGTGATCAAGTCTACTATGACGCCCTTCGGGCGTTACAGGACTTTACCCACTGATCCACTTCGTACATTTACTAATCACAAATTGAAAATTAACACATGAATTGCGGAATTCGAAAACTTAAAAATACTTCGACAGTATAAAAGGTCTTTCAAGAAAAATGGTAAATCATTAAATTGGGCTGAACTTGTTCTGACCCATTCACTCCCCAAATCGTAATGTTTGACGATTTGGTTGCACGGGAGAGAAAAGATGCAAGAGCCTTACGAAAATGATTCATATTTAACCTATGTAAGTATATTATTTTGAACAGAAATTTTCAGTTGCATTGGATAAATACATACCAGTTATGAAAAAGACATGTACATGTGTGTATAGTACATGGACATGGACAGTTTTATGGAATGACGTCATATCGACAAGTGCAGTGCGATCAGTAACTTGTCTAAACCTTGCTCTATGGGATTTAACTAACGACAAAAACGCATGTTATAGTAAATTTTGATGTAGTTTAATTATCTCCTACAATTTAAAATCGCAAATCACTTAATCTTGTGGTATTTTTAAGATCTGTTAGTTTCGCGTGTCATAGTTAATATTTCCCGTAAAATTACGCCCCACCTCCTTTTTGTAGCCTTAACTGTGCTGCTTTGAAAAGTAATTATTCAAAGTATTTAACATCCAAGTAATTAAAACAGAGGAAATGGAGTTGCACTTTGTTTTACTCAAGACTAAATTTATTCTGAAATGTTTTTACATACAGGAAGATGTTTGCAAAGAAACAGTGAAAACAAGAAGAACAGTTCATGTTTGTCCATTGGATATTGACTCTGCGAGAAAAAGGTCAAAGGAAACAAAATGTGAAGATATGCACGATTCTTGTTCTCAGGATCCGTTAGTGTATCACTGTGTGCGGTCTGGAAACAAGCTCATAGAAGTGTGTGCTCCGCGAAATTTTATCTCAGGTATTATATTATCATAATCGAGTTTTTGAATCAGTGCCATAACAAACCTCTTTAATATACAAATACATTCTATGAATTAAGAAAAACAAGATTTCTGTCATTGCTTCATTTAAAATATTTACGTTGCAGGAAAATGTTGTACTCAGTTCAATGACGGTGTAGGTCGTATTGTGGAAGATTACAGTGTTTCCTGCTCAGAGTGTCCATTTCATTACTATTCCAATGAATCGATGATCTGTAAGCTCATCTTGTTCGGATTAAGAGGAATTGGTGTTTTATTTGAAAATAGGGAATATTGCGCCATTAATTAAAGAAATCTCAAAAACTTTGTTTCCATGTACAGTTATGTTCATCCACGTAAACCGATTATTTAACATAATATGCTTAACTCAATTCTATAATTAATAATTGATATATATTTGTATTTTGGTGCATTTCTAGATCCAACGTGTATCCAGTCAATTATATCACTAGCTGCTCAACAAATTACTGTAAAGTCAATTGACGAATATACCTCTAAGGTTTTAACTTCTCATGAACCTCCTCTTGAAACCTCAAGTGCTTCTTCGAGGATATCACCAGTGAGAAAAAAATGCAGATCTGGCACAGGACGACGTAAACGAGACATAATTAATTGTGCAGATGAAACAACAACCGTGACTATCCATTTCAATCATACAGTTGGGAAAAAAGAAACTGGGTCTGAGTATATTAAGAAAAATTTGGTAAAACGTTAACTGACATTTATTCACATTCAAAAATGTAAACTAACAATACTTATTAGTATCCTATAGAAGAACATTATGAACACTGAATCTTAATTTAAATAAGGCAATTAGGTCGAATCTGACTCAGAGATTTTAAACAGCTATTAAAGTTTAATGTTTCAAAAATATTGTATAGTCATTTTATATAATTAAATCAAACTATGAAGTTATTATATTTTTATTTACATCAGTCAAAAGAATGGTGGCGGATTTATCATTGTGTTTGTCACTTTTACTGTATCAGTCGTAATTGGAATGGGTGCAGCGTCTTCAGTTTTCAAAGGTACATTTGCGTTTCACGAAAAGAAAATCAATTATTTATTTTGTACATGCATCTTACTAGAGTATACGTTTGTCATTCGTTTTCAATTTTCTGTTGCAGGGATCCTCAAACAAAAACAAACCAAAAAAAATGTCAGATCATTTTATCAATCTGTTATTCACCATTTTCATTCCTTTCACGAATATATATGGAAATATCAGTGTGCTGGCAATTCCAAAAATAGTCATATACTTTTCAGGTAGAGCAACACACGATGATCCCGAACGTACTTTCCAAACCGAACAAAATCAGGAACAACGTAGTGCTAAAAGCAAATACATAATTGAGGACAAAAGCTGAAAGATCAAGGCCAATTTCCCTTTCTTTTTCCATCTGTATTTTGTTGGTCTTCTTTCATCTTCTTTTGCACTTAAACAAGTATCATACATTCCTTCTTCAAAATAATATCAATTTATTCATTTCTGCTTTGATGGTTGAGGAAACAGGCTTGAAATTGGTTTTTACTTTTTTTTTACTACTCTTCCGCAGTTCCACAACTTTGTAATGCATGTTTTCCCCTGAATGACCTTTATAATGGGTGTTTGTAAATTAAGAAATGCAGACATTTTTACATGTAATTTTAAATTAAATTATGCATTCAATATTGCTTTTGCATGCAACAAATGCGTTCTTTGGAAGATAGTTTAGGAATAATATTCATGAATTTTAGACCATTTTCGTACATATAAAGATACATACGATATATGTGGTAATTCATTGTCCGATTTGTTAGATATTATGTGAAATGGTGTGCTATTGATAAAATCCAAAACTTGGACTTGTCAATTACTATTTAGAGGAATAAAAAAATGAGAACGGAAAGTTGATTTATAGAAATCAAGCCCTTGTCATGTTCTGTCTCCTTAATAGTAAGGAATTATTTTGCTTAAATTCATTTGATTTCCTAAATGATTTTTGTCTAGAAATGCATGGGCTTAGTTTAAATAGATATATTGATTTGTATAATAAAGAAATAGATTTGTATAATGAGGAAATAGATATATTGATTTGTATAATGAAGAATAAACGGCTGGACTTGTATAATGAAGAAATAGATTTGTATAATTAAGAAATAGATTTGTATAACGAAGGAATAGATTTGTAAAATGAAGAAATAGATTTGTATAATGAAGAAATAGATATATTGATTTGTATAATGAAGAATAAACGGCTGGACTTAAGAAGGTATATGTTTATTTCATGATGAATATTTTTTTCAGACATAATAAGATTTTTTTCTGCTTTGTCCGTTTTGATACACTGCTTAAATGACAAATGCTCTTCATACGAACTGCAAATAAAACTAACATCTTATGTTTTATTCTTAAAGATTTCGCTATCATTTTTTCTCTCGATAGAAGTAGATTTTTTTTATAATAATAGATATAACAATAAGGGGTCATTCAGGGGTATGTAAATATTGTTGATAAACATACATCGTGTAACTTGTTAAAGATTTTCTTTTTATGTTGCCACGGCTCATGATGTACCCTTCGTGTTTTTTAATTTCTTTTTGGGTATAACTGTTCAATGTGTATTCCTTTTGTGCATAATGTCTATTCTAATAATATGCACTTGATAGAATAGCAAATTCAATGTATGTTTATCCACAGTAGAAAAAAAAACAAGACAGCATGAAAATCCTTTCATAAAATAGATTTTTTCTGTAAGAAAATAACAAGTGTTGTTCTTTGATTTGATTGTTCTTCGACATTATCATCGATTAATGCGTGACTTTAGCAGGGTTGAACGTTAAACAACTAATTATTTGTTTCAGTGTAGTTAAGTTAAGAATAACGACGAAAATATATCTGAAGGTATTTCTGTTTACGAGATGGCACGCGCTGAAAACCGCACGTGAAGAGCCGATATTTTTAGCATTGTAAACATATCCACGTTGAATTTCGTTGATGATTTTTTAGCAGAATTTCACGTCATTTGGTAAGTAACTTCATTTCTGTAACACTTTCGCACTTTGGCCAACATTGATAAATCTTACACATACTACGTTATATATCACTATAAATACCACATAAAAACTAAGATTACAAAGTTGAATCGGCATATGCTGTCGACTGAGACTATAAGATCACGTGATTTTCTTATAAGGAAATGCCCCATAAATTAAAAAGTATGAAAAACAGTTCATGTAAAAAATTAACCAAAAATGAGAATTGTTTAAGCTGGTATAAAATATGCGCACTTCAGTTTGGCTTAAAACGTTACTAAGTCTTTATTACATATAGCTTTTAAATTTAATATTCAATAGTAATGTTCAATAGAGAGACAAATTTATTCATAAATTGAAATTAATTTCAAACTAAATTGAAATTAAGTTAAATCATTCAGCGTTTAAAAAAATTATAAAGCAGATATTTTTTTTTTAATTAATGCAAAAAAAAAAAAAAAAAAAAAAAAAAAAAAAAAAAATCAAATTTGTAAAAATTTAATAAAATTTTACCTTTTAATTATAACTTACATTTTTTTTTCATTGCCTATTTAAATATCTCTGTCAATTTACTATTTATTAGATTTTTTTTATTTTTAAAGAATGGTTATTATACATTGTATCAATATTATTAAGATCTTCCGTCTCCACGGAAGACCTTAAAGTGATTCTATTGTTTCTTATTATTATTATTATTAAGGTCTTGCGTCTTCACGGAAGACCTTATAGTGATTCTACTGTTTCTTCTTCTTATTTTTTTTTGACCAAATTTTGTGCAGGCGTTTTCTCGAAAACTGTTCAGTGGTTTTCAGTGAAACTTTCAGGAAAAATGAGTCATCAAATGAACTTTGTTTATCACAAGGAAAATTTGGTAAATTCTCTTTTGGTTCCAAGTTATGGACAATTTCCTGATTTTTAAATGGACTTTTGTCGATGAATATTCTAAAGAACGGCTAAAGATATGAACTGGAGACTTATTGGAGAAGATAGATCATGACCTTAACATTTGCAGAATCATCTTTTTGTGCGTCGTAACTACTTCCGGTTGTTACCGGAAGCGAATTTAAAAAAGGCATTTTTTAACTTCTTTTGTTTTTCAATTTTCTTTTTATAATTTTAAAAAAATTAATAGAGACTCTTTGATAAATGCTTAGTATGCAATTTGTTTTAAAATTGATCAATCCAAACTCTAGATATTCGCATTTTAAAATTTGAAGCGGGTCCAAAATGGCGGCTGTCTCTGACGAGCAGGTCGGCAATCGGAGCTCCTCGGGTGGCTCGTTCCTCGCACACTAACCTCGGACGTCAAAAATGTTCTACCTTGTTGTCGATAAAGTCATGTGATCTTATTTGAAATTCCTCCAAATGTTATACCTTTGAACTCTGGGTTTCTCTGAAGCACGCCCAACGCTATGTTTTGCTTTCAAAGACCACTTACATGATGCGGTGATCAAAACCAATATACAGGGTAGAATTTAATGCTGAGTAAAATATGAAATGTGTTACAAGGCAGTTCCGGAGAAATGTAATCGATTTGATGCATATTTCTCAACCAATCACTTACGAGGTTTGTATGGAGCGTAGCTGAGTCAGTCGGAAATTGCCGATTGGCAGGTCGGAGCTTACGGAGAAAGCCGAGTGTCTTGTTGATCGAAACTACCACAAGGATCAATGAAATATGAAGGAATTGTTGTTGGATCTGGCAGATTATGAAATGATTATCTGATTTTAAAAACATAAATACTCTGACCTCCAAATGCAATAAAATGAGTAAATTGTACGGTACATACAATAATATATTTGAGAATGGAGACCATTCAATAGAAAATACATTTCAAAGAAAAGGCGCAAAGATTCACTCGTCACAATTGGCGCAAAATAATGTATCGTGACTCTTCTTTCATAGTAGAAAAATGGTCTGATGCAAAAGTGCAGAAAAAGATTACATGGACACATTTGTAGGAAATACAGGTATATGGAATTGCATGGAATAAAAATGTGAATACAAAAAGAATAAAAGAAGTAAACAGTATCATCAGTTTATCAGTACTAGATTTTTTTGTTATTGTTTAAACTCAAGTAACGAATTCCGATGTGATTCTGCTTGCACAAAATTTGGCTAGCTAGCTCTCATTCTATAATTCCGCACTATATAAAAGAACTTTTCACCTCACCGACGCTCGTTACTTCAGGGAATGATACAAAGTAAACATCGATGATGGATGGTAAAATTGCACTGGTGTAGTGGTTTCCATATTGATTTTTCACGAAGGTGATCTGGGTTTGAAAAGGCATTGTTACATTTGAAAGAATTTTGGAAAATTCACTTCCGGTTTCTAAGTTACGGGTAATTTTCTGATTTTTAAATGGAATTTTTTTCCACGGCAGTTATAAAGAACGGCTAAAGATATGAACTGGAGACTTATTAGAGATGATAGAACATCACTTCTAGATTTGCGGAATCGCCTTTCTGTGCATCGTCAATAGTTCCGGTCGCCACCAAAAGCGAATTAAAAAATTCTAATTTTTCAACTTTTGTCTCTCAATATTTTTTAATGATTTTACTAGGGATAATAGAGACTCCATAAGAAATGGTCCCGCTAGCGTAATGGTTAGCGTGTTCAAATTTCACGAGGGCGACCTGGACTCAATCCCCAGAATGTCTGAATTTGTTTATACTTTTTTAGCTGAAATATAAGACTGTATCTTTGAAATGATATCTGGTATTATTTTCTGTTTGAATTACGAGTTATTGTATACAATTTACGTGTTATAGTATATTATGTATGAAGAAAATAAAAGGAATGCTCAACGTCATAAAGATAGTGTTATGAGTGAGGAAACAACTTTTCTGATGACAGAGAATTTTGTGCACGCGATATCTCGAGAACTATTTAATAGTTTTCTGTAAAACTTCCAAGGATAATGCGCTATTGAATGCAATTGTTACATTTGGAAGATTTTTTGAACAATTCGCTTCCGGTTCCAAGTTATTGACAGTTTTCTGATTTTTAAATGAAATTTTGTCGCCCTTTTTTTTCAAAAATGGTAAAGGATATGAACTGGAGACTTGTTAGAGATGATAGATGATGGCTTTTACATGTGCGGAATCACTTTTTCGTGCGTCGTAATTAATTCCGATTGCTACCGGAAGAGAATATAAAAAGTCAACTTTCAACTTTTTTGTTTTTCAATATTTTTTAATAATATTAGGATGGTTATTCGGACGTAAGACCTCTCGTTGCTCGCAACGAGTTTCTAGTTATTATTAATCTTTTTTTTTTTTTTAGACAAAATTTTGTGCACGCGATTTTCTCGAAAACTATTCAATGAATTGCTTTGAAATTTTCAGGGATAAAAGGTCTTTATATGAATTTTATATGAAATTCCGTTTTTTTTTTTTTTTTTTTTTTTTTTTTTTGGGGGGGGGGGGGTAAATTCGGTTCCAGTTATGGACAATTTCCTGATTTTAAAATGAAATTTTGTCCTCGAAGGATCTCTGAAACGGCTAAAGATGTGAACTGGAGACTTGTTAGAGATGATAGACCATGACTTCTAGATGTTCGAAATTACCTTGGTTTTCGTCGTCAATACTTCCGGTCGTCACTGGAAGTGTTCAAAGAAATCGAAATTTCAACTTTTCTTTTTTTCTTAATGAAATCTTGCATCACATTATTGCAATTCTTTCTCAGTTTCGAAATATGTTGGTCCCACCGGAAACAAAAACGACAACTTCGGGTGATAAGAGAAAAACTACATAATTTAAGTATTTTACTTTCCCATAAATATCTTTTATAGGTAAAGTATTTGAAAAGATTTTTAGATATGTTATTCAGATTGCAAATGTCTAGAGTAACGTCAAATATCTTTGCAAAATTCACTTCCGGTCGCGTGTTTTTCTGTCCTCAAATTGAGAAAATATCTGAGCAAGATCTCAGAAACGGTAAGAGACTAAGACAACAAACTTATATGAGAAATAGACATTGAAGAGTAGGCAAAATCATTTGGGTTAAACTGTCAGCCGTCACTTCCGGTCGTCACAGGAAGTGATCAAAGAAATCAAAAAATTCAACCTTTCTTGTTAAATAACTTGCATCACCTTATTGCATCTCTTTCGCTGTTTTGAAATATGTTAGACTCCTCCGGAAACAAAAACGACAACTTCCGGTTTTAGGAGATAAAATACGTTATTTCGATATTTAACTTTCCCATAAATATCGCTTATAGAAAAAGAATTGAAATGTTTTAATACATGTTGTAGATACTGCAAATGTCTAGAGACACGTTAGAGATTTTTTATAAAATTCACTTCCGGTCGCGTGTTTTCCTGTCCTCAACATTAGAATTTGTTCTCACAATTGCTCGGCAACAATAAACGACTGAAGTCTGAAACTTTCAGGACTGATAGTCCGTCATCAGTTTATTTGCATCGTATGAAAATCGTTTGTCGCCGTTACTTCCGGTGGTGACAGGAAGTGATGCAAAAAAGTGAATGGTTAATGGTTAGCACGTTGGATTTTCACGCTGATGACCAGGCATAAATCTCCAGAGTGTCTGAATATCTTTTATTACTTTTTCAGCTTGAATTTTCGTTTTTATTTTCAGAATCGGACGGAAGACCTCTCACTGCTCGCAATGAGTTTCTAGTTACTATTCTTTTCTTAATTTTAGAGTGTAAAAAAAAGAGAAAAAACTCCAGTATGATTGAGCAAATCTGGAGAGGGCATTCAATGCTAGTATATGAGGAATGTCTGTGTACAGAACAGCTATAATCTTCTCTGTTCCTAACTTCCACTCTTAGAGATAGAACAAGGGATAAAATCCCTTTGGTCTAAAAGAAAGAAAAGAAAAGATTTATCCCTCCATTTCACTATGCAAGTGTTGAGAAGGGGAGACAATTTTAAGTGCCCCCATTGTTGAATATGTATACAACTATATACTTCAGTAGTTGATAATCTGATTATCCTTAAAAATACAATGTTATAATAGTTTAGTTACATGAGAGTCATTAGATTATAGTTCGATTATAGTTTAACTACACCATTTCTTTTTTATGAAATATAACACTGGTAGGCCACCATATACTTCAATAGCTCCTAGTAAATAAACAAATGAATAGAAATTCAACAACAGAACAAGATATATAGATACATGTATATATTAGCAGAAACTGAAAAAAAAAGTTTCTTGAAATATCCCTGTGTTTTTTTGTTTGTTTGTTTGTTTTTTTTTTTGTTTTTTTTTTTTTTTGTTTTTTTTTTAACCAAATTAGTTAACTACCGCGATACCATAAGACTCTGGCGTATATTTCATTTCATACAAATGAAGTTACATATCCTATTCCAGTAAATTGTCTTGTATAACAATTTCGTTCATGTCATTTTGATTAATGAGGCCGTTATTGTCACCACTTCTGTTCTTCTGTTTCTCAACGATAAGCAGCACCAGATGTGATACTAAAATCACCACCACCATTAGTCCAAACATAGTTATTAATATGTATAGCAATACATGGGTACGTACATGTACGAGATTTGTATTTCCTTCATCATTAATCTCATCGGCTTCATCACCGGTTTCTGAAACCATAATGTTGTAAATCAACCTACATTAAATGAATCTATTCAGATTTAAAATACGAGTTTTTTTCCCTTTTTTTTTTCATGCAGTGTTATAACTTTTAATAAATTGATGGAGATAAGTTATCCTTGTATTGTCTCTTAATCAGTCTTAAAATATGAAAATACATTCCTTTCATTCTTTTGTGTCCTATTTAAATGTATATCTACTGACTGTTATTTCATATATTTCTAATGAAATCCACGGTCGATTATCAATGCTTTATCGCTGCTAAGCAAGCCACCTTTAAAGATTTCTAGAGCAGTAGCTCTTCCATCAATGGGACATACAATAACAAACATAACAACCATACAATATTTTACGTACTTAAAGCTGAACACGCTTCGTAAAAGAATGTGTCCGCAATATTCGGTTGAATTCGAGCTGTATCTGAGGGCCCCTATATATAGAGCCGCTCACTTAGTCACTGTTCAGTGTAATCAATCGTCACCGGTATAGACGGACGTACGCTATACAGCACTTGGTAGCGACAAAAATAACTGTGTGCTTCTTCTAATACAGGAGAGTAAGATACCAAAGACACTTACAACACTTGCACAGGTCAGTGTAGTATAAAACAAACACAAATATACGTAACTGCAATAAAATGTAAACAAAGGGAATGCAAGATAACCAGCACGAACACGGGTCGCCATTCAACGCCGATACCCGTGACAATAAAGCATTCAGGTGTAACGAATGGGAAGAGTATACCCTGTTGCTGATATCTAAGATAGTAATATCGAAAATGGCGTATGCCTATTTACGAGTCGTGTTCAGCTTTAATCCTACTTGTTATTTTATTCATTTCACAGACATAAATAAAGATAATAAAGTATCGTTGTTTGTTAGTACAGATACATGTGTTAAACTTTTAGCTATTGAGGAAATAAATCATAATCCGCTTACGTGGGTTCTGTATTTTTTTTTCTACAACAGCTGCAACATCAATTTTCGTACCGGACATTTTATTGTTTAAATAACTCGGACAGGCGTGCTTTCAAATGAACTAAACTTAGACAACTGCGCTAACATAAGAATATAACTCAGACAGGTACTTTAACAAAGGTACTCGGGCAACGGTGCTAAGAAATATATATAACTCGGGCAGCCGTGCTAGGAAATATAAATAATTCGGACAACTGTGATAAAAATGTATATAACTTTGCCAACAGTTCTACAAAATATGTATAACTAAATTAATATACATCTCAGACAGCTGTGCTAAGAAATATACACAATACAGACAGCTCTGCTGATAAATGTAGATGTGCACAGCGTGTTAAAACTTGCTAAGCAGAGCATGTTTTACACAACAACTTTCAGAATCAATAGTGAGTTTCCATCTATATCATTGAATATCAAGATAGGCAGAAGTTCTTCCAAATACTATAAACACGTACTGCCGCATTTAAGCTCGTAAGTCCGGGACTTTCAACTTTCCTTTCAATAGGACAAATTTTAATGAATTTAACGGATATTGATAGCATTTTGTTTATTATGATCGCTTCAAGTCACCTTAACTTGTACAACGTAGTAGTTTTCTTAAATTTCTTTCCAAATCTAAAAAGTCCATGGGAGAATGCTGATATTTATCGTCCAACCTATTCTCCCATCAAAATGCAAAAGGAGAAGAAAAACCTGTGAGGGATATTTCCTCCCATGGGACTTTTTTATAACCCATGTTGAAAGAAATCAATAAAAAAAAATATCATTTTTGGCATTTAAGATTCTATGAAGTAAGATCTACTATCTTATTACAAAAAAATAATAAATAATAAATAAATAAAAAAAAAAAATAAAAAAAAAAAAAAAATAAAAGATTCTGCTTACGTTTAATTACAACCTTATTTCATTTCAATTTCAGTAGGAAATACAACAAAAAAGAAAATGAAACACGCTTGAGATATCAGAAACATAAAAAATCCCAAATAACTTAGAGATATTTTACAATTGCATTGGACTGACTCCAACCCAGGATCTCTTGTCTGCCATACCAGCCATCCAGATATTGAGCTATTGAAACCCGACACATCGATTGATATTTACCCGTTGATATTTACGTTTGCGTGATCGGGAGGTCGTTAGTTCGTATCTCGGCCGCGACTGACCTAAGTCGATAAAAAATGGGTAGCAACTGTTTCTTTCGCCATGCTCTCGGCAGTTTGAAGTGAAAGTTGCGGGTCCTTCGGATGAGACCTAAAAAAACCGAGGCCCCGTGTCACTGCAGGCGTTAGCACGATAAATATCCCTTATTGCTCAATGGCCCTGAGTGCCGGGTAAAGGTCAAAATTTGAAGCCCTTCACCGGTATATGGTGACGTGAGTGAAAAATTCTCAAATGGGACGTAAAACAACACACAATCAATATATCTTACCGTTTGTAGGAAAGCATCCGTTCATGAAATTACAAAAGCTGTTGTTACATTGGCATATGCTTCGACAGAGATCTCCATAATACGGATATTGACAAGATATACTACAGTTTAGTCCTATGAACCCAGGAGGGCATCCTGCAGAAGATACAAGCAAACATTATAAAATACTTGTTTTTAAAACGTTGCTTTTTTCTCAGGCTTTTGTAAGCAAGAATAATGAAATTACCAATACAATCTTCTTTGTCACTATCCCAAAATGTATGGACACAGCATCCTTTGAGAAAATCTTTTCTGCAATAGAATTGTCTCATACTAGCATTTAAAAAGACAAAGGATACCAGACATTTTACAGACATTTTGTCATTAAAAAAAGGTTTACCCTGTACATGGACCTTCTGCCGACAATACAGAGAACACAAAAACTAGCCTGAATGCAATTGATCTACTGACCATTTTATGAGGTTTTCTTTATCACTGGCATCAACTAATTTTCATTGGAATTGAGAATCGTGATGGTTGTTTTATTATTTGATTAAATAATAATGTCCGTTTCCCTATCATTTTCTGAAAACTTCTTTTCCGTGTAGAATTTCTCACCAGAAATTAAAATTATATATATATATATATATATATATATATATATATATATATATATATATATATATATATATATATATATATATATATAATAGTACCGCATACATGTGATCATTTTAAGAAATCTTTTTTTAGAAACACGATGCTTTGAAATACTATAGGAAAAAAAAAAAACAAGGACGTATATATATCGTAAATTGAAAAGTGTCCTATCATAACTCGTGATTTTGTTTTCATTTCCGAGAAAACTTACAATGTAATGTCAGTGAAGTGAGATTACCTGGAAATCATGCTATAAACAGCATATAATCAAACTTTTAAAAAATAATATACATTTATATAGAGGGGAAATATAAATTCTGAATAGATGGTATCTTGTGCTCTCCTTGATTAGCATTTAAAGTAATTGACAACTTGTATCTCCCTTTTCTAACTTTAATTTTCTATGCTTTGATCACTGACTTGTTTTTTTTTTTTTTCTCAATTCTTTTTTAAAATGATTTCAAAGATCTCACTACGCAGCTTTGTAAAGTCTGAAAACATGTGCAGTTAGGTTATAATGGTTAATTTTGATATAGTACAATATTAATTAATATTCAATTGTGTAATTGCTGACTTACAATGTCTGTCCTGCTAAGTTTTCACCATGCCAACACACTTTATGTCAGACTATGCCATGTTTATAAGTATGAATTGAACGCGTTTAATATAATAAAATCTCGCGTTTGTTTGGAAATCTCCGTAAAAAGAAGAGTTGTAATGTACGTTAGACAAGAACAAATAAGTGTTTTCAGCGTTCAGAAATTCCTTTTTTTTTTTTTTTTTGAAAAGTACCGTGTACATTGTAGTTAACAGATTAATATCTTTTATTTTAGCTCTTTATAACCTGCATGTTTAATTATGAGAACAAATCCATACAAAAGCATATGAAGTGTCAATGTAGTAAAAAAAAAAAGTGGCACTACCCGTTCTTTAAATAATTACATTTATGTTGTAAAATATCAACGAACTTCGTCTTATAATTAATCTTTCGTACCTACACATCCTATATTGTAATTGCACAAACTAATATTGCAGTTACAGATGCTTTAACATCTATCTCCGAAGTGAGGATATGGACACTGGACACTACAATTTTCTCCAAGAAAACCAGGCAAGCATTCTCCAAGAAAACAAACAACAAAGAAGAATTTTTCGAATATTTACCAGTCCCTACTTAAACCAGATATAGTAAAATGCTGCACCCGATACAAATGTGTTTTATCGGATAGAGGAAAAATGACAAAATGCATTTTTGTGTTGAAAATGTGCACTTAACATGCTAAAAAAACTTTAATGACACACTCTTGAAGTTCCGAATCCCAAAATGTGTTGGGACAACATCCTTTGTAGGCATTCCTACATGAATATGGTAACTTATCAATGAAATTTGAATCCGAAATTATTTGAAAAAAGATTATCGTTTTCGTTATCAAAATATTTAACTTACTTTATACATGGTCCTTCCGCAGAAAAACATGAATGTGCGAAAAGAAACAAAATTGTTATAATCATAATTGTTGGAGGCATGAGCTGAAATCTTTTAAGTCCCAAATACCTTTTAATTGCTCAACCAATACACACCTATTTGAAGTATTATGGACAGTGTATTTCAATGTTTCTTGTTTTAATTTTCTAAAAAAAGAATGTTCTACCGAGAATGTACCAGACTATGGAAATATATTGAGTGCTTTGTACTTAGAAATATTTAAAAAAAATCATTTTGAAAAAGACTAAATTGACACAGCTTTCCTGATTTTGGCCACGCCATCTTTGAAAACATAACTTCTAAAGTATTTTACAAGTTATTTTTTGGATAAATTTCAAACAGTCTCTTGCTTCTTCACATCGAAAAAAAAAACTTTTTAGAATATCAGGATTTTTTAAGGTCTTCCGTCTTCACGGAAGATCTTACAGTGATTCCACTGTTTTTTAAGGTCTTCCGTTTTCACGGAAGACCTTATAGTGATTCTACTGTTTCTTCTTCTTATTATTATTTTTCTGACCATCTAGTTTTGTGCAAGCGATTTCTCGAATACTACTGGATGGATTTTAATGAAATTTGCAGGAACAATGTGTTGTAAACTGAAGTTATTTTATCCGAGAGAATTTTTGGAAATTCTTTTCCGGTGCCAAGTTACGGACCATTTTCTGAATTTAAAAAGACATTTTGTCCACGGATAATCTCAAGAACGATAAAAGATATCAATGTGAAACTTTCAGGGATTATAGATCATGATAAATACTAGCCGGGATGTTACTTTTCGTTCATCGAATTTAAAAAGTTGATTTTTTAAACTTTTTTTGATTTTCATTATTTTTCTTTGATAGTAATAGTGTTAATAGAGGCACATCTGAAAATGCTTAATATATAATTTGTTTTCAAATTGATAAATCTAAACTCTAGATATTTGCATTTTAAAATTTGAAGCGGGTCCAAAATGGCGGCTGTCTTCGTAAACTCCGATGAGCAGGTCAGCACTCGGAGCTCCTCGGGTGGCTCTTTCCTCGCACACTAACCTCGAACGTAGATGGTATTCTACCATGTTGCTGATACAGTCATGTGATTTTATTTGAAATTCCTCCAATGTTATACCTTTGAAGTCTGAGTTACTTTGAAGTACGCCCAACACTATGTTTCGCTTTCAAAGACTACTTACATGATGTTGTGATCAAAACCAATATCCAAGGGAGAATTAGACAAGAGAAAAAAATGTTTGAAGAACTTTATGCTGAGTAAAATATGAAATGAGTTACAAGGCAATTTCCGGCGGAGAAATGTAATCGATTTGATGCATATTTCTCCACCAATCATTTCCGAGGTTTGTATGGAGCGTAGCGGAGTCAGTCGAGGATTGCCGATTGGCAGGTTGGAGTTTACGGAGACAGCCGAGCATCTTGTTGAACGAAACTACCATAAGGATCAATGAAATATGAAGAAATTGTTGGATCTTTCAGATTATGAAATGGATAATCTGTCTTTGAAAACATAAATACTCTGACCTCCAAATGCAATAAAATGAGTAATTTGTACGGTACATACAATAATATATATATGAAAATGGAGACCATTCAATAGAACATACATTTCAAAGAAAAGGCGCGAAGATTTATCGTGACGTAATGTATTGTGAATCTTCTTTCATAGTAGAAAAATGGTCTGATGCAGAAGTGCAGAAAAAGATTACACGGACACGTTTGTATGAAAAACAGGTATATGGAATTGCATGGAATAAAAAGTTGAATACACAAAGAATAAAGGAAGTAAACAGTTTCATCAGTTCATCAGCAATAGATTATCTGTTATTGTTTAAACTCAAGAAACGAATTCCGATGTGAATCTGCTTGCACAAAATTTGGCTAGCTAGCTCTCATTCTATAATTCCTCACTATATAAATAAAATTTTTAACATCCCTGAAGCTCGTCACTTAAGGCAATGATACAAAGTAAACATTGATGATGGCTGGTAAAATTGCGCTGGTGTAGTGGCTCCCATATTGAATTTTCAAGAAGGCGATCTGGGTTTAATCCCGAATTTGTTTGCTTAAATTTACGTTTTCAACATTATAAGTGATGTTGAGTGTTTTCTTTTTGTTAGAGATGATAGAACATGATTTCTAGATTGGCGAAGGGACCCTTTCATGCGTCGTCGTTAGTTCCGGTCACTTCCGGAAGCGAATATAAAAAAATCGATTTTTTCAACTTCAATATTTTTTTGTAATATTTGTAGAGTTAAGAGGGCCTCTTTTCAAAATACTAAATATATAATTTGTTTTCGAATTGATAAATCCAAAATCTTGATATTCGTCATTTTCACTTTGAAGCGGGAGTTGAAATGGCGCAATGGTTAGCACGTTGGATTTTCACGCTGACGACCAGGGTAAAATCTCCAGAGTGTCTGATTTTTTTTGTCACTTTTTCAGCTTGAATTTTCTTCTTTTTTTTCAAAATAGGATGGAAGACCTCTCATTGCTCGCAATGAGTTTCTAGTTTTATCCTATTTTTCGTTTTATCAGCAATAAAATCTTCGTGCTTTAATGCCCTCTTCTATCTCTCTTTATTGTGTATACACTTTGTCAGCATGAAAAATCAATGAAATGTATTTTTAAAGGTTGTCTTCGAAATTATTTTAGAAAAAGATTATGTCAGGGAATTTTTTTTTTTAAAAAATGAATACTTTTTGAAATTGTTATATTTTATAGAAAAAAAAATCGTTTTTCAGCTAATTATGAAATAAGTGTAGATAATTAATATCGTGAATTTATCTGTTGGATTTCTTTGTGCTTATTCGCTCGCGTGGCGCAGTGGTTAGAGCGTCTGCTTTAGAGTTGAGTAGGAAGTTGATCCTTACGTCGCGGGTTCGAATCCCACTGTGGGACGTGGAGACCGGTCCTTCGGATGAGACCGTATAAACCGAGGTACCGTGTCGCAGTAGGTGTTGGCACGAAAAAGATCTCTCACGGCTCAATTGGCCGTAAGTGCCGAGTGTAGGACAAAATTTGCAGCTCTTCACCTGCAAGTGGTGGCGTCTCCATATATGAGTGAAAAATTCTCGAGAGGGACGTTAAACAACAACCAATCAATCAATCAATCTTTGGGCTTAAATTTTACATCCCTCAAGATTATTTATCTCTTTGTATTTATTGAAAGGAAAAAGGAAGGAAAGAAACATTATCAACTCTCATTACTTCATCATCAGAGAAGTTTGGAATTAACTTTACCTATTTCTATTGAATTAAATACGTTTTATATGAGCATTCAGATAGAAGGTTTTTTCGTCTATATAATTATTCATTTAAGGTATTCAAAATATATCGACCCTATTTTGTACTTATAAATGAATGGACCGTCATTTTTAATCATGGTAGCAATTTGAAGGTATTATCAATATATAAACAGTACTTGAGTGTAACATTGAAAATTTTCAATTTTCAAAACCATTATCAACCGGGGCAGCCTCGATTGACAATGGTTTTCTTTGGGTGAAAATTTTTAATGTTACACTCATCTACATGCAATATTAGTTATATTATACTGAATGTTTTATACAAATACCTTGCGCGCATAAATTCTGTCAAGTCAATATTTTTTTGGAATATCACCCGTCGTCAAGCAATGTTAACTGTTGCTTCGTGGAGGGCGTGGCTTTATTACTCAGCGGGTACAATGTAATAGTGTTTTCTAACAAATGTTTCTTGACGAATCAGATTTAACTTATTTATATGGAAGTATAATATATTAAAATACTCCACATAAGGGATTTACAAAATTTTTATTATTGTCCAATTTATTACACCTTGAATTTTACATTGAAGTCTTGGGCAGCGCCTGTTTTATTATGATAATGTAAAAAATAATATGAACTTCATTCAAATCTCTTGGTTAAGATATGCATAAACTCTCTCTCTCTCTCTCTCTAAAAAAATATATGAAATTAAAATGAATTATTTACCCAAATTAGTTTGGCAAAATTTTCTTCACTTCATTAAGGACAGATTATTCATCACAGACGTTGGTACAAAATGACAGGCTTCGTGTATGTTATCAGTCATGTGAATTTGGTTCATTTCACTTCTATTGTTATCTGGCAATATTTACATTACATATGTATTTTGCATGTAAATGTGTGGAAATCTATGGCATTCAAAACACCATAACACGGGAGGGGGGTCAAAAGGTTAAAGCATGCGTATTATTTTCACGACACAATCGTTGATCGCCGAGGAAGTGTAACGTCATAAGCGAAAATCAAAAATCACGCTTACTTTGACAAGAAGCTGTTCTATTGGCTCTTCCATTTAATGTAGCTTACACAAAGGGTAAAACGTGGGTTTTGAAATATAAATCACACTTGCAGTCAAGACAGAGAGTTACAAAATGTAAATATAAGCAATGAATCATTATTTTTTGAAAGATAAAGACTCATAACTGCAACGGTGTGTGCAAACAAATTTTCATAACACGCTAACGCGCGTTACTCAATTTGTTTGCACACACCGCTGCAGTTATGAGACTATATCTTTCAAAAAATAATGATTCATTGCTTAAATACATATTTAACTAGTTGAAAATAATTCAAAGTTAATCAATATCCCTTTATTATACATTGAATATCCAAGTAATATAGTCACAGTAAAAACGCTTATATTTCGACGAACAAGAATGCATGAAATAACGTTGTATTATTTCTGTTTAGACAAAGTAATTATGATTCTAATGAGAAAAAAAAAACTGTATGAAACCATGATAAACCTGGAAACAAAGCACTTAAATACAAGCTAATTTCAACAGAAATAAATTCGGCAATACATTAATTTCCAAATGATAGTGTCACAAAAGAAGTGATTTAACGTGGGACTGGTGATTGGTAATATTTTCATGAATACTTATGATCCGTGGTACTTTACAAAATCAAAACAACAGCGAGATGTGTGTGCAGGTTTAATCTTCAACTCGACAGTCAGAAATATCGACAACGTTTTGTCAGTTATTTCCATTCATATATCGACTCCATATATCCGAGTGAACTTAAAATAATAGACACAATGCAGTCTACCACATCTGTTTCATATTGGGATGTTTTACTGACAATTACGAAAGCCCATTTAGGACCTATCAAAAATATTTTTGAATTCCATATAACGAATTGTCGAATTTGTTATAACGAATTTAATTCGATATAACAGTTTCTTTGAATTCGTTATAACGAATTAAATCTGTTATAACAAATTTATTGAACTCGTTATAACGAATTCAAAAATTTGTTATAACGAATTAAATTCGTATAACGAATTCTAAAACTTGTTATAACGAATTAAATTCGTTAAAACGAATTCTCTAATTTGTTATAACGACTTAAATTCGTTAAAATGAATTCGACAAATCGTTATATCGAATTCATACATATTTCTATATAGGCCCCGATTGTTGAATTTGATTTAACGAATTCAATTCGTTACAACAATTTTTTTTGGAATTTGTTATAACGAATTAAATTTGTTATAACAAATTTTAGAATTCGTTTAAACGAATTTAATTCGTTAAAACAAATCTTTGAATTCGCTATAACTAATTCAACAAATTTGTTATAACAGATTAAATTTGGTATAACGAATTCAAAGAAAATGTTATAACGAATTAAATTTGTTATAACAAATTCTACAATTCGTTATATCGAATTTGAAAATTTTCTTTGATAGGTCCGAAATGGGCTTCCGTAGGACAATAGATGATAAGGACAAACGAACAACTAAATTGTTTGTCAAACGCGATTACTTAAGCTTATCCATCGTCGACGTTTCATATTTATATAGTAATATTCTGCTTTTACCTGTACGAGGGGCATTTGAAAAAGTTCTGAGAACTGTTTGATAACATATTAAGAGCCATTCTCTGTAACCACTTGAACTTTTATCGCACGCATAGTCACATATTTTTTTTCCTCCAAATTTGGCTGGAATGTACAGCCTCATAAACTAATCCAAAAATATTGTTAGATCATAACAATGTTGAGTAGTTACCATGAAAACGGTATCTAAAGTTGAATTTTTCTGAAAAAAAAAATGCATTTTTTTTTGGGGGGGGGGGTTATTTAATGAAATGCGGCTACTTTAATTCATGTTACTCACAGAAAAAAGAAATATTACATCGAATTTTAAAAGACATTCAAAAACCTTGTTGGTATTCTATCTATAAGTATGAGAAATCTTTTATTAAAATAATTGACATTCGTTTGAAATATGAATTACCTACCTTTGATAATTGTGAGCTCTGTAGTGTGAGAGATAAAAAAAAAAAAATCTTTCGACAAAACTGACTGGAAGTTGTTAACATTGTCAGCATATATCCTGGATTGTGTTTTGAATACAAAGTTCATCTTCTTTGTTTATTTCCTGCATGCAAAAAAGTAATTTTCATATGTTGAATATACAAGACCACATGGTCCATGTGACATGGTAGAAGGAAATCAGCTCTGTAAACATTCATGACATTGAAGCCTAATCCTCAAGGAGTTTCAAAATGGAAAAAAAAAGACAAGCTTGAGATATCCAATTATATTGATTTGGTTGTAAGAAGAAGCAAAGATTTTGGAAATTAATATTTTGTTCTTAAAAATGTTGAAATTAAATAATCTGTCTTCGACTGGCAGGAAAAAAAAATCTTTCCTTGATATTAAGTGATACATACACCCACCCATCTTCCTCTCCACGAAAAGATTTTTGGCGTTTTCCCTTTTTGTTTTGGCAAGTCAGACGTTTTTAAATAAGAAGAAAATAAATAATCTGTGCTGGATCATCTTGGAAATAAATTATCTGTCTTTCATCACTATGAAAATAAATAATCTGAACTCGGAAAAAAACCCTCCCCCTCCAAATGAAGTGTTTGTCCCCTAACCCATAGTCAACGCAGTCTTATACACGTAATGCAATTTTAAACAGGACTTATGTCATTAATAATTCATAGAGGATATTCAATGTCTTGTAGATGAATATGGAATTTTTTTCACGAGTGGGACAGGATTTGTTGATATTTTCACGAGTGCGAAGCACGAGTGAATGTAAGTTCTTTGCTTACATAATCTAACTTTTATAAATCAACACGATTCATGTCGTGCGATCGTATACAAATACTCAGAAGCAATCTTTCATATTTAATGAACGGATAGGTGATTAAATTTCCTCTCATCAGTATTTGTATACCCCCTCCCCGAAATAAATGGAAAACTTTCCTTTGCAGTCGATTGCTTTTACCAGGTACATATAAGTACAAGTGAGGATGGAGCTTTACAGAAGCAGGTGATGAATTCCGAGAGAAAGGCACTGCCTAATTTATAAACATGTACATTCCTAGGGACCTGGCTTGTGTTTTACTAAACTTCTTAACGTAGCTACGGACAGCGATCACGTGACATTACATGTGAATTCTAAGGGCGAATTTGTTGCACCTAAACTAGTTCAGGTTTTGGTTTAAGGTTTAAAACTAGTTTTCAAACTGGTTATAAGTTTCGATCCGGTTTACCTCGGTAAAACAAATGAACAGTTTATACAAGATGGCGTCTAAAAGATGCATGCATGATTAATTACACAGGGACTTGAGACAATCTTAGCAAAATCGGGTATATAGTATAATATTATTATATATTAATACTATTATACTATATACCCGATTTTGCTAAGATTGTCTCAAGTCCCTGTGATTAATTATATTAATATTAATCATGTTAATTGGAAATTTAACGCGGAAATAATGCTGCTGATGAAAAAAAGAGATAGAATTGCAAGAATTTTATGACGTTTTTCATGTGCATTTACAATGTAGGGACTTTAATATGAAGAGCTAGAACAACATATTAACCAAATTGCACATGCAAATAAAGTTAAAATCTTTTTCTTAATAAAAGAATCCAAGAAATTATAGTTTTTTGTTCCTTGTTTATCTTACTTAAAAATGCAGTATTTACATTTATAATGCCTCAAAGATTCATCACATGATCAATTTCTACATTTTTAACACATGGAAAGATAAGAACTTGGGTATTTATAATTATACTCTTTAGATTTCCAACATTAAAACTGTTTTTTTAGTATGTTCTACAATTTACCATACATGTTAAAGTTTGTTCAAATGATTCAAAAC